>NW_028324162.1:1992500-2656666 GCF_054372755.1 Phalangium opilio | reverse complement strand
CCACGACATACAATAGAGAAGGAATGAAAGGCTGAGAGGTACTAAAAAACTTAACACGGTTTGCATTGAAGAGGAGTGATAGTGTCAAGATATCAAGTGGAATTTAACGAGACGTCGAATGCAATGCTAAGATATTTTGATCATACTTTGATAGACACCTATTCTGTTTTTTTTTTCAACGAAAGCCAAAGGAGGTTTTTATTGAAATCTTCGTGACCTGATAACTATTTTACCACAGTTTGGTCTATTAATTCCTGGTCACGTGCAGTAGTAATAGTTAAAGAGATTATGCGCAGTTTTGTCAACGAATCTTGTTTTTGCCCGTTTTATCCAAATAACGACCACAAGGGGATACTGTTCTCGATTATATATCTTTATAGAATTTGCTTTGGTGTTTCATTTAATTCTGTACAATGCGGTAGAACAAGAGTAGAGCACATACCGAGTAGCGTCAATATGCGAGAAAATGATGTCAAAGTCCCTTTTTGGGAAAAGAAATGAAGGATGATTCATGATGTTTCCTTTGTTATATATAGGCAGCATTATCAGTGTTTCCAATTTCGAACTTGGTTCAATGAATAGATTGTCTAGATTAGACCAGTAACGCAGAGAACCAGTTTTTTCTTTGCTGGTTCTAAGGCTGGATTATTTTCAAAAGCGCAGTAGAAGGGGTTAAGGAAAAAGTTTTCCAAAAGATATAGTTTGAGACGACTTAATTAATGCCCAGTGAAATGTTGTTACCTCCTGTTGTTCATCATGGTGACTTGAAAAGCATAAAACTGGCTCAAAATTTTAGGCCTTAGTTACAAGAAAACAAACAGTACTGAAAATGGAACTGAGAACAATTGATTTTAATATGGACCAAGGTGTTGATTGACCCATTTATCATGAACTTCCAAGCAATAATGCAACTACAGTATATTCCCCTCCGATGTGTAGAGACTAGTAGATAAGGAATCGTGTAAACGTCTCCAACTCTAAATCGTTAACCCCGCGAAACACCTTTATCGAACAGCGAAATTGTAATTACTGGCTCAGGCATTAGTTATGCAGACTGTTAATATAACGTGGTCCGTTTATAAACTAGGACGGATGTAGTCATGTTAATCCCTTTATCGCGTCAAAAACCTGAATTCTTCCTCTCGTGACAAGAATTCTGAGTAAATGACCTTATTACCGGAAATGACGTCATTCTGTTCTGGGATACTTCTCAAATGTTCACATTATTTCACGTAATTTTATTATGAACTATACCTGTATTTGATTTGCACCCTTTTGGGACTCGAGGTGGAAATAAATTCGGGGGCAAAAAGACCTAGAGGGAGAAAACGGTTATTTCATTTGGCATAAAACAACGACCGCGCCACCTGTCGTACTGTTCGCCTTTTATTTTTCCATCTCTCAGTCCTCAACAGCTGCAACTGAGACTTCTCCACCCAGTACTTTCCCCGCTAAATAAAAAAAACTACTACAAATCATTGAAATAATGAAGCGCTTAAGTGTTTCGGCCTAATATATTTTACTAGCTGTTACCCGCGGCGTCGCTCGTGTGTAATAGGAACTTCCATCAAAATGATATAAAGAATGGGTAGATTTTACTGATGACTAATAATTTTGTAGCACCCTAGGAACAAAGGCAGTCGGCGTTGCCCGTCAGCTGGTCGGGACATTTTTTATCACTTTTCACGCGGACATTATTCCATAAAGATGGCTTTTTAAGTTTTTGGCCGCCATTTAAAAAGATGGCAACAAATCGAACCCAGGGACCATTCAGCCCGTCTATAGGTTAAAGGAAACCATTATACTAAATATTTGTGAAATCGGTTGAAACGCGCGGACTTTGTTGGATAGAGAAGATTTTTTATATTTCAGGGCGCCATTTATTAAGATGGTGGCGGATTGGAAAAACATTTCTTAGTACTTATTTGAAACGTTCCTGCAAATTTTCAGCCTTCAAGGGCAAGCGCTTTGGGCTGGGTGTTGATTATCAGTCAGTCAGTCAGGACTTTGATTTATATACAGTGTGGAAAAGATCAGAGTGCCCAAATTTTTCGGACATTTTATGAAAAAAAACTCGAGATCAATGAGGAAATTAATTGTAGTACATTTTCCAGACTCATGGAAATTTAATTAAAGAATTCTCTGGCATCCACTAAACAAATCGTTCATGTAGTTTCAAATTATCACAAAAATGAGAATTTGTAAGAAATCAATACAATAATGTTAATGAAAAATTAGATTTTTTGAGATATCATAAATTTTGCAAGATTAATCCTGTGACAAACAGGAAATTAATGTCCTTTTATAATGTTGGCAATGGCGATTCTTATTCTGGCTTTAAGGTCGTCGGGTGAATCTGTTTCAGTTGCGTTAGGTCAGGAGACCTTGGAGGCCAGGGCGTTGGTCCACCCCTACCAATCCATCGGTTAGGGAACTCGTTATTCAGCCACTCTCTTACGGGTACGGCGAAGTGCGGTGGCGTCATCCTGTTGAAACCACATATCCCTCACTACTGCCAAGGGTAAATTATTAATGGCATCAGTAAATTCTTGACGCAAAAACTTCAATTAACGTTCCCGGTGATGTTCTCGTCAAAAAAGAATGGCCCAATGATTCTGTCGCCAATGATGCCAACCCACACATTGGTTTTCAAACGCACCTTATAATAATGCTCCCGAAGCCAGTGAGGATTTTGCTGCGACCAATAGTGAAGGTTATGTCGGTTGACTGTTCCATCTTGATGGAATGTAGCTTCGTCAGAGAACGTAACCTTGCTAAGGAAACCTGGCATTTGTTCATCGAGGAACCGCATTTGCATACAAAAGTCCTGACGCCTAAGATAGTCATCCCCTGTTAACGCTTGGTGTAGGTGATTTCTAAAAATTTGCTTTTTATCATAAATGTTGCAAGATTAATCCTGCAACAAACAGGAAATTAATGTCCTTCTAACGACAACAAAAAACACCTACTGCCATGAAAGGCAGAACTATTGCGGCTATTAACAATTGTCAATGTGCATTAAGGGTTATTTTTTAGGTTTGTGGCCTCTAGGCCGTAAATACGAGGTTATCTCACGGTAGTTTACTTCGGAATTGTGCCCCACCTACGAATTAAATTAGCTTGGTACTTCGTTATGATGGCGCGTTTTACTAATCGCGAAAAGTTCGATATGATTTACGTTATGGGTGAATGCCGAGGAAACTCTCGCCTGACAGTTATTTTGTACACCGAACGCTTTCCGAACCGAAGGCCACCTGCTCGAAGGACTTTTGGTAAGCTAGAAGCTAACCTACTAGCAGAAGGTAGCTTTTCGGTTCAAAAAACGTCAACGTAGGGTTGACCGGATAGTTGGAAACAAAGCCCGAGAGATGGACATTGTGGCAAGGTTCGAAGTCGACCCTCACACCAGCAGTAGAGCGGTACGAGACGAGTGTGGCATTAGCCATCGTACATATCTGTCCATTTTGCATCGGAACCGATTCATCCTTATCGAAATCACCTACACCAAGCGATAACAGGGGATGACTATCTTAGGCGTCAGGACTTTTGTATGCCAATGCGGTTCCTCGATGAAGAAATTCCAGGTTTACTTAGCAAGGTTATGTTCTCTGACGAAGCTACATTCCATCAAGATGGAACAGTCAACCGACATAACCTTAACTATTGGTCGCAGCAAAATCCTCACTGGTTTCGGGAGCATTATTATCAGGTGCGTTTGAAAACCAATGTGTGGGTTGGCATCATTGTCGACAGAATCATTAGGCCATTCATTTTTGACGAGAACATCACCGGGCAACGTTAATTGAAGTTTTTGCGTCAAGAATTTACTGATGCCATTAATAATTTACCCTTGGCAGTAGTGAGGGATATGTGGTTTCAACAGGATGACGCCACCGCACTTCGCCGTACCCGTAAGAGAGTGGCTGAATAACGAGTTCCCTAACCGATGGATTGGTAGGGGTGGACCAACGCCCTGGCCTCCAAGGTCTCCTGACCTAACTCCGTTAGATTTCTTCCTCAAGGGAAAGGTATACGCAACTGAACCAGATTCACCCGACGACCTTATAGCCAGAATAAGAATCGCCATTGCCAACATCACCCCAGGAATGCTTCGCCACGCCCGCGAATCAATGGCCAGTAGGCTTGAAGAATGTCTACATCAAGATGGTAGAGACATCAAACATTTGCGCTAAAGGGCATTAATTTCCTGTTTGTTACAGGATTAATCTTGCAAAATTTATGATATCTTACAAAAACTAATTTTTCATTAACATTATTGTATTGATTTCATACAAATTCTCATTTTTGTGATAATTTGAAACTACATGGACGATTTGTTTAGTGGATGCCAGAGAATTCTTTAATTAAATTTCCATGAGTCTGGAAAATGTACTACAATTAATTTCCTCATTGAACTCGAGTTTTTTTTGTTATAAAATGTCCGAAAAATGTGGGCACTCTGATCTTTTCCACACTGTATAAGTATTTATATTCAATAAAGGGGTGGTGTTAAAATAGTTATAGTTCACAATAGATATTTATGTTCAATAAAGGAGTAGTGTCAAAATAGTTATTATAAAAAACGTCTTGGTTTAGACCAAGGCCGAAAAAACAAACGATATGTGTGAGGTTTATCATTTGACTGAAGTTTCAGATATTGCAATTGTTTTAGTTATTTTTATCCATTTAATCCTTAATCAATTTTAAATTCAATCAACTGATTTTACTGTTAATCGATCCATTCCCTCTAAATTATTTGAAAAAATTACATATCTACGCTTTTTCAAGAACAATTACATTTTCCGAAAACATTTTATCATGAAATTAATTATTTTGAACGGAGTACGTGTTGAGGCGTCAATATGAATATTTGAAATATTCAACTGACTTTCTTAAAAGAGCAGGTGAACTTTGACATAATTCGAAAGGAAAATGTAAATATTTAATAGTGGATGCCAAACTAGGGTGTTGCACGAATTTATACATTTAATTTCGTATAACGAAATGCTACATTTCTATTGTCGCCTCTATGAAGAAAAGACTGCACTGTAAATTCCCTCTCCGTGCTTTAGAATTTCTTGGTCATAATTCAGTTTTCATTTGAAACGTCACCACCCCTTTCTACATTGTTGGCGCTACTTGTACACCGGTTACGTATTACGTGTAATCATTTTAGTACGCATGAAGACCATTTCGGAAAACACACAGGGGCGAAGCCACCATTGGGGTATTCTCCCTCACACCAAGGGTCACCGCCAGACTGTGCTTAAGTTCACTACAGGCAAGAGGCTAGTCAAATCTCACTGCCTATAGCGGTGCTTCTAGGCAAGAGAGAGAAGACCTCAATGGTGGCATCACCGCTGTGTTTTAGTTATGTGTATGTAATTTCCAAAATGGTCCACTCACCTCAGACCACCTCAGAGGTCTGAGCACTCGCTTACAAATGTACACCGATTACACTGAGTGATCGGTCCGTCAGGCGCTAGCGAGTGTCAAGCCAGAACCGTAATCATTCATGTACACGAATGTCTTATAGTTTTAGGTTATTAAGGTTGGCGGGCAAGTCCGGAGAGTCATGTACCGTTCACTAATGTGAAAAGGTCTCGAACTATATGATAATATTGGCTGAGTGTGTTGCGACGGCTCAGATGACCCACACACTGGAACCACTGGTGATTGTAAAACTGTATATATTGGAACTAGCCGTTACCCGCGGCGTTGCTCGCGTGTTATAAGAACTTCCATCTAAAATGATATAAAGAATGTGTAGATTTTACTGATGACTAATATTTTTGTAGCACCCTAGGAGCGAAGGCACTCGGCACAGTTCGTCAGCCCGTCGGGATATTTTTTATTACTTTTCACGCGGATAATTATTCCATAAAGAAGGGTTTTTAAGTTTTTGGCCGCCATTTCAAAAGATGGCAACAAATCGAACCCAAATACAATTCAGCCCGTCTATAGGTTAAAGGAAACCATTGTACTAAATATTTTTGAAATCGGTTGAAACGCGCGGACTTTATTGCATAGAGAATATTTTCTTACATTTCTGGGCGCCATTTTTTAAGATGGCGGCGGATTGGAAAAATATTTCTTAGTACGCGCCTACTACTTATGAGTAACGTTCCTGCAAATTTTCAGCCTTCTAGGGCAAGCGGTTTGGGCTGGGCGTTGATTATCAGTCAGTCTGTCAGTCAGTCAGTCAGTCAGGACTTTGATTTATATAGATATAGATTATAGAGGAAGGGGGGGAGTTACATTAAAAGCGCATACATTAAAATAAAATAATATTTTTTTCGTGTGCTACAGAGTGCCACCTACTAAAAGAAACCGCACCGGATAAACGTTGTTGCTTTGTCTTAAGAAGACGACATTAGTTTCTAAATTAGTTTGAGCAAAATAAGTTATTTATCATCAATTTCTTGAACATCAGTCTTCTCAGAAACTTACTACAGATTTAAACTTTTTTGCTGCAAACTTCAAAAATTGTCAATCCAGCCTTAATTAAAACTATGACCGTCAATGTGCTTTCAAGTTAGTAATCATCGACACGAAATCCCTTCAAAATAATTAATTTCATGATAAAATGTTTTCGGAAAATGTAATTGTTCTTGAAAAAGCGTAGATATGTAATTTTTTCAATTAATTTAAAGGGAATGGATCGATTAATAGTAAAATCAGTTGATTGAATTTAATATTGATTAAGGATTAAATGGATAAAAATAACTAAAACAATTGCAATATCTGAAACTTCAGTCAAATGATAAACCTCACACATATCTTTTGTTTTTTCGGCCTTGGTCTAAACCAAGACGTTTTTTTATAATATCTGTCACTTCAGTCTTAATGTAATTAAAATTTGAATAATTTTATTTTTGCTTTACCGTCAAACATGGGGTTGATCTATTACTAATTGCTTAAAAAAGTACTTAATTATCGTTAATTACATTTAACTTATATCCAATAACATTGATTTCGATAAGCATATAATGTTGTACCATAAGTCTATTATATAAAAAGACTTGGTTTGCCCAAGCCTTAAAAACAAAACGATAAGAGTTTTTCCAGTTGACTGAAGCGCGGATATTATTTTTTTCTATTGAATTTTAAAGACAATCCGTATTTTACTACTCTTTAGAATTTAATTCAATCACCTGATTTTACTGCTAATGGATTAGTTTCCTATAAATTAATTGAAATAAAAAATTACTTATCTCAGATTTTTCAACAACAATTCCATTTTCCTGAAACATTTTATCATGAAATTTTTTCTTTTGGAAGGTACTTTAATTTTCAGATAATTCTCTCATTAATAATGTTTTATATGCGGTCTTTTCGAATACAAAAGGGCGCTGTTATCACCTTTCTAATATTTGATAAAGGGGTTCGTTTCTTCTTTAAGCACAGTCACAATTATTGAACTGTGTATATCAGTACTTGTGGGAAAGATTTTAGAAGTGTTGGTTGAGTTGCTATTTAGTTAACAACATTATGAAAACTTGATGTGTTTAAAACCTTTTGAAAGGAAACTTCTCGGAAATTAAAAAAGAAAGTGTTAATATGATTAAATTTACACGATTTCCCTCAAAATAATAAATGCATGATAAAATGTTTCAGGAAAATGGAATTGTTGTTGAAAAATCTGAGATAAGTAATTTTTTATTTCAATTAATTTATAGGAAACTAATCCATTAGCAGTAAAATCAGGCGATTGAATTAAATTCTAAAGAGTAGTAAAATACGGATTGTCTTAAAAATTCAATAGAAAAAAATAATATCCGCGCTTCAGTCAACTGGAAAAACTCTTATCGTTTTGTTTTTAAGGCTTGGGCAAACCAAGTCTTTTTATATAATATCTGTTCCTTCAGCCTTAATTTGTATTAATCATTATAAAAATAATAATATGCTTGTCAAACGTCATTAATTCGATGTTCCAGTAAGATGTTCGTGAGCATATTGGCCCACTTATGGGAAATATTAAAATTTTAAATCATTTGGCAGGGGAATGGTAAATTAATTCACAATTGGTAGGCGGGTGGTAACTTATTTCATATAAAAAGGCGGTTGGTGACTCATTAAAGTTTAGTTGACCTTTTTCTATAGGTTTAAAAAAAAAGTTATTTCTAAACCACGCGCCAGCACGCGCTGCACATTTCATTGAAAGTTTGTTATTTAAGAATTTTCCCTTATATATACTAAGATTCTTCATCAAAAATAGCTTTCGAAGACTCGAACCTGCAATGTTTTGCCTCGAATGCAAACGCGTTATCCATTACGCCTCAAGCCCGTACTTCGAAACAAAAAGTTATCTAAACATTGTATTTATAGGATTATTTCATTTATGTTGAATAAAAGATCTGTAAAAATAAACAACGAGCTTGCCAGGACTCGAACCTGCAATCTTCTGCTCCATAGGCAGACGCGTTATCCTATGCGCCACAAACCCGATGGAGGCTGAATAAGATGCTATGCAAACAGTGTAATATATGTGACGGTTTTACCATGATTTATAAATTAATTAGAATAAAATACTTAGACTTAATTGTTTTTAATCAAACTTCAGAAGTTCAACATTCAATAGTTGTTTGATAATTCAAAAGTGTTCCGAACCTTAACTTCGCAGTAGTTTCTGAGTTATTCGATGGAGTGGACCACCAAATTTCCCATGCTTTTTCTATGGGACGCTAAGCCTAAAATCTGTGAATTATTTCTTTAACATTACGGGAGGGTGTGGGTTCTTATCTAGAAGGGCCTACCGGCCCTTTAGAATTATGGGGACCTTACGTAATAGACTTATGGTTGTACTTTATTTATGAAAGAAGTTTAAAAACAACGGTATTTGAAATATGGATGAAAAATATTTGTTTCGTAACACTGTATACACATACAGTATTGTCGAGATCAGACCAACAGCATTGAATGTTGCCATATTAAATTGTTGCTGGTGATTTTGTGAACTATGTTAATGATATATTAAAATTTAAATGGAAAAGTTACATTTTGACACATTCCTAACCCTAAAATTTTGTATTTGGAGCCTATTAAATGCATTATGGTGATAATGTAATTAATTTTAGTGTTAAATAGGAAAACGTTTAGGCTGAAAGAACAACTCGCGTAGTTTAATCTTATTTTTTTATTTCAGTTAAAGGTTATCTAAAGTTACCCAAAAAACCTATTGTTTTCGATTAATTTCACGTTAAATATGGTTATAAAGTTGAAATTAACGGCTTATCTTCTTTTATTAGTGTTATTGCAGTTTATTATACGAGATTGAATAAGAACTTCTCCTAAATTGCAAACTTTAGAGGAGTGACTGTTTGACTCTTGCGGAACAATGACTATTTTGCCCAAAACTTTTGAATATCGCGCCTTTTCAATGGCTCTCTTTTAAAAATGGGAAAAATGCTTTTAAATGACAATTTAATTAATCGTAAGAATTAAACAGGAGAGTGGAGGCTGGGTGAAAGTTAAGTGTAGTTTTAATTTTAATTTGTTAGTTTAATTATAAGGTATCCATGAATTTACCCAAAACATTCGTGTTTTGGGTTAATTTCACATTAATTATACTTAAGTTTAATTTAACAGCTTATCTTGTTTATCTAGCATGGATTTAGTTTATAATACAAGTTTCAATATAATATTAACTTTAATTGCAATTACCCTAAAATTTTAATGTATGCGCTTTTGATGTATTTAACGATGATTTAAATTAATTTGAAAGTGAAATAGGAAACTACAGTGGCTGTACGAAAAACTTGTGATGTTTTAATATTTATTTGAGCGTGGTTCGTGAGAGTGGATTAAGCTTAAAATTTATTTGAATTTTCTACCCTAATTGCAATGTTTAGAGCAGTTTAATTTTTTTAACCCAAAACTTTTGAATTTCGCGGCAATTAATGTACTTTAAAGATAGTTTAAATTAACTTAAGTGTGAAATAGAAAATATTGGGCTTTACCAATGGCTTGGGTAGTTTTAATCATAATTAAACAGTTTATTTAAAAGTTATTTGAGCTTTTATCCAAAAATGTATATTTTGGTTTAATTTCACGTTAATTATATTAAATTGAGTTAAAATTAACGTAGGATTGTGTTTTGGCAGTGTACATTTAGGTTATAAAATGAGTTTAAATGTATGCATTACAATTTTCAGTGGAGTTTTCGATTCTCATTTTACGCAAAACTTTTGAATTTCGCGCCTATTAATGTACTTTGGAGATAATTTAAATTAGCTTAAGTGTGAAAGAGAAAACATGGGGCTTTACCAACGGCTTGGGTAGATACAATCTTAATCAAGAACATCATTTATGAGTTATCTGAGTTTTCATCCAAAAAAATGTATATTTGGGGTTTAATTTCACGTTAATTATACTTAATTATGTTGAAATTGACTTGTTGTCAGTGCTCATTAAGCTTATAAAATGACTTTCAACAATTAATTCACCTTAATTCTAATGTTTAGAGGAGTTTTTGATTATTTCCAACACATTGCGTTCAATTTTTATCATATCCTGTGCTAGGTTTTTGGTAAGGTAAAGATTATCTATACAATATGTTAATGAATGATGTTATTCTATAGTTTAGCTTGAATACCAGTAATTAAATCAAATACCTATACAATTCATAGCAATTTAAACCAATAAACAAACGGCAATGTGGACTGTGGAAATAGCAAACAACGTAACCCTCCGTTTCTAACGTGGTTACGTTGAGAGAATCTGTGATGTAAACCTGAAAATTATTTAACTAATTAAATTATATAACGACACTGTCCTCCTGGATTAACCAGCACCACTGTTACTTATGAATTAAACAATCCACTGTTGGTAACAAATGATAACGTAACATCACAGTATAACTGATTCAATATGATCAAAATTGTTTCAACGAATAATCTGGTCCTCTACATTGGTTTAGTTTCAGGAATTATATCCCACACCTTCACAATTAGTAGCATTTTAGTGAGATTAACAAATAATGAAACCGTGTATACCTGTCCTCAAATGAGAATGTTGAATTATATGCGCTAACGTAAACAAAACTCTTTTAACTGCCGTAGGGAAAACACATTGAGCATTTTGTCATCTTTCCTGTAATATTTTGAAGTTGAATTCTTCACAGGGTGAAAACACTACCGTTGATTTCTAAACCATAATAACTTCGATAGATATGCCATTTTTTACTTAAAACTAGAAGCGTCAACAAACAGTCATGATGAATACAGTATTAAGTTACGGGTTACGTAGCGTAAAACCTAGGCCTTAGGGTTAGGATTTGTAGCATGAATCGAAGCAGACTGCGTATTTTTGTAATTCCAATCCAAAACAGTGCTGGAAATAAGCTTTCTTATAATCTTTAAAAGGAAAGACACTATAAACACTATATTACATAGACAAACTAAAACTTAAGCCTTGGCCGTAAAGAACGTCGAAAAGCTTACTTCAAAAGATATAAAAACCTCTATTAACTGTAATTATTTACCTGTAATTTATATTTTCTAGACGAAAATTCGACCTGATAACGACGTATTTCTTATTAAGGGTGCTACAGTTAATTAGAAAATACATATAAAGGTGCTCAAGCTCGGATGAAATACCAAAGTAATTTGTTAGCGTCTACTGCTAAGAAATTAGGAAAATCAGCAAGAAACCCAACATTTGAAATTTTTCAACGTAACTTGTTAGCACCCACAAACCTAGGCCCTTCTAGTTGTCAACGAGAACGAAATGAAGAAATAGGTTTAAGCGCGCTATAAGGTTAGGCTGACATCTGACCCAAAAGTAACTTTTTGACGTACTATCTTAATTAGTTAAATTACAAAAATTAGAATTCATTAATTAAAAATCGAAACAGGTAAGTTTCTCATTTAAGAAATGCTTGTTAATTTAGAAGTATTCCGAAAACTAACTTCGCTATAGTTTTTCCGTATGGCCGGCTTCAATTGCCTTAAAAAACCGAAAATTTTTAATGCTTTTTCTATGGGACGCTAACCCTAAAAACTGTGAATTTTACTTTAACATTACGGAAGGGTGTCATGTCATATCTACAAGGGCCTACCGGCCCTGTAGAATATACATATATACATACATACAACAATGCATTTACCAATTCTATTTCGGATTCGCCTTGTTTTGGGACCTTGGGTATTAAAATAGTGGGACTAGCCCACGGACCACAACAAGGTTCAATTAAATCTTGGTTCAACATATAGTCGATTATTCCATCTAAAATACGGCGTTTAGCCCGTGAAAAACGATAGGGGGCGCTGGAAATCGGAAGACTGTCACCCACATCGATATAGTGCTCGATTACATTAGTTTTGCCCGGAACAGTACTAAAAATGGTTTTATATTTATTTACAAGGGTGTCTAGTGCCACATGTTGTTCCGGTTCTAAAGTCGCGTTGTTTAAAGCTTCCGCGATACCTTCAACATCGACAAGTTCATCTGTAAGAGCTAAAGTGCAAATTCGAGGCCGGTCGTTCCTTTCATTGAAAGGATAACTAAAGAAAGGTACATCGGGATACCAAAAGTTCGTTTTCAAAGTCAATAATAATACCTACATGGCTTTGAAAATCTCTGCCTAAAATGCATTCATACGCAATATCAGACACATAAACAGCCTCGAATTTCACCTTTTTTCGTGGTATACAGATTGGAACAGTGACAGATCCCGCAGTGGTTATTAAGCTTCCGTCAGATTGACATAATGCTAAATTTTTATTTTTGGTGAAGTAACCCTGGGATTCTAAAAACGGTTTTAAATTTTTACGAATAATAGTATGTGTAGACCCGCTATCCACTAAAGATAAACACGGATTTTGACCTAAAAATATTTATAAAAAGTCTCTATTTTCTGAATGCAAAAGATTCGAATGGGTTAATAATAAAGACCCCGTGCTAGCTGGGCTATACTTTACTGAGAGTTTTGGACAGGCAACGTCCCCGCCCCCTGGGGCGCCCCTGCTCCCCCGTTTCCCGAGAGTTCGGTCGTCCGGCTTGGTTTTGGCAAGGAGGATGTATAAGGGGAGGCTCGGAGTCAGGCAAAATGCATGTATCCCCCCGTTCCTAAAATGGTACTGTGGCGTTCCTATAGTTACCATGGTTACCGCTACTTCTCAGCGTACAAAGTCGCGCATGCGTTCAAGCCCGCCGATTAGGCAATTTAATAGGGGAAACACACACCATTTGGCAATCTTGGAAAAACCTAAAGGTTATCAACAATTTTGCTGAATTGTTATCATGTTTTTCACATCTCGATAAGTGTGTGTTTTGTGTTGGTATACCGGATAAAGCATTAAGTGAACTCTTAAATGAAAAAAACGGGTCTCAAAATCACATCACCAATTCTTTACATTCGAGACACTGTGAATTTTTATATATTTCTAATGGAAAATCAACTCGGTGTAGAAAATGTATCCATTTAAGAAGAATTTTGACAAGCCGATTAAAAAGGCGCAAGATAAACAACTCAAGACAAAATGTTGTGCGCAGCATGACAGATGAACAGAAAATTAATCTTTTGAAGGAAAAAAATAAAGAAATCCGAAAGTTGAAGAGGAAAATTAAAGGTTTGGAGGAGAAATTTGAAAAGCAGTTAGATAAAGTAAAGGCACACCTGCCTTAAAAAGAAGAACAGATTTTCAGCGACATTATTGACGATAATCCCTTTATAAGTAAAAAAACTTTCAGCTCATAATGATGAGACAGCAAATGAATGTAATGACATCTAGAATTAAAAGACCCAAGAAGTGGAATCCTTCATTAATAAAATGGTGCATGTACCTTAAAAGCAAATCATCGGCGGCATACGATGCATTGAGAGAAGAGTTTGTGCTTCCTGCTCCTGGAACTTTATACCCATATGCCGCAATGTTTTCGGGGAAAAGTGGATTTTCACTTGAAGTTATAAAGAAAATGAGAGCAAAGATTGATTTCAATAACTTAGATGAGGATAAGAAGTACTTCTCGATAATAGTTGACGAAATAAAATAAAAGAGGACTTGGTATACAAAGCAAATACTGGAGAGCTTGTAGGATTCTGTCATTTTCATGAAGCTGGTGAAAAACTAAAGCATGCGGAAAATAGAAAAATTGGTAAAGACTGCTTGGACCCTCCTTTAGCGTCACACGTCATGACAATAATGGTCAAAGGGTTAACTACAAACTTCAAGCACATACTAGGGTTTTTCCCGTGTCATAATATGACCGGTGAAGAGTTATACTCTATAATAGAGGAAGCAATCAAATACTCGAGAACAATCAGTTCAAGGTTTTGGTTGTCATAGGAGATAAATCTTCAATAAATCAAAAGGCAATCAAAATAGGAGCAGATGAAGAGAATGGAGTCCACTACAAGACTAATAATGTGTATGCACCGATGAATGACCCAAGGCCAATTTTTTTTATTTCTGATCCTCCACACTTAATCAAAACAGTTCGTAATTGTTTTGCCAATAGTGTTGATAAGAAACCACGACTGTTTAGGAAAAATGGAAAGGTGATTCTTTGGAAACATGTGCAGGATATGTACAATAAAGATTGCCAATCACAACTGCGACTTTGCCCCAAATTAACAGATAACCACATAGCTTTGGGACCATTTTATGCTATGAGAGTTAATTTAGCAACACAAGTTATGAGTGAAACTGTCGCTTCGGCAATTGAAGAGCTAGTTGGGGATGAAGCATCTGAAACAGTTAAATTCATTAGAATGTTCAACAGATTTTTTGACATCTTAAACACTAAAAATATTGGAGAAGGAAGAAAGAAAAGAAATGAAGACCTCAACCCATTTTATTCATTGACTGACAGGAGATTTAAGGTAATTTTTTAATTTCAAATGTTTTACGTTTTTTCTAACATGTACGGTATTTAGTGGTTGGAAGATGACTTTTTGGGCTACCTCAAAGAGTGGAAAATTGAAGCCGAAACAGATGCAAATGCATCGCCAGAGGGCAGAAATAAGATGCAACTAAGCAGAGAAACTTTAGAAGGCATCCATACAACTGCTATTTGAAAATAAGTTAAAATTCAACAAAATGTATTCGCCATTTCAAAACTGAAACCAACTTCAACTTTTTTTAGTTTATTCCATCATAGGAGCCGTTAAATTCCTTTTAAGTAAAGGTGCCAAATTTGTATTAACTGAAAAGTTCAATCAAGATCCCCTTGAACATCATTTTGGCAAACACAGGCGAGCTATTGGATGCCACGAAAACCCTGATCTAATTACTTATGGGTATAATGAAAGGAAATTTAAAATATTGAAGCCCTTAATAAAAGGGCCAAAAAATGGCAACACTTCAAAGTTTAAAGTGTTGAAAAAATTTGTCCAAAAAAACTTAATTAAAATATTCAAATAAATTTCAGTAAAATTTAGAAAAATAAATTATTTCTACAACATGAGGAACTTTATTTTCAAATCACATATTCCGTAAACTACTATAGTCATAGATCGTTTAAAAAATCAGGTACAAATTTCAAACTAGTAAATATTGCAACATTATCACAAAAAAACCAGGTACAAATTGAAATATTTCAGACTAGTAAATATTGCAACATTATCACATTAATACATCACTTTTTGTCATACACTATGCTATCTGAGCAATTATTTTTCATGGATTGCCTTGCACCCTTGCGTTCAGCACAGTCCTTGCGTTTAAGGTCATTGTATTTCCTTTGATTAAATGAACGGAGGGCTATGCCTCTACAATTAGCGAAGGTATCACATACTACACGTAAAGCTCTATTGCTCTCAATGGTTTCATCTTCTCCCCATAACGCATCCCATTTCTGAAGTACATCAACCTCCTGAAGCCTTTTTAGAACCATTTCTTTCCTAATTGCATTGTCAATTAAGACCGCTTGCTTGAAAATGGGTTCAGTGTGTTTGTGTATATGTTTGAAAAACTCAAAACCATTCGGTGTTAAGTTATAAGCCCGCCTCTGCATATTTTCTCAGACCAACTAACGTATGCTTCGGATTTATATTGGATTTTAGACTGATAAGTTCCAATTTTCAAGATACAATTTTCCAAAAATTTCGGTCTGTCGAACTTGTTAAGCAATTTCCTTACTATAAAACCACCAATATGATGCACCACCTTTTCAACTTTGGCAGATTCTTCTAATGGTGTAAGCAATTTTCTAGGTTCTTTGGTTTCGGGAACTGCAATGTCTGCTTTCAAATTCACTTACTTTAAGAAAACTTTATCCATAAAGCGCCTCATCCAATCATCAGCAATCAATTCTTGTCCAAAATTATCCAGGTTGCTGTATCCTTCTACCAATTTTAAACAGTTCATGACTTCAAGCTTAGTTTCGGGGGATGATCTTAAAACTCTGCTATGGATTGCGAATGTAGCTCGATCTTTAATATTATTTCCACTTAATTTAGAAAGAATATTAAGTAAAGCCGGGCTCAAGATAATGTTTTGGGGGTTTTGGACTAGATTATTAATGACTAGCATCAGATTTGAATCTATTCGTTCATCAAATTTTACATTAGCCATTAATTTTGAGGCTGCCTCTGAGATTTGTAACCCGTGCTCCAGGAAAAACTTTGTATTAAAATCTAAATTTATGATAAAGTTTGGAATAATTATTAAAAATAATTACAATATTAAATCATTATAACACTAACTTGTAGATTTAAAATTTTGAGCGTAGTATAGCTTGGGTTTTTCTAATTTTTTAACTTCGGGTTGTGTTAGTTGTTTCGACAAGTCCAAAGGGCATTCGCCTTGGTAGTTATTATAACCCTTAACCAAGTAGCAATTAAAATAATTTTAACCAATAAATATCAAAAATATAATTAAATTTTTCATACCGGGAAATTTGGAATGCCAAAGTTGGGAAGTGGCGTCGCGTTCGATTCGGTTGGTCCATTTCCACCCAAAAAATGCCTGCCGCAAACGTAATGTGATTTTTTGATTTTTTCAGGGGTTAAATCGCTTCTTCCACAAGCAACAATCCATTTTTTACATTCCTCCAATTTAGATTTAAGTTTAGGGAATGGTATAAACTTTATTTCTCCGCTTGCATATCTGGTGTTGCTGGAACAGTTGTTATAACAACACTTCTTGTGGTACACCATTATAACTTTAAGCGCTGTCTTGGCACGCCTCCTTGCTCTAGCCTCATGAGCTTTATAATTTTAAATATCTCTCGTTTTCAAAAACGATCACGTGACGCGCGCCTCTACCAACGGCCAGCGCGTCGACGTTGCGCACAATTGTATGCGGTATCTGCCTCGTTTATTTTACATCCCCCCTTTCCAGAACGAGCCTCCCCTCTTATTCATTCTCCTTGGTTTTGGTCGTTCATTACAATAAGGTCGAATGTGCCTTACCTTATTGCACTGGTGGCACGTTACATTGGGGTTAAAAAATTTACTACTACCCTGAGAAACCTTTTCCGAGGGTTTGTAGCTTATCGGTTTTGGAGCACCGTTCATCTTACCCTGGAGGTATTGACAAAATGGGTGGCCGAACGATTTTGAGATGCGACATTTTTCGCTTCTCCCTCTAATTTTGAACGTCGCTGTCTTTTCGCAATTTGTTCTATTTTAAAAGCGTGATCTAAAAAGTCACGAATATTTGAGTAAGAAGTATTTTCTAAATGAATTTGAATGTCATCTTTTAAATTCTTCAAAATAGCTTCAATTTGCTCCTAATCAGACAGACGTACGTTTAATTGATCAAAAAGTTTTTGCACATTATCCGCGAATTCCGCCACAGTTTCAAAAGGTTTTTGCGCGTTTGCGAATTTTTTCTTTAATGATATCATCATTTTCTTTTCTTTCAAATCTGTCTCGAAGACACCCTTCAAAAATATCAAAAGAACGGAAGGGAGCGCTTTCTAAATACCAATCCAAAGCAGGGCCCTGGAGCATGTTTGGAAGAATCCTTTGCAAAAATACGTCATCTGGAACGTTACTGGTTAATCGCATTTGCTTTACCTGTCTAAGAAAATCTTTCCAAAAAAGGTCGGCGCTTGAAAGGGCTCGAATACATAAAAGGGGCACCAAAAGGATTCACCATGGGATTAAGCGCGCTTGCGGGCGCACTAACTGTTTGACCAACAAGTCCTTGTTGATTAGTTGCCGCAGTTTGGGTAGTAGGTACACTAGGGACATTAATAATTACTGGAGAACTTCCAGAAATGGACGGTGAGGGCGTTATTACGCTTGGCGATCCGGCACTAGTTTGGCTTACAATATTGTGCAGCATTGGCGTTACAGATGGCACATTCTGACTAGAAACTAAACCCAGATTCGAAACTACGGGCATTTGACTAACACTTTGAGTAACTGGAGGGATTGAAACATTTGATCCCGGTACGTTCGTTAGTTGACTTACTAAACCCTGAAGCTGATTAAAACTAGCCAAAATCTGTTTTTGCTGCGCGTCATAGACTTGCATCTGAGCTAAAATAGCGTTTTAAACATTCGATGGGGCGGCACTCGATCCACCACTACTAGTAACGCCAATGCCGCTGCTCATAACAGTACTTGTACTCATAACGGTACTGGTGTTCGTACTCGTAACGACACCGGTATTTAGAAGTGCGGGACTTGAAACTATAGTTGCACCAATACTGGTACTAAAACTACCAACAGAGGTTTGAGGCGGAGGCGTATAAGCTCGCGAAGAAGGGCTGGATAAAGACATAGTGCTATCAATCTGCGCGTTGTTCTTTCTCTCTAAACGATTAGCGTAACGGTTGGCTCGAGAAATTTTACAATATTCAATAAATGTTGAATCGAATCGACTATATGGATTGTGGTCACTCATAAGCAAAAGACGAATTACGTCCTGGAAAAGCCAAAACAATCCCACAAAAGGGGAAAACTAAAGAGAGTTAAAATGAACTTAACAAAAGTACATCGCAAAACAACAAACTTGTTGAAAGGCTACCAGGAGATACTGGGACCAACTAAATGTTCAAATTTTACACATTAAGGTTACGCGTTCTTACATTAATAACTGTGAAGATCCCGGACGGACCCCCAATTATTATAGCAAAAATTGTTATAAATATTACTACAATTTAAAAATTATTAAAACTTAAACATTGGCCCGGGAGCTCGCGTCACTTTCACTATTGAGGTGAGCGGATTTAACAGAATACTAATTAACGATAAGTTGTCTAGGGGTTATAAGCTTAATAAAATAAAGGCAGGGCCTTATTGGGTGTTGCCAAATGTCTCATTTAATAGTTAAAACAATCAACCAATTAAAATCAATTAAAAAGCAAATAAAACACAACTGACAAAAGGTTGTGGGCCCACATGTGAATGTTACCCGAATTAAGATTGTGGCAAATTTTAGGATATTTTTGGGACAAAAACCATAGTTGGTTTATTTTCCATATTGTCTAGTATTGGAACTACCTCAAGCAAATAGCCGAAATGAAATGCAACTAAATTTCAAAGGCAATCATAATTATATAACCATTGCTAAAATATACTGTGACGTAATTTATATAAGAAAGAAAAAAAAACAGGTCTCAATTTCTCCTTCGTTGAAAATTATTTAAAGGTATAAGGTTTTTGAGGGGATGCGGTTGAATCAATGGTATGAATGATCACACATTATAACCTTAAACGGAATCGAGACTTTGTCTTTAATCATCATGAGTTCACCAGAGGTAATTTATTACGATGTGGGTGAATTGATGATTAAAAAATATTTAAAAATTTGATGAACTAACCTTTTCCTTTACTGCGGTGGCAAACATGTGACTAAACAAATTATTTTGATAACCGTGGACCTTCAGAAGGGTTTCCGAGATGTTTAAAAGTGGTATACATTTTAATCTAATGGAAAAAGAGTGGACCTTCAGAAGGGTTTCCGAGATGTTTAAAAGTGGTATACATTTTAATCTAATGGAAAAAGAAAAGAGGAAAATGTTGAATTCGTAAATAGTTTTTGATTTCATCAGCTAAACACCAAACAATATAATTTCACTATTTGATTACTTACGATACGTTTCGAATATTGTTAAGAATATAAGCTGGCAGAAAATTCGTGAACGGATACCAGATAGTTGTAGCAAAAATTGTTATAAATATTACTACAGTTTAAAAATTATTAAAACTTAAACGTTGGCCCGAGAGCTCGCGTCACTTTCATTATTGGGGTGAGCGGATTTAACAGAATACTAATTAACGATAAGTTGTCTAGGGGTTATAAGCTTAATAAAATAAAGGCAGGGCCTTATTGGGTGTTGCCAAATATCTCATTTAATAGTTAAAACAA
The DNA here is from genome assembly GCF_054372755.1 of Phalangium opilio. NCBI lineage: Eukaryota > Metazoa > Arthropoda > Arachnida > Opiliones > Phalangiidae > Phalangium > Phalangium opilio. The sequence goes on along the minus strand of NW_028324162.1, from coordinate 2,636,399 downwards.
TCAACCAATTAAAATCAATTTAAAAGCAAATAAAACACAACTGACAAAAGGTTGTGGGCCCACATGCAAAATCATTATGAATCAAAATCTTTTTAGTTAAAATAATTAAACAAAATGGTAATACTCATGAATTACTATTATCAATGTTTAAAACAAGAACATATAAAAATGGGTACGCCAATACTTCGTTACGTTCTCTTTGCGTCCAGAAGACCTTTTTCACGCCGTACGGTGCCCGCACAAAAGGAAGGCTTTGGTAGGCTTGGAGGCTTTGAAACCATACAAATCGCGCACAAAAATGCTCGAATTTATTTCTTTGTGGTCTCGCCGTATCGATTTTCCGTGTTTTAAACCGAGGCCGAACTTAGATTTCTCAAAACGGGGTATACCCCCAGGACTTAGTCCGGACTGCAATAATAAAACTGCCCGAAATTCATAATCGGTTCGTTCTTTCGTTGCCTTTAGCCGGGTCTCAAAAAGGACATCCTGCTCGTGCAGAGTTCAGAACCCAACTCCTTTTTCGTTCTTGTAGAAAATATAAAGAAAGGTATCCTATGGTACCGAGTGGGAGATCGAACTGATAACTCGCCATACACAGTAGCTAAAGGGTCGCAGCGTTGAAAATGCCAGGATCTTCACAAATAAAAGCCTAAGATGGGTAGATGGGCCTGGTTTTCACTGCCGAAATTTTCACGGAACAGAAAAGAAAAATCCGCAAAATATTGCGGATAATTCCTTAAAAAGCGGCGGCAAAACGTTTTCACTTGTAATATGAAAGAGTGAGAGTTCGTGGAGACCAAGGCTTATCTGTTATGTTGAAAATGCACCAATAGCAACCTATCTATTTTCTGAGACTTAATTGTCTTTGTAAAAACGTTCAATTTTATCATATAAATAACGATTTAGCCAAATTTCTTTAGCAAATCGTTAACTATAAATTTTTAGACATTTAACTCGACAACAGAAGCGCCTTGAAAATAAAAAATGGCGTCGAAAAAAAGCCTCGCGAGCTGACCAAAACCAAGCCTATGACGTCACGCATTCGTCGATTCCTATTGGTCACCGCTTTCCTTTCCGTAAAAATTTGCGGAAAAATAGAAAACCAAATCCAAGCTTGCCGCACAGAAAACGCGAAACTTTGCGGCAAGTTACCTTTAAAAAACGGCGCGGAACGCGGTTTTTCCTGCGTTTTGGGCCAGTGAAAACCAGGCTTAACGGCGCCAGTTACCAAGTCCCCAAAAACTAGGAAAAAATTCTAGCGACCACCACAGTAGAGACCAGCTCCAAAGAAGTTGTCGACTAAATGTATTTCCTTTTTAGATTGAAAGATGTTAAACAAATAAAAGGGCTAAATGTTTGAATCCCACATATTTCGCGCTACATAGTAATAAGTCCATTTGCAATATATTGTCCAAAATCGTCGGATTTTTGTATGTATTTAAGTCATGAACATTTTAAGGACTATTTACATTAGTAAAGATATCTTTAATCTCGTATAGGGTACTTTTCGTACTTACATGTGTTCAGGGCCGTCGAGAGAGGAGGCAATTCGGTCCATTTTCCCGGGGCCCGTACCTTTCGGGGGCCCGGCCAGACCTCGACCTTTGTTAATTGTAGTAGATAATGGTTGTGAAAATATAACTATAAAACTTAACAAACTATTATCTTCAACTATAGCTTAAACAGTAAAAGGCAAAAAAAAAAGAATGAAGGGCGGTAGTTTTATAACTTGACCCTTCTCTTAAAATGCTCCTAGTCCCTTACTCTCCATAAACATGAATCACTGAAAGTAAAATACAAACGGAGGTTTAAATTTTGTTTATCACGGGAATCACTCTGTGCCCCGGAAAAACTTCCGCATTTCTACAGCTGTTTATTTATTGTGGACGATCGGGTAGGTATAAATATTATTAATATTATTAAATTTATCATAATCCAATAAGTCATATACTAACAGCTTTCTTACTTCATATGGTTATGGTTTTAGGCAAAGTAGTTTAATAATTTAAGAACACAACATGTAGTACAGACAGCGTCTTGCAGTCGCTTAGTTGTAAATTTATATTTTGCGAGTTAAATCAAAGAAGCTTAAAGAATATCATAATTCTAAGTTAAATGCACTTCTAATCTAGTTTTCCGTACATAAACAATAACATGAAAATTATGACAAGCTTCGCTTTGGACCTGCTGCACGTTATAATGTTCTGATATCCCATTTCCAGCTAAGTTTTAAATAAAATTTTGTACATGCATATCTTCACTTGGTTATTATATTGTTATTATTGTTATTATTTGCTGTGCTATAGGCAAGTGACAATGTGTTTATATAAACTCTATAAAATTCAAAAATGTTTATATGGAACTTCGCTGCACATGGGATCTCGGAACTCATAAGGTGTAGCAGTTCCAAAACTAGGCTTTCCATATTTTTGTGCTTCAGGCTGTCTGTTAGAATATCACTTCTTTTCACCTATCCGAGTGATGATGAAGTCATGGAGAGATACAACACTGGACGCATCTGTGTGTATGCCTCTCACCACGTTCGCAAATGGCAAATCTGAACAAACGTGTTAACAGAAAGTAATTTTTGGCATCTACTCTCATCGTTAGGATTAAGAAGTACGCGGCAATCGGCTAGGGTTACGGGAAACGTCCATCCTCCCAATGGCAAGGTTTCCACCAAACGTTCACGCAATTGCGGGTTTTCTTATCATTTATCATAAATAAATGGCCTTTTATACCCTTAATTTTCAAAAATTGTTAAAGAGGCATAAGCTTGAATTCAAACGTCAACAATAGCTATGTTTAAAATTATTTTAGGAATAAAGTTTCTTATAACGATTTAACTAGAATTAGGTAAATTAATGACGATTAAAATAATTAATATCAATTATATTCTTTTAATTATTTATGAAAAACCTCTTGTTTCGGAGAGGTTTCTTTTGGTTTCCCAACTTGTTATAGGTAGTTTTTAAAGTGGGAACAAAAGACAATTTAAATTTCAGTATGTTTAAATTTTTTCTTTACTTTATTATTAAAATACTAAATAAATCCCAAATTTTAGGTTTCCACATCTTTTAGAAGTACCTTAGAATTTTCATGATCGGCCGCTAAGTGAAATAAAAATAATTTGACTTAAGGTATTTCGTAGACTGTATTAGGTACAAACTTATAATTTGGTTATAGAGGTAGGTCTATTAAGAACTATTAGTTAAGGAAAATTCAAACTTCCATCTTTAACCAAAACGAAGATATATGGGCTTAAAAGTGCCTTAATTTGCTAAGAGAAAAGAGTGTTTGGAGTGCTATTGGCGAGTGCACCGAATGGCTAATTTAGCCACTCAGATAAGTGCTGTGCACGCAGATAATTTCCCTCCAAATTAGTTGGTGAATTTTTAACTTTTCCCGGGGCCCGAAAAGTCTTCCGACGGCCCTGCATGTGTTGTTCCAAAGTTAAATTCTCGTGAATGATTTCCTTCAAACATCTTGTGTTTATGTAACAACGCTATAAACACCAACTGAATTTCAGAGTGATGCAAGCTAAGAAGCTGAATAACTAAAAGGGTCTTGCAGCGATCTGAAAATTCAAATACGGTCTTAATATTTTATAGAAATATTTTGGTCGGAACTCCTATGGAGTTCTTGCCTTATCCCAACAAAATATATTATTCGAATGTAGAGACCCGTTTTAATTTGGGATGTAATGAAGTTTTCGTACAAATATCATTCCGTATAAATCAAAATGTCTAATGTAAACGTGGCTGAAGTGTGTTATATGAGACGTTAATTATCATAAATCATCAGTATTCTGATTACTTTGTCCTCGTGAAATCCTTTCTTCTAATGACTTTCATTTCATAGACTAACTGTAAATATGAAAAGGTAGAACTTATTTTAAAAAATTAAAGGGTTTTTGTCGCACGTTTTCAGCGATATTGGTGTTTACCATCACCTTATTTGCCCAAAATAGTTTATATTGCTGAACTTCCAGTTATCATATTATCCTATGTTGTGAGACTTTAGCTCTATGAATATTTTCCTGAAACATCTAAGTAATACTTGTGGAGGTCCAGGAAATGCTTTCTCGTTATGCTGACCTTCTATTCGTGCTTATATAGTCTATGGCAACACTGTGAATCGATACAACACGCACTTAAACGCTATCAAGTTGAAGAGATTTTATACTCATTGCGACGTTAAAAATTTCCATATCGTTCTATTAAAGGACATTGATACAATTTTTGCAAGATGTGTCTAGCATTTTTGACGCATATATTGCGATTTCAAGAAAGACCGAGTGCTACTAAATTATTGTTTTTACCTGACTAAATCGAGTTTAAAATGCCAAATATTCAAGACGAAAATTTTCCGTCGAAACCTGAGAAAATGGTCCAATTTCAGACGTAGAAAGCTTCGCCGTAATTGAGACAGGGATATGCAAGTCTAATTTTAAAGAAAGATGTCCATATGTATGTGTTAGTCCATGGTCATATATAAAATTGAGAAAATTTTGTGTTTGCACTGTTAATGAACATGAAAGTGATGTTAACAGAAGAGCGTGCAATGGTTCTATTGCCTTGGTCGACACGCTCCTTCTAATCAAGATTTTAATGAGGTTCCAACCGATTTGCGTGTCGTATTTTCCCCGCGACTCCGCCCATTCGAGAACATCGTCACCAAAAGACAAATTAGGTGTACAATTCTGAGAGATCTTGGCTGCTGCTTGGGGAAATGTTGCCCATTTGTTTTCGTGTTTTTTCTCATTATAACGAAATAATAAATCTCAAACTCTATTTTAAAGGTTAGTGTTTTGGGAGGTCATTTCGCTGTATAACTAGGTGTTGTAGGCTTCTCATACATTGGCTTTTTTTAGGGCTCTGACGTTTTTGAAAAAGTGTACGGGATTACGAATTCCAATTTGATTTGTTCGGACGACTTCGTTTGATTATGTCAGACTTCGTCGTCACATTTTGTGTGATATCAAAATTCGATAAAATCCAGATTCATCGGATTTTGAGATTATTTTTTGGATTTTGGATTTCGCGATTTCTTTACTGATTTTCTTTCCGATTTTATGATTTTTTATTGATTTTGTGATTTTTTTACTGATTTTGTGATTTACTTGCTGATTTTGTGATTTTGGTTTTTTATGAGTTTTTGAAATGTCCCCAATTTAATTTGTGTTAAAAAATTGAGCCTATAGAGGCCGCATTATACTCAGAATACTATAGAATTTCAATATTTTATCATTGTTATTTACATCGTTTTTAAAGAAAATAGCTCATTGAGACACGAAGAATTTATTGTATATGTACAATTCCATTTTTAAGTCTCTTGGACACAACCTTTTTGAACATTTATCAATTAAACTTTATAATTGTGGTATATTTTAAAATTTGAGTACAACAGTTTATCGAACAGTTTTCAAACTATTCAACTTGATGAAAATATTTGAGACAAACTCAGTTTTAACAAAGCTACGATAGTTTACATCTCTTCATTATATTTTTTATATTTGGCAATGCATTAAACGTGTACAAAAACGTATATTCTAGGAGAGCGGTAGCTCTCTTAGATAAGACTTCATACTGCTCTTAATGTATAAGGAGGGTTTTTTGATTGGATGTAGTTTTTTTTGTATTGTATTAATTGTTTCGAAAACATTCCACAGAACTACAAATCGGGCCCTCAATATGTGTTTAAAATTTCAGAAAGATCCACCCATTAGTTTATTTTGTAAATTATAAAGTTGCTAAGGGTGGTTTTCATTTCCATAAAATTAATCAGGCCACTCGGTGAAAAAGTAAAATTTTCCCATAGAAATAACATGGAGTTTTTCTCCAATTTAGCCATTTTGTGGCCACCCTTTTGAAATGAGATATCCGTTTGTTACGTTTGAGAACGGTTTTATATCAAAATATAAACCTTTTTCTAGGAACAAATTTAAGGTTTTTGAGAAAAATTTAAGTTTAAGTGCTAAATTTCATGTTTTTTAATCATGCTTTGACTTACGTTGTTGCACCCTATATGTCATACTGTTGGACTTACGGCGTTTTACCGTGGAGAAAGCCACTCTTGCACTTACGCTGTTATACCGCGGACGTTTATCTGAATTTATTATTTTACTCTCTTTCGTTGCTAAAACTGAATGATATTATAATATCATAAGCATATCAAACTACCCGTAAGCGTGAATCGGCGGGAAATTAGCCACAAGCATTGTCTAGGTAAAACTCGAAACACAAGTATTCCTGGTGGCCCAAAAGGAAACTTTATTCAAATCGCGCAAGGGATGCTACCGGAAGCTTGGGAACAAATACAAGGATAAATATATATCTTAAACTTACCTATTATAAGCTCTACCTCTATTAACACTTGTAATCATAACAAAGATTGTCGTCTGCTAGTGGGGCTAAAACGTGCGTAATACAGGCATGCGGCAACCTACATTTTTCTCTTTTGTACTTATCCTATTTATAAGAAACCAGTTGTACTGTGTACACTTATCACTAGTTTTTTTCCCGTTTTCTTTTAAAATTCGAGAAAATTTCCTGTTCCTAATCTTAAACAAACAACTTAAGTCTTAAAAGCCCGTACTAAACCGATTACCGCAGCCATTTATTGCATAAGCAGACGACTGCTTAGATTTTTCCGGGTTATAAGGTGGTAGGGGGAATCGGGAATTAGAGAATTGCTTCGTTTTCCCTCTAGGTGGCGTAGAACCTCAAATTTCTCTCTGGCTCCCTTGTACAATGGTGATTACCCGTGGTCTTATTGTGAATTCACACTTACGGGTGGTTTGATATACTTATGATAATATATATAAAACAATTTTAAGGAAGGAATTAGAATTAACAAATATCTTTTGTGTTAATTAATCGATTTTGTTGATAATTTCGAAACTGATGCCGTCCTCAATACGAAGGGTTAGTAACAATTACAGGTAATTAAGCTAGATAAACGATTGCAGTTAATTAAGCTAGATAAACGATTGCAGTTAATTAAGCTAGATAAACGATTACAGTTAATTAAGCTAGTTAAACGATTACAGTTAATTAAGCTAGATAAACGATTGCAGGTAATTAAGCTAGATTAGCGATGGCAGGTAATTAAGCTAGATTACCGATGGCAGGTAATTAAGCTAGATTACCGATGGCAGGTAATTAAGCTAGATTACCGATGGCAGGAAATTAATCTAGATTACCGATGGCAGGAAATTAATCTAGATTACCGATGGCAGGAAATTAATCTAGATTACCGATGGCAGGTATTTAAGCTAGATTACCGATGACAGGTAGTTAAGCTAGATTACCGATGGCAGGTAGTTAAGCTAGATTACCGATGGCAGGTAATTAAGCTAGATTACCGATGGCAGGTAATTAAGCTAGATTACCGATGGCAGGTAATTAAGCTAGATTACCGATGGCAGGTAATTAAGCTAGATTACCGATGGCAGGTAATTAAGCTAGATTACCGATGGCAGGTAATTAAGCTAGATTACCGATGGCAGGTAATTAAGCTAGATTACCGATGGCAGGTAATTAAGCTAGATTACCGATGGCAGGTAATTAAGCTAGATTACCGATGGCAGGTAATTTAGCTAGATTACCGATGGCAGGTAATTTAGCTAGATTACCGATGGCAGGTAATTTAGCTACATTACCGATGGCAGGTAATTAAGCTAGATTACCGAAGGCAGGTAATTAAGCTAGATTACCGATGGCAGGTAATTAAGCTAGATTACCGATGGCAGGTAATTAAGCTAGATTACCGATGGCAGGTAATTAAGCTAGATTACCGATGGCAGGTAATTAAGCTAGATTACCGATGGCAGGTAATTAAGCTAGATTACCGATGGCAGGTAATTAAGCTAGATTACCGATGGCAGGTAATTAAGCTTGATTACTGATGAAAGGTAATTAAGCTGTACATTACCGATAAGCATATGACACAATTATTGCACAATTCTATAACATGTGTTGGTACTTAAGTCTAAGACATCTGTTGGTGCTCAGATCTATGGAATATTTTTGTGCACAGGCCTATCTTTTTGTGGTATAACTACCGCTTGCTCTGCGATGTGCTTGTGAAAATGATGGGAAAGCAATTTGAGTTTGACTGGACGGTGATTGTCAAGTATGGCAGGTAATTAACCTAGATTAACGGATACAGCAAATTAAGCTAGATTACCGATGGCAGGTAATTAAGCTAGATTACCGATGACAGGTAATTAAGCTAGATTACCGATAAGCATATGACTTGAGTTTGTGCTCAATTCTAAGAGACTAAGACATCGGTTGGTGCTCAGATCTATGGAATCTTTTTTGCACAGGCCTACTTAATTTTTTTGTGTATAACTACCGCTTGCTCTGTGATGTGCTTGTGATAATAACGGGAAAGCAATTTTAGTTTGACTGGACGTTGATTGTCAAGTCAAGCAGTCAGGATTATTAAGTTATGTAATTGATGGTTGGTTAGTTTAAAAGCTTTAACTAATGAAAATGCAACGCCCTAAAACCTTTTCTCTCCTAAGGTTTCTAAACTATTTTAATTAATATTAATAGATGGTTGGTTAGTTTAAAAGCTTTAACTAATGAAAGTGCAACGCCTTAAAACCTTTTCTCTCCTAAGGTTTCTAAACTAGTTTAATTAATATTAAGACTGAAGTAACAGATATTAATAAAAATTGTCTTTGTAGACAAAGACGGAAAAGTAAGAGATAAGTGTAGAAATATAATCGCCTGAAGTAACAGATATTTAATTTTTACTTTTCAACACATGATTATAAAACATAAATTATTTGAAAAAATTCATATCTTAGTTTTTTCACCAAAATTTCATTTGCGAAAAATATTTTTCAACATTATTTACCCTAGTATAGACCTAAAAATAAAATAAACAAGCTGGCCATATATATACGCCCGTTAAGGGCAAATTGAAAATGAAGCAAGCGCCATCTAGTGAACAGAAATACAAACTCAAATGTGACATTTTTTCATTGGCTGAAAACATTCTGACACTAAAATTCTACCTCTGCACATTTCTAAGCGAACCAATAAGATCACCCCTCATTCGTGAAAGCCCGGTTTAGAAACTCGTATGGCCGTTGTAAATTTTTGAATGAATTTATTTTTAGGTGTATTTTGCTTTCAATATTAGCTCTAGAAAAAGGATTCTTCAAGAATTTTGTAAGGGATACTAGCTTGATACTACGTTTTACTTTCGACTGACATGGTTTTTAAGAAGGTTCAAATACTTGTATATCTGGAAAAATGAGATTTGAGTTTAATTTTTATATTTTTATATGGGAAATATTGCGAAGCGGAAAGTAACATAGGCAGTTTGATTGTGATGTTGATATTAGTGTCGAAAAGATCTGTAGATTGATCGTGATCTTTTGAGACCTATACATTACGTCAATTTTTGAAACTTCGAAAACTTTCAAATTAACGAAAACTTTTTGTTTTCATACGGATTTTTATTTATCAGCTATTAACATTTTTCTGTCCATTTTGTTATTCCCCTTATAGGGCTGAACCAAATTGTAAATATTTGAGAGAAAATAAATTGAAAACGCGTATTATTTTTACCTCTCCGTGTGACGTAGTCCAGGAGAGGTTCTGTAACGGCCGTGTCTGTCTGTCTGTCTGTCCTTTGTTACACCCACGTGACCGCGTTCGCAGTTTGCGTATCGGAGCAAACGTGTTCGCCCTTTCCGAACAGCTTTCACAGTCACGGAAATGGCTCCTCTACTTGAGTTCTCACACCACCATCTTCTGGTCTTTGTCCATCCCACACGGACACCAGTCTGTTCTTACTGGCTTCTAATCACCACCATCTTTTGGTCTTCGTCCATCCCACACGGACACCAGTCTGTTCTTACTGGCTTCTATTCACCAATATCTTTTGTTCTTTGTCAATCCCACATTGACACCAGTCTGCACTTGCACTGGCTTCTAACACCACCATCCAATGGTCTTCCGTCTAATCCACATAGACACCAATCTGTATCATTGGCTTCTACTCCATTATCATCGTTTGGTTTCAGGATATACGCGGCGATCAGCTAGGGTTACGAGAAACGTCTAGCCTCCCTAAGGTGGGATCGCCACCAAAGGTTTTCGCAATTGCGCTTTTTCCTTACTATTATAATGGAAACGAATCGTACATATACCCCAAAATTTGAAGAAAGCGGGCAAGAGGGGTACCCTTCACTTTAAACGTCAATATTAGCGAAGTTTGAGATGATAATAAGTATAACTTTATTTTAAACGATTTAACTATTATTAATGTTAATTATTGAAGATTAAAATAATTAAAAATAATTATATTTATTTAAATATTAAAGATAAACCTCTCGTGCAAAGAGAGAGATTATCATCGCCTCCTATATCTACCAAGGCCCGTGCATGCGATATATTTCCTTCATTGCCTCCTATATCTATCAAGGCCCGTGCATTGTGATATATTTCATTCATTGCCCCCTATATCTATCAAGGCCCGTGCATTGCGATATACTTTTCAAAACAACAACCAAAATGGGAAGCTCCTCTCAGAAACATAATAATTTCTTTTCTCTATATATGAAATGAAAATATGGCTAATACCGCGCTCCTTCTTTAATAGTATGAATCCTTGCCTGTCTGTTAATATTTTACGTATGATTAATACGTTTTTAGCGAAGTCTAGAGAGGATAAACATAAGCGAGATTGTTTCGAAAAAAAAATTACTGCTTCCACTAATGGATTTATACTCCTTGTTACTGTTGTATAGAGTAATCATGATAAAAGCTTAAAAAATACGAGAGGACAGACCGTTTTTATCCTCTTGTTTTATTCTTAATAAGAATATAAAACATTTATTTTGTATCAAAAAATATTTTTTGGTGCTGAGATTGCTTTAGAAAAATCCAAACGGTTAGGCATTGGTAAAAAAGACATGTGTAAGCTATTTGCAGAGATGATAATTGTTTTACATGTTTTAAATAAGACTGAAGCTTCCACTATTGTGTTTATATAATCATCTAGACACGGAGAGGTAATATTTTGGTTTTCCCAACTTGTTAAAATGATATATGTGTCATGTTAAAATACTTTTACTAAAGTAATTTTGTGAAAAAAACTAAGATAAGAATTTTTTCAAATAATTGATGTTTTATAATCATGTGTTCAAAAGCGAAAATTTTATATCTGTTACTTCAGGCAATTAATTTTCTACACTTATCTCTTACTTTTTCCGTCTCCGTCTACAAAGACAGTTTTATTAATGAAGTATAAGCGTCTAAACCTCTTTAAAAAATAATAATATCTTTTTAGAACATTTTTGAAATATAGTATCATTGTAACTTTTTTTAAACAAAATATTACATATATGTGGAAAAAAGGGAAGTATTCTTCTTATTAAGCTTTTTCGGACCTTTGCGATAGTATTCAGGTTAGTTTAGGTTTAGGTGGTTTCAGCAACCAACTATCGGCATTCATTCAAGAAGAAAACAAATAAAAAATACACAGAAATACCAGAGTGAAATAATACACAGAAACCTTCATTTGAAGCTGCGAAAATTACAACAATTTTATAGGTAAGTGGAATATCAAATAAAATTTCGAAAGCAATTGGTTTCTAATAATATTAAAAGGTTCATGTACATGAAAAATAGTTCAACTTCGTTGTGTTAAATTATTATTTGAATTTTATGAACATTCCCTACTTGAAATTTGGTTGATTTTGTTAAGTGTCATTGGTTATCAATAAAAAATTGGGATAAAATAAAATGCAATATAATCTTCGAAACTACCATAAACAAAACGAAGTTTCTTTCGCTTGAAAAGATCCAAATGATAAAAGTTCGTAATTACCATTATTATTCCCATTTCTAGAGCTTGAACAATATATCATTTAAAGTTTTATAAATATTAATTTTTAATTTATATTTCAAAACTATATGTTTTAGTAAACTAAAAACTGAAAAAATCAATCGATTTATTTTCAACGCATTTCCATGTTGCATCTGCTATGAAAAACACTCTAGTATTATCATTGCGAGTGAAATACAAAATAAAAAATATGGATGCTTCATTAAGATGTTTCTAATGTCTCCAGGGAATGAGAGTAAATTATCTGATTATTTTTGAAGTGCAAGCATTTTAAGAAGTTTTTTGTTTGAATATATTGAATAATGCTTTGCTTTATAATACGAATAGAGAAGCCGGTCATTTAATCAAATTTCGGGGCAGACTGACGTGAATAACAACGGAAGTGCAATCGCAATTTTACTGCGAATCATTAATCCATTGTCAAAACTGATTTTGGTGCGTAATCTATGTTAAATTAATTAAATTCAACTTCTTTAAATTGGATAAAATCTCACAAATGGAAACCAAAGTAGCGATTGAAATTCCGTAAAAGTAGATGGTGAAAACGGGACTGAGAAACCCAAGAGACAAGGAAGTTGTCTCTTGCAGTTGATTGAAGTCCGTCAAAAGCAATTCCCGAAATTTAAAGGCCTCCTCAATTTCTCTTGGAGTACCTTGACCAGTCTCCGAAAACATCAGTGTTCTGAATAAAAAAAATTAAATTCATCATTTGGCATCAAAACAAGTAGTATAGTGTTAGTGAGGACATCCCTTCGTAGACATTAGCTTCTTAAATTGTAATTATTAGAAATCAAAAGACACGTTTGCGTGTAAACACGAATACATGGCCTATGCGAGCCCTTGATAAGCTATTTTTGATAGGCTCTTCAAGTTTTCGAGCCTTTGGGAAAAAGCTTCAGACCAAGGGTTATGGTTATCGAGCTTCAATCTGTGGGCGGTGAGACTCTAGATTAGGTTAAGGGTCAGGAATTACAATCTAAGACAATCTACTGAATATTGAGACGCTGTAGATACACGCGAAATAGAAAATAATTTTGGATTTTATTGTATCCTTTTAGTAAGTACACATTTGATTGATGAAAGTTTTACTTCAACTATTGGGTATAGAAAAATACTCGAGAAATCTAGGTTAGGTTAGGTTTTGTTAAGCCAGATTTGAATAATTTATTTAAGGTTTGGATTTGTTAAGCAAGGTTAGGTTAGGTTAGGTTAGTTTAAGCTAGAATGGGATGGGATACGTTTGGTAACTCAAACTTAAAATAAATAGTATTAAATTAACGAGCAATATTTCGGATTTTAGGTACGGTTAGCGTACAACAAAAATATTTAGAGGATTCAAATTAAAATAACTGATTCTGTATTAAAGTATTTGAATAAAAATTGAAAATACATCATTGCATTTCTTCATTAGGTTTACTGGCTGAACAATAAATATAATTTTTCTTTTTAATTAAGTGAATTGTTTTTAAGGGTTATTTTACGTAAAGCGTCCTTGGGTTTTAAATATTTTTTAAATCAACCGTGTTTTCGATAGAATGAGAACTCCGAATTTCAGGTTCATTCGAATGGAATTGGGGAACCAAATTAATTTAAAAAAATAATGGGTGCTAGGTAGCATTTAAACTATAAAAAATCATTAATTTTTGAATTTTAAAATTCTGATCACTTTATCGATTGTACAATGGGATGTTGAAAGCCAATAGGGTTAGAAGTAAGGAAAAACACTCTTATATACATATAGATAACATCATGTACAGTACTTACAAATGGTTGATGTTTTCAAGCATGCCAAGAGGGAGTTGTTTGTTTATAAGATAATGATAATATCTCGCTTCGAAAGATTCTTTTCCAATGTAAATTTTTCTTCTTGATTTCACCAAGGTGGGCTTAACATAATTGAGAATGTCTGTCGCAATGTATTTCTTATCTACAAAAATCGAAGATGTGCCACGGGGAAAAATGTCTTTAATTAAATAGTATCATTGCAAATAAACCCGTTTTGATCAATCTTTTTCTGGAGTTTGGTGCTAAAAGACGAATTTGTCTGAATGAAAGAAAAATTGTTTTATAGTTTTTTGTTTGATATTATTGAACTTACCCGAACGGGCCGAACGCAAAAATAACAAGAAGGAAAATCGATTCGAAATAGCTACTTGTGGGAGGGAAAGAGGCGCGTGACTTTCTAACCCGTCACAGCACTTCCACTTGCTTTATACCGCTTAAACAATAAACATTTATAGTACAATAAAATATATTCGATTTGCTTTATGACACATTACGTTTAAATGAGAATTATTGAATATCTCCCATATGAAGCTTCCAAATTGTCAACTACTCAAAGAAAGATTTTCACTCATGCAATGGCGTCGCTAGGCCTTTATTGGGGGGGGGGCTATAGGCCTCCCCTAAAATAATCCGTAAAACCTACCAAACATTTGCTGTTAGCAACCTAAAATTCTGTAGCAATATAAAAAATTATAATGATAGATTCGTTAAGTTTCATCTCTGCAGAGATGAATTTCAATATCAAACCGTACAATTTTGAACAAAAGGACAGATGGAGACAAGTAAAATGTTTCATGAGTCCCAATAGTGTGGACTAAAAGCTAACCAAGACTAAAAATAAACTTAAGACGAGTGAAAATCCTTCATAATCTGTTCCGTAGATTTTATCATTAAAAGCAGAAGTCCATTAAACTAGCCTGGGAAGTAAGCAAAAGCGGGGTTTGGGACTCCCCTCTCTTGTGTAGCAATACTGAAGAAAGGCGACACATTCGCCACCTCGCGATACTTTTTCTCAGACCTCAGGTTTAGGTGCGACACTTACGCCAAAATTTGCCCTATTGAGAGAGAAGGAACTATTGGCTGAAAATGAACGCTGTATCTCTAAAGGGACCGAAAAACGCAATCATCCACTGTAAAACCGAGCCCTCTATAGCAAAGAGTCAGGAGAAGGGATGGGGTGTGAATTTTGGAACAGTCAAGGTCATTCATTTTTATTTTTTTATAAAGCAAACAACCAACCCTTTAGAGAGCCAGCGTTCATGGGCTGAAGAAGTCACGCCCCGATCAAGTCAAGAAAGACTACCTAGAGAGGAGCTCGAGTTTTCTAACAGTGTTAGGAAAGGGGGAAAATTTTATATTCCCATCCATGGAGTTAGGAGTTCTTACCCCAGCAGAGACGTACGCTATACAAGCTAATGTAATGGTTTACTTCCTTTGCTAATTTAATGGACTTCTGATAGTTTTTGTAAATCTATCAATTAAAAAAAAATCACGTTTCATTGATAATTCATAACTTTATCGTTCTTGATGGTAATATAACGCTTAGTAAACATCATTGACGTCGTTGGTTGACAGCCTGTTTTGCTAATTAGACTTGATATGTGTTAAAGATTTTCATACAAATGGTTTGTGTTCGTTCGAGTTTCAAATTTTCAATGCCACCCCGCTACAGACCGATTGCAGAGAGACGCGAGTTATATTTTGTAAGCTGCGAAAATAATGAAAGAGAATTCACCATTTCACACCAACAATGATGTAGAATATCAAGGCTGATTCTTTATTCGGATCATCTACCTTAACTATAGGTGCACATTACCACAAAATGTTATAAACCCCTAGGTTAATAAAAATTAAGCAATCTGTAAAAGAAAATTTTGACTTTTGTCTCTCTCCTCTCATTCTCTGTTCACTGCACCTTTCAAATGTCCACCTTTTTTTAAAGGGAAAAAGCACTACCAACACCTAGAGAAGACTTCACTATACCGTCCCATTGGAAACAAATATTATAAATCTTGAATATAATTAAGAATTTTGTTTGTTGGAATGTTTTTTCTTCAAGCTCTTGATGACACAAATTTACCGATAGTTTTAAAGGTCTACACATTTTACAGTGAACACATTATGTCATTTTTTTACTAACTTCATATAATAACTAGTTTGCCCAGATTTAACCCCCCCCCTCCCATTTTAAACCTTAGTGACCTACTGCACTCATGCCTAAAAGTTTTTCTTTACTTTTTGTGCTAAATTGTTTTCATAATTTCTTGTGATATAGAAAGGTAAAGCTCGATACCTCACCGTCGCTTAGTTTACGAGCTAGAGGCTTTAGTGTAAATCTCCAAATAACCACTTTCCTAAGGTCGGACCTGTGAGGTTGAAAGCACACACCCCTAGCTCCACCGGAAGTATTACAACGATTATGAAAATGGAGTGTGTTACCTTCAGCGACAAGTGAATAGGAAAATTTGCCGGTATCATTAACGTAATGTCTTTCTGCTCACAAAGATCGTCAATGGTATTTATGTATTTTGTGTTTGATAAGAGCAGTTCCGATTTCAAAGCACCCGTAAAGCATCTGATCAACACCGTACACCCGAGTAACCATCCGCAAAGCAAGAACCTCGGTGATTTCGAGTTGAAGTACTCGAAACTGTTTTCTAGGAAATCCGATAAGTATTGCCAAACATACTGATTGAAGTTTGTCGTTATAGCAGGTATCCACCCTAGAAATAATTGCATTATTTGTGAAATAACTATCTATTGTGAAACGTAAAAATCACAACCTCTTTCATTAAAAAGTCAACTTTAACGTTTCGCATACCTCTCTGAACTCTGTAACTTTCCGCCAACGACGATACCATAGACATGATTAGCAATGCCGTAGCGAACAAGCACCACGTGGGCGTATCTAAACCATTTACCGATAAACGCGTGTCATGATCATTTACTGTGTTTATACACGTTGCAATGCGATTGTCACCCATCAAGACAGTAGGAGAAACGTGATAAATAAAAGCGTTTTCGGGTTCTAATGAATAAGCTACGTCAGTCATATCAATAACCTGTTAAAATTTAAGCGAACGTTAAAAATATAAAGGAAGAGCTAAAAACCCGGGATGTACAATGAGGATGTTTACTTTTCAGTACTCTTTTCGTCATTTTTGTAATGATAATTCGTTAGGAAGTATGCAATTGGTATTTTTCCAACCCCGTTAAGAAAATCAAATGTACTTATAGTGGTAAACACCTAAAATCTATTCTCGTTTTTATAATATGACTATAATTCGTTGCTTTGTTTGAAACCTGCAGTTTGTTTCCTGAATTAATAGAGGATTTTCAATGTTTTCTCGGTTTTGTGACTTCTTAATTTAGGGTAAAAGGTAAAGCCGTGCCATCTAGGTTAAAACTTGAGCAATCATTTACAATATTAAGTACGTCTAAAATACGCCAATAAGTAAGTATCCGATCCCGCATACTAAGAACTATAGGAGCCAGCAATTAAAGAACTATAAGAGGAGCCCGCAAATAAAGAACTATCCGACATCACACAAATACAGAAAATATCCAACCCTTACAGAAAACGTCACAAAGCGTGATCAAGGGGGACAAGGTGTTAAAATATGTTGTATTTTTTGTGACGTAGTTTATGGACTGTCCATTATGTATGAAAGAAAAAGTACAGGCCTCAAAATATTATTTAGAGTATGGCTTTTGAGGGTATGGTTTAATCAATGTAGATTGATAGGTCATTCACGAAATCCCGTACGCTACCCGCGAAATCCAACCTATGAAATCCGAAATCAATAACAAAATCCGAAATTCCTAAAGAAATCAAACGAATTTTTGCTGATTTCGAAATCTCATAAAGATCCGAAATCAGTAACGAAATGACAAAATCAGTAAAAAAAAATCACAAAATCATAAACTAAAACATTAAAGAAATCGCAAAACCCTTTACAAAATTCACGAAACCAAAAATAAAAAAACCAGATGGGTCCGGCCATATTAGTGTTTTTACCGGGCTTGCTAAATTTATAGTAAGGTGACCCCGGCCTGTATACCTTACGGAGGTTTTTTTAACTATCAAAAACCATTCCAATTACGAATAAAAATAATCTAGCATGAATTTGGGTTATAGATTAATGAAAGAAGTAAATAACAAACTTCTGTTCTATTAATTGGAACATTTTTTTGTTGATGTTTTGTTGCAAACCTAATATTTGTGGGATAATAGATGTGTTTGGGTACTAAAATTATTCATTGATTGCACGTTTTTAGAAATATGCAACAAGCGCTTAGAATTAGCCCCGAGTGATGTTGTCTTGAAACTTAACGCAATAGAAATATAGTAATTTGCATAAGCCCTGCCGAACAACGATGACACGGAAACGGATGGTGGGAATAGAGATCAGAGAAAACAGTACTGGAATAGAATGTTCATTTATGACGAAACTCATCAGGTCACACCAAATCCAACCAACCGGCTGACCAGTCAGTCTTCCAACAGCTCTAAAGAGCGGCAAAACGAAAAAAAATCGCAAAATCCGACGAAATCAGGAGAAAAATCTCAAAATCCGAGGAAATCACAGGAAATACCTTAAAATCCAAGGAAATCACTGGGAAAATAGCGAAATCCGTCGAAATCACGGGAAAAATATCAAAATCTGACGAAATTACAGGAAATACCTTAATATCCAACGAAATGCGGGGAAAATCTCAAAATCCGAGGAAATCACGGAAAATACTTTAATATCCGACGAAATCAAGGAAAAATTCTCAAAATCTTTCGTAATCACGAGAAAAATCTCAAAATCCAACGAAATCACGGGGAAAATCGCAAAATCCGACGAAATCCGGAAAAAAGAAATGGGGATTTGAAATCCCGTACACTTTTTCCAAAACGTCCGATCCCCTCGGATGTTATGATTATAATTTGTAATTTAAAACGGAATGGACTTTTCGTCTTAAATCGTCATGAAACTAAAATTCATTTACTAACCTTTTCCCGTGTTGCGGTTGAAAGCGTATGACCCAAATGATTACTTTGATAACCGTGGACTTTCAAAAGAGTTTCCGAGATGTTTAAAATTGGCATATATTTTAATCTAATGAAAAAAGCAGAAATATGGAATTCGTAAATAGTTGTTGATTTTTTCAATTACACCAAAAAATATGAATTGATTATGGAATTACTTACGATACGTTTCGAATATTGTTAAGAATATACGCCGGAAGAAAATTAAAAAACGGAAGCCAGAAAGAAATATTTCCTTTAATTATATCTCGTCCAAATTCATCGGAATACTGTATATATTTAAGTTATGAACATTGTTAGGATTATTTACATTTGTGAAGATATCTTTAATCACGTGTAGGGTATTATTTTTTATACTTACATATGTTGTTCCAAACTTAAATTCTCGTGAATTATATGCTTCATACATCTTACGTTTATGTAACAACGCTTTAAACACCAACTAAAATAATAAAAGCTAAACAACTAAATTGCTATAAGGGTCTTGCAGCGATCTGAAAATTCAAATATGGTCTTAATATTGTATAGAAGTATTTTTGTCCGGTCTCCTATGGAGTTCTTGCCTTATCCCTTCAAAAAAGTATTTTTCGAATGTAGAACCCAGTGATAACTTTGAGATATGTTACAGTTTCCGTACAAATATCATTCCGTATAATTTACCCCAAGCATACATCCATTTAAATGAGTATTTTTGAAAAGGTGAAATTGAGGCCGCGTTTACACTCGACACTTCAAAACCGTTTTGAACAGTTTAAGAAAGTCGTAAATGTATCCTTTAGGTGTTAACCATATAGATCTTTCAAAATAAAATGTTCATTCTTAAGTTTTTTTAAAAAAAAAAGGAATGAACATTTTTTGTGCAGGTTCTGTATGGTTAACAGCTAAAGGTTACATTTCGACCTCTCTAAAGTTGTTCAAAACGGTTTCGAAATGTCTAGTGTAAACGTGACTGAAGTGTGTTATATGAAACGTTTTTATCATAAACTCACAAGTATTCTGATTGCTTTGGCCTCGTGAAATCCACCCCTCTAATGACTTTCATTTCATAGACTAACTGTAAATATGAAAAGGTAGAACTTATGTTAAAGAAATGAAAGAGTTTTATCGCACGTTTTCCGCGATATTGGTGTTTTCCATCACCTTATTTGCCAAAAACAATTTATATTGTAGATTTTCCAGCTACCTTATTATCTTATGTTCTGAGACTTTAACTCTACATATATAAGTAATACTTGTGAAGGTCCTGGAAATGCTTTCTCCATAAGCTGACATTCTATTCGTGCTTAGTCTATGACAACACTGAGAATCGATACAACACGCACTTAAACACTAGCACCTCGAAGAGATTTTAAACTCATTGCGACGTTAATAATTTCCATATCGTTCTATTAAAGGACATTGATACAATTTTTACAAGATGTGTCTAGCATTTTTGACGCATATATTGCGATTGCAAGAAAGACCGAGTGCTACTGAAAGGTTTATTTATGTGAATGTTTACTGGAAATATGATTTTTAACTTTACTCGCAAAAGACTATCAACCTACACTAAGGAATCATTACGACCCGAAGGGGTCATGTCAGTCAAGGTTCGCTACGGCTCCCAGGAGATTCGGGAATTACTTTACGTGTTAGAAGGGGACGGAACTCCACTTTTTGGACGGAGTTGGCTGGGAAAAATAAATCTCAATTGGAAAGAATTACTGGGTACTAGAGGAAAAGTAGCAACTCTATCCTCTACGGAATACAAGACCCAGCTAAACAAAATATTAGAAAAGCACAAGAATGTGTTCGGTCCTGAAATTGGGAAATTAGAGTCTTTCAAAGCGCATCTACATCTTCGCGAGGGCGTTAAACCCATCTTTTATAAGGCCCGTACGGTAGCTTACGCTCTTCGACCGAAAGTAGAATGAGAATTAGAACGCCTTGAACGTGAAAACATACTCACACCAGTCGATTTCAGCGATTTGGCTACGCCAGTAGTTCCAATTGTAAAACCAAATGGCACTATTCGCCTGTGTGGCGACTACAAAGTTACTGTCAACAAGTCTTTGCAAGTGGAACAGCACCCGATGCCTCGCATTGAGGAAATGTTCGAACAACTATCACGAGGAACAAGGTACACAGAAATCGACCTAAGTGAAGCTTTTATGCAAGTGCAAGTAGACGAAGAAACTAGCAGACTCCTAACGATAAACACATCAAAGGGACTCTACCGAGTTAATCGGTTAGCTTATGGCATTGCTTCATCGCCAGCCATATTTCAAAAGGTTTTAGAACAAGTTCTCTCTGGACTGAAATCCACAATTAACTTCCAAGATAACATCCTAGTAACAGGCGAAACCGACGAAGCCCATCTAGATAATTTGGATAAAGTACTTACTCGTCTGGCAGAATTCGGTTTGAAAGCAAGAAAGGAGAAATGTCAAATCTTTGTGGACACATTAGAATGTCTAGGACACATAATTGACGCTACAGGTCTACATCCTTCGCCTAAGAAGATAAACGCTATGAAGAACGCACCCCCTCCAATAAATGTATCTCAACTACGTTCCTTTATTGGACTCGTAAATTACTATGGAAAGTTCATCCAAAATCTCAGTCTAAAATTGTATCCATTACACCGCCTACTGCATAAAGACACTCCGTGGATCTGGTCAAAAGAATGTCAAAAGTCGTTTGACGATATAAAGTCTGACTTGTCTTCCGACCACGTATTGGTTAATTACAACCCGGCATGGCCATTACTTTTGTCCTGCGATGCCTCACCTTACGGAGTAGGTGCACTGTTGGCACACATAATGCCAAATGGAGATGAACGACCCATAGCGTATGCCTTTTAGAACTATGACTATGTAAAATAACTAAGCGTCATTTAATAATTAAGTTTCTTTTTGTATAATTAAATAAATTAAAAACTAAAATAATTTCTCTTCTAAAATTTAAAGTAACCTTGCTCAAACTTGTAAATATCCTGTAAAATCTTTTCATTTCCATTGTATAAAAGCTAAAACTTTCCATGTTTTCTTCAAAACCTGTATCAATGTAAACAATCTTTTTTTTTTCTGTAAAAGTGTTTTTAACTTTGGATGTTCGGAAAGGCTCTCTCTCTGTCCTGCTCACCTCTACTTCAAAAATAGAAAAACCCAAAAAAGAGAGGAAAAGTACCCAAAAGGCCACCTTGTAAAAGCAAATAAAAGGATTAACAAAAGGCTAAGAGGTGAGCGGGCGAGGGAGAGAGTTTTTACCTTTTATAAAATCAGAATACCAAAAACTGTACTCTCGCTAGGACCTAACTGGTCATTCTCCTGCAAAAGCGGAGCAAAGAAAATAAAAACAGAGTTCAAGAAAACCAGCTAAATTATTTCGCCAACAAAAACTTTAACTTAAGCAATAGCAGTTAACTCTTTAGATTATCACAAAATATTGCGGTGTTTCAGTCCGCCGTGATATTCAATCCCCAGCTCTCCCAAGAACCAGAATAGAGAAGAAACAAGCCAAAGCTAAGGGGCAAAAATACCCCGATTCTTCATGGTGCCTCGACCGCGGGACTTTTGGATTAATTTAAAGTGAAAACTGAACTTTCGCGAAATAATGGCGGACGCAAACGCAAACGGAACCGGATCGCTTGTATCCAACGTTCACAATCAAGTATCCAATGTTCAAGCCGGCCAAAATGGACAAACAAATGGTCAAGCGACCCAAGGAAATACCAATCCGGCCAAGAATACAAAGGATCTAAAACTCGCCAAAGCGACAAGAAAAAGTGCGCGTTCCGCTGCAACGAAAAAAGTAAACGAACTCAAAAATCTACTTAAATCAGCAACTGTTCCTGATATCGACGACCTGGAGGATGGTCTAGCTATCCTACTTCAACGAGAAGAGGACCTTACCAACGCCGAGAATTTGGTCAAACCGTTGATCGACAACGAAGTGGAGCTGGAAAAAGATGAGGACGAGGCTTTCACCTACAAAGAAGACATCATGGCCATCAAACTAAAGTTAACCAGGATGATAAAGAAGATGGGTGGAACCCCACCATCGTCCACAACTTCAATCTACGGCTCCACTTGCGGACTTAACGGACAATTAGTACAAAACAGTGTGAACTCTCAGCAAGAAAAGGTGGAAATTAAACTTCCGCCGCTCACCATAACCAAATTCGACGGCGACTTCGCCAAGTGGAACCAATTTTGGGGACGTTTCAAGGTCACCATACACGATAGCTCCAGGATTGATAAGGTAGACAAACTTATTTACTTAACCTCTTACCTAGAAGGGGAAGCTCTTGAAGAAATTAAAAATTTTGAACAAACTGAAGCGGCATACGATGAAGCAATAGACCAATTACATAAAAGATTCGCGCGAACCGAGTTAGCTATTCATTACCATATTAGTCAGCTCCAAGAAATTCAGCCGGTCACTAATTCAAAAAATGTCCCTGCGCTACGTCATTTATTGACTACTTGCGAAATTAGTGTACGAAGTTTAAGGTCTATGGGTTTCGATCCTTCTGAAAAGGCCGCCTTTTTATGTCCAGCCTTATTAAAATGCTTGCCCGCAGACATTAGAACAGAATTTCTCTTAAAAAGAAAGTCAAAACCAAACGCCGCTACCTATTTAGATAGTTGGGACGCGGATGAACTACTTGCGTTCCTTAGAGAGCAAATTGAGTGCCGAGAAATGGCAGATATCCTAGGTTCAACTTCCGGAAGGTATGGGGGGAGAAAAGAAAACGAATCCCAGTCAAAAATTAGTACTTATGCCCAAGAAAAATCAAGACCAAAAATGGAAAAAAGGCATACCCCTTCCGTAGCTAGCCTAGCAACTAGTGTTAAACAAAAACCTAGCAATAATAGATATCCAGAAAACATATATTGCATATTTTGCGCAACCGAGGATCATAAGTCGATTAATTGCAATAAGTTTACCTTAGAAGAAAAGAGAGATAACGTAAGGGAGAGCGGTAGATGCTACATTTGTCTCCGATTTGGTCATTCCTCCGACAGGTGTCGCACAAAATTTAGGAAATGTAAAAAATGCCTCAAAGGCCACAATTTTGCTGTGTGCGATAAAAACGAATCGCATCTAGTAAGAGATACCGTGGAAGATGAGAGACAGAGTGTAGTAACTGCCATAACTCCTACCGATAACAAGGAAAACACAGTACAACTTCAAACTGCCTTAGCTATCGCAAAAAGCCCCTCTAACCCTAACAATAAACTAAAAGTAAGGTGTGTCTTAGATGGGGGGAGTCAGATTAGCGTAATTAGGGAAGACCTGTCACGCTCATTAAAATTACCAATAGTTGGGGAAACAACCCTCGACATTTTCAAATACGCTTCAAGGGAACCTGAAACCGTAACTTGCAAAAAGGTCAAAGTTAGGTTAGAAAATAGAGCCTTCCCCGAAAAGAGCATAGAATTTATCGCCGTTGAATCGCCTTTCGTATGCAACCAAGTTGTTAGCATGGGTTGCAAGGAGATTGAAAAATTTATGGATAGAATGGGTTTACAAATGTCAGATGACCCAACCGATCCCCTAAACGAAAGCACGGAAGCCGACATATTAATAGGAGGCGATATCTACTGGGAAATAGCTAGTGGGAAACCGAAAGGTTCAGCAAACGCGTGGTTTGTGTGGAAACCATATTAGGGTGGGCGCTACATGGTCCCTCAGGTGAAGCTAAGGAAAAAATAAAATCAGGATCCGTAATGTTTCTAAATGCCACACAAAAAAGAGTAGATGAAACTTTAACTAAATTTTTCGATCTCGAAACCATTGGCATAAATAGCAAAGAATTAGAAGAAACCACTGATGACGCAACAGTCTCTAGCTTTTTCGAGGACATTGCATTTGATGGGGAAAGATATGTAGTAAAACTACCCTGGAAAACCCCTAAAGAAGCCCTTCCAGATAACAAGTCGGTAGCCATAAAAAGAGCTCAGGCTTTAAATAGAAAATTTGGTAAAGACCAGTCCTACTACCAGGCTTATAAAAAAGTTATTGAAGAGCAATTAGACACGGGTATAGCCGAAAAGGTCCCTCCCAATGAACAAAACATTGACAAACCAGGAATGTTCTACCTTCCACACCAAGGGGTCATTAGAGAGGACGCGCTTACTACCAAGCTACGTGTAGTTCTGGATGGGTCTTCTCACGAAAAAGGAGAACCCTCCTTAAACCAATGTTTATCACCAGGCCCAAATTTAAACCCTGACATTCTACTATTAATTTTGAGGTTTAGAAAACACAACATCGCAATAGTAGCCGATATAGAGAAGGCGTTTCTCCAGGTGGCATTGAGCGAAGAAGACAGGGATTCCTGTAGATTTTTATGGACAAAAGAGGAAAATGGAAAAATCATTCCTAACGAATTTGAAACCCTCAGAATGGCTAGGGTACCCTTCGGGGTTACGTCTAGCCCGTTTCTTCTCGCCTGTACCATAAAATGCCACTTGGACAAAACAGAAAATCTAGACCCAAGGGTAAAAGAAAGATTAGGAAAAGACCTATACGTGGATGATCTTGGTACCGGGGTAAACAATTTAGAGGAAGGTCAGGAAATATCTGTAATGGCTGCAGAAACCATGCAAAAAGCGGGGATGCGTTTCAGGAAATGGGGAACCAACTCGAAGGAGTTAAGAGAGTTCTGGGAAAAGCACACCCAACAAGGGGGAAATGCACTCTTCGATAAAGAAATTTCAACCAAAGAAACCAAAATCTTAGGGCTAAAATGGGACCCTGAGTCCGATACACTCGGATATAACCTTAGCAGCTTAATTGAAGGTTTAAAAAATATGAAAAATACTAAACGATGCGTTTTAAGTTCGGTCTCCCAAATTTTCGACCCAGCTGGATTATTATCCCCAATTTCAATTAAAGCGAAAATGCTCTTTCAAAAACTATGGGAAGCGAAACTTGATTGGGATACTGAACTTGTAGGCGATTTAGCAAAAGAATTTGAGCATTTCCTGAGCGAAGTGCCCCTCCTAGAAAAAATTAGGATAAAAAGAAACTATTTTTGTGAAGCCGATGATGAGATCACAAATCTACAATTGCATTGCTTCTGCGACGCTAGTTTAAAGGCGTACGCTTCTGCAGTTTACGTTAGATACCAAACTAGATCAGGAAAATTTTTTGTAGCCCTAGTAGTGGCCAAAGCGCGAGTTGCACCCTTAAAACTAGATCTTTCAATCCCCAAACTAGAATTGTTAGGTTGCCTTGTAGGAGCTAGACTCGCAAATTACGTCAAATCAGTCTTTGGACCAAGCGTAGAGAAAACATGTTTTTGGACAGACTCGACAGTAGCGCTGGCTTGGGTCACTGGAACCCCAAAAGTTTGGAAGCCATATATTGCTAATCGTGCTACTGAGATTCAAAAATTGACACACCCAAAGACATGGTTTCATTGTCCTGGAACATCTAACCCAGCCGATTTGCCCACTAGGGGAATAAAAGGGATGGATTTAGAGAGTTGCGAGCTCTGGTTTCATGGTCCCTCATGGTTAAAAGAAAATGAAGAAAATTGGCCTAAATCTCCACAAGTAAACGCCAATATAGATTTAGAAACAGTGGTCCATGAGCGACGAAAAATTACGTCATTAGCTCTCAATGCAACTGAAAAAACAGGCGTTTATAATGTAATCGATCTAGCTAGGCACAACTCATTAAACAAAAACTTAAGAATTACAGCTTACGTGTTGAGATTCGTTAAAATGACAAGAGGGTTAGGAAAAATTACTGGCCCCATAACTGCCGAAGAAATGAAATCTGCCGAAATATTATGGGTAAAAGATACACAAAGAAAAATATATTCTACGGAAGTAAATTCCCTAAAAAATGGAGAACAAATCTCTAGAAATTCTAAGATCCTATCACTAAAACCTACTCTTAATAAAAACGAGCTTTTATGCGTGGGTGGGCGTTTAGAAGAAGCCAATATGAGCTATAGGGAAAAACACCCTATCATTTTAAGTAAAAGTGAAACGCTAGCTAAATTACTCATGGCTAGAAGCCATCTTCAAGTAAAACACGGTGGTATAAACGACACCATAACCCAACTACGTGAAAGGTATTGGTTTCCAGCTGGAAAACAGTTAGCGCGCACAATAGTCAAGCAATGCTTGACATGTAAGAAACATAGTGCTAAGTTAGGTGACACACCAACAGCTCCCCTGCCCCATGACCGTGTCAATGAATGCCCTCCATTTTCCATAATTGGGATTGATTTTGCGGGTCCCCTACTAATCAAAGAAAATGATGGGACTAGAAAAGCATATATATGCTTAACAACCTGCGCTGTCACAAGAGCAATACATTTGGAGTTGATACCATCGCTAAGCACGGATGATTTCATGTTAGCGTTCCGACGCATAATAGCACGTAGGGGCGTTCCTAACACTATTTATAGTGACAACGCAAAGACTTTCAAACGGGCTGATGCCGATTTAAAATTTATATGGCAACATCTTAATCTGGACATTTTAAGGGAATTTTTCGGAAGCCAAGGCATTGTATGGAAATACATCATTGAAAGAGCTGCCTGGTATGGGGGGTGGTGGGAGATCTTGGTAAAATCCACAAAAACCGCGTTAAAAAAGAACGTTGGAAGATCTTCCCTCACTTACCCTGAAATGGAAACAGCCATCTCAGAAACGGAAGCAATAATTAACTCGCGTCCAATCACCTATGTTTACAATGACATAGGTGAGCCTTCCCCTCTGTCGCCGGCTGAAATTCTAATAGGACGTAGAATTACGTCATTACCCCCTTTAAATCACAGTCTAAAAAATGTAACCACATCGCGAGTGGAATTAACTAAACGATTAAAATATAGGGACACGTTAGTTAGCAAATTTTGGAATCGGTTTCGCCATGAATACATAATGGGTCTAAGGTCAGCACATCACGCTGACCCCACTAAAAATTCAAAAGTATTTAAAGAAAATGACGTTGTATTAATAAAGGATGACAATTTAAAACGTCATATGTGGAAAATGGGCCGCATTACGGAAATTATTAAAGGAAGAGACGGTATTGACCGTTCTTGCATAATTAAAACCCCAAGTGGTACAATTAGACGCTCAATCAAACACTTATGTAACCTAGAAGTGGATGATAACTAAACTATTAAGTAATACTCTAAAATTAAAATTTGTAAAATATTACTTGGGGGAGTGTAAAATAACTAAGCGTCATTTAATAATTAAGTTTCTTTTTGTATAATTAAATAAATTAAAAACTAAAATAATTTCTCTTCTAAAATTTAAAGTAACCTTGCTCAAACTTGTAAATATCCTGTAAAATCTTTTCATTTCCATTGTATAAAAGCTAAAACTTTCCATGTTTTCTTCAAAACCTGTATCAATGTAAACAATCTTTTTTTTTCTGTAAAAGTGTTTTTAACTTTGGATGTTCGGAAAGGCTCTCTCTCTGTCCTGCTCACCTCTACTTCAAAAATAGAAAAACCCAAAAAAGAGAGGAAAAGTACCCAAAAGGCCACCTTGTAAAAGCAAATAAAAGGATTAACAAAAGGCTAAGAGGTGAGCGGGCGAGGGAGAGAGTTTTTACCTTTTATAAAATCAGAATACCAAAAACTGTACTCTCGCTAGGACCTAACTGGTCATTCTCCTGCAAAAGCGGAGCAAAGAAAATAAAAACAGAGTTCAAGAAAACTAGCTAAATTATTTCGCCAACAAAAACTTTAACTTAAGCAATAGCAGTTAACTCTTTAGATTATCACAAAATATTGCGGTGTTTCAGTCCGCCGTGATATTCAATCCCCAGCTCTCCCAAGAACCAGAATAGAGAAGAAACAAGCCAAAGCTAAGGGGCAAAAATACCCCGATTCTTCAGACTAAGACGGAACAAAATTACACTCAAGTAGAAAAGGAGGCTCTATCCATTATTTTTGGAATAAAGAAGTTTCATTCCTATCTTTATGGACAACATTTCACTCTATTTACGGATCAGCGCCCTTTGACGAAGATTTTCGGGCATCACACAGGTCTTCCGGTTTTGGCCGCTTCTCGTATTCAACGATGGGCAGTTATGCTCGCAGCACATTTACACAATCAAGTATAAACCGGGGAACTCTCATGCCAACGCTGACGCACTATCGCGTCTTCCTCTCGCCGTCACGGTCACAGACAAAGACGATGGGGCCGAATTGATCCAAATCAATCAACTCAGTTGTTTGCCTGTAACAAGCCGGGTTATAGCATCCGCTACCCGCACAGATCTCGTGCTGTCCAAGGTCATGGACTATACCCTTCGCGGTTGGCCCCATAAGTTGGACATGGAGGAGGATGAGGATCTCAAGTTTTACCATGCACGAAAAGAAGACTTGACTGTTACACAAAACTGCCTCATGCGCGGAATGAGGGTGGTTATCCCGCATAAATGTCGTCCACAGGTCTTGGAAGAACTTCACCGCAACCATCCAGGAATTGTTAATATGAAAGGAATCGCCCGCAGCTTTGTCTATTGGAAAGGAAAAGATAAGGACCTAGAAAAAAAGGTTAATTCTTGCAATGAATGCCAGTCACTCAGCAAGAACGCAGTCAAGGGTCTTTTACACCCATGGATTCATGCCGACCGTCCTCTCCAACGCCTCCATTCGAAATCACATGTTCTTTGTTGCAGTTGACGCTTATTCAAAATGGCCAGAGGTCTATATATCCAAAACCTCTACATCGGAACAGACCATTGAATCCCTCACTAACATTTTCTCACGATTTGGACTAGCTGAGACGATCGTAAGCGATAATGGAACATGCTTTACTAGCTCTGAATTTGAAAAATTCACCTCCACTAACGGAATTAGACACGTCTTTTCGGCCCCGTTTCATCCATCTACAAATGGACAGGCCGAAAGATTCGTACAAAAGTTGAAAAGGAATCTCAAACATTCGTCAACAGCTCCTTCTATTCAACAACAACTAGATGACTTCCTACTCACGTACAGAAATACCCCTCACTCTACAACATGAGAAACTCCAGCAAATATGTTTCTCAAACGATCCCCGAAAACAAGACTAAGTCTAATCAAACCGGACATTAACACCACCGTAAGAATTAAACAAACATCTCAAGTTTTAAGAAGAAACACAGTGAACAACAAAACCTACGAAGTTGGTGACACAGTCTTTGCACGAGATTATAGTACCGCAAAACCTAGTTGGACACCAGCTACGGCTATAAAACGTACAGGACCAGTTTCTTATCGAATTCAAACTCCTGACCAAATGATTTGGAAACGACACCAGGACCAGCTAATTGAACGCCAAGAAAGTCCTGAACCAAATTCTAGTCAAATACTTGTCAGCCCAAGAGCTCAACCTACCAACGTGACAATCACACCAACACCAGTTCCTACACCGGACAATTCTAACGTTCCGGACCAACCAACCCGTAGCACGGGTACTCCTAGAGTTCCTACTCCTAAACCTATGACACAAACACCCGGACTAGAGATTACTAAAGAAACTATTACTCCTACTACTCCGGTGATAAGACGATCAAAACGTGATATTAAACCCCCTAAAAGACTCAACCTTTAAATCTGATCTCAACAATTAATGACGAATTAAAAGTTCCTAATTCGCAGTATTAAAACTAAAAAATGATTATTTTATATATTTGTACCGTAAAGTAACGGGTGATAAATTTTTGTTACTAAGAAAAAAAAATATTTGAAAGTTATTGTTATCTTAAAAATTTAAACATTGTATTATCATAACTTGTATAACTGGTATTTTCAATTTAATTTGGGAGGAGTGCCGAGTGCTGTGTTTTCGTATTCCCTTAACCTAGATGTCGCTAGCGTTCCCATTCTCTGATCTAAGTCTAGACTAGAAATTATCTCTCCTTTGTTTATTCAGTCGCGCTCGATACGCGCGCTCCACGGGAACAGGAAAAACACTACGCTCGCCTTAAATATAGTAGTATATGTAACGTATTAGCCTCTCAGTACAATTAAACTTTATGTCATTAATTAACTGACTAGTTATCTTATTAGCTCATTATAGTAAGGTTATTTAGGCTCCAGTTAATACTCAGACGCAATATACAACAGTAATATATTAAAAATATTTAATTGAATTGGATAGTATTGTTTTTGCCCGAAGAAATCGAGTTTAAAATGCTAAATATTCCACACGAAACTTTTCCGTCGAAACCTGAGAAAATGGTCCAATTTCAGACGTAGAAAGCTTCTGCGTAATTGAGATAGGGATATGCAATTCTAATTATAAAGAAAATGTCCTTATGAATTGGGAAAATTTTGTGTTTGCACTGTTAATGAACATGAAAGTGATGATAACAGAAGAGCGTGCAATGGTTCTACTGCCTTGGTCGACACTGCCTAGTTCTATTAAAGAACATTGATACAATTTTTGCAAGATGTGCTGTCTAGAATTTTTGACTAATATATTGCAATTGCAGAAAAGACCGAGTACTACTAAAAGGCTTATAAAGTTTATTCAAATCATGATTGTTATATTAAAAATGTTTAAGTAATGTATTAAAAAAATTAAATTGAAGTCGATAATATTTTATTTTTATCTTATTAAATAGAGTTAAAAATGTTAAATATTCCACACGGAAATTTTCCATCGAAACCTGAGAAAATGGTCCAATTTCAGGTGTGGAAATCTTCACTGACATTAAGACAGGGAAATGCATGTCTAATTTTAAAGAAAGATGTCCTTTTGTATTTGTTTGTTCGTGGTTATAGTTTAAATTGTCAAAATTTTGTGTTTGCACTCTTAATAAACATGAACGTGATGTAAACATAGCAACTTAGGCCTACACTAATTCTATTCCTTGGTCGACACGCTTTTTCTAATCAACATTTTAATGAGTTTCCAACGGATTTGGATGTCGTATTTTTCCTGGGACTCCGCCCATTCGAGCCCATAGTCACCACAAGACAAACTAGGTGTGCAAATTTGAGGGATCTTGGCAGGTGCTTGGGCTAATGTTGCCTATTTGCACTCGTGTTTTTTTTCTCATTATAATGTATGAAAATAATAAACCTACTTTAAGGTTAAGTGTTTTGGGAGCCCATATCTGTGTATAACTAGATATTGTTCGCTTCTCGTTTATTGCCATTTTTAAGAGGGGTCTGACGTTTTTGAAAAGTGTAAGGATTTTGAAATCCAATTTGATTTCCTCGGACGACTACGTTTGATTTCGTCAGATTTTGTTTGATTTCAAAATCCAGATTTCATCGCATTTTGAGATTTTTCCCGTGATTTCGTCGGATTTTGTGATTATTTTTGGGATTTTGGATTTCGTGAATCTTTTAATGGATTTTGTGATTTCTTTGCTGATTTTGTTATTTCGTTACTGATTTCGGATTTTTTTATGAGATTTTTTTTATTTATTTCGCGGGTATCGCTAGGAATTTCGTGAATGACCGACCCCTCGCATTTTCAACTCAGTCGGACCCAAGAAAGAAACCATTTGATTTATTGCAGACTCATCATAAACAGCCTGTATATATTTTGTGTAAAAGTGTAAGTTTATTTGTCATGAATAATTGTACATTGGTTAATGCAAATTTTTAACTGTTTTTTTAAATATTTTTAGGAAATTAAACATCAATTGCGGTAAATTTTCGTCAATATCTGCGTAAAAACTGATCATATATGTTAAGTGAGTTTTATATTGCATAAAATGTTACTCAAGCAATTGAACAATATTTCGTATTCGAATAACATTAAAGTCAGGGTATTTGTCGCTTTACATAAAATGTTTGGACAATAAAATGGTACCTGGTATTTGGACAGAACATCAATTTCTTTCCATTGTGGCAACTAGATATTCAATATAATTGAATAAATTATGTGCAATTTAATCAATAGATTTGTTTAAAAATGTTTTAAGGGTATTTCAAAATATTGATTTTTCAACATTATGATAGATTTTGATTTACACAATTATTGGAAGGCCTCAAGTGGGAATAATAGATCTGATGGTAAATTTCATACATACCTATCGCCAATTTAGTTTGTGCTAAAAATATTGAGCCTTTAGAGGCCGCATTATACTCAGAATACTATAGAATTTCAATTTAAATTTCAATACTATATCATTGTTATTTACATAATAATAATAATAATACAAATAATAATAATCTAAGCTTTGACTATGAAGGGATTTCCACACTAAGCCTGTGGCTTGTATACAGGTGGGTCCCTTTACAATGCATAGAGGGGTGGTGGCTAGCCCATTTGCCACAGCACCCTATACTAACTATTACCGTTAACCTCAGCAAGTTTTGATGGAAAGGAGAAACCGGGTTAGACAGCGGAGGAAAACTCCTTTTAACAAGCGGGAGAGAACTTGCAAACTCTACGCAGAAGGATTTGTTCCCAGATTTTCACCCGGTGCCACAGTCCGGGATCGAACCCGGGATCCTCTTGCTGCGAGGCGAAAGCGCTAACCGCTTCGCCACCCCACCTCATTTTGAAAGAAATAGTTCATTGAGAAAAGTAGAGTTTATCCTAAATGTTAAGTCTCATAGACAAACCCTCTTTGAACATTTATCAATTAAATTTTATAACGAGTCCAACAGTTTATCGAACTGTTCACAAACTATTTCACTTGATGAAAATATTTGATACAAACTCTATTGCTACGATTATTAATATTTCTTAATTTTATTTTTTTATATTTGGTGTCTATTTTCCTAAAATAAAACCGCTTATTGAAAAACTTTGAATGCATTAAACTTGTACAAAGACTTCTATGTAGTGTAAGCGTCTAAACTAGGGTTCTAAATCGATAAACTACCCTGGTGATTACCGTGGTAATATACCACTGAATTCTCATTTCTTTTTCTTAAAAAATGGTCTTAAAGCTCTACCCGCGCATGCACACTTATTTCTTCTCATGAGAAAGTCATAAGTCATACAAGGTCGAAGTGATATTTTTCATTATTTAGCTTAAAAGCTATCAATAATTACGGCGTATTTATCATTTTACAAAATCACCGTAATTTTCGAACCCTAGTCTAAACCTGATTTAAAAATACAACTTCTTTTTCACATTTTTGAAAAACAGTATAGCATTGTAACTTTTTTTAAACAAAATATTAAATCGAAAAAAGTAAGTTTTCTTCTTATTAAGTTTTTTCTGACCATTGAGATAGTATTCAGGTTAATTTAGGTTTAGGTTATGTTTCAGCAGCCAACTATTGGCCTTCAATGACACGGAGAAGAAAACAAGCAAAAAATTCGCAGAAAACCCAGAGTGAAAAGATACTCAGAAATCTCCATTTGACGCTTCGCAAATTACAACAATTATATAATTAAGAGGAATATCAATTAACATATCGAAAGGAATTGGTTTTTCATAATAATAAAAGATTGATGTACATGAAAAATAGTTCGACCTAGTTGTTATAAATTACGATTTCAATTTTTAGTTTGCTCGTTCAATTGAGCGTGTATGGGTCCCTTAATAATAATAATAATAATAAATTGCTTTTTATTAGGAACATCCATTAAGAATAATCTTGTTTACAGTGGAGTCCTATTATTAAATTAGTTTAAAAAAGTAAAAATCATACAGATTACAGTCGCACAGTTTAAAATGACTCTTTCAAGGTGGTTTAAGGAACCTGGAGGAGTTGGTTTATGTGGGGGACTATTTCATTTTTAAAAATGTTTAAGGATTCAGCGGACTTGGTTTGGCTACTTAGGGTATTCCAAACTTTAACTCCCTGGTGCTTTACACTTTTGGCTCTATATTTGGTTATACAGGTTTCTATCGGAAAATTTTGCCCATGGCTACGGGTTTTTAGGTTTGAATTGATTATAGGGGGGAACCATTCGGTTACATATTCTGGGAAAATACCATTTCGAACTTTATACATAAAGACTAATAAGTTAAAATAATAAATAAATTTAGGGGAGTCTATTTTGGCAGTTTTGCATGCTGTAGTTGCCGAGGAATACTTGCTACTTTTTGCGATAAGCTTTGAGCATTTCTTATGGAGAGGTTCTAATCGTGTTTGATTACCTTTAGGACAGTAAAAATAGAATATGTTACCGTATTGGATGAGTGGCTGTACGCAGGCTTTGTATATTAATCTAAGAATATCAGATTCAAGATGATTCTGCAGGGGTCTCAGTAGCCAAAGGCGGGAGTTTACTTTTTTTAGAACATAATCTGTTTGTCTTCGCCAGTCTAAAGCCTCGTCCAGCCAAATACCCAAGTACTTGAATTCTTTAACTCGTTTGATCGTATCGCTACATATAGATATAATTTTAGCTGCTAGAGTAGCTTTTTGACGGTTTGGGGCCAGTAACATGAAATTAGTTTTTGCTGTATTTAAGATAAGACCTCGATTGGCTAATTTAGTCTATAAGTTCTCAAGATCATACTCAGTGTCTCTAATTAGTATCTCTAGGTTGTCATTGGCCGAAATTAGTGCCGTGTCGTCAGCGTATTCGTTGGCGTTTGAGAAATTTAAGACGTTATGCAGGTCAGAAGCATACACGTTAAACAGCAGGGGGCCCAACACACTACCCTGGGGGACACCGTTCGTAACATGTAATTGTTCCGAGAGGTGCCCGTTATGATAGACCATTTGTTGTCTATCTGTAAGGTAAGACTGGAGCCAGTCCAAGACAGCACCGCCGATCCCGAACTCTTTTAAGTCACGAAGCAGGAGATGGTGCTGGACTGTGTCGAACGCTTTCGAGAGATCTAAGAATACGAGGCAGACAAATTTGCCTTCATTTAGATAGGTTAGAACAGATTCCATTAAATGGAAAATGCATGTAACAGTAGAATGGTATTTTCTAAACCCCGATTGATACTTATAGAGCAACTGATTATGATCCAGGAAGTTGTATACGTTATCGTAAACAATTCTTTCGCAGATTAGGGATATTCGGTTTATAATGTAAAGTGTCATTGGTTATCAATTCTAAATTAGGATAAATATCATTATCATTCCATTTCTAGAGCTTGTACAATACATCCTTTAGAGTCATATAAAAATATTAATTTTTAATATATATTTCAAAACTATGCGTGTTTTAGTCAAATAAAATTAAAAAAAAATCAATCGACGTTTCATTTATTGATTGGTTTTCAATGCATCTACTCGATGCAAGTGCTATGAAAAACACTATGTATTATCATTGCGAGTGAAATACAAAATGAAAAATATGGATGTTTTCTTTAAGATGTTTCTAATGTTTCCATGGAATGAAAGTAAACTATCTGATTATTTTTAAAATATAAGAATTTTAAGAAGCTTTTTTGTTTGATTATATTGAATAATGGCATAAGTTTATAACTTATCTCCGATAAGTATGTCACTTTGGCAAATTCTTTAATGAAACCTTGATTGAAAGCAGACGATTCTGTAACGTCATAAATTTTCGAAAAGCGCCCCCGTGCTGCCAAGATCAAAAACTCCTAAAAAAGTATTCCTACGCGAAGTTCCGGGGATTCAGGGCACATGAGTCAGTTTACATTTGTCGCGACGTGCGAAATAGGTCTGTCGTCTGCAAAGTTTTCTTTAAGTTTCAATGCGGTAAATTCCACGTCAATTAATTAACTAGGCCAAACCGACCTCTCATATAACGAAATATTAGTGAATAATGAATAAAAGAAAAATAAAACCTACTGATGTTTTGTGAATTGTTGAGCCATCACTGTGTAAGTTCTCCAATTCATCAACAATTCTCGAAATGCATGAAAAATTAGGGGACTTTCAAAAGCAAGAACCTCTAATTCAACATTTAATAGACAAATTTCAACAGACTTTGGAGAAACACAGACCAAAAAAACTAAAGGCAAGAAAGTGGACATAAAACTAAACAGCAGTTTAGCTCGGTTTGAATGGTATTCATTCATTAGAAAAAAACTTAGTTTCGATTGAAGAAACCTTTGATTTGGGTTGTTTCACGTCAACACTGGAATGTAAGAATACTCTTTTGCTTCTGCTCACTTGCTATGCAAAGGACAATTTTGAAATTTGGTCGGTAAAAAGGAGGACAAACGAAGTAACATTAACTCGCAGCACTCAGAATGATGGCACAAATTCTAAGGTATGACTTAATGGTAATGTTAACATTAACATTATAAACTTGTGATTTATATATAAAAGGATGACGAGGTCGAACAATATTATTTTTCTTAGGCTAACGAAGCTTACGAACGGTCATTACTAACTATCGGAGGTGGCTGCATGGGTGAAGTTTGGAAGGTGAATAAGAAAAGAACCATATTTGGGAAGAAAATGAATTTAAGTTCTCAAGCGCGAGAAAAAGCGCAAGTTTTATGGGAGTGTACAATGAAATTAAAAAGAACAGCTGAAGAAAAGACTGAAATTGCCTTTTCTGGCATAAGTATGAGAGATGGTGGAGGATATTTTATCCCTAAAGAGTGCCTAAATCCGTAATTGATAAAATTAAATGAAATATGTCGTGAAATTCTAAATAACGATTGTGTTAAAAGGTTTGGTCATCGCTTAATACAACAGGTAAATACTGAAATCTTTTGAGTTTTGTAATTATGATGCTTGAAATGGTCCCAATCAAACAATATCTAAATTTACAACTAGATGGTAGCTGACTATGTTAAAAGTCACGAAGATGATTTGAAAAAGACTTTCTTTAGTTGTACAAAGGACATTTTTCCCGAGGATAAAGGATCTCTGATTCTACCTGAGTTGCAGAGGATATTCACACATGCTTTAACTAACGAGTTCATAACCGCTAGAGACCTATCTGAAAAAGAAAAAACGGCTGAATCATCCAAAGGTTGTAGCGGACTCCGAGATGACCTGTACACGATAACCAAAGGGAAAAAGTCCTCTGGACCTAGAAGCCCACCAATGAAAAGGTAAATTAACGAGAGAAAGACATCAAATCTTGAAAGAGCTCCGAAAAAAGTTTTCAAAGCTGCCTCATCGTTACCCGAAACACCCAAAAAAACAAGCCCAAATTCAGGAGAGTCAAAAGGTGCTGTTTGCAAACGAAGAGGTTCACAAACAGCTAAGAAAGTAGTCAAAACTAAATTATTTGAAGTTCTTGAGTCAGCCCAAAATGAGTCAGCCCAAAATAAATGTCATTCAAGTGATGAAGTTAGAGCCATTCAAAATACACAAAAAGAGAAACCCCAAGAAACCAAAGATTCTTGTGGTATAACTGCTAAACGAGAGCAACGCCAAAAGAAAGTTCCTTCCCATTTACAAAATTAGTATTGTGATCATTATTTTAAGAAACTGTGATAATTATTTTCAAGCATTGTGATAATTATTTTAAAGCAATATGCTAATTCTTTAAAGAAATAACTCTTGAGTTATTGGAACGCAAAGTTTGAGCTTGAAATTGTATATCTGCTAATGTCAATTAAAGTGTGATAAAAGCAAATTGTATTTCTGTTGAGATCAATTAAATTCGGATAAATCAGCAAAGTAGTCTAATTTTTTATTATTCTATCAACTTTAAATTTTTTTAATTTGGTTTAAATTTTTCATCAAACGCCTCTCTTACGTAGAGTGGGACATCTCTATATCCCTTTCCACTATGATGGCCCTTAACATCAATCTTGGTCAGCAAAGCTTTTCTACAAGTATTATAGTTGACGCTTGAAAGCTTTCCTCCTGCACTATGTTTAAATTGTGAGAAAAGGGTTTCAACCGCACTTCCATTTATTCGGACTGGACAGAGATAATAGTCTTGCGGGTAATTGTCAAAAAACTCCTTCACTAATCCTTGCAGACCAAACACCATTACGCGTAACAAAGCCCAGGTCTGAATTTTTGTGATAAAAAAAATTAATTGCCATGACTAATAATTAAATAAGCATTGTTTTGATTACCTGCCAGGAAATGAACTTTTTCTGTTTAACATCTCATGGCTTAAATTCTGGATCTTCAGCTACAAATAATTACATTCAACACTTTGAGTTTGGTTATTTCGAAATATATTTAGATATGCCCAATAACAGTTTAAAACTCTTATTAATCAAGCTAAAATATCATAAACACATAACTCAGAAAACTAACTGAGAGAACATCATTTTGCTGCATTGATAAAAACCTTAGTTAGTCCTGAAATGTTTAAATATATCTTACCTGCAGAGTTACTTGTAAAATTTTAGCTGGTTGGACATTCAGTTTAGTCCACGCATCTCTGTCGACATAACTTTGGACTAGCTTCGGAACTAGACGGGGAATATTTTGCGATCTTAATTCATCATCTCTTTCTTTTAGCTGTTTAATCTGAAGCCATCCAAAGTTCACACCATCATTACAAAAACGTTTCGCTCTTTCCGGATCCGATGAATAAAGGGAATTAATTAGGCTCTTCAACTGTGAAATTTGAAATACATTTATTTATAAGTTAATTTTAAATGGAGTTAAAGATGAAATTACCTCGTGCGAAGGGCAAATTATCCAGTGTATATGTCGGTCTAAGCGGTAAGGATTTGGGAAGCAGGGTGAAAAAGAAATATCAATATCGTCCATGTCGTCCTTATTTACGCAATTAAATTGCCCTTCCAGTCCGGCAGTTAATTTTACTAGAGAGAGATTGGCACTCGCCCCATCACATACTATTGCCGCAATATTAAAACCACAGTACGGAAATGATTGGATGACTTCAAACAAGCAATTAAACGTAAAGTGAGTGTCGGCTGTGGATGTGGTTGAAAAAAATGGTCCCACAACATCGTAATTTGCAGTAACATCTCGCCACAAAAACTGGAGCATGTATTTAGCTTTGGCGATGTTTTTATCGTCAGAAATTTCTTGATAAAGATCATCTAGATACGCATAGTCTTCTTTAGGCATAGCCAACCCTATGAACTTGTGGTTTTTGCTGTTCCAGACCACTTTTGCAGCGACCCGAACCTCATCAAATATTAGTAAGCCATCGCACTGGGGTTTTTGTAGGCCTAGAGATACTTGTTCTTTCGCAAAATTGTCATATGTAATTTTCTGCTCCTTCAAATATTCCATATTAATTCCAGGTTCATCCAGATTTTTGCTTGTCTTCCTTTGAACTGAACGCCAAGAAGGTAGGTTTAAGATCTTAAAACTCTTCAGAGCTTCGTAGGCAGCTTTACTACGGCACGCAACAGACAGAGCTGTAATTTGCAATTTTGTATGTTTAAATGGTAGCATATTGCTACACAAACGGGCTGTTAATAATTGTTGGAAGATAATGAGGCTACTAGAACATTGGCAAGAAATGAGGGGGGTTTGAAACATATTAAAAAACGTACCAATCCTGTATGTAATGATGATCCAGCGATTACCTTTGTAACCAAGAGCTAAGGAAAAATATGAGAGTAAATATTACAATAAGTCAGGTTATCATAAAGAAGTGCTTACCATTTTTGTCTTGATCAGCTTTCAATTGTTCTTTTTCATTTCTCAAGTATGTTGCGCAATCTTGATTCCAGATTTCTCTAAGTCTTTTGCGATTGTCTTTTGTACTTAAGTTTGTTTTGTTTCCAGAAAGAGCCTCGTCGATCTCTTTTGTGCAGTTATTATTTATCACAGTCGTGATGTGTTTCATTTCGTCATGCTGCTTTGGTTTCAAATTCACTTTAAGTGCTTCAAGTTTTGCCATCAATTTCGAACTTTTAGTCTTGAGACTTTGCAATCGAAAGAGCTGGTGACGTTTCTTTTTATTTGAGCTATAGGGGGATAAAAACTTCTCTGGAAATGTGGACGAAGGATCCATTTTTCTTTTACGGCACGGAGATTTGATTGATTCTTCGCGTCGCTTTAAGCATACTTTCAAATATCGAGCAAGAGTTTTGCAAGCTGTACTCACTTTTTATAAGGGTCCACTAGCGTTGCTGGGTCTCTTAAACCACACTGGACAATCTGACGATGAAAAATGTTTCTTGGGAAACGAGTGTGTAAGGAGTTTTTTGGAATTGTTATCCAAATGAGGTATTATTTCAATTGAATCTTTATCGATACCATCGCAAAGTACATAGTCTTTGGCACCAAAATCACTGAGAAACTCTGACACCAAATCATGACTTAGCCCTTTGTCAGATAGAACGCAGATGTTTCGAATACACCCTCTAAAGAGTACATGATATTCCAAATAGCCAAGAGGTGTAAGGATCAGTTTTGAGGGCTCGCAACCAAATTCTGGCTCGAAAGCATTCTTTCTCAGTACTTCAATGAAACACTAAGAAGGGTTTCATTATCAGTTATATTTTTGGGAAATATTTAAGCATAATAATTGTAGTATAATATACCTCCTTTGATGAAGATAGCTTCTCAGCCCAAACTAGCGTAGTAAATGTTGACACCAACATCTTAAATTCTTCCGCAAAGTTTGCCCCAAAGTTTTGCAATTGGATATTCCACGTACATTCCGTCTTTCAAATACACTTCGGAATAAGTTTATTTGCTTTGTATTGTAAAATGTAATTAATTATTTCATACCTGACATTCTCTGGTTACTTTACTGGTCAGCTTTGCATTCATTTGGCGCGATAATTCCACTGCTTCATTAAGCCTATGCACGGATTCATATTCGGTAAACAAAGTAAACGTACTAACGTTCTTTGTTTGACTCTAAGCGTTTTTCTTTGGATTTAACGCAAAATAATTATACTGGGTTGATTTTGCGCTCTTCATTTTTTAATTGAACTCAGGGTTGGCAAAAATCCGGATTTTTCTTGAAAAAGCCACTGGTATGGTTTTTTGCTGGTTTAATCCGGATTTTATTGGATTTATCTGGCTTTTTTTAAACTGCTCTCTAGTGCTTAATTTTAGCCCTTCTTTTTACATTTAGTGCGCTAGTTGTCTTCTGCTAGGCCGTCTAATTGAGAATCATTTTTATTGTACATAAAAGTTGATAAAACTATAGATGAGTAGGGCCCCTGATTTAATCGGGATTTTTAAATCCAACCCGACCCATATCGGGTCGGAAAATCCTAGGTCGGGTTGGGTGAGAAAATTACATAAAATATTTTGCTGGTCGGGTCAGGTAGGGTTATCATACCTTCTACCCGGGTAGACTTTTTTATTATCTTCAATAGGGCAGGGTTGGGCCCGGGTAGGCTTTTTTGTGATCTTCAATAGGGCAGCTAGGGTCGGGCCCGGGTAGGCTTTTTTGTGATCTTCAATAGGGCAGCTAGGGTCGGGCCCGGGTAGGCTTTTTTGTGATCTTCAATAGGGCAGCTAGGGTCGGGCCCGGGTAGGCTTTTTGTGATCTTCAATAGGGCAGCTAGGGTCGGGCCCGGGTAGGCTTTTTTGTGATCTTCAATAGGGCAGCTAGGGTCGGGCGCGGGTAAGCTTTTTTGTGATCTTCGATAGGGCAGCTAGGGTAAGGCCCGGGTAGGCTTTTTGTGATCTTCAATAGGGCAGGGTCTGATAAAGATTTTTCTAAATGCGCGGTCCGACCCAACAATATAGCGTTGCGAAAAATTCAACTCAGTCTCACGAGTTTCGTGTGGGTCAGTGGGAGGAGGGCGCGTCAAACTAACCCACAATGTATGGGAATCGACCATTTCGATGAAATAAAGAGGTAAAGACATGTGGGTCAAACGTTTCCTTCCATCTCACTTTATGGTGCCTGCACTGGATTTTTCATCGTGGTTTAAACCGGTTTAATCCAGGTGGATAAAACGGGACTGGATACCAGCGTGCCAACCCTGATTGAACTTAAAGACGCAATTTAAATACCCTTATCCTTACTAAAGTAAACTAAATACCGACATAAGGGGCCGTATTCTGCAGAAAAAGTATGCTCCTCCTCCAGACTTAAGCTCGCTGATTGGTCGGTCAGGATCGAACTTAGGGCTTTTCATTGGCGGTGGCGGTTTTGGGGCAAAACTCACTTAAGACTTGTGATAGGTTGAAATTTTCGAGCAGACGACATTGACACGTGTCAAAATATACACCAAATTCAAAGTAGTAATTTTATAACTCGGCAAACCGTTCAGCATCATGAATCGGTTAATTGACCGGTTTTTTTGCTTTCTTTTTCCACCGGAACTTAGCAGACTACACTTCGTCGTTGCTAATGGCGGTAATGGCAGGTAATGGACTATATTGTTCTTGGTGTTGTTGACTTTAGAAAGAAAGACAACTAAATTATTGTTTTAAATACTGTTAGTTTACAAAATATAAGGGTTTGCGTTGTTATAATTTTAAAAATATGCCTTTGTTTTGTGGGAAAATGAAGTCGAACTCTGCCCGAAGTCGAAAAGTATTTACACCGAGGCTTATGACGAAGAAAGTGCTCTGTAGACTGTAGTAAGTAGTAAAGAAAGATTTTATTGTTTCTGTTATTTACTTATCGTTTGGTTCTGTAAGATAAGTTTCAAGCAAGAGAGGCACGCTAGTAAATGATTGGAACATGAAATGAGGCACCATCCCATAGCGAAGGTAT
Source organism: Phalangium opilio (assembly GCF_054372755.1). Taxonomy (NCBI): domain Eukaryota; kingdom Metazoa; phylum Arthropoda; class Arachnida; order Opiliones; family Phalangiidae; genus Phalangium; species Phalangium opilio. The sequence goes on along the minus strand of NW_028324162.1, from coordinate 2,593,304 downwards.
TTCGTCATTCATTGGCCATGATCAAGATAATTGTGTTTTTATACAAATATGATTGCCTAATCCTTATGGGTCATGAAAGCCTGATTCGTTATACTTATAATATATATTCCATGACTGTCACAGCCATCTTCCCTGGCACTTGGCACCATGAACCGTACCTATTTTATAATCAAATCACCAACAGCTAAAGTAATTCTTCTACCTTTTATAAAGCAACTATTGCATTAATGTTCAACTGGTAGATAATGTTGCAGACATGTCTAACAAATAGAAATATTCATATGCTTTTCTTTTATTATAGATTTGTGGTAATGACGTGTTTGACATGAACCCGAATGGGAACTTTTTTTGACCTCTATAGTAGGAATTTCTCTTCATTTTCTTCTGTTACTAACAGGTTTATTTTAGCAAATTAAAGATAGCAATACAGGGACAATGTACTTTAATAACTTCATTCACTGTCAAAACACCACACAGCAGAGGAAGGATAACTGGTTAAAACATCAGAGAACACAGATAGGTTAAATGATGGCAATGAGGAAGATTGTTGGTTGGAAGAGATCAAGAAGATATTGAGCATCTTGAAAGGCGAAATATGAAAGAAGAATGCTTCGACAATGGAGAGCGGTAAAACTGGAGGCCGAACCAGTTACGTCCATGAACTCCTAAAATGTACCTTTATTCCCAGTTTTGAACTTGACATTTGTCAGTATGCCTTAAATTGTTAGCTATCTTATACTCGAGTTCTCCAGCAATGTATGTAAATATGTAGTTGGTAAATGTCCAACTTTTATGCAACTGTTGGAGAAATAATAATGAAACACAAGAATATGTTGACTCCCTATTCCTACCCATTCAAATGTTACAGTTTTATTGTCTTAATTAATTGCGTGGCATCTTCCCTTAAATACATAGGGGGGTACTTAGATAAAACCATAAAAACACCAATAGGCTCACTAGTTCCTATAGTGGCACATTTTTTAATTGACTCTTCGTTAAATGATGCAGTGGACATTTTACTACGTTTAATTGTGATTTAACAATAAAGGGGTAGTAGCGAATAAATCAATAATTAAAGTTTAAATTGAAACACGTAGGTTTTTAGAATAGAATATGCAAAATGAAGGTCATTTTAAATATTTTGCTGTTTCAGTAATGCTTCGTGACTTGTTGAAATGTGCAATTGGAAATACAAATATGGTGAATCTTCTTTTAAAACTGCAACAAAGATGATCAATAAAAGCCTTTTTTCCATATATATGATTTAAGGTTTGATACATAATTTCAATTGGTCATATATTAATACAATCTTATAATGATAATTGATAAACAACAATGCTCAAGAACATATGCACATGAATGCCAGTCCTCCTTCATTCTAATACCATTCCAACAGACGCATACATTTGCCTTAATCAGATAATAATACCATTGATGTGCATTTAGTGGCCGTCTAATAAAATGGTCTTATAGATATTGAAAATAAGAAACTAATTTACATCGAGAATCCTATGTGATAAAGTCAAAATAAACTCAGTTTTATTTAAATAACGTTGCTAAACTGTTTTTAGTAACAGCTCATCATTCAGTCTCGACATTGGTTCCTCTCCGTTATTTGTTTTCCTATAATTGTTTCTTTATTACCATAATAATAATTAGTTGAGTTTGATTTGTTTATCTTATACAAACCTTTAAAGAGCTCACCTCACATTTGTATAGGCGCAAATCACATACTCGTTGGTAGTTTATGCTTGCAACAACTATGCCAGCCTTTTCTTTAAAGGGATACCTTAGAGTAAAGCATGCTCAACTAATAAAAGTGTTAATACCTTAATATGCAAGTTGATTACAACACTTCAATGTTGGCAGATATCCTTAGAGGAATTGCCCACCCTAGATAATTCTAAATTGCCATTGCCAGTGTCAATGATAGAAATGTCATTACCACAAATCTATAATATATAAATATGAATAGTTCTATTTGTTAGTCATGTGTGCAACATTATTTACCAGTTGAACATTAATGCAATAGTTGCTTTATAAAAGGTACAAGAATTGCTTTCGCTGTTGGTGATCTATATCTATATAAATCAAAGTCCTGATTGACCAGGGTTGGCACGCTGGTATCCAGTCCCGTTTTATCCACCTGGATTAAACCGGTTTAAACCACGATGAAAAATCCAGTGCAGGCACCATAAAGTGAGATGGAAGGAAACGTTTGACCCACATGTCTTTACCTCTTTATTTCATCGAAATGGTCGACTCCCATACATTGTGGGTTAGTTTGACGCGCCCTCCTCCCACTGACCCACGCGAAACTCGTGAGACTGAGTTGAATTTTTCGCAACGCTATATTGTTGGGTCGGACCGCGCATTTAGAAAAATCTTTATCAGACCCTGCCCTATTGAAGATCACAAAAAGCCTACCCGGGCCTTACCCTAGCTGCCCTATCGAAGATCACAAAAAAGCTTACCCGCGCCCGACCCTAGCTGCCCTATTGAAGATCACAAAAAAGCCTACCCGGGCCCGACCCTAGCTGCCCTATTGAAGATCACAAAAAGCCTACCCGGGCCCGACCCTAGCTGCCCTATTGAAGATCACAAAAAAGCCTACCCGGGCCCGACCCTAGCTGCCCTATTGAAGATCACAAAAAAGCCTACCCGGGCCCGACCCTAGCTGCCCTATTGAAGATCACAAAAAAGCCTACCCGGGCCCAACCCTGCCCTATTGAAGATAATAAAAAAGTCTACCCGGGTAGAAGGTATGATAACCCTACCTGACCCGACCAGCAAAATATTTTATGTAATTTTCTCACCCAACCCGACCTAGGATTTTCCGACCCGATATGGGTCGGGTTGGATTTAAAAATCCCGATTAAATCAGGGGCCCTACTCATCTATAGTTTTATCAACTTTTATGTACAATAAAAATGATTCTCAATTAGACGGCCTAGCAGAAGACAACTAGCGCACTAAATGTAAAAAGAAGGGCTAAAATTAAGCACTAGAGAGCAGTTTAAAAAAAGCCAGATAAATCCAATAAAATCCGGATTAAACCAGCAAAAAACCATACCAGTGGCTTTTTCAAGAAAAATCCGGATTTTTGCCAACCCTGTGATTGACTGACTGGCTGACTGACAGACTGACAGATAATCAACGCCCAGCCCAAACCGCTTGCCCGAGAAGGCTGAAAATTTGCAGGAACGTTACTCATAAGAAGTAGGCGCGTACTAAGAAAGATTTTTGCAATCCGCCGCCATCTTAAAAAATGGCGCCCAGAAATGTAAAAACTCTTCTCTATGCAAAAAAGTCCGCGCGTTTCAACCGATTTCACAGATATTTAGTACACGGGTTTCCTTTAACCTATAGACAGACTAAATGCTCTTTTGGGTTCGATTTGTTGCCATCTTTTTAAATGGCGGCCAAAAAACTAAAAAAACCCTTCTTTATGGGATAATGTCCGCGTGAAAAGTAATAAAAAATGTCCCGACGGGCTGACGGGCAACGCCGAGTGGCTTCGCTCCTAGGATGCTACAAAAATATTAGTCATCAGTAAAATCTACACATTCTTTGTATCGTTTTGATGGTAGTTCTTATTACACGCGAGCGACGCCGCGGGTAACAGCTAGTTTGATTATAAAATAGGTACGGTTCATGGTGCCAAGTGCAAGGGAAGATGGCTGTGACAGTCATGGAATATATATTATAAGTATAACGAATCAGGCTTTCATGACCCGAAAGCTACCGCTCCCTTAGATAAGGCCTGATGACGGCTCAAATGTATAAGGAAGGTTTTTGGATTGGTTGTAACTTTTTTCGTATTAAGTTTATTGTTTTGAAATTTTTTTACTGAACTAAAATCCGGGCCCTTAATATGTGGTAAAAATTTCAAGATGATCCATCCAATAGTTTATTTTATAAAGCATAAAGTTGCTAAGGGTGGTTTTCATTTCCATAAATTTAATCACAGATTTCGGCGAAAAACTAGATAATCTCCATAGAAATAACATGGGAAATTTTCCGAACTTACCCATTTTGTAACTACCCTTACAAAAATAACTATACGTTTGATAGATTTTAAAATGATCTTAAATGAAAACCCCATTTTTATAGTGGGCGCCAATTTTTGTTTGATTAAGAAAAACAAAGTTTAAGTATTGTTTTTAATAGTTTTAAGTACCTGCTCCGAATTACGTGGTTTACCTTTAAACTGTGGAACTTAAGACTTTTTTGCTTGGGTTAAGTAATAAAGAAAGTCATTCTAGGACTTACGTCGTTTTACTTCGGATAATGAAATTGGTAGGGCAATTAGCTAGCTTGATTGTCATTATAACTTTTGCGCGTCCAAATAATTTAGTTGCGAAGTACAGATTAAACTGAATTAAACAAAATATGCAATTAAATATAATTAAACAAAATAAGCATTTAAAGATAATTACCAATTATAGGTAATTTAATTTTTTTCACGAGTCTAAACTATAACATCTGTTTGTGTACAAGTCTACGGAATCTGTTTAAGCGCAGACCTACAGAATATTTTTGTGCAAAGGGGTATAAAATCTCTTTGTGCAGAGGCCTATGCAATCTTTTTGTGCACAAGTCAGTGGCATATTTTTGTTTCCAGGCCTATGCAATCTTTTTGTGCACAGGCCTATGAAATATTGTTTTACACAGGCCTATGGTATATTGTTTTACACAGGTCTACGGAATGTTTTTGTGCAAATCTGCATGGAATCCTTTTGAGTTTAGGAGTATGGAATCTTCTGTGCACAGGTCTATGGAATTTTTTGTTCATGGGTCTATGGTATATTTATGTGCACAAGTTTGAAGAATCTTTATGTGCACAAGTTGAAGAATCTTTACGTGCACACAAGTTTGAAGAATCTTTACGTGCACACAAGTCTGAAGAATCTTTACGTGCACACAAGTCTGAAGAATCTTTACGTGCACACAAGTCTGAAGAATCTTTACGTGCACACAAGTCTGAAGAATCTTTACGTGCACACAAGTCTGAAGAATCTTTATGTGCCCAAGTGAAAAATCGTTATTTGTACAGGTCTACGACTTCTGTTTGTGCACAGGTCTACGACTTCTGTTTGTGCACAGGTCTATGGAATCTGATTTGCTCATTTCTATAACATCTCTTTTTGCGCATGTCAATAACATTTGTTTGTACAGTACACAAGACTAAAACATCTGTTTGTGCACAAGACTAAAATATCTGATTGTGCACAAGTCTAAATCATCTGTTTGTGCACAAGTCTAAATCATCTGTTTGTGCACAAGTCTAAATCATCTGTTTGTGCACAAGTCTAAATCATCTGTTTGTGAACAAGTCTATAACACCTGTTTGTGAGCAATTCTATAACACCTGTTTGTGAGCAATTCTATAACACCTGTTTGTGAGCAATTCTATAACACCTGTTTGTGAGCAATTCTATAACACCTGTTTGTGAGCAATTCTATAACACCTGTTTGTGAGCAATTCTATAACACCTGTTTGTGAGCAATTCTATAACACCTGTTTGTGAGCAATTCTATAACACCTGTTTGTGAGCAATTCTATAACACCTGTTTGTGAGCAATTCTATAACACCTGTTTGTGAGCAATTCTATAACACCTGTGAGTGAACAAGTCTATAACACCTGTGAGTGAACAAGTCCATAACACCTGTGAGTGAACAAGTCTATAACACCTGTGAGTGAACAAGTCTATAACACCTGTGTGTGAACAAGTCTATAACATCTCTTTGTGCACAAGTCTATAACATCTGTTTATTCACAAGTCTATGACATCTGTTTGTGCACAAGTCTATGACATCTGTTTGTGCACACGCGAGTGACTTCTGTCTGAGCAAGGGTCTACGGAATATTTTTGAGCACGGGTCTTCGGATTATTTTTGTGCAAATGGGTTTGCAATCTTTTTGAGCATTAGGGTTTGAAATCTGTTTGAGCATAGGGGTATTGAAAATGTTTGTGCATAACTCTATGGAATCTGATGTGCACATGTCTATAACATCTCTTTTTGCGCGAGTCTACGACATTTCTTTGTGCACAAGCCTGTGATTTCTATTTGTGCACAAGTGTACGAAATATTTTTATGCAAAGGTGTACGGAATATTTTTGTGCACAGGTTTTCGGAATATTTTTGTGCACAGGTGTACGAACTGTTTTTGTTCACAAGTGTACGGAATATTTTTGTGCATAGGTGTACGAAATATTATGGTGAAAATGGATTTGGAATATTTTTGTGCACAGGTGTACGGAATATTTTTGTGAAAATGGATACCGAATATTTTTGTGCACAGGTGTACGTGATATTTTTGTGCTTAGGTGAACGTGATATTTTTGTGCAAATGGGTAAGGAAAATTGCACAAATCTACGGAATCTCTTGTGCACAAATCTACGGAATCTCTTGTGCAAATGTCGATGACATCTCTTTTTGGGCAAGTCTATGAAATCGGTTTTTACACAAGCATGTGACATCTGTTTGTGCACAAGTCTATAACATCGGATTGTGCAAAACCGTGTGACTTCTGTTTGTGTACAAATCTGTGGAATCTACTTGTGCACGAGTCTACGTAATATATTTGTGCGCAAATCTATGAAATCTGTTTATGCGCTAGTCTACGGCATCTGTTTGTGCACGGGTCTACGGAAAATGTTTGTGCACGGGTCTACGGAAAATGTTTGTGCAAATGGGTGTGGAATATTTCTGAACAGGTCCAAGGAATGTTTTTGTGCACAGGTCCATGGAATATTTTTGTACACAGGTCTATGTCACATGTTTATACAAAAGCCAATAGAATATTTTGTGCATAGGTCAGTGGAATCGTTTTGTGCACGATGTAACCTTCCGTAGTAATTAGGGAACCTCCTGAGTTTCTACTCCAGGGGTGTAAGGTTACATAGAGGATTAACACACACAGTTACCTCTGACCTTTCCCCGTACTATATAAGCATCGACTGCTTATCCTATTAAGTCAGTCATTCTCCACTACTAGAATGTAGTAGTATGCTCGAGCATAGGGCGTCTTGCCCTGGTATTGGACTTCATCCATTGATAGTAATTATTATTTAATTCTTTAATTGTATAATGCAAGTCGGCATTTAATTATTATTTAATTAGTTAGTTTAATAAAAGTATGATTGAACCTAAGGAACAAGTGTAGTTTATTCTTAGTATTAGCCAAAGCTTTTATGGCCACGTGCGAATGGGGCGAGTTTATAAATCTCGCAAGCGTGGTTACAACAGTTTTAGAAATATTTTTGCGCGCAAGGGACCGTCCATAAACTACGTCACGCAAAAAATGCCATTTTCTGAACCCCCGTCCCCCCCCAGATCACGCTTCGTCACGTTTTCTAACACCCCTCCCCTGAAAACCACGTCATATTTCTTTAACCCCCCTTCAACGAACTATGAATTGTCTTAATTTACCAATTCAATTTGATTATTTTAAAGAGATTCTTCTTGAGGCATGATATGCGTTTCACTCAGAAATGTTTTGCTCGACTTGACAGTCAAAGTTCATTTTTGTTTAAGCTTTAACAAATATCGTTTGCCCATGATTGAGCTTTAGAACTTTAATGTATGGATGTGCTTTTTCATAACCTTCCAAAATATTTCCATAAAGCGTAGTTAAAGGGGCACACTTCATAGTTTTCGACATTGTCACTTGAAAGCCTTAAGGCTAATCGAGCTTGGGATTCAGATTTTAAAAATGTGCGAAAAAAACGAAGCATTTAAATCGAATGGAGGATCCGACATTAGAGAGTTTAAGCTGACACTACATTTAGCAGTCCTTATGCGTACGTGTAAGCTAGCTCTCCAGTGAAAGTGTCAATCAACCTCTAACTGACTTCGCAATGAAATTAATTTTAAATGTGACGTCACGCATCGAAGGACCCCTCCTCCCCCTTCGTCATGGACCGTCACAAACTTACAAACCCCCTCCCCCTAAGAGTGTGACGTAGTTTATGGACGGTCCCCCGGAGGTCTAGGGAATATTTCTGTGCGCTATGGGTATGAAATCTTCATGTACCAAGGTCTATGGAATCTTTAGCGCGCAGGTCTAAGGGATCTGTTTGTGCACAAGTCTACGGGATCTGTTTGTGCACAAGTCTACGGGATCTGTTTGTGCACAAGTCTACGGGATCTGTTTGTACACAATTATATGACATGTGTTTTCACAAGTCTATGGTATCTGTATGTATACAGCTCTACGAAATATGTTTGTGCACAGACAGGGTGACCACAACAAAGCCTTGTAATAGTTATAGGAAAATAGGAAATTTACAATTGATTTACAGGAAATTATAGGAGACTAGCTGTTACCCGCGGCATCGCTTGAGTGTAGTAAGAACTTCCATCAAGTATGGGTACATTTAACTGATTCGACTAATATTTTTGTAGCATCCTAGGAGCGAAGACAAAGAGAAAATTTGTTAGATTTCTGGGCGCCATTTATTAAGGTGGCGGCGGATTGGAAAAATCTTTCTTAGTACGCGCCTACTATTTACGAGTAACGTTCCTCCAAATTTTCACCCTTGTGGGGCCAGCGGTTTGGGCTGGGCGGTGATTATCAGTCAGTCTGTAAGTCAGTCAGGACTTTGATTTTTATAGATATAGATGTATAATTTAAAAAAAACAGGAAAAGACAAGAGAACTACTCGTGAAAAAAATAACAAAATATAGGTTGCAAATGCTTTGAAAGTAATAAGACAAGATTTACAAAAGAACTTTGGTTTAATTATAACCATAAGTTCGTAAGATATGTTACATAAATTTGTCACTGGTTACTGAGAGCTTGTCTCGAAGTGACATAAATGAAACGTCGTAGATTCTCGTAAAGTGACGCCTGATGAGGCCCTGTCAAAGGCTTAGTACAGACTAAATAGGAAGATGGAGCAGAAAATCGCGTGTAGTCAATTCTCGCGTCGTTCTCGAACTAGCTCTCATTATGTCTCTAGCATTTCGAAATATAGGAAGTGTCATACTTATGGAACGTAATCTTAGAAACATATGCTATAACTTTAAAGCATCACGGACTTCCGTGACAAATATTTTTAGAGGCTTCCATGGCTTTAGCTACATACATCATGGAATACTAAACTTAAACTTAAAACACGATCGGAATATCTGAATCACAGAAGCGTTAGCCTGTATTGTAAATCCACGGTGGCTGATTGCTAGTAGCTAGTGGAAATCGGCATTACTTTCTGTCAAATTTCTGTTTCGGGTGATATATAACAAAACCAAAAGTGAGACTGCACAAAATATCTACAATTTCCAAAATTGGAAAATATAAGAAAATTATCTATATTATAGGAACTAATAGGAAGACATCCGAAAATAGGAAAAATTATAAAATTTAGGAAATATGGTCACCCAGCACAGGTCTATGGAATATGTTTGTGCACAGGTGTATAGATTGTTTTTGTACACAGGTCTACGTAATAATTTTTTAGCCTAAGTCTTCGGAATCTATATGTATTATTGCATCCACTGTGCTTTGCACATGAAAACGACGGGAAGGCAATTTGAGTTGGACTGGGCGTTGAAGCAATCAAGATTAATACTTCTATAATAGATGGTTAGGGCCTTGTTAGTTCAAACGCGGTAACTAATAAACGCGCAACACCACAAGACTTAAATGGAGCGCCTGCTTTTCAGAATAAGTTTTAAAAGACTAGTTTCTAAACAGTTTTAATTCATATTAAGACTGAAGTGACAGATATTAATAAAAACTGTCTTTGTACACAAAGACGCAAAAATGGAAGAGATAAGTGTAGAAAATTAACTGTTTGAAGTAACAGATATTCAAACTTTCATTTTTGAAGACGTGATTATAAAACATCAATTATTTGAAAAAATTTCTTATCTTAGTTTTTTTCACAAAAATTTCAGAGAAACTACCTTAATACTACTTTTTATTTTCTAGAAACATTTGTTTCGAGGAATCTGAAAAATAGACTTAGAAGAATTTATTTTTATATTTTAAAATTGAAAATATTGCGAACCGAAAATTACATTCGCCCTTTGACTGTGATGTAGTTATTAGAGTCAAAAGGATCTGTAGCTTGATCGTGATCTTTTGAGAGATATACATCACGTCAATTTTTGAAACTTCGAAAACTTTAAAATTAACGAACACGTTTTGTTAAGTTTTCATGCTTATTTTATTTTGTCTGCTATCAACGATTTTCTGTCCATTTTATTCTCCTTATAGGCCCGAATACTCAAACTAACTCTAAATTTTAAAAAGAAAATAAAATGCATACTTGTTCTATTTTTCAAATGATGCACATGTTTGAGGATAAAATATTTTACTTAAGGAATTTTGGTGAAAAAAACTAAGATAAGAAATTTTTTCAAATAATTGATGTTTTATAATCACGTCTTCAAAAATGAAAATTTGAATATCTGTTACTTCAAACAGTTAATTTTCTACACTTATCTCTTCCATTTTTGCGTCTTTGTGTACAAAGACAGTTTTTATTAATAAGGATTAGGCAATCATATTTGTATAAAAAACAATTATCTTGGTCATGGCCAATGAATGACGAAATACCTTCGCTATGGGATGGTGCCTCATTTCATGTTCCAATCATTTAGTAGCGTGCCTCTGTTGCTTGAAACTTATCTTACAGAACCAAACAATAAGTAAATAACAGAAACAATAAAATCTTTCTTTACTACTTACTACAGTCTACAGAGCACTTTCTTCGTCATAAGCCTCGGTGTAAATCCTTTTCGACTTCGGGCAGAGTTCGACTTCATTTTCCCACAAAACAAAGGCATATTTTTAAAATTATAACAACGCAAACCCTTATATTTTGTAAACTAACAGTATTTAAAACAATAATTTAGTTGTCTTTCTTTCTAAAGTCAACAACACCAAGAACAATATAGTCCATTACCTGCCATTACCGCCATTAGCAACGACAAAGTGTAGTCTGCTAAGTTCCGGTGGAAAAAGAAAGCAAAAAAACCGATCAATTAACCGATTCATGATGCTGAACGGTTTGCCGAGTTCTAAAATTAATACTTAGAATTTGGTGTATATTTTGACACGTGTCAATGTCGTCTGCTCGAAAATTTCAACCTATCACAAGTCTTAAGTGAGTTTTGCCCCAAAACCGCCACCGCCAATGAAAAGCCCTAAGTTCGATCCTGACCGACCAATCAGCGAGCTTAAGTCTGGGGGAGGAGCATACATGACGGCGACAGTCATGCAAAAACGGTATTAGGCCTTGCCAAAAGTTGACTAAGCTATAGTGAGCCTTCGTCAGTCAATGATATAAGAAATTGACCCTCGGATATCCTCTGACTAGGAGATGGTTATAAAGTTACTAAGTCTCGATTTTGGAGGTAGATATTGTCTAGTGACACTTAAAGTAACGATTTAATCTTATAAACAGACTACCATCATAAGCCCATATCGTAAATTAACCGATGTTGATATCAAAGCTTAATAATTTTTTTTAACTCCATGAATCTAAAATATCAACATCAAAAATTATCTACTGAAAGAGATAACTACTTATATTCCATTCAAATTTCTCGCAACATATCAAATTAACGAGTAGAAATGTGCAAATGAAGTTCAAACCGATTAATTGGGCAAATTGCTATATTGGTCACCATTACCGATCACAGATAGATTTGCGTCCTTCAGTAGTGTTTATTATGCTTGTAAAATGGTAAGCGAAATCTGTGATTAAAGTTTAAAATAGACATGAGCAAAAAGGGCTTTATTCATATCAACTCGATTACCGAATATCTAAATTTGACTAAAATTAACAAAATATTCTCTTCATGATTAAAAGTCTTGTTTGAAGCAGGAAGCGGCCATCTAATCCTTATTTACCTTCTTTTGAAAAATAATAATAGGTTGATACCTCTTTCAGTAGATGATTGATTGATATTTCAGTTTCATTGAGTTTAAAAAAAAATTATTCCACCATTGGTTAATTTACAATATTGACCAATCGACAATCACAAATTTTAATAACTAAATTACAAAAATCGGTTCAAAACTTTATTAGTTTTGAAACAATTAAATTCTAATATTAAACATATGTACTAGTTAATTCCTCGTTGGTAATTAATTTATTGCCTTAGTGAAATTAACGCTGAATTTTATATACACAAAATAAATAATAACTTAGCTTCTAAAATTCAAATGTAAAAATGTGTGCATTATTTCCCAATTAATAAAAGATATCCACCAATTTTTCATTCAAATTAATTTCCCACTTAATATTAATTAGGCCTAATAAGCTTAAACTATCAAATTAAGAGGTTTCTTAATTTTACAAAATTATTACAATCTAACATGCAAAAACCCAAGGCTTAAAAACATTTTACTTTTATATTAAACGCTGCAAAAGAATTGACCAATAAACAGTATGTAAAATTACGTAATGAAAGAGGAAGTGACGTACATTTGGTTTGGATAAAGGTTTGGCGGGAGATCCAAATGTCGATTTGGATTTGGGTTAGAGAATACGGTTTTAAGCGCCCTATCCAAATGGAGCCGATCCAAACGTTTAGATTTGGATCATCGTCCAAATGATTTAGATTTTTAGAGAATAGGCTCCCAGCATAACGGACATAAACATTTAGAGACGAGATGGGACATTTCTGGATTTCAAGTAAATAAGATATTGAAAATACAATACTATATGTTTTATACCTTTGAAACCAAATTTCAAGATTTCTGTGCATAGCATTATGAAAACACTAAAAACCGTTGATTCTGGAGGTAAAAAGTCGAAGTTAAAAACAGGTCCAGATTTATTCTAGATTTCAATTAAACATTATATCTAAATTATGATTCTAATTTACGGCGTGATTCAGAATCTTAAGAAATTATCTAGCTTGATCCAAATACTAAAATAGATTTCATATGGAATTATTTGAAATTTCAATTTAATATGTTTATATATTAAATTCGAGGCTATTTTCAGTGCGTTGTACCTTAGGAGATTTAATAATTTTCAACAAAAAAAATTAAAAATCATGAAGAAAAGTGTCCCAAAATCGAATGTAAATCCTCAACACCAAAAACATTTTCGATTGATTTTTAAGTCTAATAAATTTGGAAGATAGAAGAAATACCTGGCTTGATTAAGTGTGATATTCATCTAAAGCAAGACCACGAAAACCTGTTGGAAAAAAGGTCCCCATATCAAATGTAAAAACTAAAATAAAACACAAAGTGTGATTTATTCTCAATTTAGAAAAACAGATGTATATCTGGATTACGATTCTTACGTAGTGCATTACTTGATAACTTAAGAAATTATCTAGATTAATAGAAACTAAAAAAAACATGAGAAATCTTTGGAACTAGGGTTGCCACTGCGGATTTAAAAAGCCAAAATTGAATTTTCTATTTATTTCAAAGAAAATTGTATATATCAAAAATGATAGGTACATTTTAGTGCGTTGTACGACACCTTAATAAGAATTATAATGAAAAACCGTTAGAAAAGAGGTCCTAATACCGGATGAAGAAAGTCAAAATGAAACAAAAAATTGTATGTATTGTAAATTTTAATTAAATAGGTAGATATCAAAAATTAAACGTACTTGCGATACCCTAAACCTATCCAAGCTCACGTATTTTAATCGAAAAAAATTATGGAAAAACGTTAGAACGAGGGGCCCCATAGCGGATGTAAAAATTGAAAATTACATACGATATGGGATGAATTATACATTTCAATTATAAAGGTATATATCAAAAACTCGAGTCTATAGATACTTCTTTTAAATCGAACCCATTGTTTAGGTTTAAGTTGAACCTGGTCCTTGGTCACCCTCAAAACATCCCTCATTTTTATAATGGGCACCATAGTGTCAGCCTATTGTCCAATTCTGAGATTGCCTATATCTTTGATGGCTCGTTTGACGTGCGTTTGTAAGTTTCGATAGAAATATATCCCTTAACATCTTCGGGTGGGACTACACTCTTAATTTGAAGCGGTTCCTCGGAATCCACATAAGCAATAAACTTCCTCATTAATAGTAATATTGTCAATTTTTCTTTCCCAGTTTTGCATAATTTCGATCATTAACTCTAGGAAGTAATGTTTGTTGAGTAATTTCATCAGAGAGCTCAACATCTCCATTTGGAATTTTAAGAATTTTCATCAAACGCAAAAAAAAACTTCCAAAATCATTAAGAAAAAGGGTCCCAAAAACTAATTTAAAAACTCACACCAAAAACATATTGGATTGATTTTTAAGTCTAATTAATTAGGAAGATGCGAAAAAAATACGTATTTTGTATGCATATGTATTATTATGTATAATTTTCATTTAATGCAAAGAAGCCAAAGACCACAAAAATCTCAAGGAAGTGAAGTCCCCATATCGAACGTAAAAATTCAAATAAAACACAAAATGAGATATATTCTCTATTACAAATAAATGAACCTCTGATTACGATTCTAATTTATAATTATTTAATACGTTAAGAAATTATCTAGACTCATCGAAACTAAAAAACATGAAAAACCAGGAATATATTAAAAGTATGAGGTTAATTTTTGTGCGTTATGCGATACCTTACGAATATGACTAATTTGAATCAAAAACATAGGTTATGGAAAACCGTTCCAGAACATAAATTTGGGGCTGTTAAAAAGGTGTAAACCAAGGGGGTAGACACTTGAGAACTCAGGTGTACAATATGACTTGAACTCAATTTACTGTCAAAGCTGAACTCTGAGTTCCGAAGGATTTGAACTCAATGCACTGTCAAAGCTGAACTCTTTTGAACTCAGGTGTACACAGAGATCCAGAGCGTCTGCCCCCTCGGTGTAAACTATGGCTGTTTTTACAATAGTTGGCTGGACCTTCTCTGAACCTAGACTACATTTGACTGCAGACTCATCCCGCAAATTATTTAGCTAAAAAATCGATCTGCGTTTTTCTGCTAAAGTTGATTAAGAGCTGCACTACAGCTGCTAGTTCAGCTTAACTGACTTAAATCTAGCTGCAAAAGTAGCCATATAGCTGCAGGTATTAAAATTCTGTAAATTGAATGTTTCTTTGGACCATTTTCAAGTTATCGCTGTTAGATGGTTAGAAAAGCTTTGCAAATAAGTCAAATTGATGATACTACAACATGACTGAAATCAAACTGTAATGGTAGCCCATGTGATATGCCATAATATAGATGCACTCAAGCTCAGTAGGAAGGAGTTTGCAAATCTCATTGACTGGAATAACAACAAATACATCTGTAATAAAAATAAAATAAATTAAAATAAGATGCTGTATCTTAAAAACAGACTTTATGAAGCTGTGCTAAATTTCTGCACGTAATATCTGTCAGCGAATTAAAATGATCGGTATAGGGGCAAAAATAGGTTAAATTACATAAAGTTTTTTTAATTAAACTTATCACTATAAACACACTTCTATGTGATCTTGCGTCTTTTCGTTTACATGAGGGCCCTGAAAGGGATAGAACAACTATAACGGTACTTCCAATGGGGCTTCAGCTGTGAGTGAGTTGCAAAAGGGATGTAAGTAGACTGCAGTTTGGGTGGAGATACCTGTCAGTGGTCTTCAGCCGCTTTGGTTTATTGCATGTTTAAGTGCACTTGTACCAACGTGTATTACTTAATGTAATTCATTGTTACATGGAATACTGCAGTGCCCTAAGAATCCTGCAGAACAGACAAGTTTTCATTACATTCATTCATCCCATCTTAACCGGGCACTGGGTTTATAGTAAGGATTATTCTCCTTAAGTGAACAGGCAGTAGAAAGAGCTTCGGGGTGTTACACCTTATTAGAAAGCTATCATAGGTGCTGTTTGAACGTTTAAACTTTAATTCAGATATCAGAATAGTAAAAGTTTCACTCTCATTCTAGAACATTAACAGAATATGGTTTAAAGACGGAAAATTAACGAGATATAGTTGAAAATCGGTACATTTCTGAATCATATTCTGAAAGCAGAACATTAGTTAAAGGGTCTGATAGTAGAACATAACGGTTCCATGTCTAATATATAAAAAAGGACTTGGTTTGCCCAAGCCTAAAAAACAAAACGATAAGAGTTTTTTCCAGTTGACTGAAGCGCGGATATTTTATTTTTCTATATAATTTTAAAGACAATCCGTATTTTACTACTCTTTAGAATTTAATTCAATCTCCTGATTTTACTGCTAATGGATTAGTTTCCTATAAATTAATTGAAATAAAAAATTACTTATCTCAGATTTTTCAGGATAAAATTTTACGAAAATGGAATTGTTGAAAAATCTGAGATAAGTAATTTTTTATTTCAATTAATTTATAGGAAATAAATCCATTACCAGTAAAATCAGGAGATTGAATTAAATTCTAAAGAGTAGTAAAATACGGATTGTCTTTAAAATTATATAGAAAAATAAAATATCCGCGCTTCAGTCAACTGGAAAAAACTCTTATCGTTTTGTTTTTTAGGCTTGGGCAAACCAAGTCCTTTTTTATATAATATCTGTTCCTTCAGTCTGCATTTGTATTAATCTATTATAAAACAATTTTTTGCCTGAAATGCGAAATTTTTCACTTCTAGGACGAGGTTAAAAATGGTTCTAAACTTCTACAAATTCTTATAAGATACGGCTCACAATTCATTTTAGAACCCGAGCTTTATAGTCAACTTCAAAACCAACATCCTGCCACGATTTTTAAACTATCAAATCCGTATCTTTTACAGCCCACTCTACGATTACAATTATCCATGACATTGCGTTCACTGCCCTATTACGTTTTCAGTGAGTGGCACCGTGGCCAGCTATTTTAATTAAAATACCTAGGCCACAGGTCCAGTTTTAAAAAAATCCTTATTTCCAACACTGAAGGCTACAGTGAAATATCCATGAAGCGTAAGCTTCTATTATAAATCCATGGCCTAAGTAAGGCAACTTAAGCCTTGGTCGAAACTAACATCTAAAATATAAATTAAAAAGGTATCTAAAGTATAGAATTTCAACCGAGACACATAATTAAACGAAAAATAGACCCGCCAGAGAAATTTTTATTAAATATAGTGTTATATTTATTGAAAAATATCAAGTTAAAGTTTCAAGGCGGTGAAATGGCAAATTAGCGTCGTCTACTGTAGAGTAATGAACAATTAGCGTCGTCTGCTGTAGAATAATCTTTTGAGGTACTTACATTTTTAATTAAATTAACATACTTAGACTTAATTAATTTTGATGAATCTTGAAAAAGGCACACCTTAAATAGTAACTTGTTAATTTGAAAGTATTCCGAAACGTAACTTCGCTTTAGTTTTTAAATGATTCAATGTGCAGGAGCACCAAAAACCCCATGTAATTCCTATGGGAAAATCGGCGAAAATCTGTGAATTTTCATTTAACATTACGGGAGGGTGTGGGATCTTATCTAGAAGGGCCTACCGGCCCTCTAGAATTCCAGAACATTGTTGGTTTAATCTAGCTTTATGGACAAACCATTTATGGTTAAATTTGACTGAATCGATTTTCAAACCATAATACACCTAAATTTAAACTATTACTGGTATGATGTTTAAGTTTAAACCATGAAGTAGGGCTCGGGGTTTTTTGATCGATTTTTTCGAAAAATACTATTAACTACAAATAAACGAAAACTATTCAGAAGTTTATTCGTTTAAACAATACAACAATTTTAGATGATATTTTTTGAGATTGAATAATCTTAGTAAGATTTTAACTGACAAATATATTCAATCGACAAAATTTTCCGAAAAAAAGTTATGTAGAAAAAAGGGTCGTACTCTACGTTCGGTTAAATTAAAAATATTTTCTATTTTCTAAATCCACTTGCTTTGAAGTTTAACTTTAAGCGTAATATTGTGAAATTTAAACTTTGTAAAAAATATCCAAATCATTTTTTTGTAGTAGACATTCATCTGGAATATTGTCACTATTATGTTTTATTAGAATTTAACATGTATACGTTTTTCTCCGTATCAGTTATTTATGAAAACTCACTTATGGTTACTATCTTTTCGATAAAACCCAATTCCAAAAAGCCATAGTTACTACGTTAGTGGACTATATAGCAAAATACTTTCCTCCAAACACCAAAAAAGTATCTGTGATATTTTTGCTATAGGGATCTCGCGATACCACCTTAAACTAGGGTTGGTACTGGTAATTGGGAACACTTTATACAAATCTTTGAATAACTTCGGTGGCGCTAACGTTAGACACCTGAAACTTTCAGGACATGAAATTTGATTCTTTAGACACAATTCGCATTTTAACTCTTTTAAATTTTGCACAATATCCTATTTCCAAAACCCCTTAGAGGAACCCAAATGTGAACAGTCGCTGGTAAATGTAAACACCCTGACCCTAAATAGTGAACGCGGGACCCAATTGTGAACACCAATGTTAATCTAATGGGAGGAATAAAAATAGGCCCTAGGAAAAAAGCTACCAATACGTAGGCCCTAAATTCATGCACCTAGATTAAAGTTTACGCAGATTTCATAAGTGATAATTGGATAATATAGTTCAAAACCATACCTGAGTCAAAATGCTCAATAATTCGTTGATATGTCACATTTTATTCAGTCCCTAGCATAACAGCTGACTCGGTTTGCCGTTTTCCCGCCCAATAAGTAGTGGTAGCTACGGCCCTATTACGGATAAATTGATAACTTTACTAAAGGCGCGAAATTTCAGTATTTTTTGGGTCTATGATGTATTTTGAAGTTAATATTATCCGAAAGTAGGTTTTTTATACCACTGTTACGTTTTATATTTAAGTAAAATAGCTTAAAAATGATTCTAATTAACCTCGAATCGTCGTGTTCACATTTGCAATTTTTACTTGGTTTTTTCCAACTCTATTTTTGAATCGAATTCCGAATCAAAATCAGAGATTTTAATATAAATTTTATAGCGAAAAACGTGATCTATCTAACGATTAAAGGTTTGTTATCGTGGGATTATTGTAACTCTTGCTAAAGCTTATTCCCCGATGGTATTGTATTAAGCAACACCTAAAATTGGCATCAACTTAAGTTGATTAGTCCGAGTTGGTGCGTATATTGGTCCGTATCTTTCATCCACGTATTCCTACAATATTCTAACCATTTTAATCGTAATCCTCGATATTCAATCTACAAATTGAGTCCTTTCTAAAGGAGTTTGAGCCGCTCAAAAATTAGTTACAAAATTTTAAAGAAAAAGTGTTCACATTTAGAATCGTTCACAATTACCGGTACCAACCCTAGTAGCAAAATTACACATGTTTTAGTGGGCAAACTGAATTAAGTAATTATGAACTTATCGTATTTGATTACCGGGCTTGAAAATTACTTTTCCTTACCGTATCGTCGAAATGGCGATAAAAGCAACAATTAATATGTAACATCAGAAGGGAATAATAGATAATGCTATCATTATAATTCCAAAATGGATGCCTTCGATTCTTGTTGCGAAACCCATCCATATTATCTAAACATAAACGTCCGAGACCCGAACAAAGAGGGGTTAGTGTAATATAAAAGGGTCAAGGTAAAAATGGGAAGTGAAACAATATTTGAGGATCACCAACATACCTATTCTCTATAGCCTGTCTCTCAGGAGAAGTAAAAATGCACTCGTCCCTACCGCCTACTATATTTCCACTGCCTTCTCTAATACTAGGCCTTGCGATAGGAATAAAAGGGGGTGGAAGTTAGGATTTCACAAATGGCACTAGATGTCGCTTTACTGACGTTTCAAACTGGCGGTAAATTTAAAACTATGGGAAATTGTTAGCTACGACGAAGTGTAATCTGCTAAGTTCGTCTCGAAAAAGAAAGCAAAAAACCGGTCAATAAATCGGTTCATGATGCTGAACGGTTTCCGAGTTCGAAAAATACTAGTTTAAATTTTGGCACGTGTCAATGGCGTCTGCATGGAAATTTCAACCCATCACAGCCCTTAAGTTTTTCGCAAAAACTGCCACTGCCAATGAAATACTTTAAGTTTGATTTGGATTGCCCAATGAGCGAGCTTAGGAGAGATGGGAGGAAATTTCTTTGGCAGCTGAATTCGGATACAGACATTACCTCCAATATTTTAATTATCCAGTTCTCTAGTTTAGCAGACGATGTGCCCTGGTCAATGGTCATGGACCAGGTTATTTAGTCCAGTTTAAAAAATCCTTATTTCCCTTCCTGTTCCGCCATAAGCGAAAGACGTGACGTCATACGAGACTGCGCAGTACGAATTTACTTTCGTCATCGCGAAAATTCGCCTCAGAAAAGAGCCATCTAACGGTTACTACGCGCAAATTCAAAATGTCACATAAAAATCCTTCTATTGTACATTTCAAGGCCTAGTATTAGAGAAGGGAGTGATATTTCAGAGAGTCACACACTTGAAACATTTTTTGATCATTTACTTCTAAAAGACTTCTCTATTCCGTTTTTATGAACTAATGATATCAATACTCATCCTTTATTAACTTTGGAAAGAGTTTCATGGTACAGTGGAGTAAAGTCTCAATATCTCGCTTTATACAAATGTATCCAGTCTTTCGACTTCATACCCAATCTTCGTTACTCGTCCTTTGACTACAGATTTTTCAGTTAAGAGAGGTTTTTCTCAAATAATTTATTAAAATTATATGATATTAATTAATTTTATCTGTTGTATCGTTTTAAGATTCGTTTTTCCTAAAGTATGCCTCTTTCGCGAGTGTCTGAAAGACCTTAAAATTGTGTAGTTAGATTGTTGAGGACTGTTAATAGAATAGTGGTCAGTACAGTTTTTCAGATATCCGTCAACTCTGAATACCATACGGAAATTGAGACCGCTTTTGTTCAGATTAGGAAACTGCGAACGCGATCCCCTGGCGTGTAACAACAGGCAGACAGACCAACAAACACACAGACAGATGGATACGTCGAGAACAGAACGTTTCCAAAACAATCATCGCTCGGTGAAATAAAAAATCTAGCCTCTATTTTGGCTTCATATGAGTCCAATATTGTTCGACATTTGTCCAATGACGGTTAGATATTACACCAATATGGGCTCGATATTAGTCCAATGTCGGCTAGAAATTGTCCAATGAGGGTTTGATTTTAGTCCAATATCGGTTAGAAATTTGTCCAATGTGGGTTTGATTGATGTGTGGATAATTTCCTGCCCATTTCTGGTTTATAACAGATCCCTTAATAAATGATTCTGGATCCAATTTTGAATGAGACTCCAAATCTGGCTTATCATTCGACCCTCCCTTTTTAACACTATCCAAAAATAGATAAAAAACTGTGCTGTCTCAGAGTCAGCCGTTTGGACCAATTCAAATCCAATTTGGGCAACATTTTTTAACAGTGCACGCCTTGGGAAATAGTCAAGTGCTAATAGAGTAATGATGAGGGTACTATTTATCGCGTATGTGATTCGCTATAGTAACCTGATTTTTTATGTTCTCATGTTACCACGCTTTGTGGTACACTTCTCTCGAAGAGAAGTATTA
The DNA here is from genome assembly GCF_054372755.1 of Phalangium opilio. Taxonomy (NCBI): domain Eukaryota; kingdom Metazoa; phylum Arthropoda; class Arachnida; order Opiliones; family Phalangiidae; genus Phalangium; species Phalangium opilio. The sequence goes on along the minus strand of NW_028324162.1, from coordinate 2,571,800 downwards.
TATACTTCTGATAATATTGAAAAACATAATGTTTTTATTGATTGTTCATACCATTATCAGGTTTTTAAATACAATCATTTTTCAATGATTTAAACTTTGCGTTTTTTCGTTAATATATAGCTATAACAATTTAAAAAAGATCAAAGTTTATCGTAAAAAATAGTAGTGCCAGTTATTCGTCCAAATACTAATCGATAAAAGAATCCAAAACCACATTTGTATCAAGAAACGTATGCATCATAATTTTTTATTCGAAATCGAATAAAACGTATCACAAAAAAACTTTTTTGAGTAAAATTCTTCTGATTATGTTGAAAATTTTAGTTTTTCGGAAAAAATACTTACGATTAATAATGCATCACTCTACCTTTTTCCAAAACAAATCGAGACGAATTACTTTTATCTAATCTTCGTTTAACAAATTTTGGTATGGTAATATGTTTGAATAATGGTTAACCGATCCCCGAGCCCTAGTTATATTTACGACTTAATAGTGTTCTTCCCTAAGGAAAGTAATTGAATGTATAAAACAGTAGCATTGAAAATTAAAGGTACGTCCGCACTAGGCGTAAATTTTCGCTCGCCACGCTACGTACGCTACGCTCGCCACGCACGCCGAGAAAAACCACTGTCCGCACTTGGCAAATTTTCGCGCCAACCGCGCTGGGCGAAGGAAGCGTAGAGAGAAAAAATGTTCGCCAAGTTGAACTTTTTACGTCGGTCTCGCCGGCGTTGGTGGCGTACATCCAATCAGCGAGCGTCTCTGGCTCACGTGCGAATGTCGTCTGCTTGAAAAAATATATGCGGTGCTTATTTGAATAGTCTATCGTCGTGAATGACTTAAATATGGCCATGTCCTTAATTTCCCTCGATATTAATGACAAATAGTCAAATTGGGTTGGTGTATATCGACAGTATTCCACAAAAAGATAATCCCTGTATCTTTGGAAATTAGGTTTTTAAAATCGCCATCTATTCCCTATCCTTAAAAACTTCTCTAATCCGTATTCTTCGTTTATTTACGTTTTGTTTACGTTTCTGAATTAAAAGCAGTGAAACTATTTAATTAACTGCGTAAGCTAATCGTTCTACTTTGCTACAAACAGGCGCTATTTTAATATAGAAGGCAGACAACATTCTCACGTGAGCCAGAGACTCTCGCCGATTGGATGTACGCCACCAACGCCGGCGAGACCGACGTAAAAAGTTCAACTTGGCGAACATTTTTTCTCTCGCGGTTGGCGCGAAAATTTGCCAAGTGCGGACAGTGGTTTTTCTCGGCGTGCGTGGCGAGCGTAGCGTAGCGTACGTAGCGTGGCGAGCGAAAATTTACGCCTAGTGCGGACGTACCTTTACTGGAAAACAATCAAATGCCTACAAGCACATACCCCCTAAAAGACAATTGGACCCGAAGCGAGTCAACGCAGTACTAGGTATATATTCATAAACACTTTTGCATGTATATTTATTCAAGAGTTGATTTTTCTAACATTAACTACACGTACCACTTGTAACCGATTCGCTTAAAAAGCTGTCCGCTACACACTTTTCAAGCATAAAAATGTTCTGATTTATCAAACAATGAAAGGTACTAATGATTAGTAACCTTCATATCTGCGTTCATTTAAAAATTCTTATTCTAATACATGTATTTGGATAATTTTAGGGTTTGCAGGCAGAAAATTTCCGGATGTACCAAAAGCTTCCTTAAAGCAGACAATTAGTGATAAAATAAAAGAAATTAATGACTTGGCGGAAGGGAAAACCGCGAGGAGAAGGGCAAAAAGTAAAGAAGTTCCAGCTACGGATGAAGGAAATGAAAATAATTAGATCATACCTATATTAAGTTATTTTCAATAAACAGTTGATTTTACGGTGAATTATTCTGGATTTGTATTTAAAACCTGCAGAATATTTAGAGAAAAACCTACAGAATATTTAGAGAAAAACCTACACAATATTGAGAGAAAACCTACAGCATATTGAGAGGAAACCTACAGAATATTGAGAGAAATCCAAAAGAAAACGTAGAGAAACCCAAAAGAAAACGGAGAGAAACCCAAAAGAAGACGGAGAGAAACCCTTTAGAAAATGGAGAGAAACCCTAAAGAAAATTGATAGAAACTCTAAAGAATATATATTGAGAAATTATTGAGAATATCTTAAGAAGTTTTAGCGAATGCTTATATAATTTTCTAAGTGGATTCTTAAGAAATCCTAAAGGCAAAAGTGTCAAATTTCTTAAGAACATTTGAAAGAAACTATTAAGAAATTCCCCAAAAAATACCTTCAACTTTTCTTACGAATTATAAAGAAAATTTTCGTAAGGGATAAGACTCCCGGTCCCCCGTGAAACCTGCTACGTTAGAACAGAGATCTCACTTTCGTTTATTCTCAGTATCATCTTAAGCTGAAAATACGAGGTTCACTGCATACATAATATACGATACCCCTGATAGCACGCGGTCTTTAGAGCGGCGTTATCTCCTTCGTTGATTCTCAGTAACCTCTCAAGCTGAAAATACGAGGGTCCCAAAGTACATAATATCGAATCGCCGTGATAGCGAGGCGCCTAGGCAAAACCGCGCGACGCGAGCAACGAACGTCATTCGAGGGATCAGGCACTATCGTAATACGCTTCCCATCGTACACCCTCAGAAAGACTTTATTAAAAAGTGGCTTTCCCCTCGTCAACGAGCACTGAACGTCATTCGAGGGATCAGGAACTGGCGTATTCCTTCGGTATTACCTCTTTGGAGGTTTTAATGCCATAAATTCGGGCGATATGCCTACAATCCGTTCCAATATTGAAATTAAAATTGTAAAAAGTAATCCCGAGTGTATTTCCGCGTTATACGGCGTAATACGCTTCCCATCGTGTACCCTCAGAATGACTTTATTACAGAGTGGCTATCGCCTCGTCAAAGTTTCCATATAGAGTAACATGTTTGCAACGCCATCTAGATGTCGCGTGCAAAATAAAAAAGTAAAACATTAGGGGTTAAAAGTGAGCATGAGAAAAATGTTTTTTACTAGACGCCATAGCCCCAGTTCTGAGCGAGACTAATTAATATAATTTAACAGTAGAACTCGCAGCAGACAGCTTAAGTCTTTAGAAAAAGGAAAGTTATCCTCTAGCACCATGCCTAAACCACCGAGCGCAACCATCCCTAAACCACAGCACCATCGTTAAACGAAGGCACCATCGCGTGCTTCGGAGGGGGTGGAGTCTATTTATCCTTTTTTGTGGCTTCAACTAGAAGTCGTTCTGATGGAATCAGATGAGTTTACCCCGACTCGAATTAATGGGCGCTGTGTTAGGTGAAAAACTGTCGATTTATTTAAAACTTGCCTTTCGATTTCAAGTTTTTTAACATGAAAAGAGCAAAGTAACGAGAGAAAACCCCTCTATGTCCTTTAAAGGGGAATTTGCTGGTTAATTTGCAGAGTTTTATTTCAATTTTTACATTCATACTATATAAACTTCAGACTTATGCAGTTAATATCATAATATTATTAATTGTAACATGAAAATAACAATCAATACAGCAAAAACCCCTTTGTGTCTTCCAAAACTTCCAAAAGGGAATTTGCTCGTTATTTGTATAGATAGAATTTTTTATTTGAACTGAACATATTTAATTCGTGCAACGACAATGTTGGCACCAGGTAGTAATAACTTGAATAAAAGAATTAATTCTCATTGAGAACAACTGCGATTTTAAGGTCGTCTTTATCACTATCATAGTGTCGAGACGCCTCAACCCCATCCAAAGCGCTCAAACAGTTTTCAAATTTATCTTCCCTAGTAAGTTATTGTGTACGTTTTATTCTGGAATTCGTGGACTAGATTGAACATCTCTACATTTCCAAATTGGGAAAGGAATTCACGTAGATTTTCTTCTTCACTCCATAAATGTCTTCGTAAATATTTCTAGCTGCAGGTTCCAGTGCATTACCGTGCTTTGTAGCTTTGTTTCCTTGGAATTTTGAAAATACGTGATTTTTCATAAAGTTTTTAGGTGAGGTGGCGTTGCGCTTCGGAACATTTTTGGCTGTAGATGCGGTAAAACATATTACTCGACAGTCTTCCCAGAGAAATCTATCCGCTGGTGCCAGCGTTTCTTTTTCTAATAAATTAATCTTTTCTTTATCCATTTCAATGTATATTTTAAAATATACTTTACAAGGTTCACATCCTAGACTAGTTGAGTTTAACGGGTTATCACAGTCAACGGTGTGATTTCCGTGGATAATATCTTGACTCCATATATTCGAAAAAGTCCTATTTTCACTTAGCGCCTTAATTCTGGGCGGGCGTGGGGTAGATCGAGGCAATATTGTTGCGTGTAACGTATCACTAATTACTGAACCTGGTGAAAAAAGTAGAGGCTCTAATATTGAAGTTTTAAATTTTTCTTGAAAGCTTTTATGCATTTCATAATACTCTGGTTTTTTCATGGGTGGAGTTACATCCTTAATGAAATTTTCATCTTTAAAAAAATTAATTTCACCAAACAATACTGGTTCAATTTTACGCTTTGTCGTATTGTTCTATTTCTTTGCGAGGCTAGTGCATGCCGGACCCCTCATTTCTTCCGTTTTCCAAAACTATTTTGAATAATTGGGCCCCAACGTGGCTGCATACCTTAGCCATCCAGCGGTACAAGAACAATGACCAAAAATAATATTTCCATCAAGTGTACTAACAAACAGTGCTTGGTGGTCCCTTTCTGACAGAGTCTGCGACCGTGTCACTTCTCCACGACATACCACCAAGTCGTTGCTCAGTTTTGCGCTGTATATGGTTCCAACCCATCCACTTTCAAAGTAATTCCCAGCTTCCATACTTTTCCTAGCATTAGCAGCCTGCTTATCACAGTCAACAGAATTTATCAAGTAGTCTTTGATTTTTTCTTTCGTTAATTTAGGCCAATTTTTAGTGTTATCGTTACAATCCTTTTCTGACAGAAAATTAGGATTTCTGAACGCCCATATACCTGTAAATAAATAGATACCGTTTATTCAAATCCTTACTTGAGCGCAGGGGCAATGTGTATTGAGCAAAGCTAAATCAGATCACTAAGCCTTGAACAAGGCTTATGAAAATAGTTAAATAATAATATTCCTGATACATTTGAAAGAAAACTTTTTCTTACCACATGATATAATTTCTTTTTCCATCACAATTACTCCTCGTTGAACACTCTTCGTTTTATTAAAGATTTGGAATCTATTTAAAACTCAATTTTTGGAAGATGAGTGAATGTAGTGAGAAATTCAAATTCGTCTGCAACTGTACTGGCTAGCAATGGCGGGGAATAAACATCTTTGACGTCACAGCTAAAAGGGGCGGTGACCTCATAAATCCCGTATACCTGTTATAAATATGCCATCCAAAGATTCCCTGATTAATTGCATCTTTTTTACCTTCAGAAGAGGCATCAGGATATGCGTTGGCTTCTTCTTTCACTCATTAAGGTAGTGGTGAAATTAATCTTCCAGCCGCTAAAAATATTGAGAAAATCAATTCATTCATCATTTTAGGACTAAGCTTCGCAATATTGCACCTTAAATCTCCAATCAGTTATTGAGAGATAAGGTTCTAAATCAACATTCCTTATCCCCCTCCCTTCTCCAAGATTTCTGGTATTTAACATGTCGAAAAGCGGTTAAACATAGTTATAAAATTGAACAGTTTCAGATTCTTGTTCCCCTACCTGTTCTTAGATTCCCAATGCCACACTTCGACTCAAAACCTGAGTCATCAATTTCACTTTCATTGCGTGGAAAGGTCCCAACATTATATGATTGTCAGTCAGTTAAAGGCAAAGTCTCAAATGTGATTGACAATCGTTGTTGTACATTTCTTGGACATGAGCCCAAAGAATATTTTTTTCCACTTTTTTTAAGTAAACGGGATTTCTTTTCTCCAATATTGGCAAAACAGTTCCGAACGGTTTTAACTAGATAGGGGCTTCTGATATATAAAAAAATATCTCTCTGCTCTTCCATCGGCGCATAAATATTTTGTACTTTGTAGGCAACACCCTTGTCAGGGTCTAAGTTCGTGCTCATTCAAATCAACTTCTGATTAATGGCCGATTTATCGCAAGTAACTGTCAAAACTTTGAAATGGTTGTTTCCAAATCATTTCCATTACTAATAAACGGATTATCGTCAATTACTTGACTGAAAATAATTCCTTCTGATTCGGGGAGTTTTTTTAATTTGTTTAAAAGCCTTTCTAGACTTCGCTGCAAAACCTGGTTTTTCTTTTTCAGTTTCTTAATTTCTTTAAAATTTTCCTTAATTAGCTGTATTGTTTGAACTTCAGTCATATTTCGTAATTGAGTTTTCTGATTAAGGTCTGAAGATGCTTTTCGTCTTTTCAATCTCTTGGCCAAATTCCTTTTGAGTCGACAAAAATTACTACATATTCTTGACATAGTATTAAATTTGGCAACATATATATGAAAACATTCTGTTGAATGAAGTGAATTTGTATACTGATTTTTAGATGAACCTTTCAGATTAGTGAGCTCCGATACCTACGCATTTTAAATGCCTTGACATAAATAACACGAATGAAGGTAAAATAAAAACTCATTACTTCATGAAAATTGTTAATGGTTTTCTGAAATTTTCCCAAATGCCAAATAATACAATGTTCACCAATATGAGCACCTCTTGCCTTGAATTTTACTTCAAATTCGTTGTTTATTTCTACAGAAATAAAATCGAAGGCACCAGATCTAGTAGTTTTACTAATTATCAAGCCGGAGGAGTTATAACTTTTAACTATGCATCACATAAGTTGATTTTCCGTATTTCTCATTTGAAAGTCACAAAATTGAAAAAAAATATCATTTAGAGATTCAATTTTTCCCTGGATTCCAAATAGACCTATTCACATTTATGACCACGCATGAGCAGTTACAATGTTTGGCGGCATGAATTTTACGCTTCCATGGAGATAACATGTAAACTTGACTAAGATGGACGTGTGGAAGAACTTTTTGTAATTTAATATTAAAATAAAATACCCAGTACTTAAAAACAAGAAAGTAAAATTAAAACCATGTTAAGAAATGAAGTGTTTCAGTTTTAATGGTAACGGTGCATTGATATTAGTAGGCTAAAACTCACTAATAATAATGAAATGAAATGAAATAGATTTTTAATGTCTATATAAAAAACTATACAAGTAGTTCACGAGAATATAGACAGACATAATAAGATAGCAATACAATAATTACAGAAAATACTCTTTTTACATATGTACATGGGATTGAGATAAACTTTGTACTAGCGTTTATTTTTAATCGGTACGGAAAATATATCTATTGTCTGGGAAATAATAATAATAATAATACCTTATTTATAAAAGAATTAAAAACTTTTGTTTACGGAGATATTCAACGTGATTTTATTAAAACATTAAAATTTCTTTGAGACGTTTCGGGCCGCGGCTCGTCATTCAGTCTGTTGAACTCAAGTGGGTTCATGTTAATACACTACTCTACGGTATGTTTTAGAAATTTTGGGGAAGTATAACATTTGGTCGCTAGAGGGAATACCCTAATACAATAATATGATTATATATATTAAAAAAAAACACGCGGCACCCTTAGGGTATTCCCTCTAGCGACCAAATGTTATACTTCCCCAAAATTTCTAAAACATACCGTAGAGTAGTATATTAACATGAACCCACTTGAGTTCAACAGACTGAATGACGAGCCGCGGCCCGAAACGTCTCAAAGAAATGTTTTAATAAAATCACGTTGGATATCTCCGTAAACAAAAGTTTTTAATTCTTTTATATCTTAAAGACCGTGACAACAATAGCTATGAGTAACCCTTTTAAAATACTTTATTTAGTAACAGACGTTACAGGCAACCACAGAAGGCCAAGGCCTGTAAAGTGTGGTTACCGGGACAGATACACAAAAAACGACAAATAAAACTTAAACTTAAATTATAACATTTTAAATACAAATCTATGAATGACTAAAATTTTGAGTAAATTAAAGTAAAGAATTAAGCCAGTCAGTGTAAAGAAATTTAGAAACCCCAGTTTTGAAGGCCTCGAAAGACTTCCCGGCGAAAATCATCAGGAAGTGAATTCCAGGCCCTCACAACACGAAAAAAATGAATTTTGAAGCGATAAACACCTAGCAAATTGTAAAGAATATGTTAGAGTTGAATGTCTAGTGTTTATCCGGACAAAATATTCAAGTTTAAAATCCAAAAAACCGCGGAGACGCCAAAGCGTAATTACATCGGAAACTGCACGACGCACCTCCAGGGGACTAAGACCAATCGTTTTCAATCGCTCAGAGTAGGGAACATGGCCAGCTCTATTGGCCCTAGGGCACATTAGAGAGAAACGCGTGAACCCCTGCTGTACTGATTCTAAAGCCCGAACATCCTTAGCTAGAAAGGGATTCCAGACGGGGGAGGCATATTCCAAGATTGGCAAACAATAGGTTCGGAATAGAGTTGTAGAAGCCTCAGTATGACCAGTGTTGCGTCTAATAAAACCGGAAAGGCGTCTGGCGCGATTGGAAACGTTGGTCACATGGTTAGACCATTTCAAATCAGGGGATATTATTACACCTAGAAGCCGTAGGGAAGAAACTCTATTTATCGGGATGCCGTTGATGGTATAACTAGGGCTGTGCGAGCCTTGAATTTTTGGTTTCGAGTCGAGCCTCGAGTGTTGAAATTTTCCCTTATCGAGTATCGAGCCGAGTCTCGAGTACTCGAATCGAGTATTGAGTAGTTGGAAAATTTGTTTCGAGTATTTATCGAGTAATTGGGAATTGGTTTTGCAGTATTTCAGCACTTTCTGTTAATTTATCGCTCTAATAATAGACATTTAGTGTAATTTTGATCATCGACAACTACTTAAAACAATTCCCAGACAGTTTTAGTCTTCTTCCCTTTAAATTTAACAAACTAGTTCCTCATCAATATCTTCTTCTTAATCTCATTCCTCACCTTAGTCACTAGTCATTGTTATACTTCGCGCAAAGTCCCAAACGAAAATTACTAAGCTGAACTTAAAAAAATAATAATAAATTAATAAAATATAATTATAATAGTCAACGCTATTATTAACTGTATTTTATTACTTTTACTTCCACTATTGAACCAGCTATGAGCAACAACCCTACTACATTACACTGCTATTATGATCTAAACTACCCAATAAGCACTAAACTTGCGTCTGTTAACCAATAAGTGTGACTTTCTTGTAGATTTTTATAGCTACTACATCCCATTTTCAGAGTTAAAGGCCTTCCAAAAGCAGGTTCGAGTATTTATCGAGCCTTTTTTGATACTCAAAACTTTTTCGAGTCTCAGAAAATCTCTTATCGAGTATCGAGTCGAGTACTCGAATCTTATCGAGTACTCGCGCAGCACTAGGTATAACTAGCGTGAGGAAGACTAAACCTACGACTCAAAATGATGTAGTTACACTACGTAACGTTCAGATGAATGTTATTTTCGATACCCCATTGGAAAAGGGAGTCAATGTCCTTCTGGAGTGCTATGACATCATCACTAGAACCGCGTATCGATATATCGAAGTTGCCACTTAGGGAAGATGGAAGATCGGCGACGATGATGTTGAAGAGCAGGGGGCCGAGTATGGAACCTTGGGGCACCCCAGAACGCACCAGACGGTACGTAGAAAACTCTCCTCGGTACACGACACGCTGATACCGTTCCAGTCGGCATCTCTGTTGGACTTCTTAGCTTTCTTGTAAAGATAGCTCTTAACGTGGCTTTGGTGTACAATTTCACCCGTAATCCAAGGACAGCGTGTCTTCCCTCGGAATATTGTCGCGAACACAGGCCCAAAAATAATCAAGCCATAGCTCCCAAGTCTCATTTATATCCTCAAAGGAAAAACATACGTCCCACGGTGCATAGCGTACAGTATCGCAAAGGTCATCCACGTTAAGATTCTTGTAGCTCAAAACAGTCCGTTTGAAACTTTTTTGAATAATTTGGGAACGTCAAATAGGCCGCACACAGCTTGATGATCGCAACGCGGCAAATTGTCGCACACGGTAGTTTCTGGCATATATCGGAGATCGTTAACAAAGACAAGGTCAAGGAAGTTATTACCCCTCGCCGGTTCAGCAACAGTTTGTTGTAATCCTAAACCCAGAATAGTCTCCACGAAAGTACGCTCATCTGCCCCAACTGGGTCTGGATTCGTCCAATTGACATGAAAGTTGAAACCGCCCATTATCGAGAAAATGTCATGGAACGGAACGGTTCCGTGGAGATAGCCAAGTAATTCGCATAAGGAGTCGGTATACGCAGAAGTATATGTAGGTGGGCGATAAACGCAGCCAATCACAGCTTTGCGACCACCAAAAGAAAATGAGGCGAAGGCAACTTCTAGAGGTACCCCATCCGCACAAGTGAGAAATTCGTCCGGAATTTCAATAGGCATAGGATTAAGATCGTCGCGTATGGCGAGAAGTACACCACCGGCGCGTGTAGGGCCATCACACCGAAATAAAACGTGATCGGATGCAAAGATCACAGAGTCTAGAACCGAATTGTCCAACCATGTTTCGGTGAGGGCGTAGATAGTGCTAAAAGCGAGAAGTCCCGTAACTTGTTCCGAATGCTTCTGAGATTTGACAAGAAATATGATACTTTCCTCTGGCTCGTTGCTGTCTCCTTGACTGACGAAAAAACATCGTCGAGTTCCGTATCGGTAACAGTGAAGAACGAATCACTAAACGCAGGTAAAGAGCAAGTAGGGCAAAGGTAAGGTTCATCCGAGGATCCTAAGCGTTGGTACTCGGGTTTCGTCATACGGAGACACTTGGCATGAAACCATCTAAGGCAGCTGGGAGATTCGCAAAATATGGCCATTTGATTCTTCCTAACCGTTTTCTGACAGTGACCGCAAGGAAGCCTGGTGTTGATAGCCGGCCCCGGATTAGTCTCAACATCACCACAAACTCGTAACGCGACAAATCGGATGGCAATGAATGAAGTGGTCACAGGCCAATAATAGATAGAAATCCATGACGGGACTTGTGTAAATTTACGACCGATAGGTACTTGGTACACGTCTTGCTTGATGAGTACACCAACACACTGCGGCCTACCGCAAATCAAAACAACGTGGAGAACGAAGAGAAACGCGAAAAGTCGTAATAAATAATAAATGCTCTAAAAAACTAAACCTAGTACTGGAATATAGCGCCTCTAAGCCCCAGGCCAAAATAGGGGACCGCATTTCCACAATCCAGACCACTCGGCTAATTTTGTAGAAAAAACTGTCGAAAATTAAGTAAATTGAAAAATTTTGCGCTAAGCATAACATAAAAATCAAAAACAGTATTTGAAAAGTATAATTTAAAAAACGGGCGCGAGCGAAAAAACATGCGACCACGCGCACGAAATCTAAACTCATAGGAGTATATAGGGGAACTCAATTTGCGGATAGTAGGATTTTTCCCCGTCGTCTGCAACAAAAGCCAAGTAGAAAATGTCTTCGTCGACGTCGAGTGATAGCTCGGAATCCAAAATTTCAGACGGGCCTGACTCTGTGGTAGAATCGGGTAGTTTAGACTCAGTTGAATCTTTCGAAACTCGTGAATCATGTGAGGAAAATTCAAATTCGGATAATGATGGTCGGGAAGAATTTGGTAATCATCCTTACCAATTTGAGCCCTTGCTTCCCGAAGAGCCTGCTGAGGAAGGGGAAAACTTGCCTGTGATGGAAGTTGATCACCCCAGACTTCATAGCAATGACTGGTAGTTAATTTCAATTTACATTTTTAGTAAACTGATCAATAAGATTCAATATTGCTAGGTTTATGTTGTTGTTATTCGACATGTTGAACAGTCAGACAGTTTTGATACAGTTCTCTTTTCTTAGGTGCAACTGTATTTTTTTTTTCGTGATGCCAACAGTAGAAGAGAGTTTTTGCTGCAGAGATGAGCCTCCAAATGAAAGACTAATTGACGAAATTGGCCCCGTAATAGAAATGGACACATTCAATGATATATTGAGACCAAATAATTTGAATATCCTATTTGATGAATTTAGAGAGAATAACTTTGTGCCTGCTGAAGATGAGATTAATCCGTACGTTTAGCCCCGAAAGTTGAGATGCAAAACTTCTATATTACTAAATCATGAATGTGGAAGTTAAAGTGATAAATATTAAATATAATGATTTTCCTTTTGTGTTATAGGACCTATAGATAATTAATTTATCGCTTGTTTATACGTTGGATATACAGAGTTTTGGGTTGGAGAGTAATTCGCCCAGTCCCGAGTTGCGCGATAAAGAGAATAAGGAGACAATATCCATCAGATTTATATCAAGGTTATACTGAACTTGGTCCAGTTTAAGAAAATAATGCACGAAATAGTATTTTTGTAAAAACCTGTTTTTAATACAACAATATAAAACCAATTTTTATGCATTATTTATTTTGATGAAAAAAGCGATTACTAATGGGAAAAACGACGAGCTACTTTGAGACCTTAAATTGCTTCTTTTACTGCGTAAACATATTGCTCTGATAATGGCCTTGGTACAGGAACTTGATTCGCTGGGGTTGCATTCAAAGCTTCTTCATAATGATACTTCTCTCCAGTAGCTTCTCAAACATTTTCTGTTCCGATGCCCGGCTCCTTTTTCCACTCCAGGGCAGTCCGAAACGACATGGTGCCTAACCTTGTGACACTTCCAGCAAATCACGGTACTCCAAATCAATGCATGTTTTGCGTTAGAAATCTTAGAAGGGATTAAAATTTTAGGGATGTTTGCCCTAGGGATCCATCCCATTGATCCAAATTGTTTCTTCCTCATCAATGGGCTCTAGAGGGCTCCATTGACGAGGAGGAGGAGTAGGAGTGGAAGATGAATTGGAGGTTCGTTGTCTGGAGCAGGTTTTTCACTGATGGTAGCCGGGTTTGTAAGGGCTTGCGCCCTGAACTTGTGATAAACCGTAATGGGTTCGGTTAAGCTCGTTTAGCGACGAGGTTGAGTCAGATACGAGGTTAATGACCGAGAATTTGAAGATATTCCTGTTATCGAGGCTGGTTAGACGATCCGGCCAATGATGAAAATTCAATTAAAGGGGTAAACCGGGAAGATAAATCCTGGACGGAAGGAGATGATTGGGAATTCAAAGAGACAATCCCAGTAGGGTTTATCAAATCCCCTATCTCTTCCTGAGGGACGCCTAAAATTAAAGCATCTTCATCATCAAAAGGATAATTTTCGCCGTATGCCCTTTTGAAAAGCACTTAAAGCACGAGTATTAAGAATTGACGTAGCGATTCGGCATATAACAGTCCTTACCCTCATGACCCATGTCGACACAATTGAGACATATTTCTTTTCTCCACGGCTCCTTAGGAGAATAATCTTCCAGAACCTTGACAAATTTCTCTGTGACACTTTGCTGCCTTTGCTTCTGAACTACTTTTCCTTTAGCTCTTTTTGGGACATCGAATAACCACGTAGTGGCTTCTGGTTTTTTCGCCATCTTTAGGAGAGATTTGTTTATATTAGATATGTCTCTTATGCGCTTGAGAGATAAACTCCCAAAGGCATATCCAAATTGGCTCTCGGTTAAAAGAGAAATGTTCCCTAGTTTGGTAATTTTATTTTTCTGGAGGTAAACCAGGACCTCGTATAGCGATCGTAATCGTTTATTATCAGGAGGTCGATAATAAATATCTAAGTCAGGGCCTCTTGGTCTAACCGTTGCCCGTTTGCATACTTCTCTTCGCCATCCCAATCGATAGGGTTCTAAATAATAATATATAGTCGTGGAGTTCTCATGGACTCATATAACGTGGCCGATGAACTCTCGGACTCACGATTCGATTGAGAATTATGCTCTGGTTGAATAAGTTCTGCTGAAGAACTAGAAGGACAATTTGATATTTGTAGCTGGTTTTCCCCGACTGAATTTTCAGGACTAGACGGGGAGGCCTCCCCTGCCGCAAAAGGCGGATGATCACTAGAACTAGTGAGCTGAAAAGCTCGCATATCGTGATAGGTATGGAGGAGGAGGGGAGGAAGAGAGGAGGATGCCCGGTACACTATCGGACTCGGTAGGTTGACGAGATACATCTGGAATAGCAGAAATAATCTGTTGATCTGGAGCTTGATCGTCCAGAGTAGTTGACGTTGAGGTATCAGATGATGAGATTGACGAAGTCTCCATAGGTTGGTGTTATAGACCACAGTCTGTTGAAGGGTTAGGCTCAGGATCATCTCATCTGCAACTTCTGACTGTGAAGCGGATGCATCGTTGAAGATACTAACATTTGTCCAGTAGAGTTTTAAGTGTTCTACGTTGACTTTACGTACATTCTGCCCTGAGTTAGCATCGTCTAACTCGTAGACTACAGGGGAATGCTTTTCAACTATTCGAAAGGGGCCTGCCAATTAAGGACTAAGTTTTCTCATGATTTGACCTGCCGTACTTAACAGATGATGGCTCTCCATCCATACTAATGTTCCTACCTCGAATTCTAGAATCTAGAGGATCATTTCGGAGGTCATAGTATTTTTTCTGATGAGCTTTAGCTAATTTAAATAACTAGTACAATTGCATTATATCTATTTACATAAAATAACGGTCTTACCTGACTTATTAGACCATGGGGAGTTCAAATAAAATAGTTAAAAAAATAATCGTCCGCCGGAACTGGGCCAAAACTTCGTTTGAAAATTTGAAATCACCAAAAATTCGCATCCCTATAGCTCTAGCTGCGGTTAGATTCAACTAGTTGCCACCTTTTCCAAGATATCGGTTTTTGAATTTAGTGCCTTCACCAAAAATTATGCCCCTTTTCCTAAATATGGGTTTTAAAATTTAGTTTGCTTTTACAACGACCATTTATTATGTTAAACCAGTTACGCATAAGCCGACAACACAAAACAGTTGTTAAGGCCTCCTTTCCAATATGTCCAATGTGAACAGAGGTTTCCACCGCAGCAGCTGTATCGACACTTAATAGTTGTTGCACAAGAGGCACCCTCATCTTCTGATAATGTGTTGGATTAACATGTGACGGGGTACGTTTAGCAGCTAGTTTCAGATCTGAAGTTGCCCGAACGTTTATGAGGTGCAACAAGTACTAAATGTCAACATTCTTGCAAGGAAGAAAATATTTCGCAACACATTGCTCTGGCAGCTCCAAGACATCCACCGGAATAGAATTTCGGACACTTTTCAAAACATGAGGTGGACCTGGTATTGCATAACATGACACCGTAATTCCTAGGTCACGATACATAGCCATATTTTTAGGGCCCTGGGCCCATATCACTTACTATCGACACAACGTTAAATCCAACGTCATGAAGGCATTTTATACAGTCCGTCATGAAATTCTTCAGATCACCGCTGTCTATAATGTTGCCAACAACATGCCAACTAAGAATGTATTTCCATTTGGAGCAAGCAGAGCGAACCATTACCACTAATCCCTGGGTAGTGGCTGCATGGTTGGACAATGTCGAACGTCCCAATACAGTTTATAATCCAGCATCATATTCGTATGAACGCTTAATTTGGATTTCGTCAATCAAGAGTAAAAAACGTTCTTCTATCTTTGTCATTTCGGATTATTGTTTTTGCAGCAGGCGCAGCGTCGCACTTCGAATACCTGGTGGAAATTGAAGCGTCTCTAGATGTTGATTTAGGCACCTTGTTATTGGAAGTGGATGACCTTGATCACGTAAGAAATTGTACCCTTTTCTACCAATACTGTACAGAAGTTGTAACGACGATTGTATGGCTAGAGAAGACCACTGTTTGCATCGTTTGCGCTGTTCTACAACGTGATTTATTTGATCCGCAGTGTAGAGTTGCCAAAGGCCGTCATTACTTTCTCTAAGTGGTACCTCGATCTTTCGTGTCCCAAAAAGAGTATAGCGTGCTGTTTTTTAAGGTCTGTATTGTTCTTTGATAATGCCGCTATTGAAGTCTTCAAATCTTGTATAATTATTTTCAGGCTTTAAGAGGCATTCTTTGACTCATCAGAATAAGTTTCTGTCTGTGTTTCGATGTGGCACTTTCGTGGATTGTCAACAGACGCCTTTAACATATTAATGCAAAGTTTACCAACGCTAAAAAGTTTAACATACATTCAATCTGTTTCTTTATCGTGATTACTTACATTTTTGGCCACGTCAATTGATTCCAAACGCGCACTTTACAAAGTCTTGGGATTAATTGCAATAAGTAACTAAAACATCCCTGATAGCAAACAATTTCACGATGTTAATAAATCTAAACTTACCATATCATCTCCGGTGTTTTTTATTTTATTCCTTTCAGACATGGATCCGTCTTTTTGAGTTGGTTTTCGTGCTCCATTTGTAGGAACTGCATTTGGGAGTTTTCTACCATTTGTGCCAAAGCAACTTGGAGAAAAATGATCCTTCAAACAAAGTGGTTATTAGATAACTATTATTCTTTCATTAATAAAACAGGACTTTACCTTGCAAAGTGCCGATATTTTCCATTTAAGGCATCATTGCTATGTCTACCGATAAATTTAAACCATTGTTGTCTAACGTCAGGATTATTTGGAAAATAAAATAAATAAACATCCTTTTCTGTGTTTGTGCAAGGCGGAAATGCGCATTTACAAGACATAGTAAATTTTAAATCGAAAATTTAAATACAACCTACTGCGATGACTTTAAATTTAATAATGAAAAACTCATGAACTTAAAATATGTTCAACTCTATTCATTAGTAATAAACAATGTGTAAATTGTGTTTAAAAATTGGAGAGAATACATTTCACCATCTATAAAATAACACCAATATTCACTTTTTTTGTTAAAATTTCAACCAACACTGTATATAGTAACACCAATGTTCTATAAACGAAGCATTTGGAATTTTGCGCTACTGGGTAGATTATCTCGCCATCTACCTATTGCTGTTGAATGTAAAACATCTGTTAAGTAAACATTTCTGCGCATGTCAATGGGCGGAGCTTCACATTTCCCCACACGGTCTATATCCCACTCTAGGATGGAGAAAATTCCAGATGGTGCTGTTCAGAAGCCAGTAAGTACAGACTGGCGTCCATCTGGGATGGACAAAAGAACGGATGATGGTGATTTTAAGTTTTATAAATATAGATATTTTTAAACAAACCAAACTTTTTAAGTTTTTATTTTAAAACCTAAATATTTTCCCAAAATGGGTAAATATTGCACTGTTCCATCTTGTAAATGTTTTTGAGCAAAGCACAAAATACTTTTCCACAAGTACTATTATTTTCATCATTTTATATTTCATGTTGTATACAAATTATTTTCATCCAATAAAGATTCCCTCTAAGCAAAGTAAATTTGTGCTTGAAATGGCTTAAGGCTTTAAATAGATCCGAATTAAAGCTTAGCCATTACCATTTCGTTTGGGTAAAGCACTTTAGGGAGAGTGACTACCACACTATTTAGCCATCCGTTTGACCCCTTTCTTTGGACAGTTTATACTAGTGACTTTTCCTCGAATTAAACCCTTCTCGTTCTCAACCAAATAGAGGCGCGAGAGATAATAAAATTGTTTAAAATTCTAATTATTAGTAATTTAGAATGGTTATAGTGAAGGTTTTTAGACTGAAAGCAATTCTTACAAAAGTGTGTGTAAAATTGAAGGGTTCTTATAACAGAAATGACCATTTCAACCTCAATCGTGCAAGTTTCAATTTTATGTTTAGCTAGAATATTTGTTTAAATGTACTCAATTCAAAGGTTTCCGATATTGGAATGATATTTTGTATGCCAATCCCGTCATATTTCAACGTCATTGAGTTTTCGAATGCCATGGGTGTCGAGTCAACACATCTTTTTACGGGATCACCTATATCGAGGGAAAAGCGATATTTCGACATATTTCGGTCTTTCAGCAGAGGAGTAAGATTTTAAATCATATCGAATAATATGGGGAACGTTAAGGACAACATTTCACGAAGAAATTAACCTTATTCAAATTTTAATTTCTTACCCTCAGTCCAATAATTTATCTTACAATCTTTGAATTGCTAAGTTGTCCTATTTGACTGAAGCAACATTTTTTTTCGCGGCAATGACTCTTCGACTGAAGCCGCAGCAACCCTTTGTTTTTCAGGTTTGGATATCAATATGTTTAGCGCTACTAATTCTACAGGGCCGGTAGGCCCTTGTAGATATGACATGACACCCTTCCGTAATGTTAAAGAAAAAGTCACACCTTTTAGGGTTAGCGTCCCATAGAAAAAGCATTAAAAAATTTTCGGTTTTTTAACGAAATGGTCATAGGTCATACGGGAAAAGTATAGCGAAGTTAGTTTTCGCAATACTTCTAAATTAACAAGCATTTATTAAATGGGAAACTTACGTGTTTCGATTTTTAATTAATGAATTCTAATTTTTGTAATTTAACTAATTAAGATAGTACGTCAAAAAATTACTTTTGGGCCAGAAGTCAGCCTAACCTTATAGCACGCTTAAACCTAATTCTACATTTCGTTCTCGTTGACAACTAGAAGGGCCTAGGTTTGTGGGTGCTAACAAGTTACGTTGACATATTTCAAATGTTGGCTTTCTTGCTGATTTTCCTAATTTCTTAGCCGTGGACGCTAACAAATTACTTTGGTATTTCAACCGAGCTTGAGCACCTTTATATGTATTTTCTAATTAACTGTAGCACCCTTAATAAGAAATACGTCGTTATCAGGTCGAATTTTCGTCTAGAAAAGTAATTCAGGTAAATAATTACAGTTAACAGAGGTTTTTATATCATTTAAAGTAAGTTTTTGAACGTTCTTTACGGCCAAGGCTTAAGTTGTATAGACTAATAGCACCCCATCTTATTTCCCCATAGAGCTTAATACAGTCGAAGGCAGAGGGCTGCCATTACCCTATTTTAGTTACTCTTTAAAGATTATTAAAAAGGCTGATTTCCAGCTCTCATTTGTTTTGGAATCCTGTGTATAGTCTGCTCAATTTTATGCTAGAAACATAGCCTAACCGGGTTAACACTAGGCTTTTTATGCTGTATTTACCGTGTGCGCTTCCAATAAATGGCATACCTATTCAAATTATTAACGTTTTGAAATAAAGATAATGCTTTTCACCCTGTGAAAAGATCGAAAACTTCAAAATACTACTCGTAAGATGACAAAAAGTTTAATATGTTTTCCCTACTGCAGAGTCGTGATGTTTACGTTAGCGCAGCTTAACTATTTGTTACCAACAGTGGATTTTGTTAATTCATAAATATAAGTAACAGTGGTGCTGATTAATCCAGGAGGACAGTGTCGTTATGTAATTTAATTAGTCAAATAATTTCCATGTTTACATCAGCGCAGATTTTTCCAACGTAACCACGTCAGCAACGGAGGGTTACGTTGTTGGCTATCTCCACAGTTCACATTTATTTGTCTAAATTGCTATGAATTGTTTAGGTATTTAATTTAATTACTGTTATTGAAGCCAAAGTTGCTAAACTATAGAATCACATCATTCATTAACATATGTTATAGATGATTTTTATGTTACCGCAAATTTAGCACGTGGTATGATAAAAGTTTAACACATTGTGTTGGCAAGAATGAAAAACTCTTCTAAACTTTACAATTAAGGTGATTTGAAACTCATTTTATAAGCTAAATCAACACTGCCAAACCTCAATCCTTCATTAATTTCATCTTAATTATGTATAATTAACGTTAATTTAAACATGAAATATACATATTTGGATGAGAACTCGAGTAACTTTGAAATAAAATACTTAATTAAGATTAAAACTGCACAAGCTGTTAGTATAGCCCCATGTTTTCTATCTCATACTTAGTTAATTTAAATTATCTTTAAAGTACATTAATAGGCGCGAAATTTGAAAGTTTATGGTAAAATAAGAGTCAAAACCCACTAAAAATTGCAATTAAGGTTAAGTATATATTGAAAGTCATTTATAACCTAAATGTACACTGCCGAAATACAATCTTACGTTAATTTTAAATCAATTAAATATAATTAACGTGAAATTAAACCAAAAATATTCATTTTTTGGATTAAAAGCTCAAATAACTTTTAAATAAACTGTTTAATTAAGATTAAAACTACCCAAGCCGTTAGTAAATCCCAATGTTTTCTATTTCACACTTCAGTTAATTTCAACTATGTTTAAAGTACATTAATTGGCGCGAAATTCAAAAGTTTAGGGTAAAATAATGACTGTGGCAAAAATGTTAAACTGCACAAAATATTCCAATTAGGGTAAAAAATTCCAATAAATTATACTTTTAAGCTTAATCCACTCTCCCGAACTGCGCTCAAATTAAGATTAAAACAACGCAAGTTTTTCGCACAGCCACAGATGTTTCCTATTTCGCTTTCGAATTAATTTAATTCATCATTAAAATACATCAAAAGCGCATACATATTTTAGAGTAATTGCAATTAAAGTTAATATTTCATTGAAACTTGTATTATAAACTAAATCCACACTAGATAAACCGTTAAATTAAACTTAATCAAGTATAATTAATGTGAAATTAACCCAAAACACGAATGTTTTTGGTAAATTCATGGATACCTTATAATTAAACTAACAAATTATAATTAAAACTACACTTATCTTTCACTCAGCCTCCATTTTCCTGTTTAATTCTTACACTTAAAAAATTTAAAATCATTTTTCCCATATTGAAAAGAGAGCCATTGAAAAGGCGCGAAATTTAAAAGTGTTTTGGGGGGAGGGGGCGGGGGTACAGTTTGTGTGCCTTTTTAACAGGAGTATTGTTACAATTGTAACACTACAGACCTTGTATTTCTAATGAAACCGGCAATACCGCAACGCTGAGCCGAAAAACCAGGATGGTAATTGTTTGGACCTATCGGGTGAGGACATTGGAGCACCAAAAACATCCCGCGGTGTCACTTGTTGAACGTTAAAGCGACCTTCATCACTTTAAATCCCATGACCTGCTCAATCTGGCAATCTTTGAAAACTCAACTTTGAGGTACTTCCGGTCCCTTTTGATATACAGGGTCTTCAGTGTAGGAGCTAAGTAGTAGAATTACAGTAGTTAGTCTCGTTTCCTAGCAAAATGCCAACCTATTCCAACCAGGACAAATTGGACAGGATGTTTATTTTGGGTGAAGGTCGCAGTAACGTTCAACTAAAGGCAGTGCTTTATGCCGAACGGTTTCCACACCGACAACATCCGGTGCGAAGCACCTTTTCCGACATTGGCGAGCACCTTCGTGATTTCGGTAGTGCAAGATCGTGAACGTAGAAGAGACTGTATAGTCTGTAATGAGGATATAGATTTTGACATCGTAGCACGTTTAGAAGCCAATTCATGCTAATAGTAGAGCGGTGGAACAAGAAGTTGCACTAAGCCATTCTACTGTTTGTGCCAGTTTACAAGGGCATCACTACCAGCAGTATCATAACCCCCCTACATCAAACCTTAACGGACGTGGATTTCGTAAGACGGCAATACCATTAGTCTTACCATGCGTCATGAGTTTACTGCTTGCAAATGTATTGCAAGACATGGACAGTCGTCTGGAAGAGTGCCTAAAGCACAATGGTAGAAACGTTGAATATTTACGTTGAGGTGTTTACCAAACAGTTAAGAGGTTGTAATTTGAGGCCCACGTTCTAAGACTAATCGTAGGACAGTGCTTAAAAATATTTTGTTGCATTCTCCAGTATTCTTTTTGTACCTTGTCACTCGTTGTCACTTGCATACAATAAAACATGAATTCTAAACATTTATTTACACCCTGTATAATTTAGTATGACATCACCCGTTGGCAGTATTGGGGGTTGTACATAAAGGAAGCTGTTGGTCTGATCTCGACACCACTGTATATGTATACAGTGTACGAAACAAATATTTTTCTTCCATATTTCAAATACCGTCGTTTTTAAGCTTCTTTCATAAATAAAGTGCAACATTATATGCTTATCGAAATCAATGTTATTGGATATAAGTTAAATGTAATTAACGATACTTAAGTACTTCTTTAAGCAATTAGAAATAGATCAACCCCAAATGTATGACGGTAAAGCAAACATAATTGTTCAAAATTTAATCACATTAAGACTGAATTGACAGATATTATAAAAAACGTCTTGGTTTAGACCAAGGCCGAAAAAACAAACGATATGTGTGAGGTTTTTCAATTGGCTGAAGTTTCAGATATTGCAATTTTTTAAGTTATTTTTATCCATTTAATCCTGAAAAAATATTAAATTCAATCAACTGATTTTACTGTTAATCGATCTATTCCCTCTAAGTTAATTGAAAAAATTACATATCTACGCTTTTTCAAGAACAATTACATTTTCTGAAAACATTTTATAATGAAATTAATTATTTTGAAGGGATTTCGTGTAAGCACCTTGACGGACATAGATTTAATTGTTGCTGGCTTGACAAATTTTCAAATTTGCTCCCAAAAAAAGTTTAAATCTGTAAGTTGCTAAGAAGACTGATGTTCAAAAAAATATGATAATTTAAATTTATTTTGTTCAGACTAGTTTATAAACTAAATAACTAATGTCGTCTACTTAAGACAAAGCAACATCGTTTACCCTGTGTGGTTTCTTTTAGTAGGTAGCTATCTGTAACACTGGACAAATATGATATCGGTATATAACCAAAGGTAAGGGTAAAGATTACATAAAAAGAAATACGTTTCAGTACCAATGGCTTGTTATATTCATTTCCATTCATTACCAGTTAAACGAAGAATGTCACACTTAACTTAACCCCCCCCCTTCCTACATTTCCCCAATATATAAAATTTTACAGTCACCAGCGGCTCCAGTGTTTTTTGGTCATCTGAGCCGTCGCAATACACCCAGCCAATATTACCATATAGGTCGAAACCTTTTCACATTAGTGAACCGTACATGACTCTCAGGACTTGCCCGCTAACCTTAACAACCTAAAACTATAAAACGTCTAATCGGTGTACATTTGTAAGTGAGTAGACCATTTTAGAAATTACATACAGAGAATTAAAACACCGGTGTGATGGCGCCATTAAGGTCTACTCTCTCTCGCCTAGAAGCACCGCTATAGGCAGTGCAAGTTGACTAGCCTCCTGCCTGTAGTCAACTTTGTTACCGTCTGGCGGTGACCCTTGGTGCGAGGGAGAATACCCAATGGTGGCCTCGCCACTGTGTGTTTTCCGAAATGGCATTTACGCGTTCTAAAATGATTATGCGTAATACGTTACCGGTGTACAAGTAATGCCAACAATGGAGAAAGGCGTGGTGATGTTTCAAATGAAGACTGAGTTATGACCAAGAAATTCTAAAGTAACCTTTCCTTCATAGTCGCGACATTAGAAATGTAGCATTTCGATATACGAAATTAAATGTATGAATTCGTGAAACACCCCGGTTTGGCATCCACTTTTAAATATTTACATTTTCCTTTCGAATTATGTCACAGTTCGCTTGGTCTTTTTAGAGAGAGTGTTTCAAATATTCATTATTGATCCCTCAGCACGTACTCCCTTCAAAATAATTAATTTCATGATAAAATGTTTTCGGAAAATGTAATTGTTCTTGAAAAAGCGTAGATATGTAATTTTTCAATTAATTTAGAGGGAATAGATCGATTAACAGTAAAATCAGTTGATTGAATTTAATATTTATTAAGGACTAGCTGTTACCCGCGGCGTCGCTCGCGTGCAATAAGAGCTTCCATCAAAACGATATAAAGAATGGGTAGATTTTACTGATGACTAATATTTTTGTAGCACCCTAGGAGCGAAGGCAATCAGCGTTGCCCGTCAGCCCGTCGGGACATTTTTTATTACTTTTCACGCAGAATTTATTCCATAAGCAAGGGTTTTTTAATTTCTGGCCGCCATTTAAAAAGATGGCAACAAATCGAACCCGAAAGATCATTCAGCCCGTCTGTAGGTTAAAGGAAACCAGTGAACTAAATATTTGCAAAATCGGTTGAAACGCGCGGACTTTGCTGCATAGAGAAGATTTTTTACATTTCTGGTCGCCATTTTTTAAGATGGCGGCGGATTGGAAAAATCTTTCTTAGTACGCGCCTACTACTTATGAGTAACGTTCTTGCAAATTTTCAGCTTTCTAGGGCAAGCGGTTTGGGCTGGGCGTTGATTATCAGTCAGTCTGTCAGTCAGTCAGTCAATCAGTCAGTCAGGACTTTGATTTATATAGATATAGATTAAATGGATAAAAATAAGTAAAAAAATTCCAATATCTGACACTTCAGCCAATTGATAAACCTCACACATATCGTTTGTTTTTTCGGCCTTGGTCCAAACCAAGACGTTTTTTATAATAGTCTTTGGTCCCGTTCGGTCTCGCTTTTTTTAAATTTATACAAAGAAATATGCTCTTCTTACCACTAAAAAAGTTGTCGAAATTTTCTTTGGTTTCGGCTCCTAAGCAAACTGCGTGGGTATTGCGTCCGCAGGTTGCACACGGTATTTTCTTTTGAGTTTTTGTTATATTTTTATCACATTTACCACATTTTTCGCCGGAACCGCGTTTTCCGTTCGGCATTTTGGGCTTTTGCCCACGTACTACGGTTAAGGATCTACCAGTTTCAGAAGGCTTTAAATAACTCGATCAGGCTCTTTCTCCAGAGAATCCAGGGTAGGGTACTCGCCTACTGACGCGTACTTAAAGCGGATATCTAGGTAACCGAAAGCGCGATGTTCTAACCGACAAGAGTTCGTGGTTTACGGGCAGCATAACAATTCACGAAATGAATTCGCATTATCTATTCTATAGTGGACTATAACAAACGAACTTATCTCATTCCCAATCAGGACTGTTATGCCAAATGATTAAGTTGGGGCATCGGCATGTGTCTAGCACTGCTTTTGTTGTATCCTGGTGTACTAGTCAAGCTATGAGTATAAAACACTCGATAAAGAATTAACATCAAAATGACCAAAACAAAAAAATCACTAGAAAGGTTAACGCAATAATGTATTCAAAAGAAATAGTACTAAATGTACTAACTAACTTGGCATAGTCTATGCGGTTGATTCTGGGGCGTAATACTCTCATTGACTGCTGGTTTATTGGACAGCTTTTGTAGCCAGCTTGGCCAATGTCTTTACTGAAATGTTGAGGCTTCTTAGTGTATAATTTGCCTGTGCACGAATAGATTCCACAGACCTGTCTACAAAATGATTCCATGGACCTGTGCATATAAAGATTTCATACCCTATTGCACAGAAATATTTCGAAAACCCGTGCACAAACAGATTCCAAGACTTGTGCACAAACAATCTGGAAATACTGATTTCATAGACATTTATAATCTAGTTGAATTATCTTTAATCGATAAGCTTGTTTAATTATTTTAATTTGTAATCTAGCTTTCTATTGTTATTCGATAATCTAGTTCAATTAATTCTAATTGGTTATATAGTTAAATAGACTTTGGTAATCTAGGTAAATAAACTTTAATTGGTAATCTAATTTAATTAACTTTAATTGGTAATCTAATTTAATTAACTTTAATTGGTAATCTAATTTAATTAACTTTAATTGGTAATCTAATTTAATTAACTTTAATTGGTAATCTAATTTAATTAACTTTAATTGGTAATCTAATTTAATTAACTTTAATTGGTAATCTAATTTAATAAACTTTAATTGGTAATCTAATTTAATTAACTTTAATTTGTAAAATGTTCCATTAAGCAAGCTAATTGCTTAAACAATTTTACTATATCCATAGTAAAACGACCAAAGTCCAAGAGAGGCATTCTACACTACTTAACCCATGCTAAATAGTCGTAAGTTACACAGTTTGAGGGTAAACCAAGTAAGTCAGGGCATGTAATTAAAATTATGAAAACAATACTTTGAGTGATTTTTTTCTTAATGAAAAAAATAGGGGCCAATTATGAAAACTGGGCTTCAATTTAAGACCATTTTTAAATATATCAAACGTATAGTTATTTTCATGGACAAAATGGGTAAATTTGGAAAATTTACAATGTCATTTCTTCGGACATTTTCTGGTTTTTCGCCAAAATTTGTAAATAATTTTATGGAAATGAAAACAACTCTTGCCAACTTTATTTTTTACAAAAAATAACTATTGGATTTATCATCTTGAAATTTTTACCACATATTAACAACCCGGATTTTAGTTCAGTCAAAAACTTTCAAAACAATTAACTTTATACGAGAAAAGTTACAACCAATCGCAAAACCTTCCTTATATATTAGAGCCGTCATCAGGCCTTATGTAAGAGAGCTACATCTCCCTTAGAATTGCAGTAGTTGAAAATATTCAGTTAACAGGAGAATAGTTAGAAAGCGATTTTGAGATTGATAGATATGATTTTGTATACACTGTTATTTTTGTTATTCTTTCTTTTCATTGAGTATTGTCGGTCTAAAGGTCAGACTCCGATTACCAAAGGCGTTGTCATGTTAACTTTCAACATGTCAACGTATATTTCGAGAATAAGCGTGATGCAGGATGCGAAAAATCCCAAGAGACACACGCTGAAAATGACCATGAAAGCAGAGACGTTGATGGTGATGAATGAATCAGGGGTTTCCGTTTTCTGACAGGGATGCAATTCGTTCTTCAAAGACGGGTTCAGCTCCTCGAAGCAATCGCCCTCGGTCAGTTGTCGCAGCCTGACAAATACGGTGAAATAAACTCAACCATAAACCTAAAACTTCGAAGGAGACACAAACCTTCTGTTGATGGTCTTAATCAGAGTTTGTGAAATATTTTTTCTGAAATACAAGGTCCAATAGTATACCGCTAAAGGTTTGCTTAGTTTCATTTTGCAACTTCCTGTCTTTGCATATCTTCTTTTTATTACGTTCCAGTGAAGCGTATCCGAAGCAATGAAAAATCTATTACGATTTTCAATTCCTGAATGAATGTCGTTGTTTTCCGTTAAAGTGCCAAATGTGTGGTAGCACGAATCTGGGGTCACTTCTGCTCGCTTTATTACTTCCGCATATGCCGTGTTAATCAACGCATTTTTCTAAGTCCAACATAAAATAGAAAACCTTCCTTTCAACGTATTTATATAATGAGTACATGACTTGTAATTCTTATATTGACCCGACCTGAATGAATCTGATTTGCGCAGAGTTTTTAAACAACAAAGGTTTAGCATTGGGAAAGTGAAATACGTCGTCTATGGTACCAAATGGAAGTGCTTCCGATTTGTTCGAAAACTGTGACGTCATTTCCGAGAATACAAAAAGTAAGAGAACAAAAGACGCCAGACTCCACGAGACCGAAAGAAAACGAGAGACTCCGTTACAATTCAAATTTTGAGGACCTGAGATTGAAATTGATTTCAGTTTGGAAACGAGTTTATCATTCCTCTAAGTTTTTACTCGTTCCTAGAAGGCATTGTAACAAAAACATGAAGGGTAGTTCAGATTTCACAAAAACATGAAGGGTAGTTCAGATTTCACTTTTCCATATTTAGAGTTCAGTTTTCCCGTCATGTAAGTCAGCAGAACGAGACCAACGAACCCCACAATTAACTAGATATATTTCATATCAACAATTTTTGAATATTGCACATAGGTCAACTGACTCAAGATGGAAAGAATTAAAAACCAAAATTAAAGATAATTTTAGGATGAATATTCAGATGAACCAACAATACAAAAACTTATTTCCATTAAATATAATGACTGCTAAACTTTAGGAAACTTGACGTCTTTCATAACACTGTTATATGGAGATTATGAAAGACTAAGTTACCCATTTATTTATAACAGAGAAAATATTGTTTTCATTCGCTTGGTTTGTTCCGAATAATATTTGGACTTTCAAACTTAAAAATGGGTGCGAAGATGCAAAGGAATTGAAACGATCAGTGGTTAAGAACAAAGGCATTAGTGAAAAGTCTCCCTCCTGTTTATTGAAAATATTTTTTCAATTATTAATGAAAGAAGTTGACCAAGAACCAACTCGTATTACTTCAAGAATATGGCAGGGCTCGGATTCTAAACCAATCCTTTCTTTTTACGAGACGTTAACCTCCTTATAAGACTCAAAAGCTACTTATTTACGAATAAGCTATGCCCTAATTATTTTAACCTTAAAATGACATAGGTGTGCTATTTACATTATATCAAGCTTACAAAAAAACCATTAAATTTCGTTACAATGAAGCAAAAGCCAATTTAACATATTCTTGGTATCGAGAATGAATTCTTGGTTAAGAATATTTATGAAATTATACATTTCTTTGGAGCATTCCTAGAAGACCATTCCACGAATTATTTACTTTCGCTCCCCAAAATTTATCAGCATTCCGGAGAACAGTTACGCTGAAAATTTTTCCACCTTTGCGTTTATTACGAGTAGCGTAAAAGCAGACCAAAAAGTTTCTATTATTTACTTGATATTGTCAAATATTTGTAAAACATTCAGGAATTTAATCATGTAGCCTGTGTTCTCTGCTCGGTCATTCGAAAAAACAAATGGTGAAAACTGATAAAAATATAACTTAGTCAGCTAAAGTGTATAAATCCTTGCGTTTGGACTAGTAACATTATCTTTAAGCAATAGCAAATGATGAAATGCTTTAAACTTACTGCCATGAAGGGTGCTCTATAGTATTTTGCTGATTCGATGTTCATTATTATGACTTTTTGGTTTATTAAGTGTTGTAGGACAATCAATTGCAAAGAAATTAGAATGAATTCAAGTATTTTGGTTCCTTCTCAAGTAGCAATCACAAGAATAATTTGACTGAACTCTTGTGAAAAACCTTTGCATGTTTGAACTTGTTTAGCCGAGATTTCGCTGTGGAATGTTACTTTTAATTTGTCGCAGGAGTCAATATTGTACCCCGATAAAACCCAGAAACTCCTGAAGTTGTTTACCTAATTAAAAATAAATTAGAAGAGGGATAATAGACCTGTTCGGGATCGATAACATGCGACTGTTGTGGGAACTCGTGTCGTTAGTTGCTAAGCAACGATTTTTATGTGCATTCGTTTTTGACGCGTACTGATATACGTTTTCAGACCAGTCTAGTTTCGAGATTGCACTGATAAGAAGACCTTGCGAAGTGTCACGCTGTTGTTTTCAGAACGTAAATAGTAACACTGGATAAACGATCGAAATGTTCTACAAAATATTATAGGAGAAGTATATTTCATAATGTCTCTGTTGTCAAATCAATACTATTCCAAAATTAGTTCAATTTGTATCACTCTTTTCGGTGTAAGAATGAATCCAATAATTGCAAAACTTATGAAGTATTTTATCTTAAACTGAGTTTTTTGGGTCCGTTCTCAAGTTAGCGCTCACTAGTAATTGTTAAACTGCAGTATTATAATGATTGTCAGTCAAAAATAACTTTAAGGGATTCATTAAAGAATTGAAAAACAGGTTTCACCTTATTTTCTCAGCATTCCAGGGTTACTTTTAATATGAGGCATGATTCTAACACCTTTGTTTGTGGACGACCCCCAATACTACCAACGGATGACGTCACTATACTAAGTTATACAGGGTGTAGATAAATGTTTGGAATTTTTTTTATTGTTTGCAAGTGACAAAGAGTGTCATGTTACACAAAGAATACCGGAAAATATACCTAAATGCTGCAAATGGTTTATAAGCGCAGTCCCGCGATTAGATTTATAACTTGGGCTTCAAATTACAACCTCTAAAGAGAGTATAGACACATGTATACGCCAGTTCACTGGTGTATAAAGGCGATCTGTTTGTGGGGGTCTCAGCACTCTCCCTTTTTCGCCCCCCCCCCGAGTGTGAGTCGTGCCGGATAGAGGGGGGTTGTGTTGAGGGGGGATGTACGACGATTGTCGCGCCCACAGGTGGTGGCGGGAGATCTGGTTGATTATTACGATTTGCCAAGTGTGTATCGTGCCTGAGGGGTGGGGATTGGGAGGAATTTAGGACGTCACGTATCACGTGATGGTGTTGGCGGGAATTTTGAATTTGTTTTTTAGTGTATTGGTATGACGTCACGTCACTTATTGATAGTGAACACATTCAGTGTCCCTTAGCGCTAGTGGTATTATTTAGGTGTATCTTTAGGATATTGTGTACATTTATGGTACAAAATGCTGGTAATTATGTAGGCCCTTTCTGCACCCAACCATCCAGTAATGCTATTCTGTAAATGATTTTGATGTCTCTATGTATGCTTATGCTTCTCTTTTACCGAAGAACTAGTTTTAATTGAGATACGGTTCACATAGTTTATTGAAAATTAAGCTACGACGCGATTCTACAGTAGAGTGTACACATGTTTTGTACTGGTTAGTAAACGAGTTACTGGGTTAAAACAATAATACATTTTAATATCATAAAAGGAAATTTAAGCAGTTTTTACACAAATTGGTAGGTGGTAATTAGTATAATTAGCTATAATTAGTTAAAATGAACAAATATTACTATAAAACCTCATGAGAAAATTACACTAGTTTTGATACGATTTGAAGAATAAGTACACTTACTTGAGTTAAAGTACAAAATATTACTAAAAAACATCAGGAAATACGCATTACATAGATTTTGATACGACTTCGCGCATAAGTACAATTAGCTAGGGAGTTATTAAACTAAAAATCCTCATAGGATTGACTAAAAAATATATTTTTTCACAGGCGCTAAAATACTGATATACGACTGCAGTTAACATGCGCAATCATTATTTAAAAACATAATTAAAAATACGAATTTCACTGCTTTTTATAGCAAACTAATTGACTAAAATGCAAAAATAACAGAAATTCAAAAAAAAGCTTACTTTTATAGGTATATTAAAAGATGATTAAGTACATTTATTTACATAATGCAAAAATAACAGAAATTAAAAAAAGCTTACTTTTATAGGTATATTAAAAGATGATTAAGTACATTTATTTACATAAACACTGAAGAAAGTATAGCAATACTATATTACTACAAGCGAGATTATTAAGCGCATGTATTAACATACACCTTCATAGAAAATATAGCACTATTATATTACTAAAGAGAAGATGATTAAGCACATAAATTGAAATAAACATGTACCTTTAGTACTCACAAAAAATACAATGATCTCGATACGTTTTGGTACAAATATAAGGCTAGTTTTTAAACTAGCTCATAGGATTGCTGAACAAGTGCCCTTTTACTAAATGACTAAGTTACTGAAATACACTTAAAATCTAGCGGCACAATCCCCTTTCCCGGAGGGTACTTTCCCGCAAAGCATCTAGTTCTCTCTCTTATTTCCTTAACGACAAAAGCGCATGCGCGAGCGAGAAAGATCCGTGACGTAGTTGACGACAGACTGGTGTTGGCGCAATTAGTGATAACAGTGTTTACTAACGTGTAAACCGTAGTTTAGGACGGGTTTCGATGTAGTAGTTATTTATTTACATATTTTGCTTCGAAAATGGTTTATTGTTGTGCATATTCATGTAATTCGTCAAGAGCAAGTCCCTGTAATAGTTTTTTTTTGTTTTCCTTTGGATAATAAAGAGCTTTTAAAGCATGGCTCGCTAAAATTTAGAGGAAATCGTTAACGCCTACAAAGGCTTCGCGAGTGTGTCATTTGCACTTTGAACGCGATTGTTTTGAATTAAGTGGAAGTAAAGACTTTTGTTCTCAATTGGTTACCATGGTATTAGAAATTCTAAATTAAAACCCGATGCTGTACCGACAATATTCTCGTTTTATCAGAAAATCATGATATAACCCTCCTTCGGAGGGGAAGTATCCAGCTAAGCAAAATACGCGGTGCATCCTTGTCTCGTCGCGCAGCACCGCGGAAGCAGACAGAACTAATTACTCCCATGAAAGAAGTGCCGTGTCAGAAAAGAGAGGTCCGCGACCGCTTTACATTATTATCTGTCGTCTGCTAGAATTTCTTTTCATGTTTATTTGTTGGTGTGGTTGGTTTGTTGTTGTAAGACGGTTAGGCCAGTGATTTGGCTTAATTATAGAAATTTATCCATTATCACAACTAGAAGAAGCAATCAGAGAGTGTTCGCTTGAAATTTGTCGGCGTCGCTTTATAAAAAAGATACCAAATATACTTCTTCAAGAACTTCATTGCAAGTTTACAAACCAGCCTTTGCAATCTGAACAAGGCAAACTCATCGATAAATGTTCAAAGGTACCAAAATTACTTGAAAGTTTTGGGTTAACATTTCTAAACTTGCACCGTAATGTCCGAAACGTTGCAAATAGTCAAGATAAACTTAAAAAGAGGTTAAAAACAAACACCGAGAAATGTACCGTTTTCCTACTGGATTGGTATACGGCTGTACCTAACCACTTGAATGAATTTAAATTGTATTTGCATAATTCTGAAGCCGAGGATTATGATCTTATCCAGCTTTTGCACATATATGCTTTTGAAGCATTTACATTTTTCAAGAATTCTTTTCCTGGCCGGTGCAAACAGGACAGTGAAACCCGTGTACAAACAAAACACCATGACGATATCTTTCTTCGATCATTACTATCTGTGGGCGGTGGATGTATTGGAGAGATTTGGAGGGTCGCAAAGAGGAAAGTTATATTTAGGAAGAATCACAAGTTGTCTGAGAAACAAGAAAAGAAGTTCAGATTGTTGTACTTCTATTGTATGAACATTCGCATGAGTATAGAAGATAAACGCAAGCTGAAGTTTGCTGGAATCAAAATTAGGGACAGAGGCGGACTTTTTATTCCCCACAAGAACTTGTTGCCATATTTGTTTGCATTTAACAAGTCAATCAGAAC
The DNA here is from genome assembly GCF_054372755.1 of Phalangium opilio. Taxonomy (NCBI): domain Eukaryota; kingdom Metazoa; phylum Arthropoda; class Arachnida; order Opiliones; family Phalangiidae; genus Phalangium; species Phalangium opilio. The sequence continues at coordinate 2,539,003 of NW_028324162.1, read as the reverse complement.
CATTTTAAACGAAGAATCAGTTAAAAAACACGGGAGGAATATCATAAAGGTAGCGCATCTAAATGGAATTTGTTGTACAGTGATGGTGGTTGGCTCTAATTTTATATCTTTCAGGTAGTTCATGATCACGTTATGGATGATGCTAACCTATTAGGCGTATTTTACGAATGCTGTAATAAAATTCTGAAAGTTGCAAGACCTAACTCCGACCATGCAGTCTTTTTGAAGGTGTGGCAACGTAAAATGACGCATGCCTTAATTAATGAATTCATATGTGCGAGGGACATGAAGTTTAGCGAGCAGAAAAAAGTACCAAGCAAGGGAGGAAACTTGTAAAGAGATAAGTTGTTCATTGAATCCAATGCAGATGGTCTGAATACCCAAGAACTTAATAATAAGTCAAAATGTAAAGAAATCAGTGTAAGAATTAAAACTGTCACCAAAGAAGAGTCGAAAAAGAGGGTATCAAACCAAACAACAATTGCATCAGATAGGCAAGGGAAAGCCTCTAAATCTCAAAATACATCCAAACAACTTAAGTCAACTAAAAAAACAAAGAAACTGCAAAAAATGGGCAAAGGAAAACCTCAAAATTGCATACTACGATGTGGCTAAAAAGTAGACGAGCCAAAAATCGAGGTAGGAGAGTGCATAGTTATGAATTTGAACTGTGGTAGACGTCAGAGGAGCTTGAAAGATTAGCGAAACTGTTGGCAAACCGTAACAGGCTTACCCGCCGAGCTGGCGAATGTCGCGACCTTGTCGGAGTTATAAGCCATTTGTTTGCCCCTTTCCCGTCGTCGAAAAAACCTCTGCCAAGCTGAATAAACCACGTCTATGACGACACACATTCGTCGCTTTCTATTGGTCACAGCTTTCCTTAATAAGCTATGCTCACACTTGCATGAGAGTCGGTTGACAACTCGTTTGCCCAACTAGTTTTGTCCTCCTCTTCGAAGCAATTTCAACAGGCTCGGTTCACAGTTCACACTTTAAGTTTCTGTTAGTGCTGTCTTCTTGTGCTTTCGTTGTTGCTTGCGGCTAAGGCTGGTGAAAATATCGTTTAAGACCAAGCGAAATAAAAGTTAGTTTTCGAAGCAACTTCAAGAAACCGCGTTCGAAATTAGGTTCTCAAGCATCAGTTTTGTTCACACTCAACTTTAAAAGTATTTTGAATAGCTTTGAACCGGCTTCTATATAAGTGTGAACATGGCTGGAGAAAAACAACTGATCATCGAGAAATTAATAATGAAAGCGGTTTCTTGAAATAGCTTTGAGAGAACCAATTTAAAGTGGGTTTATACTTTGGACTTTGGAGGCTAATACCAGGAGTTCATAATAACCCCCCTTCGGGGGGGGAAGTACGAAACTTGCCATAGAGCTAATGGTAAAAATCGCGAACAACAAGATTTTGTTGTTGCGCATATAAAGGACTAGCCTGTTGATGGACATACAACTTTACAGTAGATTGTAGTAGTATCTATACTCCTTGGTTTTCGTTCAAAAACTTGGCAGCATTTGGCAGGGATCTCCGTCGTTAAAAGAAAAATGGCGAGTATGTGGACGTAGAAACACGATGGAATTCTTAGATTAAAGATACTGGGAATCAATTTGTCCATACCGTTTTAATTTAACCACGGAATTCTCACACATATCACAAGAAAACAATAATGACTATCGTTTAAATGTTTTGTAGGAAACTAGAAACCATCGCAAAGCCAACTTCTTAGCCAAGGCTTAATGTACACCGCGGCTGCCCGCGCGCTGCGCCGACAGACGTGAGACGCGACTCGCGAGCCATTTTCGCTCCCAAAATCACAAGATAAAAATAGTGCTAACCCGGAATATGGGAAATTAATGCGCGTGGGCGCTAAACATTGGGGTAACTATTTCTTTGGGAGTTAAGCGGTGTATAAATCCGCTGAGCTTTACGGCAAAACTTTGTTGTTACAGGCTTTTTAACCAGTTTCGTACTTCCCCCCCCCCCGAAGGGGCCCCTGCAACAAAAATCAACTGCGGGGACAGTACGAATTTTAACTAGCTGGACGGTTTTTTGGATAACCTGATTTGTGACCTAACACCGTACCCTACAATGCAAAATGTCCGCCCAGATAAGTGTATTGCTATCCCAACGTTTACTACGGTTGATTGCAAAATGCACTTAATGGATACAAAATCGGTAAGCGAATGGACAAGAAATTTGCAATCAAACGGTCTGAAAATCAGCTGGCGAATGGATTGAAAATTGGTAGTCTAGTGGAAACGAAATTGATAGTATAGAGGACACGAAATTTGCAAGCAAACGGTCAGAAAATCGGCAAGCGGATGGACACAAAATCAACTGGTAAACGGTTACGAAATCGCAAGGTGAATAGACGCAAAATCGGCTTGCGGATGGACAACATAACGGCTGGCTAATGAACACGATATCGGCTGGAGAATGGACACGATATCGGCTGGGAAATGGACACGATATCGGCTGGGGAATGGACACGATATCGGCTGGGGAAAGGACACGATATCGGCTGGGGAATGGACACGATATCGTCTGGGGAATGGACACGATATCGGCTGGCGGGATGGACACGATATCGGCTGGCGAATGGACACGATATCGGCTGGCGAATGGACACGATATCGGCTGGCGAATGGACACGATATCGGCTGGCGAATGGACACGATATAGGCTGGGGAAATGGACACGATATAGGCTGGGGAAATGGACACGATATAGGCTGGGGAAATGGACACGATGAGAGGAATGGAGGACTGTCTCATAACCAGACTAAAACTGAAAATCCGAGACTAAATATAGTCGAGCCGGCGGAATGTTTCAAAACAAGACTAAAACTTGGTCGCGCCTGATTTAATATAATCTAGAGTAATAAAAACAGGCTAAATTTAGAGCATTCGGAAGACTGTCAATCGACTTATAAAATTAGTGATAATTATGGACTGTTTACATTATTGCTATTCGGCATGCGTTTACGTGTATTATCAGTCCCGAGTTTTTAGGACACCTAGCGAACACACGGACTGTTAAAAGACTGTACTGTGGAGCCCATGTGCTACTGGGGGGGTATTATGAACTCCTGCTAATACTAGAAGGCTTTACACATGAAGTACGTAACAAGTGCCTGGTGGAGCTACACGATATTCTCTAAGCTCCTAGGAAAGAACCTCCCCTTACGCGGAGGGAACTAGTTCAGTAACGCGGCTCCTTCGGATCCATGCGATCCTTCCGCCTTAAGAACCGATTTACCAGGTACATAATAATTCGGGATCTACTATAAAGACTGAGTAGGGTGTCTAAAATATTCTTTAGATAAAGCTATTCACAATACCAAAGAATATAAGATCTTATCAATCTGGGTAGCTTTTGCTTGGACTATTTAAGTCGCCGTGTATATGTTTTTTACGAGGAATGTTTTCTGTTCTCGCGGCTACGGCGAGCCCAGCCGTCGGCGGCACGGGAATCGGGATACCGCCGATACCTAGCCAAGGCTTAGTGTAGTTTTCGAGTCTACTATTATTCGCAGAGCTATTTTTCTCTACTTTTGCTAATACTTATTTTCAGGGTATGTTCATCTGGGATGAGACTTTTAATAAAATTATTTTGACAACACTTAAATACTAGCAGACAGAGTCTTAAAATGTGAACCACGCCTGTTAAAATCGTTTTTCAAGAGGGTTTCAAAACTAGTTGGGAAAACCAGTTGTGTACCAATTATCCTACAAATGTACATATATTTTTCGTGCTTGATGAAAAGAATGACGCGATCTTATAATAGCCAGCTACATAAAAATTATAAAAAAGATTTTGGATTATTAAGACTTCTTTTTACGTTTTGCCGCTCTTTAGAGCTGGAAAACGTATTTTTCCGACCTCTGTTGGCTGGACGGCTGGTCGGCTGGCTGGATTTTGGTGTGACCTGATGAGATTCTACATAAATAAACTTTTTAAATTTCCCGCGAATTTTCGACTCCAAATTCACCCGTAGTTCACGTTACAACTCCTAGGTGGAGTAACGTATTTTATTTCAATTGAAATTATTTTTCTGTCGGTGCCGGGAGGCGAACCTGCGACGTCCCGATCCATACTAGACGCCAGTGAAGGCGCCTGACTCCGTGACTCTACCAACTGACCCACGCTCGCTTCGTACAAACCCCGAGTTAAGTTAGACTGTAGAGTAGAGAGAGGTAGAAGGATGTGGATCCTACCCTCCTCTACCCGACGCGCGCCAACCAGCTGCAGCTGGATTTTGTAAGTGGGAGAGGAGAGAGAGTAGAGTGAATTTCCCGTAGGCTGCCTAGTACGCGCCAATAATTTTTAGCAATGTAATTTAAATCAATGAAACATACTCATTTAAAGTTAAATAATTATAATTAGCTAATATGATTATTATATTTAAAAAAATATATATTATTTAAGTAATAAATTTAACGATAGTTGCTGAGAGATCCAAAAAGAGGGCAACATGAGATGTCATAAATACAGTCACTAAACAGAGGGGGCCGTCATTACTCATGAGAGAGTACGAGATTTGAAATCTTTCTCGATTTTGATGATTTCAAAGATTTAAGAATGATTTGACTGATTTGGAGCCGAATTGAATGATTTGGGAGTGATTTTCACAATTTTACGATAATTTCGATTCGATTTATGTGATTTGAAGGATTTGGAAATGACTTGAACGATTTGTACGATTTGAATGACTGGTGACTTAACGAGGATTTGAATGATTTGTCGAGGATTTGAATGGTTTGGTGCGATTTCAATGATTTGTCGAGGAATTCAAGGATTTGGTGCGATTTCAATGATTTGTCGAGGAATTCAAGGATTTGATGCGATTTGAATGATTTGGTAGTGATTTGAATGATTTGGTAGTGATTCGAATGATTTGCTAGAGATTCGAATGATTTGCTAGTGATTCGAATGATTTGGTAGTGATTCGAGTGATTTGGTGTTGATTTGCTAGTGAGTTGAATGATTCGAGTGATTTGGTGTTGATTTCATACTGATTCTAATGATTTGATTGATTTGATGATTTCTTGATTTGACTGCTTTGTATAGTGATTTGAATGATTTACTAGCGATTTCACTGATTTGTGTTGCGATTTGAAGGATTTGATTGATTTCATAGCGATTTTAGTGATTTTCTAGATTTGGGAAGTGATTTATGTGATTTGAATGATTTAAAAAACCAGGTTTACGAGATTTGAAGGAGCGACGGCCCCCTCGCACTAAACTCACTATCAACCCAATTTCATTTCAGTTTGGTTCTGCGTTAACACTGAACCAACTCCGATTCCCCTTCGTCTTGCGCACATGCGCAATCGGCACAACCGAGAGAGAGAAAAATCAGAGAAGTTTGTTTACATTATTACGGCCAAGGCTTAAGTTTTGCAGAGATACTCCGATACTCGTGCCGCCTCGTGAATCGTGCGTGCCACGTTTGTGCTTACAGTGCCTCGGCGACGGTAATTATCAAATTTGTTTATTGTTTATAATCTACTGACCCTTTCCAGTGTTAAATTTTTTAACCTCTCAATATTCACAGAAATATAATAAATATGGTTATAATAAAATATTGTTGTTACCGTGGCTGTCGCAATAATTCGAGGCATTTAGATACCTCTGTTGTTCAAGGGCACACATAATGTGTTCTTTTTATCTTTTCCGTGGTTAAATCAGTTCAACCGCACGAAATAATCCATCTTTTACATATGTCCAATTTGGTTTTATGTTAACGGAATGGGATGATTTTAGTATCGGGGCTACAGTTTTTGTAACAACATTTCTTAAAGGATATCAAGCCTATAAATTGTTAAAAATTGTAAACTAACCGTAGACAAAGCTACAGTAACCACGCAGAACGCTGATCTCTAGTCTAGTGTGAGCCTCTCTCTAACCTCAGAACACCTACCCATGGACCGGCATGAGGATAGGGATCTAGGTTAGCAAAGTGTAACGCCTGACGAAAGCGCCACGGTGGCGGCTACTGGAAATTCATCTCCACAAACAGACTCACGTGAAAAATATTAATTCTTACTCCCTCGAGAACAGTGGCCTAATAGGCGTCAATAAATGGTAAAAATCTTATAAATGTGACAAATTGAGTAAACCTTTATCATTAGTTAATTTTTAGTTCATCTCATTAAAAATTTATAAACGTTAAATTAATAATACTTTAGTAAATATAACTCTCGGTTACTTTATAAGATGAATATAATATTAAGACTTGGCCAAAAAACCAATTTTGTCTCTTTAAATGATCACGTGTCACTTGTGGTGATATATTGCGGTCCGCCGACAAATGAGGGCGCGTGCTACGCGTTTCAATTCGAAAGCCACGGTTTAACACGGGGATGCCTGTCCATGGGTAGGTGGTCTGAGCTCTAACCGTATTTTCGGGTTTACCCTTTTTGAATTTCCTTCCCAAAGGATCAAGTGATGTCTTACTTCTCGGCTGTGCGCCGAAGTAGGTGCGCATGAGAGCCATGGTGCCCAGCCGTTATAGTTTGCCTTCCCCCTTCTATCTTTGACTCTCTTGCTGTAAACATGAAAACCCCCTCCCGCTCCCTTGAGCAAAAGGCCTTGTCGTGGCGGAGGGAGCCCGAGTTCGGTGTGCCGGTTAGGATGGTTCCTTGGGTTCGCCCTTGGTTCGGACCTTTCCCTGCCCCGTTCCGCGAACGTTTTGCTCGGCCGCCTCGACCCCGCCCGGGAGTTGCTACGGCTCATTCCCAGCTCTTGACAACCCTCTGGGGGCCGCGGATACATTTTTGGACCGTATGGCACTGCTGTGCTCGGAGGGCGATCCCCCGGCCCCTCGAGCCTTCTGCTGGCTTAGTCCGAGCCCTGTCACCGACCACTTCCTGGCTGGGCTCGCCGCTGACGGTGTCCCGCTTCAGTCACCTGCTCAAGGGGCGTTGTCGGTTTTTTCGGTTCTGGCTTCTCTGATTAATTGGCTTTTAGTCCGTCATAAACAAAAAAGAAATGAGGCTGCTTTTGGCGGTAATATCTATCGGTCCTGCCATCTATTCCAGTACGATTTTCTCTGTTATTTATCTCCACCATCCGTTTCCATGTCACGTCTAGCGTTGTTCGGTAGGGCTTATGCAAATTACCTCATTTCTATTGTGTCAAGTTTAAAGACAACATGACTAGAGGCTAATTTTAAGCGGTTGTTGCATATTGCTATAAGCGTGCAATCAATGAATAATTTTAGTACCGAAACCATAGAGATACAAGAGGAACAGTTGAGAGTCAGTTTTGTGACGGTTTTAAGGCATTCAACCCTTCGCATGTGTGATGGAGTGAAAGACTGGTGGCGCCCCTACACGCGGCGAAGGTAAACTAAAAATACGTTTTCAAAAATCCAGAAATTGCAACTTGGATTTCCGGCGCTTTAGTTTTTTAGTTAATAACTCCTTCGCTCGTCGATAGGGAGGCGCCACCAGTCCTTCACCCTATCACACATGCTAAGGAGGAGAAGCGAAAAATCCCTCACAAAACGTTAAAGGACCGCTTTCCCCAATAGTTTGTCTAGGCCTTAATAGTTTTATAATGTCTATGACCGAAACGCATCTATTATCACACAAATATTAGGTTTGCAACAAAAATATCTACAAAATTGTTCCAGTTCATAGGACAGAAGTTGGTTATTTACTTTTTTCATTAATCTATAACCCAAAATCAAGCTAGATTATTTTTATTCATAATTGGATTGATATTTGATATTTAAAATAAAAAAAAATAACCGTGAAGTATATAGGCCGGGGTCACCTTACAATAAATTTAGCTAGCCTAGGCAAAACGTTATATGGCCGGGCCATCTTGTTTAATTTTCAGATATATGATGTACGTTCATATGGCTACGGTTACTCACTAGCGAGACCGATCTGATTGAATTTAAGCTACTTAGTAAATTCTGCGAGAAAAACTTTTCGTCGTACGATACATTCTTCAACGTTTTCACCATCACGGTAACGATTTTCGCATTGAAATTTGATCACCCCTTGTGTGAGTTAAAAGGCAAAGATAAGATAGACAATACAATTGAACGGAATGAGAAGTTGGAAACACTGTAAGGTTATTTATTTCTCTATAAGTTCTCGCAAAAGTGGTACGAGAGAGAGGTGAAAGGCTGTAGCATTAGCAATAGATAAAGGTGTCGAATAATTATCATAAGCGGCGCATTTAATCCTTCTGTGGATGAATAGTGTATTCCTAAGCGTCAGCGATTCTCTATACAATTGTATTAAAAAGGCTTTCGTGTAATCAGAAGTAAATTTACTTCTGGTGTAATATAGAGTAATGTCTTTCCCATATATAAGCCACTACCATCAAAACATGCAAAGTAGTCGAGGATGGGTAGGGACTTTGCTACATTCAACGTTCTTCTTACATAAATCCGTTTTTGAATAAACTTAGTAAGTTTCCTTTTGGTTAAATTTCAACGGTATTTTTTCCATGCAGGTTTGGCTCATCGTTCTTTGTAACTTCACATTACTTAGCTTTAGAACCTTTCTTAAGTTAATAATTCCAAAAAGAAGCCTCTGTAGACTCCAACTATTTATCCGTGAATCATTCCCACTATTATATAAAGGTAAGAAATTCAGTTACGTTTGAAAATATCATTTCAAGAAACTAGTAGTCGAATAGACCCAACCAATAAATAAACAAGTTGGATTGGTTTCGTATCCATCTAAGGGATAGGATCACGTGACTAACAAAGTTGACTGTAGTACCACCATCTGTCATTGAGCGACGAAAATAAATCTCTTATTTTTCTGATTGGATTAGAGTCTGACTCTTGGGTAAAACGGGTTCTGCGCATGGCAAAATCAAGCCAATCAGGTTATCCCTTTCTCGCCTCAAAACCCGAGATCGAAATCTGAGCCGTTATAACAATTCAAAAGATTTGTTGGTTGGGTCTATTACTTAGCTTCGGCGTGAAAGCGTATAGCTGGAATAGGTGACCGAAGTGAAGTCCTAAGACTTTGGCTGTGCTTTAAAGAGGTGAACTAGATTCAAAATGAGTACATGAGCTTTTACAAAAATTGCCAAAAATATACAAGCAAAAGAATTTACAAGATGAGCCGTATTAGCTCAGTTAAAGAACGGTATTATTTGGTCATCTCTCTAAATAAGATTAAAATTGGTACCCACTGAAAATATTCGAAAAGTGCCCGAGTCTAGGACGCTTGATTTCGCCACCATATTGGAAAATGGCCCCCATTGTTCGAAAATTAAAATTTTATTAATCATTCGAAAATTATGAAAAGTGAATTTTTAATCAACTGAATATAATATTAAAACTAAGTTCTCTTGTCAAGGGCGCTTGCTTTCGCTGCCTTATCGGAAAATGGCCGCGGCTTGTCGAAAATAAAAATTTAACGATAATAATTTTTTTAAATTGGGAAATGTGACGAATAAGTTGCTTTGATTCACTAAAAAACATATTAAAAGTCACGCTTCTTTTCTTCGGCATATTGTCAAATGGCCACCGATATTAAAAAATTATAAAAAAAATTTGTGTTGAAGGGAACACTATTATTATTATTTTGATTTATGTTCAAAAATAGCAGTGTATTAAATAATACCATGAATGTATTCATAAGTACCCAAGAATTTTAAGTGAATACATTCACTATCGAAATTGTAAAGAAATTATGTATGAAATGAGATGAGTATTTATGAAGGTACTATTATCGATTTACGAATTAATGATGTTTCGAAACATTTTGGTATAAATCTTATCTGAAATCTATTTTTAATTTCGGATGATTGTTAATAATTCCTAATATTTTGTGGTTTTTAAAACTTAAAATTCGTCCCAAAAGTTTACGGAATCAATTGAAAAAAGTCGCATGTTCGAGGCGTAAACACTAGAAAAACTTCCACTTGCATCTTGAAATGTTGTTTGTTTATCAACCTCCACGTTACCTCGAATCGCAATTCGAAACAATTTCAAACTTTAATTTTCTTTTGAAAAACCTGGAAATTCTAGTTAATTTTTTACAGCATTTCAAAATGAACTGTCTTTAAATTTATTAACGGGCCTACAATTTCTTGGACTCTTCATTCTAATAGAAATTTACAAAGCATCGCTTTCCACAAAGGCGACAATAAACGTTCATTGTAATGTTGACACATTAAACGACATATTCAAGTATCCGAATATACCAATTGCAACTCATGTGCAATTGTTACGTTTTTACTTTCAGGTATGTAATAGTTTTTATCGCGCATTGTAATTTGAAACATGAAATGGTGCTTACCTTACGATTCTTGAATGGGGGAAATCCAGGGGCTATGACTAGCGTTTTCGAAATATTTCTATTCTAATTCATACTATGTTTTCATTTATTTTTCATTCATTGAGTTTTGAGTTAGTAAACTCAATTAGGGTTAGGGAGAGCAAAGTTTGAAATAACGAGAGTTCGATTAATACAAACCATTTTGTTAAACCAATTAAACGGTGAACACATTTAAACAAACATACAAAAAACAAGTTGGGAAATCAAAATAGACTTCTCCTAGTCGAGACACAATTAAGAGTTTTTCTTAAATAATAAAATAAATATAATTGATATTAATTATTTTAATCGTCATTAATTTAGCCGTTTTAAGAAAATTCACTACTAAAATCATTTTAAACATAGCTATTGTTAACGTTTGAATTCTAGCGTACGCCTCTTTAATAATTTTTGAAAATTTAGGGCATATAAGGAGATTGATTAACAATAAATGATAAGAAAAGTCGCAATTGCGTGAACCTTTGGTGGAAGCTCTGCCATTGAGAGGCCAGACGTTTCTCTTGGCGTTGGCATTTATAGCTTCCAACTGGAGTTGGTGGCACTGAATGCCAGCTTTTGCTTATAGAACAGGGCGGGGTTGGGTGGTATCATTGGCAGTCTGGGAAATAGCACACTTCCTCTGGTCTAAACCAGTTTATTAATTGCTTGGACATAGACGCTGCTATTTTATAATTTTGCCCTGCTTCATTATTGAGAGAACTACAGGACCTGTAGTTCTCTCAATTATGAAGCAGACGATAATCAGTTACCAGAACCACGGCCCACCCGCTCACGGAAGTGATCGATTTAGCCATGTTAAAAAGAAATCCCTCTCTGCACAAATGGCGGCCGATCAGGTGATTTTATTTTTCCCGCGGAAAACGCCGCGTGATTCTCGAGAACTCTGCGGCGCTCAAATGGACCAATACTATTGAAGCAGAAAGGCCTGCTAAAGATTCCAAGTAGAAGAAATCTATGTATTCCTGATAGTACTAATCGTTAAAATGTCTTTCAAAACATAATTCGCTTTTAGGCTGTTACCACAATTATTTATTTATCAGGACGAAGAAAAATATATCGTAGAAGAATACGAGAAGAGACGCGTTTCATTGGGCATTGAAAAGGAAACCAGCGAGGATGATGTGTTTAACAAAGCCCCTCAAGCCATTTACTTGGCCACCTATGATCATTTGGAATATTTTTGCACCGTTGGGTATAAAGCAAATGCCAGGCATTCCAGACTTTATTACGGAAGAAACAGTTTCAAAACAAGTTACGCTGCTATTCCTTTATCTAAAAACGCATTGCCCATCATTAAAAAACTAATAAATAGAAGGTTTGATCCTAGATTATACCGATAAAGCTTGAGCTTCTAGTGTTAAACTAATTCTTGAACCGCAGAAATATATGGCACTGTACAAATGCTTCAAGTATCCTTTAAAATAAACCCAACTAACAAATCTTTTGAATTTTTATAACGGCTCAAATCTAGGGCCGGAAATAAGCACAGGACACTAGACATTGTCCAGTAAAATTTTAAAATGTCCCATAATTTTTTTCAAAACTAAGGGGGTCACTGGACATTATGACCAAAAAATTGTCCGAAGTTTTGATAGCTTGACTATGATGATGCGACACTATTTTTGCACACTCCAGTAGACAATGTCCTATAAATTTTACAGTCAAACAGGGGGGGGTCACTGGACATATGTCCTATTAGAAAATTTTCTTATTTCCGGCCCTGCTCAGATCTCGTTCTCGGTTTCTGAGGTGAGAAAGGATAACCTGATTGGCTCCATTTTGCCATGCGCAGAACCTGTTTTACCCCCAAGAGTCAGACTCTATCGAGACTAGTCCAATCAGAAAAAACTAAATTTATTTTCGTCCCTCAACGACAGATGGTACTATAGGCAACCATGAGGCAACCTAATTGTTAGTCACGTGATCATAGCATCTCTATGCCTTATCAAACACGGCTTTGAAATAATCGAATGATATGCTCAAATTCCTCACATAATTCCAAATTTACGAAACTGTATTTCTTTCCAGGCTTAAACTTAAAACAAATTTAAAAACCATTAACGTTTTACATAGCAACAGCGGTATAATTCAAAACTGCTGTTCGAGAAATTGCGGCTGCTGTTTCAGAAAAAAAGAGACTGCTGCTTTGGAAAAAAGCAGTGTTCAACTGCTGTATATGGAACTGCCGTAATGCTTAAATCTAATATTTATCCCCTAACGCAAAAAACAATTACCAGTGATTCCAGTCATATATTTTCATCAATATTCAATAATTAAAACAGATTAACAGCCAACTCATATTTGTTACGTTCTAAGCTAAATATCTTTTCCAACCCGTTTTGACGGCATCACCAAAGTGAATAAGCTGGCTAAGGGTATTTTTTTTCCGTTTTCACAATATTTTTAGTATTCAAGCACGTATAGTAATTTATTAAAGCATAGCATGGCTCCAGTGGATCACCTACTAAGTGACTTTCCTCCTGAACTCCGGGTTTGGCTTGGCAAAGGCTAGTGGGCGGGATTTATTTATGCACCTATAAATCCTGCCCACAAATGCCTCTAGCTTTGCCAAGCAATAACTGGAGTTCGTAAGGAAAGTTAAATTTTAGGTGATCCACTGGAGCTGCGCTATGCTTTAAGCTTAATTTTCACATTTTCTAGTTTATAAAACTATGAAAAGCCTTACTAAAGGCAAAATAAAAATATACCATCCTTTCACTTAAGTTAGGGGAAAATTAAAATGAATAAATTACGTTAAAATATTAATTGCTTCGTATTTATGACTTTTCAACCCACGATGACACTATATAAATGCAAAACTTTAACAAAAACGGAGCCTCCGACTAAAATGAAAAGAAATGCAGTTTAGCGGTAAAATTGTCATCGATTACATTTCAAAGTTTAAAATTAGGTATATTGCAATAAAATATCTACACCAGTAAGTCCCATGTACTTAAAGGCCATAAAAATATCTTTATAATTAATAAAAATTAATTACCGGACTACTTGCGTATAAAATACTAGGTATTTACAAATAATTCAACTTTATTTACGCAATAAAATTTTAAAACTCGGAAAAACAAAAAATTTTACCGAGCTCCGACGACTAGTTTCGCATCTTACCGATGCATCATCAGGTCTAAATGAAGGGGCGAGATTTTCTATCACAAATTAACAATCATCACGTGGTTCCATAAAGGTCGGGGATTTTTCTATTCCAAAGTTCAATAATATAGCTACCCGGACCGTCGTCTCGGTTTAGAGCTTGTAGTTTTTTACGTTTTTTATAAATTTCAAATGATTCGCGTACATTAAGTTTAATGTAGTTGTCAAACATCGCAATGTTTTTTATATTAAAATAACATTGCAATTTTATGGAAGTTGTAATAGCGTAGTTTCTTCAAACATTAAAATTTGGTCTTCCCTTAGTAGATACCAAAATATTGCTCTAATGCTAAAATTGATGCTGCATTGTGAGATGCCCTTTTACAATAAAAAATACTGAACTTTCAGAATTCGTGCTTTTTGGGAAACTGGCCACCGCATCCTGGTGTTAAAATTAAAACAGAGAAAAGGATGCTCAAGGTATATGATGAATGAACAAGTTTTGAAACAAGAAACCCTTACAATATTTGACTTAAAAGCGGTGTTCATGCTCTACGTCTTTATCAATTCAGGCGTTATCGTTATATTTTTTTGTTCGCTGATGAAAAATCTCACTAAGAAAAAGGTTAGTTGAGGATAAAAACATTAGGTATTTAATAATTTCTCACGTTGGCATATATTTTCAGGAAAGATTCATCTACCAAAGACCAAAAATAATAAGACGACGGGGCCGCCGCTCCTATAAATCTCGTCTAGGTCACCGGGTCAGATTTGTGAATCCATCAAATAACATGAAGATTTATCCACATGATCCAGTGTTAAAAGCTGACCGAACCAGCGCATTAACAAACGAAACACATATTGACTCGGCGTAAAAAGCGCATTTGACGTCTTAACGTTAGATATAACAAAATGGAATTTCTCTCCTCAAAACAAAATCTTCAAAATTTTCGCTTTATATAGTTGAAGTTGAGGCCAGGTCCCTGTGACGTAGAAGGTGAATATTGTACATAGCCCTTGTCTTAATCTAAGTCGTAATGTTGTTGCTAAGCCTAAAACTTTAAATTGAAGCCCTAACTCGCGAGAGAGCCAACCTCTTTTAAATAATTATGGATCAGATGGAAAATAAACTTTTCCGGTGCATTTCGAATATCAGAATAGATATATTACTTCAAAAATTTGTATCTGGATCAAATGTTAACCGATTTTAACAAAATTTGTTCAAATTTAAAGGCAAAATCCGTTAGCTGGGGGATTAGTTCATGGAGACAAGCTTTCATTACATTTTAAATTTATTATAATATCATTGACAGAAAAGTATTATTCAATATAATACTACAGTTACGAAAACACGAGTTTCACTGCAGGATTTTTCTTATGTTTTTTTTAGATATGATTTTAATGAAAATGAAGTTTTAAATTAAATATATTTTTCTGTAAATATGAACATGTTGTTTATTGTATGATGTGAAAAAATATTCAGAACATCTGCATGCTTTTCAATTTACTCAAATTTACGAATGGCTAGTATGCACTCCTGAATCGCGAGAACCACACGAGTTACTAGATAAATAAGAAGTTGCTAACAGTTATTATATATATTCCCTTGAAATCTAAAATTGTAGTTAAATTAATTTAAAGGAAACAAAAATATTAAATTATTGAGTGTGAGATTATGTATCAAAATTCAAAAATTTTTCATTTTCCCTCTAAAACATCGTTTTTATTCGGTTGTTTTCAACTATTTGTAAAAAAAATACACTTTAGAAATCAATATATTCATTGCAAATCTTCAAAATGTGTTGCTAAGTAATAAAGTATAAAAAGTGCATTTGTCTTTTTTTTTCAAATAAAAACTGGCTTTTGAATTATCAGAAATCTACTTTGACAATAGGTTTCGCGCCAAAACAGTCTCCCCTGCACGTCCGACTTTCAATATTTACGTTTTCTTTCCAAAAAGAATTCATTACCATTTTTAGCCACATCGTATGATGAACATCTACGATGTGGGTCTTAGTTTGACCTGGCCTGTTGGTGGTGGTGGTGGTGGTGGTGAGGGCGTCGTGAAAGAGAACTGCCTTAGACAGTATATATTTTTCGGTCGTCATTGAAGGGAGAGTGAATGGGAGAGAATTGGGGTGAGGTGATATATTTCGTTCGTGTATTTTAAAAGGAAGGGAATTATAATTGTTAGTTTAAGCAGTGGATTTATTTGTACTAGCAAAGTTAAACATTGAGAATTGTGTTTTACGTTTGCTCGATATATTTAAAGCGAGAGAGAGGACTATGGTATTGCCTTAATTTAAAATGGAAGGTTTAATACTCCCTTTAAAATTCCGGTCACCCGTGGACAATAAAAGGTTTCACGCCATCAATCATCCCGACCCCCGATTTCAAAATTCAAAGAAATGGAGGGGGATTTTTAAGAAGCAAAAGCAAGTAAATACCGACGTTATATGTAGAATGGTGTTTATTATTAGAATTTACGTGTATTTCTCCTCAAATCGAGAAGAATTTTAAAAGAAAGTCCGAGCGGGCAAGAATTCTAGAAGCGCGCTTTAGAAATCGTTTTAGTTTCTTCTTAGCTACAAGGTATCGATGGGATTAATAGTTTTACCTGAGTAGTAGTGGTAGTAGTAGTAGTGTTAGTAATTTAGTTACGGGCGTTGGCGATTTTTGATTCTCTTTACCAAGCAGCCATTGAAAAATTATTCCCTCTGTCCGGTATATTAGGGGATATTTCACTAGAAGTATATTTATTGTAGTAGGGATAGCGAGAGTACGTAAACGATGTGGCTTAATTATGGGCTAGACCATCTTGTTCTGCATGAAATCTTCTAAGTGAACAGCATAGTTATCGATTCTCCATATTTAAAGAGTCGAAAGTAAATAAACCTCAAAATGCAACTCGATAAAGTGGTCACCATAATGGATTTTATGAAACTAGATACGCTATCGCAAAAAAATAAGCTAGACTATGTACACATAATGGCCAAACATAGCGCCTTTTCAGTGAAAGATAAATATATAAAACATTGTTTTACCTAAATTCAGTCAAAGAGTTTTAGTAAAAAATACCGGAAAACTTCAATCTGTTGGTTAAGTACTTCTCTAGCTCGTTGTCCATAAGTTTCGACCTAATTTTAACTTTAGCAGAATTTCTAGAAATGTCCGCCTCTTCTGCTAAATATGAAAAACTGTTTCCGGAGAGATTTTTCAAGTACAGGTGAGTACACTGTAATTAGTGTAAATTTTACTTGATCACTATAAGCGCACGTCAGGAAAATAAGGAAAACGTATTTTAACATTATATTTATTGTAACAGATTTACGGAACAGGTTTATGTCCATTACGGAATCACCACGGTAATTTCGTTTTGTCTAAGATAAATTTTATTCCAAGGAAAATATATTTGATGGGGTAGAATCGTGAATAGGCCAACCTATCAAACACCCGCCACGATCTCTTAACGATCATTGGTCCGCTCACTGAAGGCAGCAAATCGCTATGTAAAAACCCTCTTAGTTATCAGTTTGAAGCGATTTCAACAGCCTCAGTTAACAATTAAAGACGCTTTAATTAGTGATATCAACTAAGGCTGTCGGTATAATCCTCTATATCAGATGGAAATATTGCTAACAAAACTTTTCTCATTAACCCAGGCGTTAGTATCCTTAAAAACATCTCATTACAGCTTAAAGGGACTGTAAGGAAGGCATCGGTGGGTGGTCAAAAATTATTTGAAATACGTCAGAGGCACGTGACCGAGGAGAGTCGTGGTTCAAAGAAGCTTAGTTCCTTTTTTTTCGAAAACTACCGCTTCCGGGAATTGGCGCTGGAATCTAGCGAAAAACAAGGACTAAGTGTTCAGTCCCAATCCATACCTAGTCTTTGCATCTTGTTGTCACGTGGTGCCTGTAGCGTATTTCAAATAATTTTTACCCGCCTGCCGATACCTTCTTCACAGTTCCTTTAAAATGCCATTCAGATTAGGCTCATTCCAGGTTTAAATACCATAACGAATAGTCTCATCCCCAAGTGTAAATACCCCTAACACACCCGCTTCAAGTTGGTTTTCAAAGTAGCTTCAAAAATTCGTGTTTGTAATTATTTTCTCGATTGTGAGTTTTGATCACACTTAAGTTAGGAAGCGTTTTGTGTCGCTGCGAACTGCTTTACCCTATAATCTTGAACACGGTTTAAGAGAAAATAACTAATTGGATCGTTTAGCCTTGGTTGGTGATGTGGAGTATATGCTTTAGAGGTAGTTCTCGGTTTTGAACACGAGACGTCTCTTCCTACAGATATATATTCCTTAATTGAATTTAGTTTTCTTTTTCCATTAAAGTTCTCATCAATAGGAAACAGATGACTTGCCGCTTGTAATGAAGAGGATTTCATTCGGTATAGAGTATGCCCAAAGAATTCATAATATAACGTACATTTTGGTTGCTGATGATTTAGGGTAGTCAAATGTTAAAGTTTGAAAATATTTTTAGCCCTCTTCTTACATTGATAGACTACTTAGACTTAACGAAAGTAATCAAGGGTGATGTGTTAAATTTAGTAAGATACTTTTTGAAACGTTAATTACAGCATGGATTAAGCTTGACTAGATCTAACGTATTTTCAGGAGCAGATGACAAAGGAGTCTCGGACGCTAGCTTCCACAATATAGAGGGCAATGGCACCCGCGTACGTCACAGCTGTAGCGATATCGTTTGCCATAGAGGCGCTATCAGACATTATAGCAGACGATGCTTTTGGTGGATTATATCTGGCACCAAAGTCTGCTGGGAATTTTTTTGTAATAACGGACTAACGGTGGCTACTGAGGTTCGTCCTATCCGATCGCGACATAAATATACACAATATAATTACTTTATTCAAACAGCTGTAACCGTTGGTATTAAGATAAAAGATAAGACTACATTTTGTGACTTTAAACCTACTAAATAGGGTCAAATTAAGTCCAAACTAGCAGAGAACCCCAGGTAAGCCAAGGCTTAATTAACAATTTGTGCCCACTGGAATGATTGGGGTCGGGTTTTCAAAAGATAAAAGCGAGGTTTTAAAAGATGCCGAAACACAATATTATATATGTGTTTTAGGGCCAAAATATTCCGTATTTTGGCTAAAAGAGGTTGGAAACGAAATCACTGTCTCTTACTTTTTGAGCTTTAAAAGATCGTGAGTGATTTCTTTTCCCAACCTCTTGTAGCTATCATTTAATTCAAGAAGAAATTTAGAAAAAATTAACTGAAACACATTTTAGTTTTTTAATAGTGTACATACGGTACTAGCTGGGCTTTTCATTATCAATTTTAGCCTAAAAAAAAGATTAAAAAGCCGTTGAAATCCAATTTTTAACTCTAATACTCGTTACGCCTAGGCTAATTATAAGCAGACGATACGTATTTTTAAAGAGAGGCTCCAGACGCGATTTCCCAGATCTCCTTTCGAGACTTTGCAGCCACGCTATTGGTTGGAAAATAAAGCTCAAATTTCCTACGAGAGGTGGCACTGGCGTAATGATTTTGGTTAATAACCGTGACGTTCGCGGATCCCATTGCCCTCTACATTATGGAAGCTAGCGTCCGAGACTCCTTTGTCATCTGCTCCTGGTATTTTTCAACACTGTGGAATTAAACGATAAAAAATTATTTAAATGCAGCTTCATGTACCTATCAAAGGGAAAGCGAATTTACAATTTCATATCGTATTTTACCACGATAGTGGTATTATGTTTACTTTCAATATTTCAAGTTTTTAATATAATTGAACCAAAGTTTAAAATCCATTGAAATATCACGGAAACTCACTTTCGATATATATAAATAATTTTGTCTTGTCGAGCTTGTTCGTCCGTTTTGATGACATCACTATGGCGTGAGGAAAAAGCGCGGGAATCCTATACGCGTCTCGAGCTTCTCGCCAGTCTAAACTCTGGGTCTGATAGCGGAGAGAGTGGCACCATCTCACGTGAAAAATATATCTGTGACATCAACCTATAGGGAAACGTTTTAGCCTTTCATAAAAAGTGGATTTCAAATGAAGCATTTTCAAATGCATATTGCCAGAAGGGGATAATAGAAGAAGGATGACACTCTGTATCCTCTTAATGCTTTAGTTATGTAACGTCATTCTTCCCAGGCTCACCCCTTTTAGTTTGCTTTCCCGTTCATCAAACTCCAGATGGGCATCGCACCGTAAGGTGAATTCTATAGTTGTTTGGCACTAAATCCCCAGCAATCATCCCACAAGCCTCGTCTTGACGTGGGACAAAAATGCACAAGCGCGTATTGCCAAATATTTAAACGCTAATAGAGTAATGATGAGGGAACTATTTATCGTGTATGTGATTCGGTTTAGTAACCTTGCTCCAAATGATCCGATGTTGGTAAGAGTGACGTTACACTTACCCCGCTTTGTGGTACACTTCTCTCGAAGAGAAGTATTATATACTTCTGATATTGCCAAATAACTAGAAATCGGAGAATTAAAAGCTTGATATTTTTGAATTCACAGAAATTAATTCTATCTTTTGTTATATAAATCGGAGGTTTTTCAAACGAAGCCTCTCATTCCCTTTAACTAACAGTAGTAAACAAATTAAATCAGTATTACCCGCATTAAAACCTTTTATCTAAAGCCGTACCACGCCTTATTTTGTAGTGTTTGTTTTTCGGATGCGTTTTCAGAGTTTGGACTCGATCATGTTTCCAGTGGAAATTACCGAGTCCGACAATATGAAAGAATTTGTTGCCGGTGGTTTATTTGACGCCACCGAGACAATCATATTGTCAGCGGCTCCGAAACTGTCAGTATCAACATCTCTCTCGTTTTTGTCAATGGATTTAACGGTACATCTTGCAAACACCACTTACGCGTAACTCCGTAGTTCTAATCGATACTATTTCTAGTCTGCCGCGTGCATTTGCCTTTTTGCCATTGTTATTTCAATACTTTTGACGCACAAAGTGTGGCACGCAATCATAACAATGCCAGGAAATAGATTAAGTCAAGCAATCACGCAATATTTCAAAGTTTTATGGGATATCCTTTCCATATTTTTTTCCGAACGTAAGTAATAGCCCTTTTTGAAGAAAAACTAATGAAAGAAATCCTGGATTAAAGGTTTTCTTCGAGTCATTTCAACCGTCGTGGCAACAGATCTTACAAAACCCATCATAAATTAAAGTCCTGACTGACTGATAATCAACGCCCAGCCCAAACCGCTTGCCCTAGAAGGCTGAAACTTTGCAGGAATGTTACTCATCAGTAGTAGGCGCGTACAAAGAAAGATTTTACCAATCCGCCACTATCTTAAAAAATGGCGCCCAGAAATGTAAAAAATCTTCTCTATGCAACAAAGTCCGCGCGTTTCAACCGATTTCACAAATATTTAGTACACTGGTTTCCTTTAACCTGTAGACGGGCTGAATGGTCTTTCGGGTTCGATTTGTTGCCATCTTTTTAAATGGCGACCAAAAACTTAAAACCCTTCTTTATGGAATAATGTCCGCATGAAAAGTAGCAAGAAATGTCCCGACGGGCTGACGGGCAACGCCGAGTGCCTTTGCTCCTAGGGTGCTACAAAAATATCAGTCATCAATAAAATCTACCCATTCTTTATATCATTTTGATGGAAGTTCTTATTACACGCGAGCGACGCTGAGGGTAACAGGTAGTTATGATATATGATTAACAAAATATCTAGTTGCCTTTACGTTTTGTCACGTGATTATAGGAGCGCGTGATTTTAAAATATTTCAAATCACGCGCGATTCAAAATTGCTAGGCCTAACTTCATTTTAAAAATTTTCGAGCAAAGTGAAAGTCATCAAAATTTTCCAATAAAGGTAAGACCTTCAAGTTTTTATATGAGCGGAGCGGCTAAATGTGCGCCTGTTTTTGTTATTATCAAGTTAAGTCAACTGAATTAATTTCCCCCTTTTCCAAAATTGTATGCTTTACTTCAAAATAATTGCTAATTAGCTTGTTTATTGTCACCTTTTCCAAAATACTTGGGAAGTAATGACTTTAAATTTAAAAAAAATAATTTTTCCTTTATTGATTTAGGCTTACAAAAATGGAGAAAGAATCAAGAAATATGGGGGAAAACCTCAAAAAAATTGAGGAAACAATAAGTTTCCAAGGATGCCAGGTGTCCCAGGTAACGATAAATTTTTACGTTGGAGGCCGCCGGAACAATGGCACTGAGGAAAGAAACATTTGTACAAGTGGCAAAAAAATGGGGAATTTCCCGGAAAAAAATTTTCCTTTAACCTGTAGACGGGCTGAATGGTCTTTCGGGTTCGATTTGTTGCCATCTTTTTAAATGGCGGCCAAAAACTTAAAACCCTTCTTTATGGAATAATGTCCGCATGAAAAGTAGCAAGAAATGTCCCGACGGGCTGACGGGCAACGCCGAGTGCCTTCGCTCCTTACAAAAATGGAGAAAGAATTAAGAAATATGGGGGAAAACCTCAAAAAAATTGAGGAAACAATAAGTTTCCAAGGATGCCAGGTGTCCCAGGTAACGATAAATTTTTACGTTGGAGGCCGCCGGAACAATGGCACTGAGGAAAGAAACATTTGTACAAGTGGCAAAAAAAATGGGGAATTTCCCGGAAAAAAAAAAATTTCCTTTAACCTGTAGACGGGCTGAATGGTCTTTCGGGTTCGATTTTTTGCCATCTTTTTAAATGGCGGCCAAAAACTTAAAACCCTTCTTTATGGAATAATGTCCGCATGAAAAGTAGCAAGAAATGTCCCGACGGGCTGACGGGCAACGCCGAGTGCCTTCGCTCCTTACAAAAATGGAAAAAGAATTAAGAAATATGGGGGAAAACCTCAAAAAAATTGAGGAAACAATAAGTTTCCAAGGATGACAGGTGTCCCAGGTAACGATAAATTTTTACGTTGGAGGCCGCCGGAACAATGGCACTGAGGAAAGAAACATTTGTACAAGTGGGAAAAAATGGGGAATTTCCCGGAAAAAATTTTTCCTTTAACCTGTAGACGGGCTGAATGGTCTTTCGGGTTCGATTTGTTGCCATCTTTTTAAATGGCGGCCAAAAACTTAAAACCCTTCTTTATGGAATAATGTCCGCATGAAAAGTAACAAGAAATGTCCCGACGGGCTGACGGGCAACGCCGAGTGCCTTCGCTCCTTACAAAAATGGAGAAAGAAATATGGGGGAAAACCTCAAAAAAATTGAGGAAACAATAAGTTTCCAAGGATGCCAGGTGTCCCAGGTAACGATAAATTTTTACGTTGGAGGCCGCCGGAACAATGGCACTGAGGAAAGAAACATTTGTACAAGTGGGAAAAAAATGGGGAATTTCCCGGAAAAAAATTTTCCTTTAACCTGTAGACGGGCTGAATGGTCTTTCGGGTTCGATTTGTTGCCATCTTTTTAAATGGCGGCCAAAAACTTAAAACCCTTCTTTATGGAATAATGTCCGCATGAAAAGTAACAAGAGATGTCCCGACGGGCTGACGGGCAACGCCGAGTGCCTTCGCTCCTTACAAAAATGGAGAAAGAATTAAGAAATATGGGGGAAAACCTCAAAAAAATTGAGGAAACAATAAGTTTCCAAGGATGCCAGGTGTCCCAGGTAACAATAAATTTTTACGTTGGAGGCCGCCGGAACAATGGCACTGAGGAAAGAAACATTTGTACAAGTGGGAAAAAAATGGGGAATTTCCCGGAAATAAAATTTCCTTTAACCTGTAGACGGGCTGAATGGTCTTTCGGGTTCGATTTGTTGCCATCTTTTTAAATGGCGGCCAAAAACTTAAAACCCTTCTTTATGGAATAATGTCCGCATGAAAAGTAACAAGAGATGTCCCGACGGGCTGACGGGCAACGCCGAGTGCCTTCGCTCCTTACAAAAATGGAGAAAGAATTAAGAAATATGGGGGAAAACCTCAAAAAAATTGAGGAAACAATAAGTTTCCAAGGATGCCAGGTGTCCCAGGTAACAATAAATTTTTACGTTGGAGGCCGCCGGAACAATGGCACTGAGGAAAGAAACATTTGTGCAAGTGGCAAAAAAATGGGGAATTTCCCGGAAATAAAATTTCCTTTAACCTGTAGACGGGCTGAATGGTCTTTCGGGTTCGATTTGTTGCCATCTTTTTAAATGGCGGCCAAAAACTTAAAACCCTTCTTTATGGAATAATGTCCGCATGAAAAGTAGCAAGAAATGTCCCGACGGGCTGACGGGCAACGCCGAGTGCCTTCGCTCCTTACAAAAATGGAGAAAGAATTAAGAAATATGGGGGAAAACCTCAAAAAAATTGAGGAAACAATAAGTTTCCAAGGATGCCAGGTGTCCCAGGTAACGATAAATGTTTACGTTGGAGGCCGCCGGAACAATGGCACTGAGGAAAGAAACATTTGTATAAGTGGCAAAAAAATGGGGAATTTCCCGGAAAAATTTTTTCCTTTAACCTGTAGACGGGCTGAATGGTCTTTCGGGTTCGATTTGTTGCCATCTTTTTAAATGGCGGCCAAAAACTTAAAACCCTTCTTTATGGAATAATGTCCGCATAAAAATAGCAACAAATGTCCCGACGGGCTGACGGGCAACGCCGAGTGCCTTCGCTCCTTACAAAAATGGAGAAAGAATTAAGAAATATGGGGGAAAACCTCAAAAAAATTGAGGAAACAATAAGTTTCCAAGGATGCCAGGTGTCCCAGGTAACGATAAATTTTTACGTTGGAGGCCGCCGGAACAATGGCACTGAGGAAAGAAACATTTGTACAAGTGGCAAAAAAATGGGGAATTTCCCGGAAAAAAAAATTTCCTTTAACCTGTAGACGGGCTGAATGGTCTTTCGGGTTCGATTTGTTGCCATCTTTTTAAATGGCGGCCAAAAACTTAAAACCCTTCTTTATGGAATAATGTCCGCATGAAAAGTAGCAAGAAATGTCCCGACGGGCTGACGGGCAACGCCGAGTGCCTTCGCTCCTTACAAAAATGGAAAAAGAGTTAAGAAATATGGGGGAAAACCTCAAAAAAATTGAGGAAACAATAAGTTTCCAAGGATGCCAGGTGTCCCAGGTAACGATAAATTTTTACGTTGGAGGCCGCCGGAACAATGGCACTGAGGAAAGAAACATTTGTACAAGTGGCAAAAAAATGGGGAATTTCCCGGAAAAAAATTTTCCTTTAACCTGTAGACGGGCTGAATGGTCTTTCGGGTTCGATTTGTTGCCATCTTTTTAAATGGCGGCCAAAAACTTAAAACCCTTCTTTATGGAATAATGTCCGCATGAAAAGTAACAAGAAATGTCCCGACGGGCTGACGGGCAACGCCGAGTGCCTTCGCTCCTTACAAAAATGGAGAAAGAAATATGGGGGAAAACCTCAAAAAAATTGAGGAAACAATAAGTTTCCAAGGATGCCAGGTGTCCCAGGTAACGATAAATATTTACGTTGGAGGCCGCCGGAACAATGGCACTGAGGAAAGAAACATTTGTACAAGTGGCAAAAAAATGGGGAATTTCCCGGAAAAAAAAATTTCCTTTAACCTGTAGACGGGCTGAATGGTCTTTCGGGTTCGATTTGTTGCCATCTTTTTAAATGGCGGCCAAAAACTTAAAACCCTTCTTTATGGAATAATGTCCGCATGAAAAGTAGCAAGAAATGTCCCGACGGGCTGACGGGCAACGCCGAGTGCCTTCGCTCCTTACAAAAATGGAAAAAGAGTTAAGAAATATGGGGGAAAACCTCAAAAAAATTGAGGAAACAATAAGTTTCCAAGGATGCCAGGTGTCCCAGGTAACGATAAATTTTTACGTTGGAGGCCGCCGGAACAATGGCACTGAGGAAAGAAACATTTGTACAAGTGGCAAAAAAATGGGGAATTTCCCGGAAAAAAATTTTCCTTTAACCTGTAGACGGGCTGAATGGTCTTTCGGGTTCGATTTGTTGCCATCTTTTTAAATGGCGGCCAAAAACTTAAAACCCTTCTTTATGGAATAATGTCCGCATGAAAAGTAACAAGAAATGTCCCGACGGGCTGACGGGCAACGCCGAGTGCCTTCGCTCCTTACAAAAATGGAGAAAGAAATATGGGGGAAAACCTCAAAAAAATTGAGGAAACAATAAGTTTCCAAGGATGCCAGGTGTCCCAGGTAACGATAAATTTTTACGTTGGAGGCCGCCGGAACAATGGCACTGAGGAAAGAAACATTTGTACAAGTGGCAAAAAAATGGGGAATTTCCCGGAAAAAAAAATTTCCTTTAACCTGTAGACGGGCTGAATGGTCTTTCGGGTTCGATTTGTTGCCATCTTTTTAAATGGCGGCCAAAAACTTAAAACCCTTCTTTATGGAATAATGTCCGCATGAAAAGTAGCAAGAAATGTCCCGACGGGCTGACGGGCAACGCCGAGTGCCTTCGCTCCTTACAAAAATGGAAAAAGAGTTAAGAAATATGGGGGAAAACCTCAAAAAAATTGAGGAAACAATAAGTTTCCAAGGATGACAGGTGTCCCAGGTAACGATAAATTTTTACGTTGGAGGCCGCCGGAACAATGGCACTGAGGAAAGAAACATTTGTACAAGTGGGAAAAAAATGGGGAATTTCCCGGAAAAAAATTTTCCTTTAACCTGTAGACGGGCTGAATGGTCTTTCGGGTTCGATTTGTTGCCATCTTTTTAAATGGCGGCCAAAAACTTAAAACCCTTCTTTATGGAATAATGTCCGCATGAAAAGTAACAAGAAATGTCCCGACGGGCTGACGGGCAACGCCGAGTGCCTTCGCTCCTTACAAAAATGGAGAAAGAAATATGGGGGAAAACCTCAAAAAAATTGAGGAAACAATAAGTTTCCAAGGATGCCAGGTGTCCCAGGTAACGATAGATTTTTACGTTGGAGGCCGCCGGAACAATGGCACTGAGGAAAGAAACATTTGTACAAGTGGCAAAAAAATGGGGAATTTCCCGGAAAAAAAAATTTCCTTTAACCTGTAGACGGGCTGAATGGTCTTTCGGGTTCGATTTGTTGCCATCTTTTTAAATGGCGGCCAAAAACTTAAAACCCTTCTTTATGGAATAATGTCCGCATGAAAAGTAGCAAGAAATGTCCCGACGGGCTGACGGGCAACGCCGAGTGCCTTCGCTCCTTACAAAAATGGAAAAAGAGTTAAGAAATATGGGGGAAAACCTCAAAAAAATTGAGGAAACAATAAGTTTCCAAGGATGACAGGTGTCCCAGGTAACGATAAATTTTTACGTTGGAGGCCGCCGGAACAATGGCACTGAGGAAAGAAACATTTGTACAAGTGGGAAAAAAATGGGGAATTTCCCGGAAAAAAATTTTCCTTTAACCTGTAGACGGGCTGAATGGTCTTTCGGGTTCGATTTGTTGCCATCTTTTTAAATGGCGGCCAAAAACTTAAAACCCTTCTTTATGGAATAATGTCCGCATGAAAAGTAACAAGAAATGTCCCGACGGGCTGACGGGCAACGCCGAGTGCCTTCGCTCCTTACAAAAATGGAGAAAGAAATATGGGGGAAAACCTCAAAAAAATTGAGGAAACAATAAGTTTCCAAGGATGCCAGGTGTCCCAGGTAACGATAGATTTTTACGTTGGAGGCCGCCGGAACAATGGCACTGAGGAAAGAAACATTTGTACAAGTGGCAAAAAAATGGGGAATTTCCCGGAAAAAAATTTTCCTTTAACCTGTAGACGGGCTGAATGGTCTTTCGGGTTCGATTTGTTGCCATCTTTTTAAATGGCGGCCAAAAACTTAAAACCCTTCTTTATGGAATAATGTCCGCATGAAAAGTAACAAGAAATGTCCCGACGCGCTGACGGGCAACGCCGAGTGCCTTCGCTCCTTACAAAAATGGAGAAAGATATATGGGGGAAAACCTCAAAAAAATTGAGGAAACAATAAGTTTCCAAGGATGCCAGGTGTCCCAGGTAACGATAAATTTTTACGTTGGAGGCCGCGGGAACAATGGCACTGAGGAAAGAAACATTTGTACAAGTGGCAAAAAAATGGGGAATTTCCCGGAAAAAAAATTTCCTTTAACCTGTAGACGGGCTGAATGGTCTTTCGGGTTCGATTTGTTGCCATCTTTTTAAATGGCGGCAGAAAACTTAAAAACCTTCTTTATGGAATAATGTCCGCATGAAAGGTAGCAAGAAATGTCCCGACGGGCTGACGGGCAACGCCGAGTGCCTTCGCTCCTTACAAAAATGGAGAAAGAATTAAGAAATATGGGGGAAAACCTCAAAAAAATTGAGGAAACAATAAGTTTCCAAGGATGCCAGGTGTCCCAGGTAACGATAAATTTTTACGTTGGAGGCCGCCGGAACAATGGCACTGAGGAAAGAAACATTTGTACAAGTGGCAAAAAAATGGGGAATTTCCCGGAAAAAAAAATTTCCTTTAACCTGTAGACGGGCTGAATGGTCTTTCGGGTTCGATTTGTTGCCATCTTTTTAAATGGCGGCCAAAAACTTAAAACCCTTCTTTATGGAATAATGTCCGCATGAAAAGTAGCAAGAAATGTCCCGACGGGCTGACGGGCAACGCCGAGTGCCTTCGCTCCTTACAAAAATGGAAAAAGAATTAAGAAATATGGGGGAAAACCTCAAAAAAATTGAGGAAACAATAAGTTTCCAAGGATGACAGGTGTCCCAGGTAACGATAAATTTTTACGTTGGAGGCCGCCGGAACAATGGCACTGAGGAAAGAAACATTTGTACAAGTGGGAAAAAAATGGGGAATTTCCCGGAAAAAAATTTTCCTTTAACCTGTAGACGGGCTGAATGGTCTTTCGGGTTCGATTTGTTGCCATCTTTTTAAATTGCGGCCAAAAACTTAAAACCCTTCTTTATGGAATAATGTCCGCATGAAAAGTAACAAGAAATGTCCCGACGGGCTGACGGGCAACGCCGAGTGCCTTCGCTCCTTACAAAAATGAGAAAGAAATATGGGGGAAAACCTCAAAAAAATTGAGGAAACAATAAGTTTCCAAGGATGCCAGGTGTCCCAGGTAACGATAAATTTTTACGTTGGAGGCCGCCGGAACAATGGCACTGAGGAAAGAAACATTTGTACAAGTGGGAAAAAAATGGGGAATTTCCCGGAAAAAAATTTTCCTTTAACCTGTAGACGGGCTGAATGGTCTTTCGGGTTCGATTTGTTGCCATCTTTTTAAATGGCGGCCAAAAACTTAAAACCCTTCTTTATGGAATAATGTCCGCATGAAAAGTAACAAGAAATGTCCCGACGGGCTGACGGGCAACGCCGAGTGCCTTCGCTCCTTACAAAAATGGAGAAAGAAATATGGGGGAAAACCTCAAAAAAATTGAGGAAACAATAAGTTTCCAAGGATGCCAGGTGTCCCAGGTAACGATAGATTTTTACGTTGGAGGCCGCCGGAACAATGGCACTGAGGAAAGAAACATTTGTACAAGTGGCAAAAAAATGGGGAATTTCCCGGAAAAAAATTTTCCTTTAACCTGTAGACGGGCTGAATGGTCTTTCGGGTTCGATTTGTTGCCATCTTTTTAAATGGCGGCCAAAAACTTAAAACCCTTCTTTATGGAATAATGTCCGCATGAAAAGTAACAAGAAATGTCCCGACGCGCTGACGGGCAACGCCGAGTGCCTTCGCTCCTTACAAAAATGGAGAAAGATATATGGGGGAAAACCTCAAAAAAATTGAGGAAACAATAAGTTTCCAAGGATGCCAGGTGTCCCAGGTAACGATAAATTTTTACGTTGGAGGCCGCCAGAACAATGGCACTGAGGAAAGAAACATTTGTACAAGTGGCAAAAAAATGGGGAATTTCCCGGAAAAAAAATTTCCTTTAACCTGTAGACGGGCTGAATGGTCTTTCGGGTTCGATTTGTTGCCATCTTTTTAAATGGCGGCAGAAAACTTAAAAACCTTCTTTATGGAATAATGTCCGCATGAAAGGTAGCAAGAAATGTCCCGACGGGCTGACGGGCAACGCCGAGTGCCTTCGCTCCTTACAAAAATGGAGAAAGAATTAAGAAATATGGGGGAAAACCTCAAAAAAATTGAGGAAACAATAAGTTTCCAAGGATGCCAGGTGTCCCAGGTAACGATAAATTTTTACGTTGGAGGCCGCCGGAACAATGGCACTGAGGAAAGAAACATTTGTACAAGTGGCAAAAAAATGGGGAATTTCCCGGAAAAAAAAATTTCCTTTAACCTGTAGACGGGCTGAATGGTCTTTCGGGTTCGATTTGTTGCCATCTTTTTAAATGGCGGCCAAAAACTTAAAACCCTTCTTTATGGAATAATGTCCGCATGAAAAGTAGCAAGAAATGTCCCGACGGGCTGACGGGCAACGCCGAGTGCCTTCGCTCCTTACAAAAATGGAAAAAGAATTAAGAAATATGGGGGAAAACCTCAAAAAAATTGAGGAAACAATAAGTTTCCAAGGATGACAGGTGTCCCAGGTAACGATAAATTTTTACGTTGGAGGCCGCCGGAACAATGGCACTGAGGAAAGAAACATTTGTACAAGTGGGAAAAAAATGGGGAATTTCCCGGAAAAAAATTTTCCTTTAACCTGTAGACGGGCTGAATGGTCTTTCGGGTTCGATTTGTTGCCATCTTTTTAAATGGCGGCCAAAAACTTAAAACCCTTCTTTATGGAATAATGTCCGCATGAAAAGTAACAAGAAATGTCCCGACGGGCTGACGGGCAACGCCGAGTGCCTTCGCTCCTTACAAAAATGAGAAAGAAATATGGGGGAAAACCTCAAAAAAATTGAGGAAACAATAAGTTTCCAAGGATGCCAGGTGTCCCAGGTAACGATAAATTTTTACGTTGGAGGCCGCCGGAACAATGGCACTGAGGAAAGAAACATTTGTACAAGTGGCAAAAAAATGGGGAATTTCCCGGAAAAAAATTTTCCTTTAACCTGTAGACGGGCTGAATGGTCTTTCGGGTTCGATTTGTTGCCATCTTTTTAAATGGCGGCCAAAAACTTAATACCCTTCTTTATGGAATAATGTCCGCATGAAAAGTAACAAGAAATGTCCCGACGCGCTGACGGGCAACGCCGAGTGCCTTCGCTCCTTACAAAAATGGAGAAAGAAATATGGGGGAAAACCTCAAAAAAATTGAGGAAACAATAAGTTTCCAAGGATGCCAGGTGTCCCAGGTAACGATAAATTTTTACGTTGGAGGCCGCCGGAACAATGGCACTGAGGAAAGAAACATTTGTACAAGTGGCAAAAAAATGGGGAATTTCCCGGAAAAAAAATTTCCTTTAACCTGTAGACGGGCTGAATGGTCTTTCGGGTTCGATTTGTTGCCATCTTTTTAAATGGCGGCCAAAAACTTAAAACCCTTCTTTATGGAATAATGTCCGCATGAAAAGTAACAAGAAATGTCCCGACGGGCTGACGGGCAACGCCGAGTGCCTTCGCTCCTTACAAAAATGAGAAAGAAATATGGGGGAAAACCTCAAAAAAATTGAGGAAACAATAAGTTTCCAAGGATGCCAGGTGTCCCAGGTAACGATAAATTTTTACGTTGGAGGCCGCCGGAACAATGGCACTGAGGAAAGAAACATTTGTACAAGTGGCAAAAAAATGGGGAATTTCCCGGAAAAAAAATTTCCTTTAACCTGTAGACGGGCTGAATGGTCTTTCGGGTTCGATTTGTTGCCATCTTTTTAAATGGCGGCCAAAAACTTAAAACCCTTCTTTATGGAATAATGTCCGCATGAAAAGTAGCAAGAAATGTCCCGACGGGCTGACGGGCAACGCCGAGTGCCTTCGCTCCTTACAAAAATGGAAAAAGAATTAAGAAATATGGGGGAAAACCTCAAAAAAATTGAGGAAACAATAAGTTTCCAAGGATGACAGGTGTCCCAGGTAACGATAAATTTTTACGTTGGAGGCCGCCGGAACAATGGCACTGAGGAAAGAAACATTTGTACAAGTGGGAAAAAAATGGGGAATTTCCCGGAAAAAAATTTTCCTTTAACCTGTAGACGGGCTGAATGGTCTTTCGGGTTCGATTTGTTGCCATCTTTTTAAATGGCGGCCAAAAACTTAAAACCCTTCTTTATGGAATAATGTCCGCATGAAAAGTAACAAGAAATGTCCCGACGGGCTGACGGGCAACGCCGAGTGCCTTCGCTCCTTACAAAAATGGAGAAAGAAATATGGGGGAAAACCTCAAAAAAATTGAGGAAACAATAAGTTTCCAAGGATGCCAGGTGTCCCAGGTAACGATAAATTTTTACGTTGGAGGCCGCCGGAACAATGGCACTGAGGAAAGAAACATTTGTACAAGTGGCAAAAAAATGGGGAATTTCCCGGAAAAAAAATTTCCTTTAACCTGTAGACGGGCTGAATGGTCTTTCGGGTTCGATTTGTTGCCATCTTTTTAAATGGCGGCCAAAAACTTAAAACCCTTCTTTATGGAATAATGTCCGCATGAAAAGTAGCAAGAAATGTCCCGACGGGCTGACGGGCAACGCCGAGTGCCTTCGCTCCTTACAAAAATGGAAAAAGAATTAAGAAATATGGGGGAAAACCTCAAAAAAATTGAGGAAACAATAAGTTTCCAAGGATGACAGGTGTCCCAGGTAACGATAAATTTTTACGTTGGAGGCCGCCGGAACAATGGCACTGAGGAAAGAAACATTTGTACAAGTGGGAAAAAAATGGGGAATTTCCCGGAAAAAAATTTTCCTTTAACCTGTAGACGGGCTGAATGGTCTTTCGGGTTCGATTTGTTGCCATCTTTTTAAATGGCGGCCAAAAACTTAAAACCCTTCTTTATGGAATAATGTCCGCATGAAAAGTAACAAGAAATGTCCCGACGGGCTGACGGGCAACGCCGAGTGCCTTCGCTCCTTACAAAAATGGAGAAAGAAATATGGGGGAAAACCTCAAAAAAATTGAGGAAACAATAAGTTTCCAAGGATGCCAGGTGTCCCAGGTAACGATAAATTTTTACGTTGGAGGCCGCCGGAACAATGGCACGGAGGAAAGAAACATTTGTACAAGTGGCAAAAAAATGGGGAATTTCCCGGAAAAAAAATTTCCTTTAACCTGTAGACGGGCTGAATGGTCTTTCGGGTTCGATTTGTTGCCATCTTTTTAAATGGCGGCCAAAAACTTAAAACCCTTCTTTATGGAATAATGTCCGCATGAAAAGTAACAAGAAATGTCCCGACGGGCTGACGGGCAACGCCGAGTGCCTTCGCTCCTTACAAAAATGGAGAAAGAAATATGGGGGAAAACCTCAAAAAAATTGAGGAAACAATAAGTTTCCAAGGATGCCAGGTGTCCCAGGTAACGATAAATTTTTACGTTGGAGGCCGCCGGAACAATGGCACTGAGGAAAGAAACATTTGTACAAGTGGCAAAAAAATGGGGAATTTCCCGGAAAAAATTTTTCCTTTAACCTGTAGACGGGCTGAATGTTCTTTCGGGTTCGATTTGTTGCCATCTTTTTAAATGGCGGCCAAAAACTTAAAACCCTTCTTTATGGAATAATGTCCGCATGAAAAGTAACAAGAAATGTCCCGACGGGCTGACGGGCAACGCCGAGTGCCTTCGCTCCTTACAAAAATGGAGAAAGAAATATGGGGGAAAACCTCAAAAAAATTGAGGAAACAATAAGTTTCCAAGGATGCCAGGTGTCCCAGGTAACGATAAATTTTTACGTTGGAGGCCGCCGGAACAATGGCACTGAGGAAAGAAACATTTGTACAAGTGGCAAAAAAATGGGGAATTTCCCGGAAAAAAAAATTTCCTTTAACCTGTAGACGGGCTGAATGGTCTTTCGGGTTCGATTTGTTGCCATCTTTTTAAATGGCGGCCAAAAACTTAAAACCCTTCTTTATGGAATAATGTCCGCATGAAAAGTAGCAAGAAATTACCCGACGGGCTGACGGGCAACGCCGAGTGCCTTCGCTCCTTACAAAAATGGAGAAAGAATTAAGAAATATGGGGGAAAACCTCAAAAAAATTGAGGAAACAATAAGTTTCCAAGGATGCCAGGTGTCCCAGGTAACGATAAATTTTTACGTTGGAGGCCGCCGGAACAATGGCACTGAGGAAAGAAACATTTGTACAAGTGGCAAAAAAATGGGGAATTTCCCGGAAAAAAATTTCCTTTAACCTGTAGACGGGCTGAATGGTCTTTCGGGTTCGATTTGTTGCCATCTTTTTAAATGGCGGCCAAAAACTTAAAACCCTTCTTTATAGAATAATGTCCGCATGAAAAGTAGCAAGAAATGTCCCGACGGGCTGACGGGCAACGCCGAGTGCCTTCGCTCCTTACAAAAATGGAGAAAGAATTAAGAAATATGGTGGAAAACCTCAAAAAAATTGAGGAAACAATAAGTTTCCAAGGATGCCAGGTGTCCCAGGTAACGATAAATTTTTACGTTGGAGGCCGCCGGAACAATGACACTGAGGAAAGAAACATTTGTACAAGTGGCAAAAAAAATGGGGAATTTCCCGGAAAAAAAATTTCCTTTAACCTGTAGACGGGCTGAATGGTCTTTCGGGTTCGATTTGTTGCCATCTTTTTAAATGGCGGCCAAAAACTTAAAAACCTTCTTTATGGAATAATGTCCGCATGAAAAGTAGCAAGAAATGTCCCGACGGGCTGACGGGCAACGCCGAGTGCCTTCGCTCCTTACAAAAATGGAGAAAGAATTAAGAAATATGGGGGAAAACCTCAAAAAAATTGAGGAAACAATAAGTTTCCAAGGATGCCAGGTGTCCCAGGTAACGATAAATTTTTACGTTGGAGGCCGCCGGAACAATGGCACTGAGGAAAGAAACATTTGTACAAGTGGCAAAAAAATGGGGAATTTCCCGGAAAAAAAATTTCCTTTAACCTGTAGACGGGCTGAATGGTCTTTCGGGTTCGATTTGTTGCCATCTTTTTAAATGGCGGCCAAAAACTTAAAACCCTTCTTTATGGAATAATGTCCGCATGAAAAGTAACAAGAAATGTCCCGACGGGCTGACGGGCAACGCCGAGTGCCTTCGCTCCTTACAAAAATGGAGAAAGAAATATGGGGGAAAACCTCAAAAAAATTGAGGAAACAATAAGTTTCCAAGGATGCCAGGTGTCCCAGGTAACGATAAATTTTTACGTTGGAGGCCGCCGGAACAATGGCACTGAGGAAAGAAACATTTGTACAAGTGGGAAAAAAATGGGGAATTTCCCGGAAAAAAATTTTCCTTTAACCTGTAGACGGGCTGAATGGTCTTTCGGGTTCGATTTGTTGCCATCTTTTTAAATGGCGGCCAAAAACTTAAAACCCTTCTTTATAGAATAATGTCCGCATGAAAAGTAGCAAGAAATGTCCCGACGGGCTGACGGGCAACGCCGAGTGCCTTCGCTCCTTACAAAAATGGAGAAAGAATTAAGAAATATGGTGGAAAACCTCAAAAAAATTGAGGAAACAATAAGTTTCCAAGGATGCCAGGTGTCCCAGGTAACGATAAATTTTTACGTTGGAGGCCGCCGGAACAATGACACTGAGGAAAGAAACATTTGTACAAGTGGCAAAAAAAATGGGGAATTTCCCGGAAAAAAAATTTCCTTTAACCTGTAGACGGGCTGAATGGTCTTTCGGGTTCGATTTGTTGCCATCTTTTTAAATGGCGGCCAAAAACTTAAAAACCTTCTTTATGGAATAATGTCCGCATGAAAAGTAGCAAGAAATGTCCCGACGGGCTGACGGGCAACGCCGAGTGCCTTCGCTCCTTACAAAAATGGAGAAAGAATTAAGAAATATGGGGGAAAACCTCAAAAAAATTGAGGAAACAATAAGTTTCCAAGGATGCCAGGTGTCCCAGGTAACGATAAATTTTTACGTTGGAGGCCGCCGGAACAATGGCACTGAGGAAAGAAACATTTGTACAAGTGGCAAAAAAATGGGGAATTTCCCGGAAAAAAAAATTTCCTTTAACCTGTAGACGGGCTGAATGGTCTTTCGGGTTCGATTTGTTGCCATCTTTT
Organism: Phalangium opilio; assembly: GCF_054372755.1. NCBI lineage: Eukaryota > Metazoa > Arthropoda > Arachnida > Opiliones > Phalangiidae > Phalangium > Phalangium opilio. The sequence goes on along the minus strand of NW_028324162.1, from coordinate 2,503,554 downwards.
TAAATGGCGGCCAAAAACTTAAAACCCTTCTTTATGGAATAATGTCCGCATGAAAAGTAACAAGAAATGTCCCGACGGGCTGACGGGCAACGCCGAGTGCCTTCGCTCCTTACAAAAATGGAGAAAGAAATATGGGGGAAAACCTCAAAAAAATTGAGGAAACAATAAGTTTCCAAGGATGCCAGGTGTCCCAGGTAACGATAAATTTTTACGTTGGAGGCCGCCGGAACAATGGCACGGAGGAAAGAAACATTTGTACAAGTGGCAAAAAAATGGGGAATTTCCCGGAAAAAAAATTTCCTTTAACCTGTAGACGGGCTGAATGGTCTTTCGGGTTCGATTTGTTGCCATCTTTTTAAATGGCGGCCAAAAACTTAAAACCCTTCTTTATGGAATAATGTCCGCATGAAAAGTAACAAGAAATGTCCCGACGGGCTGACGGGCAACGCCGAGTGCCTTCGCTCCTTACAAAAATGGAGAAAGAAATATGGGGGAAAACCTCAAAAAAATTGAGGAAACAATAAGTTTCCAAGGATGCCAGGTGTCCCAGGTAACGATAAATTTTTACGTTGGAGGCCGCCGGAACAATGGCACTGAGGAAAGAAACATTTGTACAAGTGGCAAAAAAATGGGGAATTTCCCGGAAAAAATTTTTCCTTTAACCTGTAGACGGGCTGAATGTTCTTTCGGGTTCGATTTGTTGCCATCTTTTTAAATGGCGGCCAAAAACTTAAAACCCTTCTTTATGGAATAATGTCCGCATGAAAAGTAACAAGAAATGTCCCGACGGGCTGACGGGCAACGCCGAGTGCCTTCGCTCCTTACAAAAATGGAGAAAGAAATATGGGGGAAAACCTCAAAAAAATTGAGGAAACAATAAGTTTCCAAGGATGCCAGGTGTCCCAGGTAACGATAAATTTTTACGTTGGAGGCCGCCGGAACAATGGCACTGAGGAAAGAAACATTTGTACAAGTGGCAAAAAAATGGGGAATTTCCCGGAAAAAAAAATTTCCTTTAACCTGTAGACGGGCTGAATGGTCTTTCGGGTTCGATTTGTTGCCATCTTTTTAAATGGCGGCCAAAAACTTAAAACCCTTCTTTATGGAATAATGTCCGCATGAAAAGTAGCAAGAAATTACCCGACGGGCTGACGGGCAACGCCGAGTGCCTTCGCTCCTTACAAAAATGGAGAAAGAATTAAGAAATATGGGGGAAAACCTCAAAAAAATTGAGGAAACAATAAGTTTCCAAGGATGCCAGGTGTCCCAGGTAACGATAAATTTTTACGTTGGAGGCCGCCGGAACAATGGCACTGAGGAAAGAAACATTTGTACAAGTGGCAAAAAAATGGGGAATTTCCCGGAAAAAAATTTCCTTTAACCTGTAGACGGGCTGAATGGTCTTTCGGGTTCGATTTGTTGCCATCTTTTTAAATGGCGGCCAAAAACTTAAAACCCTTCTTTATAGAATAATGTCCGCATGAAAAGTAGCAAGAAATGTCCCGACGGGCTGACGGGCAACGCCGAGTGCCTTCGCTCCTTACAAAAATGGAGAAAGAATTAAGAAATATGGTGGAAAACCTCAAAAAAATTGAGGAAACAATAAGTTTCCAAGGATGCCAGGTGTCCCAGGTAACGATAAATTTTTACGTTGGAGGCCGCCGGAACAATGACACTGAGGAAAGAAACATTTGTACAAGTGGCAAAAAAAATGGGGAATTTCCCGGAAAAAAAATTTCCTTTAACCTGTAGACGGGCTGAATGGTCTTTCGGGTTCGATTTGTTGCCATCTTTTTAAATGGCGGCCAAAAACTTAAAAACCTTCTTTATGGAATAATGTCCGCATGAAAAGTAGCAAGAAATGTCCCGACGGGCTGACGGGCAACGCCGAGTGCCTTCGCTCCTTACAAAAATGGAGAAAGAATTAAGAAATATGGGGGAAAACCTCAAAAAAATTGAGGAAACAATAAGTTTCCAAGGATGCCAGGTGTCCCAGGTAACGATAAATTTTTACGTTGGAGGCCGCCGGAACAATGGCACTGAGGAAAGAAACATTTGTACAAGTGGCAAAAAAATGGGGAATTTCCCGGAAAAAAAATTTCCTTTAACCTGTAGACGGGCTGAATGGTCTTTCGGGTTCGATTTGTTGCCATCTTTTTAAATGGCGGCCAAAAACTTAAAACCCTTCTTTATGGAATAATGTCCGCATGAAAAGTAGCAAGAAATGTCCCGACGGGCTGACGGGCAACGCCGAGTGCCTTCGCTCCTTAAAAAATGGAGAAAGAATTAAGAAATATGAGGGAAAACCTCAAAAAAATTGAGGAAACAATAAGTTTCCAAGGATGCCAGGTGTCCCAGGTAACGATAAATTTTTACGTGGGAGGCCGCCGGAACAATGGCACTGAGGAAAGAAACATTTGTACAAGTGGCAAAAAAATGGGGAATTTCCCGGAAAAAAATTTCCTTTAACCTGTAGACGGGCTGAATGGTCTTTCGGGTTCGATTTGTTGCCATCTTTTTAAATGGCGGCCAAAAACTTAAAACCCTTCTTTATAGAATAATGTCCGCATGAAAAGTAGCAAGAAATGTCCCGACGGGCTGACGGGCAACGCCGAGTGCCTTCGCTCCTTACAAAAATGGAGAAAGAATTAAGAAATATGGTGGAAAACCTCAAAAAAATTGAGGAAACAATAAGTTTCCAAGGATGCCAGGTGTCCCAGGTAACGATAAATTTTTACGTTGGAGGCCGCCGGAACAATGACACTGAGGAAAGAAACATTTGTACAAGTGGCAAAAAAAATGGGGAATTTCCCGGAAAAAAAATTTCCTTTAACCTGTAGACGGGCTGAATGGTCTTTCGGGTTCGATTTGTTGCCATCTTTTTAAATGGCGGCCAAAAACTTAAAAACCTTCTTTATGGAATAATGTCCGCATGAAAAGTAGCAAGAAATGTCCCGACGGGCTGACGGGCAACGCCGAGTGCCTTCGCTCCTTACAAAAATGGAGAAAGAATTAAGAAATATGGGGGAAAACCTCAAAAAAATTGAGGAAACAATAAGTTTCCAAGGATGCCAGGTGTCCCAGGTAACGATAAATTTTTACGTTGGAGGCCGCCGGAACAATGGCACTGAGGAAAGAAACATTTGTACAAGTGGCAAAAAAATGGGGAATTTCCCGGAAAAAAAAATTTCCTTTAACCTGTAGACGGGCTGAATGGTCTTTCGGGTTCGATTTGTTGCCATCTTTTTAAATGGCGGCCAAAAACTTAAAACCCTTCTTTATGGAATAATGTCCGCATGAAAAGTAACAAGAAATGTCCCGACGGGCTGACGGGCAACGCCGAGTGCCTTCGCTCCTTACAAAAATGGAGAAAGAAATATGGGGGAAAACCTCAAAAAAATTGAGGAAACAATAAGATTCCAAGGATACCAGGTGTCCCAGGTAACGATAAATTTTTACGTTGGAGGCCGCCGGAACAATGGCACTGAGGAAAGAAACATTTGTACAAGTGGCAAAAAAATGGGGAATTTCCCGGAAAAAAAATTTCCTTTAACCTGTAGACGGGCTGAATGGTCTTTCGGGTTCGATTTGTTGCCATCTTTTTAAATGGCGGCCAAAAACTTAAAACCCTTCTTTATGGAATAATGTCCGCATGAAAAGTAGCAAGAAATGTCCCGACGGGCTGACGGGCAACGCCGAATGCCTTCGCTCCTTACAAAAATGGAGAAAGAATTAAGAAATATGGGGGAAAACCTCAAAAAAATTGAGGAAACAATAAGTTTCCAAGGATGCCAGGTGTCCCAGGTAACGATAAATTTTTACGTTGGAGGCCGCCGGAACAATGGCACTGAGGATGAAACCTTTGTACAAGTGGCAAAAAAAATGGGGAATTTCCCGGAAAAAAAATTTCCTTTAACCTGTAGACGGGCTGAATGGTCTTTCGGGTTCGATTTGTTGCCATCTTTTTAAATGGCGGCCAAAAACTTAAAACCCTTCTTTATGGAATAATGTCCGCATGAAAAGTACCAAGAAATGTCCCGACGGGCTGACGGGCAACGCCGAGTGCCTTCGCTCCTTACAAAAATGGAGAAAGAAATATGGGGGAAAACCTCAAAAAAATTGAGGAAACAATAAGTTTCCAAGGATGCCAGGTGTCCCAGGTAACGATAAATTTTTACGTTGGAGGCCGCCGGAACAATGGCACTGAGGATGAAACATTTGTACAAGTGGCAAAAAAAATGGGGAATTTCCCGGAAAAAAAAATTCCTTTAACCTGTAGACGGGCTGAATGGTCTTTCGGGTTCGATTTGTTGCCATCTTTTTAAATGGCGGCCAAAAACTTAAAACCCTTCTTTATGGAATAATGTCCGCATGAAAAGTAGCAAGAAATGTCCCGACGGGCTGACGGGCAACGCCGAGTGCCTTCGCTCCTTACAAAAATGGAGAAAGAAATATGGGGGAAAACCTCAAAAAAATTGAGGAAACAATAAGTTTCCAAGGATGCCAGGTGTCCCAGGTAACGATAAATTTTTACGTTGGAGGCCGCCGGAACAATGGCACTGAGGAAAGAAACATTTGTACAAGTGGCAAAAAAATGGGGAATTTCCCGGAAAAAAAATTTCCTTTAACCTGTAGACGGGCTGAATGGTCTTTCGGGTTCGATTTGTTGCCATCTTTTTAAATGGCAGCCAAGAACTTAAAACCCTTCTTTATGGAATAATGTCCGCATGAAAAGTAGCAAGAAATGTCCCGACGGGCTGACGGGCATCGCCGAGTGCCTTCGCTCCTTACAAAAATGGAGAAAGAATTAAGAAATATGGGGGAAAACCTCAAAAAAATTGAGGAAACAATAAGTTTCCAAGGATGCCAGGTGTCCCAGGTAACGATAAATTTTTACGTTGGAGGCCGCCGGAACAATGGCACTGAGGAAAGAAACATTTGTACAAGTGGCAAAAAAAATGGGGAATTTCCCGGAAAAAAAATTTCCTTTAACCTGTAGACGGGCTGAATGGTCTTTCGGGTTCGATTTGTTGCCATCTTTTTAAATGGCGGCCAAAAACTTAAAACTCTTCTTTATGGAATAATGTCCGCATGAAAAGTAGCAAGAAATGTCCCGACGGGCTGACGGGCAACGCCGAGTGCCTTCGCTCCTTACAAAAATGGTGAAAGAATTAAGAAATATGTGGGAAAACCTCAAAAAAATTGAGGAAACAATATGTTTCCAAGGATGCCAGGTGTCCCAGGTAACGATAAATTTTTACGTTGGAGGCCGCCGGAACAATGGCACTGAGGAAAGAAACATTTGTACAAGTGGCAAAAAAATGGGGAATTTCCCGGAAAAAAAATTTCCTTTAACCTGTAGACGGGCTGAATGGTCTTTCGGGTTCGATTTGTTGCCATCTTTTTAAATGGCGGCCAAAAACTTAAAACCCTTCTTTATGGAATAATGTCCGCATGAAAAGTAACAAGAAATGTCCCGACGGGCTGACGGGCAACGCCGAGTGCCTTCGCTCCTTACAAAAATGGAGAAAGAAATATGGGGGAAAACCTCAAAAAAATTGAGGAAACAATAAGTTTCCAAGGATGCCAGGTGTCCCAGGTAACGATAAATTTTTACGTTGGAGGCCGCCGGAACAATGGCACTGAGGAAAGAAACATTTGTACAAGTGGCAAAAAAATGGGGAATTTCCCGGAAAAAAAATTTCCTTTAACCTGTAGACGGGCTGAATGGTCTTTCGGGTTCGATTTGTTGCCATCTTTTTAAATGGCGGCCAAAAACTTAAAACCCTTCTTTATGGAATAATGTCCGCATGAAAAGTAGCAAGAAATGTCCCGACGGGCTGACGGGCAACGCCGAATGCCTTCGCTCCTTACAAAAATGGAGAAAGAATTAAGAAATATGGGGGAAAACCTCAAAAAAATTGAGGAAACAATAAGTTTCCAAGGATGCCAGGTGTCCCAGGTAACGATAAATTTTTACGTTGGAGGCCGCCGGAACAATGGCACTGAGGATGAAACCTTTGTACAAGTGGCAAAAAAAATGGGGAATTTCCCGGAAAAAAAATTTCCTTTAACCTGTAGACGGGCTGAATGGTCTTTCGGGTTCGATTTGTTGCCATCTTTTTAAATGGCGGCCAAAAACTTAAAACCCTTCTTTATGGAATAATGTCCGCATGAAAAGTACCAAGAAATGTCCCGACGGGCTGACGGGCAACGCCGAGTGCCTTCGCTCCTCACAAAAATGGAGAAAGAAATATGGGGGAAAACCTCAAAAAAATTGAGGAAACAATAAGTTTCCAAGGATGCCAGGTGTCCCAGGTAACGATAAATTTTTACGTTGGAGGCCGCCGGAACAATGGCACTGAGGATGAAACATTTGTACAAGTGGCAAAAAAAATGGGGAATTTCCCGGAAAAAAAAATTCCTTTAACCTGTAGACGGGCTGAATGGTCTTTCGGGTTCGATTTGTTGCCATCTTTTTAAATGGCGGCCAAAAACTTAAAACCCTTCTTTATGGAATAATGTCCGCATGAAAAGTAGCAAGAAATGTCCCGACGGGCTGACGGGCAACGCCGAGTGCCTTCGCTCCTTACAAAAATGGAGAAAGAAATATGGGGGAAAACCTCAAAAAAATTGAGGAAACAATAAGTTTCCAAGGATGCCAGGTGTCCCAGGTAACGATAAATTTTTACGTTGGAGGCCGCCGGAACAATGGCACTGAGGAAAGAAACATTTGTACAAGTGGCAAAAAAATGGGGAATTTCCCGGAAAAAAAATTTCCTTTAACCTGTAGACGGGCTGAATGGTCTTTCGGGTTCGATTTGTTGCCATCTTTTTAAATGGCAGCCAAGAACTTAAAACCCTTCTTTATGGAATAATGTCCGCATGAAAAGTAGCAAGAAATGTCCCGACGGGCTGACGGGCATCGCCGAGTGCCTTCGCTCCTTACAAAAATGGAGAAAGAATTAAGAAATATGGGGGAAAACCTCAAAAAAATTGAGGAAACAATAAGTTTCCAAGGATGCCAGGTGTCCCAGGTAACGATAAATTTTTACGTTGGAGGCCGCCGGAACAATGGCACTGAGGAAAGAAACATTTGTACAAGTGGCAAAAAAAATGGGGAATTTCCCGGAAAAAAAATTTCCTTTAACCTGTAGACGGGCTGAATGGTCTTTCGGGTTCGATTTGTTGCCATCTTTTTAAATGGCGGCCAAAAACTTAAAACTCTTCTTTATGGAATAATGTCCGCATGAAAAGTAGCAAGAAATGTCCCGACGGGCTGACGGGCAACGCCGAGTGCCTTCGCTCCTTACAAAAATGGTGAAAGAATTAAGAAATATGTGGGAAAACCTCAAAAAAATTGAGGAAACAATATGTTTCCAAGGATGCCAGGTGTCCCAGGTAACGATAAATTTTTACGTTGGAGGCCGCCGGAACAATGGCACTGAGGAAAGAAACATTTGTACAAGTGGCAAAAAAATGGGGAATTTCCCGGAAAAAAAATTTCCTTTAACCTGTAGACGGGCTGAATGGTCTTTCGGGTTCGATTTGTTGCCATCTTTTTAAATGGCGGCCAAAAACTTAAAACCCTTCTTTATGGAATAATGTCCGCATGAAAAGTAGCAAGAAATGTCCCGACGGGCTGACGGGCAACGCCGAGTGCCTTCGCTCCTTACAAAAATGGAGAAAGAAATATGGGGGAAAACCTCAAAAAAATTGAGGAAACAATAAGTTTCCAAGGATGCCAGGTGTCCCAGGTAACGATAAATTTTTACGTTGGAGGCCGCCGGAACAATGGCACTGAGGAAAGAAACATTTGTACAAGTGGCAAAAAAATGGGGAATTTCCCGGAAAAAAAATTTCCTTTAACATGTAGACGGGCTGAATGGTCTTTCGGGTTCGATTTGTTGCCATCTTTTTAAATGGCGGCCAAAAACTTAAAACCCTTCTTTATGGAATAATGTCCGCATGAAAAGTAGCAAGAAATGTCCCGACGGGCTGACGGGCAACGCCGAGTGCCTTCGCTCCTTACAAAAATGGTGAAAGAATTAAGAAATATGTGGGAAAACCTCAAAAAAATTGAGGAAACAATATGTTTCCAAGGATGCCAGGTGTCCCAGGTAACGATAAATTTTTACGTTGGAGGCCGCCGGAACAATGGCACTGAGGAAAGAAACATTTGTACAAGTGGCAAAAAAATGGGGAATTTCCCGGAAAAAAAATTTCCTTTAACCTGTAGACGGGCTGAATGGTCTTTCGGGTTCGATTTGTTGCAATCTTTTTAAATGGCGGCCAAAAACTTAAAACCCTTCTTTATGGAATAATGTCCGCATGAAAAGTAGCAAGAAATGTCCCGACGGGCTGACGGGCAACGCCGAGTGCCTTCGCTCCTTACAAAAATGGAGAAAGAAATATGGGGGAAAACCTCAAAAAAATTGAGGAAACAATAAGTTTCCAAGGATGCCAGGTGTCCCAGGTAACGATAAATTTTTACGTTGGAGGCTGCCGGAATAATGGCACTGAGGAAAGAAACATTTGTACAAGTGGCAAAAAAATGGGGAATTTCCCGGAAAAAAAATTTCCTTTAACCTGTAGACGGGCTGAATGGTCTTTCGGGTTCGATTTGTTGCCATCTTTTTAAATGGCGGCCAAAAACTTAAAACCCTTCTTTATGGAATAATGTCCGCATGAAAAGTAGCAAGAAATGTCCCGACGGGCTGACGGGCAACGCCGAGTGCCTTCGCTCCTTACAAAAATGGAGAAAGAATTAAGTAATATGGGGGAAAACCTCAAAAAAATTGAGGAAACAATATGTTTCCAAGGATGCCAGGTGTCCCAGGTAACGATAAATTTTTACGTTGGAGGCCGCCGGAACAATGGCACTGAGGAAAGAAACATTTGTACAAGTGGGAAAAAAATGGGGAATTTCCCGGAAAAAATTTTTCCTTTAACCTGTAGACGGGCTGAATGGTCTTTCGGGTTCGATTTGTTGCCATCTTTTTAAATGGCGGCCAAAAACTTAAAACCCTTCTTTATGGAATAATGTCCGCATGAAAAGTAGCAAGAAATGTCCCGACGGGCTGACGGGCAACGCCGAATGCCTTCGCTCCTTACAAAAATGGAGAAAGAATTAAGAAATATGGGGGAAAACCTCAAAAAAATTGAGGAAACAATAAGTTTCCAAGGATGCCAGGTGTCCCAGGTAACGATAAATTTTTACGTTGGAGGCCGCCGGAACAATGGCACTGAGGATGAAACCTTTGTACAAGTGGCAAAAAAAATGGGGAATTTCCCGGAAAAAAAATTTCCTTTAACCTGTAGACGGGCTGAATGGTCTTTCGGGTTCGATTTGTTGCCATCTTTTTAAATGGCGGCCAAAAACTTAAAACTCTTCTTTATGGAATAATGTCCGCATGAAAAGTAGCAAGAAATGTCCCGACGGGCTGACGGGCAACGCCGAGTGCCTTCGCTCCTTACAAAAATGGTGAAAGAATTAAGAAATATGTGGGAAAACCTCAAAAAAATTGAGGAAACAATATGTTTCCAAGGATGCCAGGTGTCCCAGGTAACGATAAATTTTTACGTTGGAGGCCGCCGGAACAATGGCACTGAGGAAAGAAACATTTGTACAAGTGGCAAAAAAATGGGGAATTTCCCGGAAAAAAATGTTCCTTTAACCTGTAGACGGGCTGAATGGTCTTTCGGGTTCGATTTGTTGCCATCTTTTTAAATGGCGGCCAAAAACTTAAAACCCTTCTTTATGGAATAATGTCCGCATGAAAAGTAGCAAGAAATGTCCCGACGGGCTGACGGGCAACGCCGAGTGCCTTCGCTCCTTACAAAAATGGAGAAAGAAATATGGGGGAAAACCTCAAAAAAATTGAGGAAACAATAAGTTTCCAAGGATGCCAGGTGTCCCAGGTAACGATAAATTTTTACGTTGGAGGCCGCCGGAACAATGGCACTGAGGAAAGAAACATTTGTACAAGTGGCAAAAAAATGGGGAATTTCCCGGAAAAAAAATTTCCTTTAACATGTAGACGGGCTGAATGGTCTTTCGGGTTCGATTTGTTGCCATCTTTTTAAATGGCGGCCAAAAACTTAAAACCCTTCTTTATGGAATAATGTCCGCATGAAAAGTAGCAAGAAATGTCCCGACGGGCTGACGGGCAACGCCGAGTGCCTTCGCTCCTTACAAAAATGGTGAAAGAATTAAGAAATATGTGGGAAAACCTCAAAAAAATTGAGGAAACAATATGTTTCCAAGGATGCCAGGTGTCCCAGGTAACGATAAATTTTTACGTTGGAGGCCGCCGGAACAATGGCACTGAGGAAAGAAACATTTGTACAAGTGGCAAAAAAATGGGGAATTTCCCGGAAAAAAAATTTCCTTTAACCTGTAGACGGGCTGAATGGTCTTTCGGGTTCGATTTGTTGCAATCTTTTTAAATGGCGGCCAAAAACTTAAAACCCTTCTTTATGGAATAATGTCCGCATGAAAAGTAGCAAGAAATGTCCCGACGGGCTGACGGGCAACGCCGAGTGCCTTCGCTCCTTACAAAAATGGAGAAAGAAATATGGGGGAAAACCTCAAAAAAATTGAGGAAACAATAAGTTTCCAAGGATGCCAGGTGTCCCAGGTAACGATAAATTTTTACGTTGGAGGCTGCCGGAATAATGGCACTGAGGAAAGAAACATTTGTACAAGTGGCAAAAAAATGGGGAATTTCCCGGAAAAAAAATTTCCTTTAACCTGTAGACGGGCTGAATGGTCTTTCGGGTTCGATTTGTTGCCATCTTTTTAAATGGCGGCCAAAAACTTAAAACCCTTCTTTATGGAATAATGTCCGCATGAAAAGTAGCAAGAAATGTCCCGACGGGCTGACGGGCAACGCCGAGTGCCTTCGCTCCTTACAAAAATGGAGAAAGAATTAAGTAATATGGGGGAAAACCTCAAAAAAATTGAGGAAACAATATGTTTCCAAGGATGCCAGGTGTCCCAGGTAACGATAAATTTTTACGTTGGAGGCCGCCGGAACAATGGCACTGAGGAAAGAAACATTTGTACAAGTGGGAAAAAAATGGGGAATTTCCCGGAAAAAATTTTTCCTTTAACCTGTAGACGGGCTGAATGGTCTTTCGGGTTCGATTTGTTGCCATCTTTTTAAATGGCGGCCAAAAACTTAAAACCCTTCTTTATGGAATAATGTCCGCATGAAAAGTAGCAAGAAATGTCCCGACGGGCTGACGGGCAACGCCGAATGCCTTCGCTCCTTACAAAAATGGAGAAAGAATTAAGAAATATGGGGGAAAACCTCAAAAAAATTGAGGAAACAATAAGTTTCCAAGGATGCCAGGTGTCCCAGGTAACGATAAATTTTTACGTTGGAGGCCGCCGGAACAATGGCACTGAGGATGAAACCTTTGTACAAGTGGCAAAAAAAATGGGGAATTTCCCGGAAAAAAAATTTCCTTTAACCTGTAGACGGGCTGAATGGTCTTTCGGGTTCGATTTGTTGCCATCTTTTTAAATGGCGGCCAAAAACTTAAAACCCTTCTTTATGGAATAATGTCCGCATGAAAAGTACCAAGAAATGTCCCGACGGGCTGACGGGCAACGCCGAGTGCCTTCGCTCCTTGGGTATGGCTACAAAAATATTAGTCGAATCAGTAAAATCTACCCATTCTTTATATCATTTTGATGGAAGTTCTTATTTTAAAATTAAAATAAAAGACTTCTTATTACAAATTAGAATTAGTACATTTAATTAGTCTTAGAAATAATTAAGGACTAGTGCGCCACCCCGCCGCCATTGTTTTAATGGCGTCTGAATTTCTATTCCAGAGCCCAGACAATCGCATATTCTATTCGCTATTGTGGAGAAAAACTCGGAGACGGGTTACGTGTTGAAACCCTTGAAACAAAAATTGTTCGAAAAAGTAGCAAGAAATGTCCCGACGGGCTGACGGGCAACGCCGAGTGCCTTCGCTCCTTACAAAAATGGAGAAAGAAATATGGGGGAAAACCTCAAAAAAATTGAGGAAACAATAAGTTTCCAAGGATGCCAGGTGTCCCAGGTAACGATAAATTTTTACGTTGGAGGCCGCCGGAACAATGGCACTGAGGAAAGAAACATTTGTACAAGTGGCAAAAAAATGGGGAATTTCCCGGAAAAAAAATTTCCTTTAACATGTAGACGGGCTGAATGGTCTTTCGGGTTCGATTTGTTGCCATCTTTTTAAATGGCGGCCAAAAACTTAAAACCCTTCTTTATGGAATAATGTCCGCATGAAAAGTAGCAAGAAATGTCCCGACGGGCTGACGGGCAACGCCGAGTGCCTTCGCTCCTTACAAAAATGGTGAAAGAATTAAGAAATATGTGGGAAAACCTCAAAAAAATTGAGGAAACAATATGTTTCCAAGGATGCCAGGTGTCCCAGGTAACGATAAATTTTTACGTTGGAGGCCGCCGGAACAATGGCACTGAGGAAAGAAACATTTGTACAAGTGGCAAAAAAATGGGGAATTTCCCGGAAAAAAAATTTCCTTTAACCTGTAGACGGGCTGAATGGTCTTTCGGGTTCGATTTGTTGCAATCTTTTTAAATGGCGGCCAAAAACTTAAAACCCTTCTTTATGGAATAATGTCCGCATGAAAAGTAGCAAGAAATGTCCCGACGGGCTGACGGGCAACGCCGAGTGCCTTCGCTCCTTACAAAAATGGAGAAAGAAATATGGGGGAAAACCTCAAAAAAATTGAGGAAACAATAAGTTTCCAAGGATGCCAGGTGTCCCAGGTAACGATAAATTTTTACGTTGGAGGCTGCCGGAATAATGGCACTGAGGAAAGAAACATTTGTACAAGTGGCAAAAAAATGGGGAATTTCCCGGAAAAAAAATTTCCTTTAACCTGTAGACGGGCTGAATGGTCTTTCGGGTTCGATTTGTTGCCATCTTTTTAAATGGCGGCCAAAAACTTAAAACCCTTCTTTATGGAATAATGTCCGCATGAAAAGTAGCAAGAAATGTCCCGACGGGCTGACGGGCAACGCCGAGTGCCTTCGCTCCTTACAAAAATGGAGAAAGAATTAAGTAATATGGGGGAAAACCTCAAAAAAATTGAGGAAACAATATGTTTCCAAGGATGCCAGGTGTCCCAGGTAACGATAAATTTTTACGTTGGAGGCCGCCGGAACAATGGCACTGAGGAAAGAAACATTTGTACAAGTGGGAAAAAAATGGGGAATTTCCCGGAAAAATTTTTTCCTTTAACCTGTAGACGGGCTGAATGGTCTTTCGGGTTCGATTTGTTGCCATCTTTTTAAATGGCGGCCAAAAACTTAAAACCCTTCTTTATGGAATAATGTCCGCATGAAAAGTAGCAAGAAATGTCCCGACGGGCTGACGGGCAACGCCGAATGCCTTCGCTCCTTACAAAAATGGAGAAAGAATTAAGAAATATGGGGGAAAACCTCAAAAAAATTGAGGAAACAATAAGTTTCCAAGGATGCCAGGTGTCCCAGGTAACGATAAATTTTTACGTTGGAGGCCGCCGGAACAATGGCACTGAGGATGAAACCTTTGTACAAGTGGCAAAAAAAATGGGGAATTTCCCGGAAAAAAAATTTCCTTTAACCTGTAGACGGGCTGAATGGTCTTTCGGGTTCGATTTGTTGCCATCTTTTTAAATGGCGGCCAAAAACTTAAAACCCTTCTTTATGGAATAATGTCCGCATGAAAAGTACCAAGAAATGTCCCGACGGGCTGACGGGCAACGCCGAGTGCCTTCGCTCCTCACAAAAATGGAGAAAGAAATATGGGGGAAAACCTCAAAAAAATTGAGGAAACAATAAGTTTCCAAGGATGCCAGGTGTCCCAGGTAACGATAAATTTTTACGTTGGAGGCCGCCGGAACAATGGCACTGAGGATGAAACATTTGTACAAGTGGCAAAAAAAATGGGGAATTTCCCGGAAAAAAAAATTCCTTTAACCTGTAGACGGGCTGAATGGTCTTTCGGGTTCGATTTGTTGCCATCTTTTTAAATGGCGGCCAAAAACTTAAAACCCTTCTTTATGGAATAATGTCCGCATGAAAAGTAGCAAGAAATGTCCCGACGGGCTGACGGGCAACGCCGAGTGCCTTCGCTCCTTACAAAAATGGAGAAAGAAATATGGGGGAAAACCTCAAAAAAATTGAGGAAACAATAAGTTTCCAAGGATGCCAGGTGTCCCAGGTAACGATAAATTTTTACGTTGGAGGCCGCCGGAACAATGGCACTGAGGAAAGAAACATTTGTACAAGTGGCAAAAAAATGGGGAATTTCCCGGAAAAAAAATTTCCTTTAACCTGTAGACGGGCTGAATGGTCTTTCGGGTTCGATTTGTTGCCATCTTTTTAAATGGCAGCCAAGAACTTAAAACCCTTCTTTATGGAATAATGTCCGCATGAAAAGTAGCAAGAAATGTCCCGACGGGCTGACGGGCATCGCCGAGTGCCTTCGCTCCTTACAAAAATGGAGAAAGAATTAAGAAATATGGGGGAAAACCTCAAAAAAATTGAGGAAACAATAAGTTTCCAAGGATGCCAGGTGTCCCAGGTAACGATAAATTTTTACGTTGGAGGCCGCCGGAACAATGGCACTGAGGAAAGAAACATTTGTACAAGTGGCAAAAAAAATGGGGAATTTCCCGGAAAAAAAATTTCCTTTAACCTGTAGACGGGCTGAATGGTCTTTCGGGTTCGATTTGTTGCCATCTTTTTAAATGGCGGCCAAAAACTTAAAACCCTTCTTTATGGAATAATGTCCGCATGAAAAGTACCAAGAAATGTCCCGACGGGCTGACGGGCAACGCCGAGTGCCTTCGCTCCTCACAAAAATGGAGAAAGAAATATGGGGGAAAACCTCAAAAAAATTGAGGAAACAATAAGTTTCCAAGGATGCCAGGTGTCCCAGGTAACGATAAATTTTTACGTTGGAGGCCGCCGGAACAATGGCACTGAGGATGAAACATTTGTACAAGTGGCAAAAAAAATGGGGAATTTCCCGGAAAAAAAAATTCCTTTAACCTGTAGACGGGCTGAATGGTCTTTCGGGTTCGATTTGTTGCCATCTTTTTAAATGGCGGCCAAAAACTTAAAACCCTTCTTTATGGAATAATGTCCGCATGAAAAGTAGCAAGAAATGTCCCGACGGGCTGACGGGCAACGCCGAGTGCCTTCGCTCCTTACAAAAATGGAGAAAGAAATATGGGGGAAAACCTCAAAAAAATTGAGGAAACAATAAGTTTCCAAGGATGCCAGGTGTCCCAGGTAACGATAAATTTTTACGTTGGAGGCCGCCGGAACAATGGCACTGAGGAAAGAAACATTTGTACAAGTGGCAAAAAAATGGGGAATTTCCCGGAAAAAAAATTTCCTTTAACCTGTAGACGGGCTGAATGGTCTTTCGGGTTCGATTTGTTGCCATCTTTTTAAATGGCAGCCAAGAACTTAAAACCCTTCTTTATGGAATAATGTCCGCATGAAAAGTAGCAAGAAATGTCCCGACGGGCTGACGGGCATCGCCGAGTGCCTTCGCTCCTTACAAAAATGGAGAAAGAATTAAGAAATATGGGGGAAAACCTCAAAAAAATTGAGGAAACAATAAGTTTCCAAGGATGCCAGGTGTCCCAGGTAACGATAAATTTTTACGTTGGAGGCCGCCGGAACAATGGCACTGAGGAAAGAAACATTTGTACAAGTGGCAAAAAAAATGGGGAATTTCCCGGAAAAAAAATTTCCTTTAACCTGTAGACGGGCTGAATGGTCTTTCGGGTTCGATTTGTTGCCATCTTTTTAAATGGCGGCCAAAAACTTAAAACTCTTCTTTATGGAATAATGTCCGCATGAAAAGTAGCAAGAAATGTCCCGACGGGCTGACGGGCAACGCCGAGTGCCTTCGCTCCTTACAAAAATGGTGAAAGAATTAAGAAATATGTGGGAAAACCTCAAAAAAATTGAGGAAACAATATGTTTCCAAGGATGCCAGGTGTCCCAGGTAACGATAAATTTTTACGTTGGAGGCCGCCGGAACAATGGCACTGAGGAAAGAAACATTTGTACAAGTGGCAAAAAAATGGGGAATTTCCCGGAAAAAAAATTTCCTTTAACCTGTAGACGGGCTGAATGGTCTTTCGGGTTCGATTTGTTGCCATCTTTTTAAATGGCGGCCAAAAACTTAAAACCCTTCTTTATGGAATAATGTCCGCATGAAAAGTAGCAAGAAATGTCCCGACGGGCTGACGGGCAACGCCGAGTGCCTTCGCTCCTTACAAAAATGGAGAAAGAAATATGGGGGAAAACCTCAAAAAAATTGAGGAAACAATAAGTTTCCAAGGATGCCAGGTGTCCCAGGTAACGATAAATTTTTACGTTGGAGGCCGCCGGAACAATGGCACTGAGGAAAGAAACATTTGTACAAGTGGCAAAAAAATGGGGAATTTCCCGGAAAAAAAATTTCCTTTAACATGTAGACGGGCTGAATGGTCTTTCGGGTTCGATTTGTTGCCATCTTTTTAAATGGCGGCCAAAAACTTAAAACCCTTCTTTATGGAATAATGTCCGCATGAAAAGTAGCAAGAAATGTCCCGACGGGCTGACGGGCAACGCCGAGTGCCTTCGCTCCTTACAAAAATGGTGAAAGAATTAAGAAATATGTGGGAAAACCTCAAAAAAATTGAGGAAACAATATGTTTCCAAGGATGCCAGGTGTCCCAGGTAACGATAAATTTTTACGTTGGAGGCCGCCGGAACAATGGCACTGAGGAAAGAAACATTTGTACAAGTGGCAAAAAAATGGGGAATTTCCCGGAAAAAAAATTTCCTTTAACCTGTAGACGGGCTGAATGGTCTTTCGGGTTCGATTTGTTGCAATCTTTTTAAATGGCGGCCAAAAACTTAAAACCCTTCTTTATGGAATAATGTCCGCATGAAAAGTAGCAAGAAATGTCCCGACGGGCTGACGGGCAACGCCGAGTGCCTTCGCTCCTTACAAAAATGGAGAAAGAAATATGGGGGAAAACCTCAAAAAAATTGAGGAAACAATAAGTTTCCAAGGATGCCAGGTGTCCCAGGTAACGATAAATTTTTACGTTGGAGGCTGCCGGAATAATGGCACTGAGGAAAGAAACATTTGTACAAGTGGCAAAAAAATGGGGAATTTCCCGGAAAAAAAATTTCCTTTAACCTGTAGACGGGCTGAATGGTCTTTCGGGTTCGATTTGTTGCCATCTTTTTAAATGGCGGCCAAAAACTTAAAACCCTTCTTTATGGAATAATGTCCGCATGAAAAGTAGCAAGAAATGTCCCGACGGGCTGACGGGCAACGCCGAGTGCCTTCGCTCCTTACAAAAATGGAGAAAGAATTAAGTAATATGGGGGAAAACCTCAAAAAAATTGAGGAAACAATATGTTTCCAAGGATGCCAGGTGTCCCAGGTAACGATAAATTTTTACGTTGGAGGCCGCCGGAACAATGGCACTGAGGAAAGAAACATTTGTACAAGTGGAAAAAAAATGGGGAATTTCCCGGAAAAAATTTTTCCTTTAACCTGTAGACGGGCTGAATGGTCTTTCGGGTTCGATTTGTTGCCATCTTTTTAAATGGCAGCCAAAAACTTAAAACCCTTCTTTATGGAATAATGTCCGCATGAAAAGTAGCAAGAAATGTCCCGACGGGCTGACGGGCAACGCCGAGTGCCTTCGCTCCTTACAAAAATGGTGAAAGAATTAAGAAATATGTGGGAAAACCTCAAAAAAATTGAGGAAACAATATGTTTCCAAGGATGCCAGGTGTCCCAGGTAACAATAAATTTTTACGTTGGAGGCCGCCGGAACAATGGCACTGAGGAAAGAAACATTTGTACAAGTGGGAAAAAAATGGGGAATTTCCCGGAAATAAAATTTCCTTTAACCTGTAGACGGGCTGAATGGTCTTTCGGGTTCGATTTGTTGCCATCTTTTTAAATGGCGGCCAAAAACTTAAAACCCTTCTTTATGGAATAATGTCCGCATGAAAAGTAGCAAGAAATGTCCCGACGGGCTGACGGGCAACGCCGAGTGCCTTCGCTCCTTACAAAAATGGAGAAAGAAATATGGGGGAAAACCTCAAAAAAATTGAGGAAACAATAAGTTTCCAAGGATGCCAGGTGTCCCAGGTAACGATACATTTTTACGTTGGAAGCCGCCGGAACAATGGCACTGAGGAAAGAAACATTTGTACAAGTGGCAAAAAAATAGGGAATTTCCCGGAAAAAAAATTTCCTTTAACCTGTAGACGGGCTGAATGGTCTTTCGGGTTCGATTTGTTGCCATCTTTTTAAATGGCAGCCAAAAACTTAAAACCCTTCTTTATGGAATAATGTCCGCATGAAAAGTAGCAAGAAATGTCCCGACGGGCTGACGGGCAACGCCGAGTGCCTTCGCTCCTTACAAAAATGGAGAAAGAATTAAGAAATATGGGGGAAAACCTCAAAAAAATTGAGGAAACAATAAGTTTCCAAGGATGCCAGGTTTCCCAGGTAACGATAAATTTTTACGTTGGAGGCCGCCGGAACAATGGCACTGAGGATGAAACATTTGTACAAGTGGCAAAAAAAATGGGGAATTTCCCGGAAAAAAAATTTCCTTTAACCTGTAGACGGGCTGAATGGTCTTTCGGGTTCGATTTGTTGCCATCTTTTTAAATGGCGGCCAAAAACTTAAAACCCTTCTTTATGGAATAATGTCCGCATGAAAAGTAGCAAGAAATGTCCCGACGGGCTGACGGGCAACGCCGAGTGCCTTCGCTCCTTACAAAAATGGAGAAAGAAATATGGGGGAAAACCTCAAAAAAATTGAGGAAACAATAAGTTTCCAAGGATGCCAGGTGTCCCAGGTAACGATAAATTTTTACGTTGGAGGCCGCCGGAACAATGGCACTGAGGAAAGAAACATTTGTACAAGTGGCAAAAAAATGGGGAATTTCCCGGAAAAAAAATTTCCTTTAACCTGTAGACGGGCTGAATGGTCTTTCGGGTTCGATTTGTTGCCATCTTTTTAAATGGCAGCCAAGAACTTAAAACCCTTCTTTATGGAATAATGTCCGCATGAAAAGTAGCAAGAAATGTCCCGACGGGCTGACGGGCATCGCCGAGTGCCTTCGCTCCTTACAAAAATGGAGAAAGAATTAAGAAATATGGGGGAAAACCTCAAAAAAATTGAGGAAACAATAAGTTTCCAAGGATGCCAGGTGTCCCAGGTAACGATAAATTTTTACGTTGGAGGCCGCCGGAACAATGGCACTGAGGAAAGAAACATTTGTACAAGTGGCAAAAAAAATGGGGAATTTCCCGGAAAAAAAATTTCCTTTAACCTGTAGACGGGCTGAATGGTCTTTCGGGTTCGATTTGTTGCCATCTTTTTAAATGGCGGCCAAAAACTTAAAACTCTTCTTTATGGAATAATGTCCGCATGAAAAGTAGCAAGAAATGTCCCGACGGGCTGACGGGCAACGCCGAGTGCCTTCGCTCCTTACAAAAATGGTGAAAGAATTAAGAAATATGTGGGAAAACCTCAAAAAAATTGAGGAAACAATATGTTTCCAAGGATGCCAGGTGTCCCAGGTAACGATAAATTTTTACGTTGGAGGCCGCCGGAACAATGGCACTGAGGAAAGAAACATTTGTACAAGTGGCAAAAAAATGGGGAATTTCCCGGAAAAAAAATTTCCTTTAACCTGTAGACGGGCTGAATGGTCTTTCGGGTTCGATTTGTTGCCATCTTTTTAAATGGCGGCCAAAAACTTAAAACCCTTCTTTATGGAATAATGTCCGCATGAAAAGTAGCAAGAAATGTCCCGACGGGCTGACGGGCAACGCCGAGTGCCTTCGCTCCTTACAAAAATGGAGAAAGAATTAAGTAATATGGGGGAAAACCTCAAAAAAAATTGAGGAAACAATATGTTTCCAAGGATGCCAGGTGTCCCAGGTAACGATAAATTTTTACGTTGGAGGCCGCCGGAACAATGGCACTGAGGAAAGAAACATTTGTACAAGTGGGAAAAAAATGGGGAATTTCCCGGAAAAAATTTTTCCTTTAACCTGTAGACGGGCTGAATGGTCTTTCGGGTTCGATTTGTTGCCATCTTTTTAAATGGCGGCCAAAAACTTAAAACCCTTCTTTATGGAATAATGTCCGCATGAAAAGTAGCAAGAAATGTCCCGACGGGCTGACGGGCAACGCCGAGTGCCTTCGCTCCTTACAAAAATGGAGAAAGAAATATGGGGGAAAACCTCAAAAAAATTGAGGAAACAATAAGTTTCCAAGGATGCAAGGTGTCCCAGGTAACGATACATTTTTACGTTGGAGGCCGCCGGAACAATGGCACTGAGGAAAGAAACATTTGTACAAGTGGCAAAAAAATAGGGAATTTCCCGGAAAAAAATTTCCTTTAACCTGTAGACGGGCTGAATGGTCTTTCGGGTTCGATTTGTTGCCATCTTTTTAAATGGCAGCCAAAAACTTAAAACCCTTCTTTATGGAATAATGTCCGCATGAAAAGTAGCAAGAAATGTCCCGACGGGCTGACGGGCAACGCCGAGTGCCTTCGCTCCTTACAAAAATGGTGAAAGAATTAAGAAATATGTGGGAAAACCTCAAAAAAATTGAGGAAACAATATGTTTCCAAGGATGCCAGGTGTCCCAGGTAACGATAAATTTTTACGTTGGAGGCCGCCGGAACAATGGCACTGAGGAAAGAAACATTTGTACAAGTGGCAAAAAAATGGGGAATTTCCCGGAAAAAAAATTTCCTTTAACCTGTAGACGGGCTGAATGGTCTTTCGGGTTCGATTTGTTGCCATCTTTTTAAATGGAGGCCAAAAACTTAAAACCCTTCTTTATGGAATAATGTCCGCATGAAAATAAGCAAGAAATGTCCCGACGGGCTGACGGGCATCGCCGAGTGCCTTCGCTCCTTACAAAAATGGAGAAAGAATTAAGAAATATGGGGGAAAACCTCAAAAAAATTGAGGAAACAATAAGTTTCCAAGGATGCCAGGTGTCCCAGGTAACGATAAATTTTTACGTTGGAGGCCGCCGGAACAATGGCACTGAGGAAAGAAACATTTGTACAAGTGGCAAAAAAAATGGGGAATTTCCCGGAAAAAAAATTTCCTTTAACCTGTAGACGGGCTGAATGGTCTTTCGGGTTCGATTTGTTGCCATCTTTTTAAATGGCGGCCAAAAACTTAAAACTCTTCTTTATGGAATAATGTCCGCATGAAAAGTAGCAAGAAATGTCCCGACGGGCTGACGGGCAACGCCGAGTGCCTTCGCTCCTTACAAAAATGGTGAAAGAATTAAGAAATATGTGGGAAAACCTCAAAAAAATTGAGGAAACAATATGTTTCCAAGGATGCCAGGTGTCCCAGGTAACGATAAATTTTTACGTTGGAGGCCGCCGGAACAATGGCACTGAGGAAAGAAACATTTGTACAAGTGGCAAAAAAATGGGGAATTTCCCGGAAAAAAAAATTTCCTTTAACCTGTAGACGGGCTGAATGGTCTTTCGGGTTCGATTTGTTGCCATCTTTTTAAATGGCGGCCAAAAACTTAAAACCCTTCTTTATGGAATAATGTCCGCATGAAAAGTAGCAAGAAATGTCCCGACGGGCTGACGGGCAACGCCGAGTGCCTTCGCTCCTTACAAAAATGGAGAAAGAATTAAGTAATATGGGGGAAAACCTCAAAAAAATTGAGGAAACAATATGTTTCCAAGGATGCCAGGTGTCCCAGGTAACGATAAATTTTTACGTTGGAGGCCGCCGGAACAATGGCACTGAGGAAAGAAACATTTGTACAAGTGGGAAAAAAATGGGGAATTTCCCGGAAAAAATTTTTCCTTTAACCTGTAGACGGGCTGAATGGTCTTTCGGGTTCGATTTGTTGCCATCTTTTTAAATGGCGGCCAAAAACTTAAAACCCTTCTTTATGGAATAATGTCCGCATGAAAAGTAGCAAGAAATGTCCCGACGGGCTGACGGGCAACGCCGAGTGCCTTCGCTCCTTACAAAAATGGAGAAAGAAATATGGGGGAAAACCTCAAAAAAATTGAGGAAACAATAAGTTTCCAAGGATGCCAGGTGTCCCAGGTAACGATACATTTTTACGTTGGAGGCCGCCGGAACAATGGCACTGAGGAAAGAAACATTTGTACAAGTGGCAAAAAAATAGGGAATTTCCCGGAAAAAAATTTCCTTTAACCTGTAGACGGGCTGAATGGTCTTTCGGGTTCGATTTGTTGCCATCTTTTTAAATGGCAGCCAAAAACTTAAAACCCTTCTTTATGGAATAATGTCCGCATGAAAAGTAGCAAGAAATGTCCCGACGGGCTGACGGGCAACGCCGAGTGCCTTCGCTCCTTACAAAAATGGTGAAAGAATTAAGAAATATGTGGGAAAACCTCAAAAAAATTGAGGAAACAATATGTTTCCAAGGATGCCAGGTGTCCCAGGTAACGATAAATTTTTACGTTGGAGGCCGCCGGAACAATGGCACTGAGGAAAGAAACATTTGTACAAGTGGCAAAAAAATGGGGAATTTCCCGGAAAAAAAATTTCCTTTAACCTGTAGACGGGCTGAATGGTCTTTCGGGTTCGATTTGTTGCCATCTTTTTAAATGGAGGCCAAAAACTTAAAACCCTTCTTTATGGAATAATGTCCGCATGAAAATAAGCAAGAAATGTCCCGACGGGCTGACGGGCAACGCCGAGTGCCTTCGCTCCTTACAAAAATGGAGAAAGAATTAAGTAATATGGGGGAAAACCTCAAAAAAATTGAGGAAACAATATGTTTCCAAGGATGCCAGGTGTCCCAGGTAACGATAAATTTTTACGTTGGAGGCCGCCGGAACAATGGCACTGAGGAAAGAAACATTTGTACAAGTGGGAAAAAAATGGGGAATTTCCCGGAAAAAATTTTTCCTTTAACCTGTAGACGGGCTGAATGGTCTTTCGGGTTCGATTTGTTGCCATCTTTTTAAATGGCGGCCAAAAACTTAAAACCCTTCTTTATGGAATAATGTCCGCATGAAAAGTAGCAAGAAATGTCCCGACGGGCTGACGGGCAACGCCGAGTGCCTTCGCTCCTTACAAAAATGGAGAAAGAATTAAGTAATATGGGGGAAAACCTCAAAAAAAATTGAGGAAACAATATGTTTCCAAGGATGCCAGGTGTCCCAGGTAACGATAAATTTTTACGTTGGAGGCCGCCGGAACAATGGCACTGAGGAAAGAAACATTTGTACAAGTGGGAAAAAAATGGGGAATTTCCCGGAAAAAATTTTTCCTTTAACCTGTAGACGGGCTGAATGGTCTTTCGGGTTCGATTTGTTGCCATCTTTTTAAATGGCGGCCAAAAACTTAAAACCCTTCTTTATGGAATAATGTCCGCATGAAAAGTAGCAAGAAATGTCCCGACGGGCTGACGGGCAACGCCGAGTGCCTTCGCTCCTTACAAAAATGGAGAAAGAAATATGGGGGAAAACCTCAAAAAAATTGAGGAAACAATAAGTTTCCAAGGATGCCAGGTGTCCCAGGTAACGATACATTTTTACGTTGGAGGCCGCCGGAACAATGGCACTGAGGAAAGAAACATTTGTACAAGTGGCAAAAAAATAGGGAATTTCCCGGAAAAAAATTTCCTTTAACCTGTAGACGGGCTGAATGGTCTTTCGGGTTCGATTTGTTGCCATCTTTTTAAATGGCAGCCAAAAACTTAAAACCCTTCTTTATGGAATAATGTCCGCATGAAAAGTAGCAAGAAATGTCCCGACGGGCTGACGGGCAACGCCGAGTGCCTTCGCTCCTTACAAAAATGGTGAAAGAATTAAGAAATATGTGGGAAAACCTCAAAAAAATTGAGGAAACAATATGTTTCCAAGGATGCCAGGTGTCCCAGGTAACGATAAATTTTTACGTTGGAGGCCGCCGGAACAATGGCACTGAGGAAAGAAACATTTGTACAAGTGGCAAAAAAATGGGGAATTTCCCGGAAAAAAAATTTCCTTTAACCTGTAGACGGGCTGAATGGTCTTTCGGGTTCGATTTGTTGCCATCTTTTTAAATGGAGGCCAAAAACTTAAAACCCTTCTTTATGGAATAATGTCCGCATGAAAATAAGCAAGAAATGTCCCGACGGGCTGACGGGCATCGCCGAGTGCCTTCGCTCCTTACAAAAATGGAGAAAGAATTAAGAAATATGGGGGAAAACCTCAAAAAAATTGAGGAAACAATAAGTTTCCAAGGATGCCAGGTGTCCCAGGTAACGATAAATTTTTACGTTGGAGGCCGCCGGAACAATGGCACTGAGGAAAGAAACATTTGTACAAGTGGCAAAAAAAATGGGGAATTTCCCGGAAAAAAAATTTCCTTTAACCTGTAGACGGGCTGAATGGTCTTTCGGGTTCGATTTGTTGCCATCTTTTTAAATGGCGGCCAAAAACTTAAAACTCTTCTTTATGGAATAATGTCCGCATGAAAAGTAGCAAGAAATGTCCCGACGGGCTGACGGGCAACGCCGAGTGCCTTCGCTCCTTACAAAAATGGTGAAAGAATTAAGAAATATGTGGGAAAACCTCAAAAAAATTGAGGAAACAATATGTTTCCAAGGATGCCAGGTGTCCCAGGTAACGATAAATTTTTACGTTGGAGGCCGCCGGAACAATGGCACTGAGGAAAGAAACATTTGTACAAGTGGCAAAAAAATGGGGAATTTCCCGGAAAAAAAAATTTCCTTTAACCTGTAGACGGGCTGAATGGTCTTTCGGGTTCGATTTGTTGCCATCTTTTTAAATGGCGGCCAAAAACTTAAAACCCTTCTTTATGGAATAATGTCCGCATGAAAAGTAGCAAGAAATGTCCCGACGGGCTGACGGGCAACGCCGAGTGCCTTCGCTCCTTACAAAAATGGAGAAAGAATTAAGTAATATGGGGGAAAACCTCAAAAAAATTGAGGAAACAATATGTTTCCAAGGATGCCAGGTGTCCCAGGTAACGATAAATTTTTACGTTGGAGGCCGCCGGAACAATGGCACTGAGGAAAGAAACATTTGTACAAGTGGGAAAAAAATGGGGAATTTCCCGGAAAAAATTTTTCCTTTAACCTGTAGACGGGCTGAATGGTCTTTCGGGTTCGATTTGTTGCCATCTTTTTAAATGGCGGCCAAAAACTTAAAACCCTTCTTTATGGAATAATGTCCGCATGAAAAGTAGCAAGAAATGTCCCGACGGGCTGACGGGCAACGCCGAGTGCCTTCGCTCCTTACAAAAATGGAGAAAGAAATATGGGGGAAAACCTCAAAAAAATTGAGGAAACAATAAGTTTCCAAGGATGCCAGGTGTCCCAGGTAACGATACATTTTTACGTTGGAGGCCGCCGGAACAATGGCACTGAGGAAAGAAACATTTGTACAAGTGGCAAAAAAATAGGGAATTTCCCGGAAAAAAATTTCCTTTAACCTGTAGACGGGCTGAATGGTCTTTCGGGTTCGATTTGTTGCCATCTTTTTAAATGGCAGCCAAAAACTTAAAACCCTTCTTTATGGAATAATGTCCGCATGAAAAGTAGCAAGAAATGTCCCGACGGGCTGACGGGCAACGCCGAGTGCCTTCGCTCCTTACAAAAATGGAGAAAGAAATATGGGGGAAAACCTCAAAAAAATTGAGGAAACAATAAGTTTCCAAGGATGCCAGGTGTCCCAGGTAACGATACATTTTTACGTTGGAGGCCGCCGGAACAATGGCACTGAGGAAAGAAACATTTGTACAAGTGGCAAAAAAATAGGGAATTTCCCGGAAAAAAATTTCCTTTAACCTGTAGACGGGCTGAATGGTCTTTCGGGTTCGATTTGTTGCCATCTTTTTAAATGGCAGCCAAAAACTTAAAACCCTTCTTTATGGAATAATGTCCGCATGAAAAGTAGCAAGAAATGTCCCGACGGGCTGACGGGCAACGCCGAGTGCCTTCGCTCCTTACAAAAATGGTGAAAGAATTAAGAAATATGTGGGAAAACCTCAAAAAAATTGAGGAAACAATATGTTTCCAAGGATGCCAGGTGTCCCAGGTAACGATAAATTTTTACGTTGGAGGCCGCCGGAACAATGGCACTGAGGAAAGAAACATTTGTACAAGTGGCAAAAAAATGGGGAATTTCCCGGAAAAAAAATTTCCTTTAACCTGTAGACGGGCTGAATGGTCTTTCGGGTTCGATTTGTTGCCATCTTTTTAAATGGAGGCCAAAAACTTAAAACCCTTCTTTATGGAATAATGTCCGCATGAAAATAAGCAAGAAATGTCCCGACGGGCTGACGGGCAACGCCGAGTGCCTTCGCTCCTTACAAAAATGGAGAAAGAATTAAGTAATATGGGGGAAAACCTCAAAAAAATTGAGGAAACAATATGTTTCCAAGGATGCCAGGTGTCCCAGGTAACGATAAATTTTTACGTTGGAGGCCGCCGGAACAATGGCACTGAGGAAAGAAACATTTGTACAAGTGGGAAAAAAATGGGGAATTTCCCGGAAAAAATTTTTCCTTTAACCTGTAGACGGGCTGAATGGTCTTTCGGGTTCGATTTGTTGCCATCTTTTTAAATGGCGGCCAAAAACTTAAAACCCTTCTTTATGGAATAATGTCCGCATGAAAAGTAGCAAGAAATGTCCCGACGGGCTGACGGGCAACGCCGAGTGCCTTCGCTCCTTACAAAAATGGAGAAAGAAATATGGGGGAAAACCTCAAAAAAATTGAGGAAACAATAAGTTTCCAAGGATGCCAGGTGTCCCAGGTAACGATACATTTTTACGTTGGAGGCCGCCGGAACAATGGCACTGAGGAAAGAAACATTTGTACAAGTGGCAAAAAAATAGGGAATTTCCCGGAAAAAAAATTTCCTTTAACCTGTAGACGGGCTGAACGGTCTTTCGGGTTCGATTTGTTGCCATCTTTTTAAATGGCAGCCAAAAACTTAAAACCCTTCTTTATGGAATAATGTCCGCATGAAAAGTAGCAAGAAATGTCCCGACGGGCTGACGGGCAACGCCGAGTGCCTTCGCTCCTTACAAAAATGGAGAAAGAAATATGGGGGAAAACCTCAAAAAAATTGAGGAAACAATAAGTTTCCAAGGATGCCAGGTGTCCCAGGTAACGATACATTTTTACGTTGGAGGCCGCCGGAACAATGGCACTGAGGAAAGAAACATTTGTACAAGTGGCAAAAAAATAGGGAATTTCCCGGAAAAAAAATTTCCTTTAACCTGTAGACGGGCTGAATGGTCTTTCGGGTTCGATTTGTTGCCATCTTTTTAAATGGCAGCCAAAAACTTAAAACCCTTCTTTATGGAATAATGTCCGCATGAAAAGTAGCAAGAAATGTCCCGACGGGCTGACGGGCAACGCCGAGTGCCTTCGCTCCTTACAAAAATGGTGAAAGAATTAAGAAATATGTGGGAAAACCTCAAAAAAATTGAGGAAACAATATGTTTCCAAGGATGCCAGGTGTCCCAGGTAACGATAAATTTTTACGTTGGAGGCCGCCGGAACAATGGCACTGAGGAAAGAAACATTTGTACAAGTGGCAAAAAAATGGGGAATTTCCCGGAAAAAAAATTTCCTTTAACCTGTAGACGGGCTGAATGGTCTTTCGGGTTCGATTTGTTGCCATCTTTTTAAATGGCGGCCAAAAACTTAAAACTCTTCTTTATGGAATAATGTCCGCATGAAAAGTAGCAAGAAATGTCCCGACGGGCTGACGGGCAACGCCGAGTGCCTTCGCTCCTTACAAAAATGGTGAAAGAATTAAGAAATATGTGGGAAAACCTCAAAAAAATTGAGGAAACAATATGTTTCCAAGGATGCCAGGTGTCCCAGGTAACGATAAATTTTTACGTTGGAGGCCGCCGGAACAATGGCACTGAGGAAAGAAACATTTGTACAAGTGGCAAACAAATGGGGAATTTCCCGGAAAAAAAATTTCCTTTAACCTGTAGACGGGCTGAATGGTCTTTCGGGTTCGATTTGTTGCCATCTTTTTAAATGGCGGCCAAAAACTTAAAACCCTTCTTTATGGAATAATGTCCGCATGAAAAGTAGCAAGATGTGTCCCGACGGGCTGACGGGCAACGCCGAGTGCCTTCGCTCCTTACAAAAATGGAGAAAGAATTAAGTAATATGGGGGAAAACCTCAAAAAAATTGAGGAAACAATATGTTTCCAAGGATGCCAGGTGTCCCAGGTAACGATAAATTTTTACGTTGGAGGCCGCCGGAACAATGGCACTGAGGAAAGAAACATTTGTACAAGTGGGAAAAAAATGGGGAATTTCCCGGAAAAAATTTTTCCTTTAACCTGTAGACGGGCTGAATGGTCTTTCGGGTTCGATTTGTTGCCATCTTTTTAAATGGCGGCCAAAAACTTAAAACCCTTCTTTATGGAATAATGTCCGCATGAAAAGTAGCAAGAAATGTCCCGACGGGCTGACGGGCAACGCCGAGTGCCTTCGCTCCTTACAAAAATGGAGAAAGAAATATGGGGGAAAACCTCAAAAAAATTGAGGAAACAATAAGTTTCCAAGGATGCCAGGTGTCCCAGGTAACGATACATTTTTACGTTGGAGGCCGCCGGAACAATGGCACTGAGGAAAGAAACATTTGTACAAGTGGCAAAAAAATAGGGAATTTCCCGGAAAAAAAATTTCCTTTAACCTGTAGACGGGCTGAATGGTCTTTCGGGTTCGATTTGTTGCCATCTTTTTAAATGGCAGCCAAAAACTTAAAACCCTTCTTTATGGAATAATGTCCGCATGAAAAGTAGCAAGAAATGTCCCGACGGGCTGACGGGCAACGCCGAGTGCCTTCGCTCCTTACAAAAATGGAGAAAGAATTAAGAAATATGGGGGAAAACCTCAAAAAAATTGAGGAAACAATAAGTTTCCAAGGATGCCAGGTGTCCCAGGTAACGATAAATTTTTACGTTGGAGGCCGCCGGAACAATGGCACTGAGGAAAGAAACATTTGTACAAGTGGGAAAAAAATGGGGAATTTCCCGTTAAAAAATTTTCCTTTAACCTGTAGACGGCCTGAATGGTCTTTCGGATTCGATTTGTTGCCATCTTTTTAAATGGCGGAAAAAACTTAAAACCCTTCTTTATGGAATAATGTCCGCATGAAAAGTAGCAAGAAATGTCCCGACGGGCTGACGGGCAACGCCGAGTGCCTTCGCTCCTTAGAAAAATGGAGAAAGAATTAAGAAATATGGGGGAAAACCTCAAAAAAATTGAGGAAACAATATGTTTCCAAGGATGCCAGGTGTCCCAGGTAACGATAAATTTTTACGTTGGAGGCCGCCGGAACAATGGCACTGAGGAAAGAAACATTTGTACAAGTGGCAAAAAAATGGGGAATTTCCCGGAAAAAAAATTTCCTTTAACCTGTAGACGGGCTGAATGGTCTTTCGGGTTCGATTTGTTGCCATCTTTTTAAATGGCGGCCAAAAACTTAAAACCCTTCTTTATGGAATAATGTCCGCATGAAAAGTAGCAAGATGTGTCCCGACGGGCTGACGGGCAACGCCGAGTGCCTTCGCTCCTTACAAAAATGGAGAAAGAATTAAGTAATATGGGGGAAAACCTCAAAAAAATTGAGGAAACAATATGTTTCCAAGGATGCCAGGTGTCCCAGGTAACGATAAATTTTTACGTTGGAGGCCGCCGGAACAATGGCACTGAGGAAAGAAACATTTGTACAAGTGGGAAAAAAATGGGGAATTTTCCGGAAAAAATTTTTCCTTTAACCTGTAGACGGGCTGAATGGTCTTTCGGGTTCGATTTGTTGCCATCTTTTTAAATGGCGGCCAAAAACTTAAAACCCTTCTTTATGGAATAATGTCCGCATGAAAAGTAGCAAGAAATGTCCCGACGGGCTGACGGGCAACGCCGAGTGCCTTCGCTCCTTACAAAAATGGAGAAAGAAATATGGGGGAAAACCTCAAAAAAATTGAGGAAACAATAAGTTTCCAAGGATGCCAGGTGTCCCAGGTAACGATACATTTTTACGTTGGAGGCCGCCGGAACAATGGCACTGAGGAAAGAAACATTTGTACAAGTGGCAAAAAAATAGGGAATTTCCCGGAAAAAAAATTTCCTTTAACCTGTAGACGGGCTGAATGGTCTTTCGGGTTCGATTTGTTGCCATCTTTTTAAATGGCAGCCAAAAACTTAAAACCCTTCTTTATGGAATAATGTCCGCATGAAAAGTAGCAAGAAATGTCCCGACGGGCTGACGGGCAACGCCGAGTGCCTTCGCTCCTTACAAAAATGGAGAAAGAATTAAGAAATATGGGGGAAAACCTCAAAAAAATTGAGGAAACAATAAGTTTCCAAGGATGCCAGGTGTCCCAGGTAACGATAAATTTTTACGTTGGAGGCCGCCGGAACAATGGCACTGAGGAAAGAAACATTTGTACAAGTGGGAAAAAAATGGGGAATTTCCCGTTAAAAAATTTTCCTTTAACCTGTAGACGGCCTGAATGGTCTTTCGGATTCGATTTGTTGCCATCTTTTTAAATGGCGGAAAAAACTTAAAACCCTTCTTTATGGAATAATGTCCGCATGAAAAGTAGCAAGAAATGTCCCGACGGGCTGACGGGCAACGCCGAGTGCCTTCGCTCCTTAGAAAAATGGAGAAAGAATTAAGAAATATGGGGGAAAACCTCAAAAAAATTGAGGAAACAATATGTTTCCAAGGATGCCAGGTGTCCCAGGTAACGATAAATTTTTACGTTGGAGGCCGCCGGAACAATGGCACTGAGGAAAGAAACATTTGTACAAGTGGCAAAAAAATGGGGAATTTCCCGGAAAAAAAATTTCCTTTAACCTGTAGACGGGCTGAATGGTCTTTCGGGTTCGATTTGTTGCCATCTTTTTAAATGGCGGCCAAAAACTTAAAACCCTTCTTTATGGAATAATGTCCGCATGAAAAGTAGCAAGAAATGTCCCGACGGGCTGACGGGCAACGCCGAGTGCCTTCGCTCCTTACAAAAATGGAGAAAGAATTAAGTAATATGGGGGAAAACCTCAAAAAAATTGAGGAAACAATATGTTTCCAAGGATGCCAGGTGTCCCAGGTAACGATAAATTTTTACGTTGGAGGCCGCCGGAACAATGGCACTGAGGAAAGAAACATTTGTACAAGTGGGAAAAAAATGGGGAATTTCCCGGAAAAAATTTTTCCTTTAACCTGTAGACGGGCTGAATGGTCTTTCGGGTTCGATTTGTTGCCATCTTTTTAAATGGCAGCCAAAAACTTAAAACCCTTCTTTATGGAATAATGTCCGCATGAAAAGTAGCAAGAAATGTCCCGACGGGCTGACGGGCAACGCCGAGTGCCTTCGCTCCTTACAAAAATGGTGAAAGAATTAAGAAATATGTGGGAAAACCTCAAAAAAATTGAGGAAACAATATGTTTCCAAGGATGCCAGGTGTCCCAGGTAACGATAAATTTTTACGTTGGAGGCCGCCGGAACAATGGCACTGAGGAAAGAAACATTTGTACAAGTGGCAAAAAAATGGGGAATTTCCCGGAAAAAAAAATTTCCTTTAACCTGTAGACGGGCTGAATGGTCTTTCGGGTTCGATTTGTTGCCATCTTTTTAAATGGCGGCCAAAAACTTAAAACCCTTCTTTATGGAATAATGTCCGCATGAAAAGTAGCAAGAAATGTCCCGACGGGCTGACGGGCAACGCCGAGTGCCTTCGCTCCTTACAAAAATGGAGAAAGAAATATGGGGGAAAACCTCAAAAAAATTGAGGAAACAATAAGTTTCCAAGGATGCCAGGTGTCCCAGGTAACGATACATTTTTACGTTGGAAGCCGCCGGAACAATGGCACTGAGGAAAGAAACATTTGTACAAGTGGCAAAAAAATGGGGAATTTCCCGGAAAAAATTTTCCTTTAACCTGTAGACGGGCTGAATGGTCTTTCGGGTTCGATTTCTTGCCATCTTTTTAAATGGCGGCCAAAAACTTAAAACCCTTCTTTATGGAATAATGTCCGCATGAAAAGTAGCAAGAAATGTCCCGACGGGCTGACGGGCAACGCCGAGTGCCTTCGCTCCTTACAAAAATGGAGAAAGAATTAAGAAATATGGGGGAAAACCTCAAAAACATTGAGGAAACAATAAGTTTCCAAGGATGCCAGGTGTCCCAGGTAACGATAAATTTTTACGTTGGAGGCCGCCGGAACAATGGCACTGAGGAAAGAAACATTTGTACAAGTGGCAAAAAAATGGGGAATTTCCCGGAAAAAAAATTTCCTTTAACCTGTAGACGGGCTGAATGGTCTTTCGGGTTCGATTTGTTGCCATCTTTTTAAATGGCAGCCAAAAACTTAAACCCTTCTTTATGGAATAATGTCCGCATGAAAAGTAGCAAGAAATGTCCCGACGGGCTGACGGGCAACGCCGAGTGCCTTCGCTCCTTACAAAAATGGAGAAAGAATTAAGAAATATGGGGGAAAACCTCAAAAAAATTGAGGAAACAATAAGTTTCCAAGGATGCCAGGTGTCCCAGGTAACGATAAATTTTTACGTTGGAGGCCGCCGGAACATTGGCACTGAAGAAAGAAACATTTGTACAAGTGGCAAAAAATGGGGAATTTCCCGGAAAAAAAATTTCCTTTAACCTGTAGACGGGCTGAATGGTCTTTCGGGTTCGATTTGTTGCCATCTTTTTAAATGGCGGCCAAAAACTTAAAACCCTTCTTTATGGAACAATGTCCGCATGAAAAGTAGCAAGAAATGTCCCGACGGGCTGACGGGCAACGCCGAGTGCCTTCGCTCCTTACAAAAATGGAAAAAGAATTAAGAAATATGGGGGAAAACCTCAAAAAAATTGAGGAAACAATAAGTTTCCAAGGATGACAGGTGTCCCAGGTAACGATAAATTTTTACGTTGGAGGCCGCCGGAACAATGGCACTGAGGAAAGAAACATTTGTACAAGTGGCAAAAAAATGGGGAATTTCCCGGAAAAAAAATTTCCTTTAACCTGTAGACGGGCTG
Source organism: Phalangium opilio (assembly GCF_054372755.1). NCBI lineage: Eukaryota > Metazoa > Arthropoda > Arachnida > Opiliones > Phalangiidae > Phalangium > Phalangium opilio. The sequence continues at coordinate 2,470,428 of NW_028324162.1, read as the reverse complement.
AATGGTCTTTCGGGTTCGATTTGTTGCCATCTTTTTAAATGGCGGCCAAAAACTTAAAACCCTTCTTTATGGAATAATGTCCGCATGAAAAGTAGCAAGAAATGTCCCGACGGGCTGACGGGCAACGCCGAGTGCCTTCGCTCCTTACAAAAATGGAGAAAGAAATATGGGGGAAAACCTCAAAAAAATTGAGGAAACAATAAGTTTCCAAGGATGCCAGGTGTCCCAGGTAACGATAAATTTTTACGTTGGAGGCCGCCGGAACAATGGCACTGAGGAAAGAAACATTTGTACAAGTGGCAAAAAAATGGGGAATTTCCCGGAAAAAAAATTTCCTTTAACCTGTAGACGGGCTGAATGGTCTTTCGGGTTCGATTTGTTGCCATCTTTTTAAATGGCGGCCAAAAACTTAAAACCCTTCTTTATGGAATAATGTCCGCATGAAAAGTAGCAAGAAATGTCCCGACGGGCTGACGGGCAACGCCGAGTGCCTTCGCTCCTTAGAAAAATGGAGAAAGAATTAAGAAATATGGGGGAAAACCTCAAAAACATTGAGGAAACAATAAGTTTCCAAGGATGCCAGGTGTCCCAGGTAACGATAAATTTTTACGTTGGAGGCCGCCGGAATAATGGCACTGAGGAAAGAAACATTTGTACAAGTGGCAAAAAAATGGGGAATTTCCCGGAAAAAAAATTTCCTTTAACCTGTAGACGGGCTGAATGGTCTTTCGGGTTCGATTTGTTGCCATCTTTTTAAATGGCGGCCAAAAACTTAAAACCCTTCTTTATGGAATAATGTCCGCATGAAAAGTAGCAAGAAATGTCCCGACGGGCTGACGGGCAACGCCGAGTGCCTTCGCTCCTTACAAAAATGGAGAAAGAATTAAGAAATATGGGGGAAAACCTCAAAAAATTGAGGAAACAATAAGTTTCCAAGGATGCCAGGTGTCCCAGGTAACGATAAATTTTTACGTTGGAGGCCGCCGGCACAATGGCACTGAGGAAAGAAACATTTGTACAAGTGGCAAAAAAATGGGGAATTTCCCGGGAAAAAAATTTCCTTTAACCTGTAGAATGGTCTTTCGGGTTCGATTTGTTGCCATCTTTTTAAATGGCGGCCAAAAACTTAAAACCCTTCTTTATGGAATAATGTCCGCATGAAAAGTAGCAAGAAATGTCCCGACGGGCTGACGGGCAACGCCGAGTGCCTTCGCTCCTTACAAAAATGGAGAAAGAATTAAGAAATATGGGGGAAAACCTCAAAAAAATTGAGGAAACAATAAGTTTCCAAGGATGCCAGGTGTCCCAGGTAACGATAAATTTTTACGTTGGAGGCCGCCGGAACATTGGCACTGAAGAAAGAAACATTTGTACAAGTGGCAAAAAATGGGGAATTTCCCGGAAAAAAAATTTCCTTTAACCTGTAGACGGGCTGAATGGTCTTTCGGGTTCGATTTGTTGCCATCTTTTTAAATGGCGGCCAAAAACTTAAAACCCTTCTTTATGGAACAATGTCCGCATGAAAAGTAGCAAGAAATGTCCCGACGGGCTGACGGGCAACGCCGAGTGCCTTCGCTCCTTACAAAAATGGAAAAAGAATTAAGAAATATGGGGGAAAACCTCAAAAAAATTGAGGAAACAATAAGTTTCCAAGGATGACAGGTGTCCCAGGTAACGATAAATTTTTACGTTGGAGGCCGCCGGAACAATGGCACTGAGGAAAGAAACATTTGTACAAGTGGCAAAAAAATGGGGAATTTCCCGGAAAAAAAATTTCCTTTAACCTGTAGACGGGCTGAATGGTCTTTCGGGTTCGATTTGTTGCCATCTTTTTAAATGGCGGCCAAAAACTTAAAACCCTTCTTTATGGAATAATGTCCGCATGAAAAGTAGCAAGAAATGTCCCGACGGGCTGACGGGCAACGCCGAGTGCCTTCGCTCCTTACAAAAATGGAGAAAGAAATATGGGGGAAAACCTCAAAAAAATTGAGGAAACAATAAGTTTCCAAGGATGCCAGGTGTCCCAGGTAACGATAAATTTTTACGTTGGAGGCCGCCGGAACAATGGCACTGAGGAAAGAAACATTTGTACAAGTGGCAAAAAAATGGGGAATTTCCCGGAAAAAAAATTTCCTTTAACCTGTAGACGGGCTGAATGGTCTTTCGGGTTCGATTTGTTGCCATCTTTTTAAATGGCGGCCAAAAACTTAAAACCCTTCTTTATGGAATAATGTCCGCATGAAAAGTAGCAAGAAATGTCCCGACGGGCTGACGGGCAACGCCGAGTGCCTTCGCTCCTTAGAAAAATGGAGAAAGAATTAAGAAATATGGGGGAAAACCTCAAAAACATTGAGGAAACAATAAGTTTCCAAGGATGCCAGGTGTCCCAGGTAACGATAAATTTTTACGTTGGAGGCCGCCGGAATAATGGCACTGAGGAAAGAAACATTTGTACAAGTGGCAAAAAAATGGGGAATTTCCCGGAAAAAAAATTTCCTTTAACCTGTAGACGGGCTGAATGGTCTTTCGGGTTCGATTTGTTGCCATCTTTTTAAATGGCGGCCAAAAACTTAAAACCCTTCTTTATGGAATAATGTCCGCATGAAAAGTAGCAAGAAATGTCCCGACGGGCTGACGGGCAACGCCGAGTGCCTTCGCTCCTTACAAAAATGGAGAAAGAATTAAGAAATATGGGGGAAAACCTCAAAAAATTGAGGAAACAATAAGTTTCCAAGGATGCCAGGTGTCCCAGGTAACGATAAATTTTTACGTTGGAGGCCGCCGGCACAATGGCACTGAGGAAAGAAACATTTGTACAAGTGGCAAAAAAATGGGGAATTTCCCGGGAAAAAAATTTCCTTTAACCTGTAGAATGGTCTTTCGGGTTCGATTTGTTGCCATCTTTTTAAATGGCGGCCAAAAACTTAAAACCCTTCTTTATGGAATAATGTCCGCATGAAAAGTAGCAAGAAATGTCCCGACGGGCTGACGGGCAACGCCGAGTGCCTTCGCTCCTTACAAAAATGGAGAAAGAATTAAGAAATATGGGGGAAAACCTCAAAAAAATTGAGGAAACAATAAGTTTCCAAGGATGCCAGGTGTCCCAGGTAACGATAAATTTTTACGTTGGAGGCCGCCGGAACATTGGCACTGAAGAAAGAAACATTTGTACAAGTGGCAAAAAATGGGGAATTTCCCGGAAAAAAAATTTCCTTTAACCTGTAGACGGGCTGAATGGTCTTTCGGGTTCGATTTGTTGCCATCTTTTTAAATGGCGGCCAAAAACTTAAAACCCTTCTTTATGGAACAATGTCCGCATGAAAAGTAGCAAGAAATGTCCCGACGGGCTGACGGGCAACGCCGAGTGCCTTCGCTCCTTACAAAAATGGAAAAAGAATTAAGAAATATGGGGGAAAACCTCAAAAAAATTGAGGAAACAATAAGTTTCCAAGGATGACAGGTGTCCCAGGTAACGATAAATTTTTACGTTGGAGGCCGCCGGAACAATGGCACTGAGGAAAGAAACATTTGTACAAGTGGCAAAAAAATGGGGAATTTCCCGGAAAAAAAATTTCCTTTAACCTGTAGACGGGCTGAATGGTCTTTCGGGTTCGATTTGTTGCCATCTTTTTAAATGGCGGCCAAAAACTTAAAACCCTTCTTTATGGAATAATGTCCGCATGAAAAGTAGCAAGAAATGTCCCGACGGGCTGACGGGCAACGCCGAGTGCCTTCGCTCCTTACAAAAATGGAGAAAGAAATATGGGGGAAAACCTCAAAAAAATTGAGGAAACAATAAGTTTCCAAGGATGCCAGGTGTCCCAGGTAACGATAAATTTTTACGTTGGAGGCCGCCGGAACAATGGCACTGAGGAAAGAAACATTTGTACAAGTGGCAAAAAAATGGGGAATTTCCCGGAAAAAAAATTTCCTTTAACCTGTAGACGGGCTGAATGGTCTTTCGGGTTCGATTTGTTGCCATCTTTTTAAATGGCGGCCAAAAACTTAAAACCCTTCTTTATGGAATAATGTCCGCATGAAAAGTAGCAAGAAATGTCCCGACGGGCTGACGGGCAACGCCGAGTGCCTTCGCTCCTTAGAAAAATGGAGAAAGAATTAAGAAATAAGGGGGAAAACCTCAAAAACATTGAGGAAACAATAAGTTTCCAAGGATGCCAGGTGTCCCAGGTAACGATAAATTTTTACGTTGGAGGCCGCCGGAATAATGGCACTGAGGAAAGAAACATTTGTACAAGTGGCAAAAAAATGGGGAATTTCCCGGAAAAAAAATTTCCTTTAACCTGTAGACGGGCTGAATGGTCTTTCGGGTTCGATTTGTTGCCATCTTTTTAAATGGCGGCCAAAAACTTAAAACCCTTCTTTATGGAATAATGTCCGCATGAAAAGTAGCAAGAAATGTCCCGACGGGCTGACGGGCAACGCCGAGTGCCTTCGCTCCTTACAAAAATGGAGAAAGAATTAAGAAATATGGGGGAAAACCTCAAAAAATTGAGGAAACAATAAGTTTCCAAGGATGCCAGGTGTCCCAGGTAACGATAAATTTTTACGTTGGAGGCCGCCAGCACAATGGCACTGAGGAAAGAAACATTTGTACAAGTGGCAAAAAAATGGGGAATTTCCCGGGAAAAAAATTTCCTTTAACCTGTAGAATGGTCTTTCGGGTTCGATTTGTTGCCATCTTTTTAAATGGCGGCCAAAAACTTAAAACCCTTCTTTATGGAATAATGTCCGCATGAAAAGTAGCAAGAAATGTCCCGACGGGCTGACGGGCAACGCCGAGTGCCTTCGCTCCTTACAAAAATGGAGAAAGAATTAAGAAATATGGGGGAAAACCTCAAAAAAATTGAGGAAACAATAAGTATCCAAGGATGCCAGGTGTCCCAGGTAACGATAAATTTTTACGTTGGAGGCCGCCGGAACAATGGCACTGAGGAAAGAAACATTTGTACAAGTGGCAAAAAAATGGGGAATTTCCCGGAAAAAAAATTTCCTTTAACCTGTAGACGGGCTGAATGGTCTTTCGGGTTCGATTTGTTGCCATCTTTTTAAATGGCGGCCAAAAACTTAAAACCCTTCTTAATGGAATAATGTCCGCATGAAAAGTAGCAAGAAATGTCCCTACGGGCTGACGGGCAACGCCGAGTGCCTTCGCTCCTTAGAAAAATGGAGAAAGAATTAAGAAATATGGGGGAAAACCTCAAAAAAATTGAGGAAACAATAAGTTTCCAAGGATGCCAGGTGTCCCAGGTAACGATAAATTTTTACGTTGGAGGCCGCCGGAACAATGGCACTGAGGAAAGAAACATTTGTACAAGTGGCAAAAAATGGGGAATTTGCCGGAAAAAAAATTTCCTTTAACCTGTAGACGGGCTGAATGGTCTTTCGGGTTCGATTTGTTGCCATCTTTTTAAATGGCGGCCAAAAACTTAAAACCCTTCTTTATGGAATAATGTCCGCATGAAAAGTAGCAAGAAATGTCCCGACGGGCTGACGGGCAACGCCGAGTGCCTTCGCTCCTTAGAAAAATGGAGAAAGAATTAAGAAATATGGGGGAAAACCTCAAAAACATTGAGGAAACAATAAGTTTCCAAGGATGCCAGGTGTCCCAGGTAACGATAAATTTTTACGTTGGAGGCCGCCGGAATAATGGCACTGAGGAAAGAAACATTTGTACAAGTGGCAAAAAAATGGGGAATTTCCCGGAAAAAAAATTTCCTTTAACCTGTAGACGGGCTGAATGGTCTTTCGGGTTCGATTTGTTGCCATCTTTTTAAATGGCGGCCAAAAACTTAAAACCCTTCTTTATGGAATAATGTCCGCATGAAAAGTAGCAAGAAATGTCCCGACGGGCTGACGGGCAACGCCGAGTGCCTTCGCTCCTTACAAAAATGGAGAAAGAATTAAGAAATATGGGGGAAAACCTCAAAAAAATTGAGGAAACAATAAGTTTCCAAGGATGCCAGGTGTCCCAGGTAACGATAAATTTTTACGTTGGAGGCCGCCGGCACAATGGCACTGAGGAAAGAAACATTTGTACAAGTGGCAAAAAAATGGGGAATTTCCCGGGAAAAAAATTTCCTTTAACCTGTAGAATGGTCTTTCGGGTTCGATTTGTTGCCATCTTTTTAAATGGCGGCCAAAAACTTAAAACCCTTCTTTATGGAATAATGTCCGCATGAAAAGTAGCAAGAAATGTCCCGACGGGCTGACGGGCAACGCCGAGTGCCTTCGCTCCTTACAAAAATGGAGAAAGAATTAAGAAATATGGGGGAAAACCTCAAAAAAATTGAGGAAACAATGAGTATCCAAGGATGCCAGGTGTCCCAGGTAACGATAAATTTTTACGTTGGAGGCCGCCGGAACAATGGCACTGAGGAAAGAAACATTTGTACAAGTGGCAAAAAAATGGGGAATTTCCCGGAAAAAAAATTTCCTTTAACCTGTAGACGGGCTGAATGGTCTTTCGGGTTCGATTTGTTGCCATCTTTTTAAATGGCGGCCAAAAACTTAAAACCCTTCTTAATGGAATAATGTCCGCATGAAAAGTAGCAAGAAATGTCCCTACGGGCTGACGGGCAACGCCGAGTGCCTTCGCTCCTTACAAAAATGGAGAAAGAATTAAGAAATATGGGGGAAAACCTCAAAAAAATTGAGGAAACAATAAGTTTCCAAGGATGCCAGGTGTCCCAGGTAACGATAAATTTTTACGTTGGAGGCCGCCGGAACAATGGCACTGAGGAAAGAAACATTTGTACAAGTGGCAAAAAAATGGGGAATTTCCCGGAAAAAAAATTTCCTTTAACCTGTAGACGGGCTGACTGGTCTTTCGGGTTCGATTTGTTGCCATCTTTTTAAATGGCGGCCAAAAACTTAAAACCCTTCTTTATGGAATAATGTCCGCATGAAAAGTAGCAAGAAATGTCCCGACGGGCTGACGGGCAACGCCGAGTGCCTTCGCTCCTTAGAAAAATGGAGAAAGAATTAAGAAATATGGGGGAAAACCTCAAAAAAATGGAGGAAACAATAAGTTTCCAAGGATGCCAGGTGTCCCAGGTAACGATAAATTTTTACGTTGGAGGCCGCCGGAACAATGGCACTGAGGAAAGAAACATTTGTACAAGTGGCAAAAAAATGGGGAATTTCCCGGAAAAAAAATTTCCTTTAACCTGTAGACGGGCTGAATGGTCTTTCGGGTTCGATTTGTTGCCATCTTTTTAAATGGCGGCCAAAAACTTAAAACCCTTCTTTATGGAATAATGTCCGCATGAAAAGTAGCAAGAAATGTCCCGACGGGCTGACGGGCAACGCCGAGTGCCTTCGCTCCTTACAAAAATGGAGAAAGAAATATGGGGGACAACCTCAAAAAATTGAGGAAACAATAAGTTTCCAAGGATGCCAGGTGTCCCAGGTAACGATAAATTTTTACGTTGGAGGCCGCCGGCACAATGGCACTGAGGAAAGAAACATTTGTACAAGTGGCAAAAAAGTGGGGAATTTCCCGGGAAAAAAATTTCCTTTAACCTGTAGAATGGTCTTTCGGGTTCGATTTGTTGCCATCTTTTTAAATGGCGGCCAAAAACTTAAAACCCTTCTTTATGGAATAATGTCCGCATGAAAAGTAGCAAGAAATGTCCCGACGGGCTGACGGGCAACGCCGAGTGCCTTCGCTCCTTACAAAAATGGAGAAAGAATTAAGAAATATGGGGGAAAACCTCAAAAAAATTGAGGAAACAATAAGTTTCCAAGGATGCCAGGTGTCCCAGGTAACGATAAATTTTTACGTTGGAGGCCGCCGGAACAATGGCACTGAGGAAAGAAACATTTGTACAAGTGGCAAAAAAATGGGGAATTTCCCGGAAAAAAAATTTCCTTTAACCTGTAGACGGGCTGACTGGTCTTTCGGGTTCGATTTGTTGCCATCTTTTTAAATGGCGGCCAAAAACTTAAAACCCTTCTTTATGGAATAATGTCCGCATGAAAAGTAGCAAGAAATGTCCCGACGGGCTGACGGGCAACGCCGAGTGCCTTCGCTCCTTACAAAAATGGAGAAAGAATTAAGAAATATGGGGGAAAACCTCAAAAAAATTGAGGAAACAATAAGTATCCAAGGATGCCAGGTGTCCCAGGTAACGATAAATTTTTACGTTGGAGGCCGCCGGAACAATGGCACTGAGGAAAGAAACATTTGTACAAGTGGCAAAAAAATGGGGAATTTCCCGGAAAAAAATTTCCTTTAACCTGTAGACGGGCTGAATGGTCTTTCGGGTTCGATTTGTTGCCATCTTTTTAAATGGCGGCCAAAAACTTAAAACCCTTCTTTATGGAATAATGTCCGCATGAAAAGTAGCAAGAAATGTCCCGACGGGCTGACGGGCAACGCCGAGTGCCTTCGCTCCTTACAAAAATGGAGAAAGAATTAAGAAATATGGCGGAAAACCTCAAAAAAATTGAGGAAACAATAAGTATCCAAGGATGCCAGGTGTCCCAGGTAACGATAAATTTTTACGTTGGAGGCCGCCGGAACAATGGCACTGAGGAAAGAAACATTTGTACAAGTGGCAAAAAAATGGGGAATTTCCCGGAAAAAAAATTTCCTTTAACCTGTAGACGGGCTGAATGGTCTTTCGGGTTCGATTTGTTGCCATCTTTTTAAATGGCGGCCAAAAACTTAAAACCCTTCTTTATGGAATAATGTCCGCATGAAAAGTAGCAAGAAATGTCCCGACGGGCTGACGGGCAACGCCGAGTGCCTTCGCTCCTTACAAAAATGGAGAAAGAATTAAGAAATATGGGGGAAAACCTCAAAAAAATTGAGGAAACAATAAGTATCCAAGGATGCCAGGTGTCCCAGGTAACGATAAATTTTTACGTTGGAGGCCGCCGGAACAATGGCACTGAGGAAAGAAACATTTGTACAAGTGGCAAAAAAATGGGGAATTTCCCGGAAAAAAATTTCCTTTAACCTGTAGACGGGCTGAATGGTCTTTCGGGTTCGATTTGTTGCCATCTTTTTAAATGGCGGCCAAAAACTTAAAACCCTTCTTTATGGAATAATGTCCGCATGAAAAGTAGCAAGAAATGTCCCGACGGGCTGACGGGCAACGCCGAGTGCCTTCGCTCCTTACAAAAATGGAGAAAGAACTAAGAAATATGGGGGAAAACCTCAAAAAAATTGAGGAAACAATAAGTATCCAAGGATGCCAGGTGTCCCAGGTAACGATAAATTTTTACGTTGGAGGCCGCCGGAACAATGGCACTGAGGAAAGAAACATTTGTACAAGTGGCAAAAAAATGGGGAATTTCCCGGAAAAAAAATTTCCTTTAACCTGTAGACGGGCTGAATGGTCTTTCGGGTTCGATTTGTTGCCATCTTTTTAAATGGCGGCCAAAAACTTAAAACCCTTCTTTATGGAATAATGTCCGCATGAAAAGTAGCAAGAAATGTCCCGACGGGCTGACGGGCAACGCCGAGTGCCTTCGCTCCTTACAAAAATGGAGAAAGAATTAAGAAATATGGGGGAAAACCTCAAAAAATTGAGGAAACAATAAGTATCCAAGGATGCCAGGTGTCCCAGGTAACGATAAATTTTTACGTTGGAGGCCGCCGGAGCAATGGCACTGAGGAAAGAAACATTTGTACAAGTGGCAAAAAAATGGGGAATTTCCCGGAAAAAAAATTTCCTTTAACCTGTAGACGGGCTGAATGGTCTTTCGGGTTCGATTTGTTGCCATCTTTTTAAATGGCGGCCAAAAACTTAAAACCCTTCTTTATGGAATAATGTCCGCATGAAAAGTAGCAAGAAATGTCCCGACGGGCTGACGGGCAACGCCGAGTGCCTTCGCTCCTTACAAAAATGGAGAAAGAATTAAGAAATATGAGGGAAAACCTCAAAAAAATTGAGGAAACAATAAGTTTCCAAGGATGCCAGGTGTCCCAGGTAACGATAAATTTTTACGTGGGAGGCCGCCTGAACAATGGCACTGAGGAAAGAAACATTTGTACAAGTGGCAAAAAAATGGGGAATTTCCCGGAAAAAAAATTTCCTTTAACCTGTAGACGGGCTGAATGGTCTTTCGGGTTCGATTTGTTGCCATCTTTTTAAATGGCGGCCAAAAACTTAAAACCCTTCTTTATGGAATAATGTCCGCATGAAAAGTAGCAAGAAATGTCCCGACGGGCTGACGGGCAACGCCGAGTGCCTTCGCTCCTTACAAAAATGGAGAAAGAATTAAGAAATATGGGGGAAAACCTCAAAAAAATTGAGGAAACAATAAGTATCCAAGGATGCCAGGTGTCCCAGGTAACGATAAATTTTTACGTTGGAGGCCGCCGGAACAATGGCACTGAGGAAAGAAACATTTGTACAAGTGGCAAAAAAATGGGGAATTTCCCGGAAAAAAAATTTCCTTTAACCTGTAGACGGGCTGAATGGTCTTTCGGGTTCGATTTGTTGCCATCTTTTTAAATGGCGGCCAAAAACTTAAAACCCTTCTTTATGGAATAATGTCCGCATGAAAAGTAGCAAGAAATGTCCCGACGGGCTGACGGGCAACGCCGAGTGCCTTCGCTCCTTACAAAAATGGAGAAAGAATTAAGAAATATGGGGGAAAACCTCAAAAAAATTGAGGAAACAATAAGTTTCCAAGGATGCCAGGTGTCCCAGGTAACGATAAATTTTTACGTGGGAGGCCGCCGGAACAATGGCACTGGGGAAAGAAACATTTGTACAAGTGGCAAAAAAATGGGGAATTTCCCGGAAAAAAAATTTCCTTTAACCTGTAGACGGGCTGAATGGTCTTTCGGGTTCGATTTGTTGCCATCTTTCTAAATGGCGGCCAAAAACCTAAAACCCTTCTTTATGGAATAATGTCCGCATGAAAAGTAGCAAGAAATGTCCCGACGGGCTGACGGGCAACGCCGAGTGCCTTCGCTCCTTACAAAAATGGAGAAAGAATTAAGAAATATGAGGGAAAACCTCAAAAAAATTGAGGAAACAATAAGTTTCCAAGGATGCCAGGTGTCCCAGGTAACGATAAATTTTTACGTGGGAGGCCGCCTGAACAATGGCACTGAGGAAAGAAACATTTGTACAAGTGGCAAAAAAATGGGGAATTTCCCGGAAAAAAAATTTCCTTTAACCTGTAGACGGGCTGAATGGTCTTTCGGGTTCGATTTGTTGCCATCTTTTTAAATGGCGGCCAAAAACTTAAAACCCTTCTTTATGGAATAATGTCCGCATGAAAAGTAGCAAGAAATGTCCCGACGGGCTGACGGGCAACGCCGAGTGCCTTCGCTCCTTACAAAAATGGAGAAAGAATTAAGAAATATGAGGGAAAACCTCAATAAAATTGAGGAAACAATAAGTTTCCAAGGATGCCAGGTGTCCCAGGTAACGATAAATTTTTACGTGGGAGGCCGCCGGAACAATGGCACTGAGGAAAGAAACATTTGTACAAGTGGCAAAAAAATGGGGAATTTCCCGGAAAAAAAATTTCCTTTAACCTGTAGACGGGCTGAATGGTCTTTCGGGTTCGATTTGTTGCCATCTTTCTAAATGGCGGCCAAAAACCTAAAACCCTTCTTTATGGAATAATGTCCGCATGAAAAGTAGCAAGAAATGTCCCGACGGGCTGACGGGCAACGCCGAGTGCCTTCGCTCCTTACAAAAATGGAGAAAGAATTAAGAAATATGGGGGAAAACCTCAAAAAAATTGAGGAAACAATAAGTATCCAAGGATGCCAGGTGTCCCAGGTAACGATAAATTTTTACGTTGGAGGCCGCCGGAACAATGGCACTGAGGAAAGAAACATTTGTACAAGTGGCAAAAAAATGGGGAATTTCCCGGAAAAAAAATTTCCTTTAACCTGTAGACGGGCTGAATGGTCTTTCGGGTTCGATTTGTTGCCATCTTTTTAAATGGCGGCCAAAAACTTAAAACCCTTCTTTATGGAATAATGTCCGCATGAAAAGTAGCAAGAAATGTCCCGACGGGCTGACGGGCAACGCCGAGTGCCTTCGCTCCTTAAAAAATGGAGAAAGAATTAAGAAATATGAGGGAAAACCTCAAAAAAATTGAGGAAACAATAAGTTTCCAAGGATGCCAGGTGTCCCAGGTAACGATAAATTTTTACGTGGGAGGCCGCCGGAACAATGGCACTGAGGAAAGAAACATTTGTACAAGTGGCAAAAAAATGGGGAATTTCCCGGAAAGAAAATTTCCTTTAACCTGTAGACGGGCTGAATGGTCTTTCGGGTTCGATTTGTTGCCATCTTTTTAAATGGCGGCCAAAAACATAAAACCCTTCTTTATGGAATAATGTCCGCATGAAAAGTAGCAAGAAATGTCCCGACGGGCTGACGGGCAACGCCGAGTGCCTTCGCTCCTTACAAAAATGGAGAAAGAATTAAGAAATATGGGGGAAAACCTCAAAAAAATTGAGGAAACAATAAGTATCCAAGGATGCCAGGTGTCCCAGGTAACGATAAATTTTTACGTTGGAGGCCGCCGGAACAATGGCACTGAGGAAAGAAACATTTGTACAAGTGGCAAAAAAATGGGGAATTTCCCGGAAAAAAAATTTCCTTTAACCTGTAGACGGGCTGAATGGTCTTTCGGGTTCGATTTGTTGCCATCTTTTTAAATGGCGGCCAAAAACTTAAAACCCTTCTTTATGGAATAATGTCCGCATGAAAAGTAGCAAGAAATGTTCCTACGGGCTGACGGGCAACGCCGAGTGCCTTCGCTCCTTACAAAAATGGAGAAAGAATTAAGAAATATGGGGGAAAACCTGAAAAAAATTGAGGAAACAATAAGTTTCCAAGGATGCCAGGTGTCCCAGGTAACGATAAATTTTTACGTTGGAGGCCGCCGGAACAATGGCACTGAGGAAAGAAACATTTGTACAAGTGGCAAAAAAATGGGGAATTTCCCGGAAAAAAAATTTCCTTTAACCTGTAGACGGGCTGAATGGTCTTTCGGGTTCGATTTGTTGCCATCTTTTTAAATGGCGGCCAAAAACTTAAAACCCTTCTTTATGGAATAATGTCCGCATGAAAAGTAGCAAGAAATGTCCCGACGGGCTGACGGGCAACGCCGAGTGCCTTCGCTCCTTAAAAAATGGAGAAAGAATTAAGAAATATGAGGGAAAACCTCAAAAAAATTGAGGAAACAATAAGTTTCCAAGGATGCCAGGTGTCCCAGGTAACGATAAATTTTTACGTGGGAGGCCGCCGGAACAATGGCACTGAGGAAAGAAACATTTGTACAAGTGGCAAAAAAATGGGGAATTTCCCGGAAAAAAAATTTCCTTTAACCTGTAGACGGGCTGAATGGTCTTTCGGGTTCGATTTGTTGCCATCTTTTTAAATGGCGGCCAAAAACATAAAACCCTTCTTTATGGAATAATGTCCGCATGAAAAGTAGCAAGAAATGTCCCGACGGGCTGACGGGCAACGCCGAGTGCCTTCGCTCCTTACAAAAATGGAGAAAGAATTAAGAAATATGGGGGAAAACCTCAAAAAAATTGAGGAAACAATAAGTATCCAAGGATGCCAGGTGTCCCAGGTAACGATAAATTTTTACGTTGGAGGCCGCCGGAACAATGGCACTGAGGAAAGAAACATTTGTACAAGTGGCAAAAAAATGGGGAATTTCCCGGAAAAAAAATTTCCTTTAACCTGTAGACGGGCTGAATGGTCTTTCGGGTTCGATTTGTTGCCATCTTTTTAAATGGCGGCCAAAAACTTAAAACCCTTCTTTATGGAATAATGTCCGCATGAAAAGTAGCAAGAAATGTCCCGACGGGCTGACGGGCAACGCCGAGTGCCTTCGCTCCTTACAAAAATGGAGAAAGAATTAAGAAATATGGGGGAAAACCTCAAAAAAATTGAGGAAACAATAAGTTTCCAAGGATGCCAGGTGTCCCAGGTAACGATAATTTTTTACGTTGGAGGCCGCCGGAACAATGGCACTGAGGAAAGAAACATTTGTACAAGTGGGAAAAAAATGGGGCATTTCCCGTTAAAAAATTTTCCTTTAACCTGTAGACGGCCTGAATGGTCTTTCGGATTCGATTTGTTGCCATCTTTTTAAATGGCGGAAAAAACTTAAAACCCTTCTTTATGGAATAATGTCCGCATGAAAAGTAGCAAGAAATGTCCCGACGGGCTGACGGGCAACGCCGAGTGCCTTCGCTCCTTAGAAAAATGGAGAAAGAATTAAGAAATATGGGGGAAAACCTCAAAAAAATTGAGGAAACAATATGTTTCCAAGGATGCCAGGTGTCCCAGGTAACGATAAATTTTTACGTTGGAGGCCGCCGGAACAATGGCACTGAGGAAAGAAACATTTGTACAAGTGGCAAAAAAATGGGGAATTTCCCGGAAAAAAAATTTCCTTTAACCTGTAGACGGGCTGAATGGTCTTTCGGGTTCGATTTGTTGCCATCTTTTTAAATGGCGGCCAAAAACTTAAAACCCTTCTTTATGGAATAATGTCCGCATGAAAAGTAGCAAGAAATGTCCCGACGGGCTGACGGGCAACGCCGAGTGCCTTCGCTCCTTACAAAAATGGTGAAAGAATTAAGAAATATGTGGGAAAACCTCAAACAAAATTGAGGAAACAATATGTTTCCAAGGATGCCAGGTGTCCCAGGTAACGATAAATTTTTACGTTGGAGGCCGCCGGAACAATGGCACTGAGGAAAGAAACATTTGTACAAGTGGCAAAAAAATGGGGAATTTCCCGGAAAAAAAAATTTCCTTTAACCTGTAGACGGGCTGAATGGTCTTTCGGGTTCGATTTGTTGCCATCTTTTTAAATGGCGGCCAAAAACTTAAAACCCTTCTTTATGGAATAATGTCCGCATGAAAAGTAGCAAGAAATGTCCCGACGGGCTGACGGGCAACGCCGAGTGCCTTCGCTCCTTACAAAAATGGAGAAAGAAATATGGGGGAAAACCTCAAAAAAATTGAGGAAACAATAAGTTTCCAAGGATGCCAGGTGTCCCAGGTAACGATACATTTTTACGTTGGAAGCCGCCGGAACAATGGCACTGAGGAAAGAAACATTTGTACAAGTGGCAAAAAAATGGGGAATTTCCCGGAAAAAAATTTTCCTTTAACCTGTAGACGGGCTGAATGGTCTTTCGGGTTCGATTTCTTGCCATCTTTTTAAATGGCGGCCAAAAACTTAAAACCCTTCTTTATGGAATAATGTCCGCATGAAAAGTAGCAAGAAATGTCCCGACGGGCTGACGGGCAACGCCGAGTGCCTTCGCTCCTTACAAAAATGGAGAAAGAATTAAGAAATATGGGGGAAAACCTCAAAAACATTGAGGAAACAATAAGTTTCCAAGGATGCCAGGTGTCCCAGGTAACGATAAATTTTTACGTTGGAGGCCGCCGGAACAATGGCACTGAGGAAAGAAACATTTGTACAAGTGGCAAAAAAATGGGGAATTTCCCGGAAAAAAAATTTCCTTTAACCTGTAGACGGGCTGAATGGTCTTTCGGGTTCGATTTGTTGCCATCTTTTTAAATGGCGGCCAAAAACTTAAAACCCTTCTTTATGGAATAATGTCCGCATGAAAAGTAGCAAGAAATGTCCCGACGGGCTGACGGGCAACGCCGAGTGCCTTCGCTCCTTACAAAAATGGAGAAAGAATTAAGAAATATGGGGGAAAACCTCAAAAACATTGAGGAAACAATAAGTTTCCAAGGATGCCAGGTGTCCCAGGTAACGATAAATTTTTACGTTGGAGGCCGCCGGAACAATGGCACTGAGGAAAGAAACATTTGTACAAGTGGCAAAAAAATGGGGAATTTCCCGGAAAAAAAATTTCCTTTAACCTGTAGACGGGCTGAATGGTCTTTCGGGTTCGATTTGTTGCCATCTTTTTAAATGGCGGCCAAAAACTTAAAACCCTTCTTTATGGAATAATGTCCGCATGAAAAGTAGCAAGAAATGTCCCGACGGGCTGACGGGCAACGCCGAGTGCCTTCGCTCCTTACAAAAATGGAGAAAGAAATATGGGGGAAAACCTCAAAAAAATTGAGGAAACAATAAGTTTCCAAGGATGCCAGGTGTCCCAGGTAACGATACATTTTTACGTTGGAAGCCGCCGGAACAATGGCACTGAGGAAAGAAACATTTGTACAAGTGGCAAAAAAATGGGGAATTTCCCGGAAAAAAATTTTCCTTTAACCTGTAGACGGGCTGAATGGTCTTTCGGGTTCGATTTCTTGCCATCTTTTTAAATGGCGGCCAAAAACTTAAAACCCTTCTTTATGGAATAATGTCCGCATGAAAAGTAGCAAGAAATGTCCCGACGGGCTGACGGGCAACGCCGAGTGCCTTCGCTCCTTACAAAAATGGAGAAAGAATTAAGAAATATGGGGGAAAACCTCAAAAACATTGAGGAAACAATAAGTTTCCAAGGATGCCAGGTGTCCCAGGTAACGATAAATTTTTACGTTGGAGGCCGCCGGAACAATGGCACTGAGGAAAGAAACATTTGTACAAGTGGCAAAAAAATGGGGAATTTCCCGGAAAAAAAATTTCCTTTAACCTGTAGACGGGCTGAATGGTCTTTCGGGTTCGATTTGTTGCCATCTTTTTAAATGGCGGCCAAAAACTTAAAACCCTTCTTTATGGAATAATGTCCGCATGAAAAGTAGCAAGAAATGTCCCGACGGGCTGACGGGCAACGCCGAGTGCCTTCGCTCCTTACAAAAATGGAGAAAGAATTAAGAAATATGGGGGAAAACCTCAAAAACATTGAGGAAACAATAAGTTTCCAAGGATGCCAGGTGTCCCAGGTAACGATAAATTTTTACGTTGGAGGCCGCCGGAACAATGGCACTGAGGAAAGAAACATTTGTACAAGTGGCAAAAAAATGGGGAATTTCCCGGAAAAAAAATTTCCTTTAACCTGTAGACGGGCTGAATGGTCTTTCGGGTTCGATTTGTTGCCATCTTTTTAAATGGCGGCCAAAAACTTAAAACCCTTCTTTATGGAATAATGTCCGCATGAAAAGTAGCAAGAAATGTCCCGACGGGCTGACGGGCAACGCCGAGTGCCTTCGCTCCTTACAAAAATGGAGAAAGAATTAAGAAATATGGGGGAAAACCTCAAAAAAATTGAGGAAACAATAAGTTTCCAAGGATGCCAGGTGTCCCAGGTAACGATAATTTTTTACGTTGGAGGCCGCCGGAACAATGGCACTGAGGAAAGAAACATTTGTACAAGTGGGAAAAAAATGGGGCATTTCCCGTTAAAAAATTTTCCTTTAACCTGTAGACGGCCTGAATGGTCTTTCGGATTCGATTTGTTGCCATCTTTTTAAATGGCGGAAAAAACTTAAAACCCTTCTTTATGGAATAATGTCCGCATGAAAAGTAGCAAGAAATGTCCCGACGGGCTGACGGGCAACGCCGAGTGCCTTCGCTCCTTAGAAAAATGGAGAAAGAATTAAGAAATATGGGGGAAAACCTCAAAAAAATTGAGGAAACAATATGTTTCCAAGGATGCCAGGTGTCCCAGGTAACGATAAATTTTTACGTTGGAGGCCGCCGGAACAATGGCACTGAGGAAAGAAACATTTGTACAAGTGGCAAAAAAATGGGGAATTTCCCGGAAAAAAAATTTCCTTTAACCTGTAGACGGGCTGAATGGTCTTTCGGGTTCGATTTGTTGCCATCTTTTTAAATGGCGGCCAAAAACTTAAAACCCTTCTTTATGGAATAATGTCCGCATGAAAAGTAGCAAGAAATGTCCCGACGGGCTGACGGGCAACGCCGAGTGCCTTCGCTCCTTACAAAAATGGTGAAAGAATTAAGAAATATGTGGGAAAACCTCAAAAAAATTGAGGAAACAATATGTTTCCAAGGATGCCAGGTGTCCCAGGTAACGATAAATTTTTACGTTGGAGGCCGCCGGAACAATGGCACTGAGGAAAGAAACATTTGTACAAGTGGCAAAAAAATGGGGAATTTCCCGGAAAAAAAAATTTCCTTTAACCTGTAGACGGGCTGAATGGTCTTTCGGGTTCGATTTGTTGCCATCTTTTTAAATGGCGGCCAAAAACTTAAAACCCTTCTTTATGGAATAATGTCCGCATGAAAAGTAGCAAGAAATGTCCCGACGGGCTGACGGGCAACGCCGAGTGCCTTCGCTCCTTACAAAAATGGAGAAAGAAATATGGGGGAAAACCTCAAAAAAATTGAGGAAACAATAAGTTTCCAAGGATGCCAGGTGTCCCAGGTAACGATACATTTTTACGTTGGAAGCCGCCGGAACAATGGCACTGAGGAAAGAAACATTTGTACAAGTGGCAAAAAAATGGGGAATTTCCCGGAAAAAAATTTTCCTTTAACCTGTAGACGGGCTGAATGGTCTTTCGGGTTCGATTTCTTGCCATCTTTTTAAATGGCGGCCAAAAACTTAAAACCCTTCTTTATGGAATAATGTCCGCATGAAAAGTAGCAAGAAATGTCCCGACGGGCTGACGGGCAACGCCGAGTGCCTTCGCTCCTTACAAAAATGGAGAAAGAATTAAGAAATATGGGGGAAAACCTCAAAAACATTGAGGAAACAATAAGTTTCCAAGGATGCCAGGTGTCCCAGGTAACGATAAATTTTTACGTTGGAGGCCGCCGGAACAATGGCACTGAGGAAAGAAACATTTGTACAAGTGGCAAAAAAATGGGGAATTTCCCGGAAAAAAAATTTCCTTTAACCTGTAGACGGGCTGAATGGTCTTTCGGGTTCGATTTGTTGCCATCTTTTTAAATGGCGGCCAAAAACTTAAAACCCTTCTTTATGGAACAATGTCCGCATGAAAAGTAGCAAGAAATGTCCCGACGGGCTGACGGGCAACGCCGAGTGCCTTCGCTCCTTACAAAAATGGAAAAAGAATTAAGAAATATGGGGGAAAACCTCAAAAAAATTGAGGAAACAATAAGTTTCCAAGGATGACAGGTGTCCCAGGTAACGATAAATTTTTACGTTGGAGGCCGCCGGAACAATGGCACTGAGGAAAGAAACATTTGTACAAGTGGCAAAAAAATGGGGAATTTCCCGGAAAAAAAATTTCCTTTAACCTGTAGACGGGCTGAATGGTCTTTCGGGTTCGATTTGTTGCCATCTTTTTAAATGGCGGCCAAAAACTTAAAACCCTTCTTTATGGAATAATGTCCGCATGAAAAGTAGCAAGAAATGTCCCGACGGGCTGACGGGCAACGCCGAGTGCCTTCGCTCCTTACAAAAATGGAGAAAGAAATATGGGGGAAAACCTCAAAAAAATTGAGGAAACAATAAGTTTCCAAGGATGCCAGGTGTCCCAGGTAACGATAAATTTTTACGTTGGAGGCCGCCGGAACAATGGCACTGAGGAAAGAAACATTTGTACAAGTGGCAAAAAAATGGGGAATTTCCCGGAAAAAAAATTTCCTTTAACCTGTAGACGGGCTGAATGGTCTTTCGGGTTCGATTTGTTGCCATCTTTTTAAATGGCGGCCAAAAACTTAAAACCCTTCTTTATGGAATAATGTCCGCATGAAAAGTAGCAAGAAATGTCCCGACGGGCTGACGAGCAACGCCGAGTGCCTTCGCTCCTTAGAAAAATGGAGAAAGAATTAAGAAATATGGGGGAAAACCTCAAAAACATTGAGGAAACAATAAGTTTCCAAGGATGCCAGGTGTCCCAGGTAACGATAAATTTTTACGTTGGAGGCCGCCGGAATAATGGCACTGAGGAAAGAAACATTTGTACAAGTGGCAAAAAAATGGGGAATTTCCCGGAAAAAAAATTTCCTTTAACCTGTAGACGGGCTGAATGGTCTTTCGGGTTCGATTTGTTGCCATCTTTTTAAATGGCGGCCAAAAACTTAAAACCCTTCTTTATGGAATAATGTCCGCATGAAAAGTAGCAAGAAATGTCCCGACGGGCTGACGGGCAACGCCGAGTGCCTTCACTCCTTACAAAAATGGAGAAAGAATTAAGAAATATGGGGGAAAACCTCAAAAAAATTGAGGAAACAATAAGTTTCCAAGGATGCCAGGTGTCCCAGGTAACGATAAATTTTTACGTTGGAGGCCGCCGGCACAATGGCACTGAGGAAAGAAACATTTGTACAAGTGGCAAAAAAATGGGGAATTTCCCGGGAAAAAAATTTCCTTTAACCTGTAGAATGGTCTTTCGGGTTCGATTTGTTGCCATCTTTTTAAATGGCGGCCAAAAACTTAAAACCCTTCTTTATGGAATAATGTCCGCATGAAAAGTAGCAAGAAATGTCCCGACGGGCTGACGGGCAACGCCGAGTGCCTTCGCTCCTTAGAAAAATGGAGAAAGAATTAAGAAATATGGGGGAAAACCTCAAAAAAATTGAGGAAACAATAAGTTTCCAAGGATGCCAGGTGTCCCAGGTAACGATAAATTTTTACGTTGGAGGCCGCCGGAACAATGGCACTGAGGAAAGAAACATTTGTACAAGTGGCAAAAAAATGGGGAATTTGCCGGAAAAAAAATTTCCTTTAACCTGTAGACGGGCTGAATGGTCTTTCGGGTTCGATTTGTTGCCATCTTTTTAAATGGCGGCCAAAAACTTAAAACCCTTCTTTATGGAATAATGTCCGCATGAAAAGTAGCAAGAAATGTCCCGACGGGCTGACGGGCAACGCCGAGTGCCTTCGCTCCTTAGAAAAATGGAGAAAGAATTAAGAAATATGGGGGAAAACCTCAAAAACATTGAGGAAACAATAAGTTTCCAAGGATGCCAGGTGTCCCAGGTAACGATAAATTTTTACGTTGGAGGCCGCCGGAATAATGGCACTGAGGAAAGAAACATTTGTACAAGTGGCAAAAAAATGGGGAATTTCCCGGAAAAAAAATTTCCTTTAACCTGTAGACGGGCTGAATGGTCTTTCGGGTTCGATTTGTTGCCATCTTTTTAAATGGCGGCCAAAAACTTAAAACCCTTCTTTATGGAATAATGTCCGCATGAAAAGTAGCAAGAAATGTCCCGACGGGCTGACGGGCAACGCCGAGTGCCTTCGCTCCTTACAAAAATGGAGAAAGAATTAAGAAATATGGGGGAAAACCTCAAAAAAATTGAGGAAACAATAAGTTTCCAAGGATGCCAGGTGTCCCAGGTAACGATAAATTTTTACGTTGGAGGCCGCCGGCACAATGGCACTGAGGAAAGAAACATTTGTACAAGTGGCAAAAAAATGGGGAATTTCCCGGGAAAAAAATTTCCTTTAACCTGTAGAATGGTCTTTCGGGTTCGATTTGTTGCCATCTTTTTAAATGGCGGCCAAAAACTTAAAACCCTTCTTTATGGAATAATGTCCGCATGAAAAGTAGCAAGAAATGTCCCGACGGGCTGACGGGCAACGCCGAGTGCCTTCGCTCCTTACAAAAATGGAGAAAGAATTAAGAAATATGGGGGAAAACCTCAAAAAAATTGAGAAAACAATAAGTATCCAAGGATGCCAGGTGTCCCAGGTAACGATAAATTTTTACGTTGGAGGCCGCCGGAACAATGGCACTGAGGAAAGAAACATTTGTACAAGTGGCAAAAAAATGGGGAATTTCCCGGAAAAAAAATTTCCTTTAACCTGTAGACGGAATGAATGGTCTTTCGGGTTCGATTTGTTGCCATCTTTTTAAATGGCGGCCAAAAACTTAAAACCCTTCTTAATGGAATAATGTCCGCATGAAAAGTAGCAAGAAATGTCCCTACGGGCTGACGGGCAACGCCGAGTGCCTTCGCTCCTTACAAAAATGGAGAAAGAATTAAGAAATATGGGGGAAAACCTCAAAAAAATTGAGGAAACAATAAGTTTCCAAGGATGCCAGGTGTCCCAGGTAACGATAAATTTTTACGTTGGAGGCCGCCGGAACAATGGCACTGAGGAAAGAAACATTTGTACAAGTGGCAAAAAAATGGGGAATTTCCCGGAAAAAAATTTTCCTTTAACCTGTAGACGGGCTGACTGGTCTTTCGGGTTCGATTTGTTGCCATCTTTTTAAATGGCGGCCAAAAACTTAAAACCCTTCTTTATGGAATAATGTCCGCATGAAAAGTAGCAAGAAATGTCCCGACGGGCTGACGGGCAACGCCGAGTGCCTTCGCTCCTTAGAAAAATGGAGAAAGAATTAAGAAATATGGGGGAAAACCTCAAAAAAATGGAGGAAACAATAAGTTTCCAAGGATGCCAGGTGTCCCAGGTAACGATAAATTTTTACGTTGGAGGCCGCCGGAACAATGGCACTGAGGAAAGAAACATTTGTACAAGTGGCAAAAAAATGGGGAATTTCCCGGAAAAAAAATTTCCTTTAACCTGTAGACGGGCTGAATGGTCTTTCGGGTTCGATTTGTTGCCATCTTTTTAAATGGCGGCCAAAAACTTAAAACCCTTCTTTATGGAATAATGTCCGCATGAAAAGTAGCAAGAAATGTCCCGACGGGCTGACGGGCAACGCCGAGTGCCTTCGCTCCTTACAAAAATGGAGAAAGAATTAAGAAATATGGGGGAACACCTCAAAAACATTGAGGAAACAATAAGTTTCCAAGGATGCCAGGTGTCCCAGGTAACGATAAATTTTTACGTTGGAGGCCGCCGGAATAATGGCACTGAGGAAAGAAACATTTGTACAAGTGGCAAAAAAATGGGGAATTTCCCGGAAAAAAAATTTCCTTTAACCTGTAGACGGGCTGAATGGTCTTTCGGGTTCGATTTGTTGCCATCTTTTTAAATGGCGGCCAAAAACTTAAAACCCTTCTTTATGGAATAATGTCCGCATGAAAAGTAGCAAGAAATGTCCCGACGGGCTGACGGGCAACGCCGAGTGCCTTCGCTCCTTACAAAAATGGAGAAAGAAATATGGGGGAAAACCTCAAAAAATTGAGGAAACAATAAGTTTCCAAGGATGCCAGGTGTCCCAGGTAACGATAAATTTTTACGTTGGAGGCCGCCGGCACAATGGCACTGAGGAAAGAAACATTTGTACAAGTGGCAAAAAAATGGGGAATTTCCCGGGAAAAAAATTTCCTTTAACCTGTAGAATGGTCTTTCGGGTTCGATTTGTTGCCATCTTTTTAAATGGCGGCCAAAAACTTAAAACCCTTCTTTATGGAATAATGTCCGCATGAAAAGTAGCAAGAAATGTCCCGACGGGCTGACGAGCAACGCCGAGTGCCTTCGCTCCTTACAAAAATGGAGAAAGAATTAAGAAATATGGGGGAAAACCTCAAAAAAATTGAGGAAACAATAAGTTTCCAAGGATGCCAGGTGTCCCAGGTAACGATAAATTTTTACGTTGGAGGCCGCCGGAACAATGGCACTGAGGAAAGAAACATTTGTACAAGTGGCAAAAAAATGGGGAATTTCCCGGAAAAAAAATTTCCTTTAACCTGTAGACGGGCTGACTGGTCTTTCGGGTTCGATTTGTTGCCATCTTTTTAAATGGCGGCCAAAAACTTAAAACCCTTCTTTATGGAATAATGTCCGCATGAAAAGTAGCAAGAAATGTCCCGACGGGCTGACGGGCAACGCCGAGTGCCTTCGCTCCTTACAAAAATGGAGAAAGAATTAAGAAATATGGGGGAAAACCTCAAAAAAATTGAGAAAACAATAAGTATCCAAGGATGCCAGGTGTCCCAGGTAACGATAAATTTTTACGTTGGAGGCCGCCGGAACAATGGCACTGAGGAAAGAAACATTTGTACAAGTGGCAAAAAAATGGGGAATTTCCCGGAAAAAAAATTTCCTTTAACCTGTAGACGGAATGAATGGTCTTTCGGGTTCGATTTGTTGCCATCTTTTTAAATGGCGGCCAAAAACTTAAAACCCTTCTTAATGGAATAATGTCCGCATGAAAAGTAGCAAGAAATGTCCCTACGGGCTGACGGGCAACGCCGAGTGCCTTCGCTCCTTACAAAAATGGAGAAAGAATTAAGAAATATGGGGGAAAACCTCAAAAAAATTGAGGAAACAATAAGTTTCCAAGGATGCCAGGTGTCCCAGGTAACGATAAATTTTTACGTTGGAGGCCGCCGGAACAATGGCACTGAGGAAAGAAACATTTGTACAAGTGGCAAAAAAATGGGGAATTTCCCGGAAAAAAATTTTCCTTTAACCTGTAGACGGGCTGACTGGTCTTTCGGGTTCGATTTGTTGCCATCTTTTTAAATGGCGGCCAAAAACTTAAAACCCTTCTTTATGGAATAATGTCCGCATGAAAAGTAGCAAGAAATGTCCCGACGGGCTGACGGGCAACGCCGAGTGCCTTCGCTCCTTAGAAAAATGGAGAAAGAATTAAGAAATATGGGGGAAAACCTCAAAAAAATGGAGGAAACAATAAGTTTCCAAGGATGCCAGGTGTCCCAGGTAACGATAAATTTTTACGTTGGAGGCCGCCGGAACAATGGCACTGAGGAAAGAAACATTTGTACAAGTGGCAAAAAAATGGGGAATTTCCCGGAAAAAAAATTTCCTTTAACCTGTAGACGGGCTGAATGGTCTTTCGGGTTCGATTTGTTGCCATCTTTTTAAATGGCGGCCAAAAACTTAAAACCCTTCTTTATGGAATAATGTCCGCATGAAAAGTAGCAAGAAATGTCCCGACGGGCTGACGGGCAACGCCGAGTGCCTTCGCTCCTTACAAAAATGGAGAAAGAATTAAGAAATATGGGGGAACACCTCAAAAACATTGAGGAAACAATAAGTTTCCAAGGATGCCAGGTGTCCCAGGTAACGATAAATTTTTACGTTGGAGGCCGCCGGAATAATGGCACTGAGGAAAGAAACATTTGTACAAGTGGCAAAAAAATGGGGAATTTCCCGGAAAAAAAATTTCCTTTAACCTGTAGACGGGCTGAATGGTCTTTCGGGTTCGATTTGTTGCCATCTTTTTAAATGGCGGCCAAAAACTTAAAACCCTTCTTTATGGAATAATGTCCGCATGAAAAGTAGCAAGAAATGTCCCGACGGGCTGACGGGCAACGCCGAGTGCCTTCGCTCCTTACAAAAATGGAGAAAGAAATATGGGGGAAAACCTCAAAAAATTGAGGAAACAATAAGTTTCCAAGGATGCCAGGTGTCCCAGGTAACGATAAATTTTTACGTTGGAGGCCGCCGGCACAATGGCACTGAGGAAAGAAACATTTGTACAAGTGGCAAAAAAATGGGGAATTTCCCGGGAAAAAAATTTCCTTTAACCTGTAGAATGGTCTTTCGGGTTCGATTTGTTGCCATCTTTTTAAATGGCGGCCAAAAACTTAAAACCCTTCTTTATGGAATAATGTCCGCATGAAAAGTAGCAAGAAATGTCCCGACGGGCTGACGAGCAACGCCGAGTGCCTTCGCTCCTTACAAAAATGGAGAAAGAATTAAGAAATATGGGGGAAAACCTCAAAAAAATTGAGGAAACAATAAGTTTCCAAGGATGCCAGGTGTCCCAGGTAACGATAAATTTTTACGTTGGAGGCCGCCGGAACAATGGCACTGAGGAAAGAAACATTTGTACAAGTGGCAAAAAAATGGGGAATTTCCCGGAAAAAAAATTTCCTTTAACCTGTAGACGGGCTGACTGGTCTTTCGGGTTCGATTTGTTGCCATCTTTTTAAATGGCGGCCAAAAACTTAAAACCCTTCTTTATGGAATAATGTCCGCATGAAAAGTAGCAAGAAATGTCCCGACGGGCTGACGGGCAACGCCGAGTGCCTTCGCTCCTTACAAAAATGGAGAAAGAATTAAGAAATATGGGGGAAAACCTCAAAAAAAATGAGGAAACAATAAGTATCCAAGGATGCCAGGTGTCCCAGGTAACGATAAATTTTTACGTTGGAGGCCGCCGGAACAATGGCACTGAGGAAAGAAACATTTGTACAAGTGGCAAAAAAATGGGGAATTTCCCGGAAAAAAATTTCCTTTAACCTGTAGACGGGCTGAATGGTCTTTCGGGTTCGATTTGTTGCCATCTTTTTAAATGGCGGCCAAAAACTTAAAACCCTTCTTTATGGAATAATGTCCGCATGAAAAGTAGCAAGAAATGTCCCGACGGGCTGACGGGCAACGCCGAGTGCCTTCGCTCCTTACAAAAATGGAGAAAGAATTAAGAAATATGGCGGAAAACCTCAAAAAAATTGAGGAAACAATAAGTATCCAAGGATGCCAGGTGTCCCAGGTAACGATAAATTTTTACGTTGGAGGCCGCCGGAACAATGGCACTGAGGAAAGAAACATTTGTACAAGTGGCAAAAAAATGGGGAATTTCCCGGAAAAAAAATTTCCTTTAACCTGTAGACGGGCTGAATGGTCTTTCGGGTTCGATTTGTTGCCATCTTTTTAAATGGCGGCCAAAAACTTAAAACCCTTCTTTATGGAATAATGTCCGCATGAAAAGTAGCAAGAAATGTCCCGACGGGCTGACGGGCAACGCCGAGTGCCTTCGCTCCTTACAAAAATGGAGAAAGAATTAAGAAATATGGGGGAAAACCTCAAAAAAATTGAGGAAACAATAAGTATCCAAGGATGCCAGGTGTCCCAGGTAACGATAAATTTTTACGTTGGAGGCCGCCGGAACATTGGCACTGAGGAAAGAAACATTTGTACAAGTGGCAAAAAAATGGGGAATTTCCCGGAAAAAAATTTCCTTTAACCTGTAGACGGGCTGAATGGTCTTTCGGGTTCGATTTGTTGCCATCTTTTTAAATGGCGGCCAAAAACTTAAAACCCTTCTTTATGGAATAATGTCCGCATGAAAAGTAGCAAGAAATGTCCCGACGGGCTGACGGGCAACGCCGAGTGCCTTCGCTCCTTACAAAAATGGAGAAAGAACTAAGAAATATGGGGGAAAACCTCAAAAAAATTGAGGAAACAATAAGTATCCAAGGATGCCAGGTGTCCCAGGTAACGATAAATTTTTACGTTGGAGGCCGCCGGAACAATGGCACTGAGGAAAGAAACATTTGTACAAGTGGCAAAAAAATGGGGAATTTCCCGGAAAAAAAATTTCCTTTAACCTGTAGACGGGCTGAATGGTCTTTCGGGTTCGATTTGTTGCCATCTTTTTAAATGGCGGCCAAAAACTTAAAACCCTTCTTTATGGAATAATGTCCGCATGAAAAGTAGCAAGAAATGTCCCGACGGGCTGACGGGCAACGCCGAGTGCCTTCGCTCCTTACAAAAATGGAGAAAGAATTAAGAAATATGGGGGAAAACCTCAAAAAATTGAGGAAACAATAAGTATCCAAGGATGCCAGGTGTCCCAGGTAACGATAAATTTTTACGTTGGAGGCCGCCGGAACAATGGCACTGAGGAAAGAAACATTTGTACAAGTGGCAAAAAAATGGGGAATTTCCCGGAAAAAAAATTTCCTTTAACCTGTAGACGGGCTGAATGGTCTTTCGGGTTCGATTTGTTGCCATCTTTTTAAATGGCGGCCAAAAACTTAAAACCCTTCTTTATGGAATAATGTCCGCATGAAAAGTAGCAAGAAATGTCCCGACGGGCTGACGGGCAACGCCGAGTGCCTTCGCTCCTTACAAAAATGGAGAAAGAATTAAGAAATATGAGGGAAAACCTCAAAAAAATTGAGGAAACAATAAGTTTCCAAGGATGCCAGGTGTCCCAGGTAACGATAAATTTTTACGTGGGAGGCAGCCTGAACAATGGCACTGAGGAAAGAAACATTTGTACAAGTGGCAAAAAAATGGGGAATTTCCCGGAAAAAAAATTTCCTTTAACCTGTAGACGGGCTGAATGGTCTTTCGGGTTCGATTTGTTGCCATCTTTTTAAATGGCGGCCAAAAACTTAAAACCCTTCTTTATGGAATAATGTCCGCATGAAAAGTAGCAAGAAATGTCCCGACGGGCTGACGGGCAACGCCGAGTGCCTTCGCTCCTTACAAAAATGGAGAAAGAATTAAGAAATATGGGGGAAAACCTCAAAAAAATTGAGGAAACAATAAGTATCCAAGGATGCCAGGTGTCCCAGGTAACGATAAATTTTTACGTTGGAGGCCGCCGGAACAATGGCACTGAGGAAAGAAACATTTGTACAAGTGGCAAAAAAATGGGGAATTTCCCGGAAAAAAAATTTCCTTTAACCTGTAGACGGGCTGAATGGTCTTTCGGGTTCGATTTGTTGCCATCTTTTTAAATGGCGGCCAAAAACTTAAAACCCTTCTTTATGGAATAATGTCCGCATGAAAAGTAGCAAGAAATGTCCCGACGGGCTGACGGGCAACGCCGAGTGCCTTCGCTCCTTACAAAAATGGAGAAAGAATTAAGAAATATGGGGGAAAACCTCAAAAAAATTGAGGAAACAATAAGTTTCCAAGGATGCCAGGTGTCCCAGGTAACGATAAATTTTTACGTGGGAGGCCGCCGGAACAATGGCACTGAGGAAAGAAACATTTGTACAAGTGGCAAAAAAATGAGGAATTTCCCGGAAAAAAAATTTCCTTTAACCTGTAGACGGGCTGAATGGTCTTTCGGGTTCGATTTGTTGCCATCTTTTTAAATGGCGGCCAAAAACATAAAACCCTTCTTTATGGAATAATGTCCGCATGAAAAGTAGCAAGAAATGTCCCGACGGGCTGACGGGCAACGCCGAGTGCCTTCGCTCCTTACAAAAATGGAGAAAGAATTAAGAAATATGGGGGAAAACCTGAAAAAAATTGAGGAAACAATAAGTTTCCAAGGATGCCAGGTGTCCCAGGTAACGATAAATTTTTACGTGGGAGGCCGCCGGAACAATGGCACTGAGGAAAGAAACATTTGTACAAGTGGCAAAAAAATGGGGAATTTCCCGGAAAAAAAATTTCCTTTAACCTGTAGACGGGCTGAATGGTCTTTCGGGTTCGATTTGTTGCCATCTTTTTAAATGGCGGCCAAAAACATAAAACCCTTCTTTATGGAATAATGTCCGCATGAAAAGTAGCAAGAAATGTCCCGACGGGCTGACGGGCAACGCCGAGTGCCTTCGCTCCTTACAAAAATGGAGAAAGAATTAAGAAATATGGGGGAAAACCTCAAAAAAATTGAGGAAACAATAAGTATCCAAGGATGCCAGGTGTCCCAGGTAACGATAAATTTTTACGTTGGAGGCCGCCGGAACAATGGCACTGAGGAAAGAAACATTTGTACAAGTGGCAAAAAAATGGGGAATTTCCCGGAAAAAAAATTTCCTTTAACCTGTAGACGGGCTGAATGGTCTTTCGGGTTCGATTTGTTGCCATCTTTTTAAATGGCGGCCAAAAACTTAAAACCCTTCTTTATGGAATAATGTCCGCATGAAAAGTAGCAAGAAATGTTCCTACGGGCTGACGGGCAACGCCGAGTGCCTTCGCTCCTTACAAAAATGGAGAAAGAATTAAGAAATATGGGGGAAAACCTGAAAAAAATTGAGGAAACAATAAGTTTCCAAGGATGCCAGGTGTCCCAGGTAACGATAAATTTTTACGTTGGAGGCCGCCGGAACAATGGCACTGAGGAAAGAAACATTTGTACAAGTGGCAAAAAAATGGGGAATTTCCCGGAAAAAAAATTTCCTTTAACCTGTAGACGGGCTGAATGGTCTTTCGGGTTCGATTTGTTGCCATCTTTTTAAATGGCGGCCAAAAACATAAAACCCTTCTTTATGGAATAATGTCCGCATGAAAAGTAGCAAGAAATGTCCTGACGGGCTGACGGGCAACGCCGAGTGCCTTCGCTCCTTACAAAAATGGAGAAAGAATTAAGAAATATGGGGGAAAACCTCAAAAAAAAGTGGCAAAAAAATGGGGAATTTCCCGGAAAAAAAATTTCCTTTAACCTGTAGACGGGCTGAATGGTCTTTCGGGTTCGATTTGTTGCCATCTTTTTAAATGGCGGCCAAAAACTTAAAACCCTTCTTTATGGAATAATGTCCGCATGAAAAGTAGCAAGAAATGTTCCTACGGGCTGACGGGCAACGCCGAGTGCCTTCGCTCCTTACAAAAATGGAGAAAGAATTAAGAAATATGGGGGAAAACCTGAAAAAAATTGAGGAAACAATAAGTTTCCAAGGATGCCAGGTGTCCCAGGTAACGATAAATTTTTACGTTGGAGGCCGCCGGAACAATGGCACTGAGGAAAGAAACATTTGTACAAGTGGCAAAAAAATGGGGAATTTCCCGGAAAAAAAATTTCCTTTAACCTGTAGACGGGCTGAATGGTCTTTCGGGTTCGATTTGTTGCCATCTTTTTAAATGGCGGCCAAAAACATAAAACCCTTCTTTATGGAATAATGTCCGCATGAAAAGTAGCAAGAAATGTCCCGACGGGCTGACGGGCAACGCCGAGTGCCTTCGCTCCTTACAAAAATGGAGAAAGAATTAAGAAATATGGGGGAAAACCGCAAAAAAATTGAGGAAACAATAAGTATCCAAGGATGCCAGGTGTCCCAGGTAACGATAAATTTTTACGTTGGAGGCCGCCGGAACAATGGCACTGAGGAAAGAAATATTTGTACAAGTGGCAAAAAAATGGGGAATTTCCCGGAAAAAAAATTTCCTTTAACCTGTAGACGGGCTGAATGGTCTTTCGGGTTCGATTTGTTGCCATCTTTTTAAATGGCGGCCAAAAACTTAAAACCCTTCTTTATGGAATAATGTCCGCATGAAAAGTAGCAAGAAATGTTCCTACGGGCTGACGGGCAACTCCGAGTGCCTTCGCTCCTTACAAAAATGGAGAAAGAATTAAGAAATATGGGGGAAAACCTGAAAAAAATTGAGGAAACAATAAGTTTCCAAGGATGCCAGGTGTCCCAGGTAACGATAAATTTTTACGTGGGAGGCCGCCGGAACAATGGCACTGAGGAAAGAAACATTTGTACAAGTGGCAAAAAAATGGGGAATTTCCCGGAAAAAAAATTTCCTTTAACCTGTAGACGGGCTGAATGGTCTTTCGGGTTCGATTTGTTGCCATCTTTTTAAATGGCGGCCAAAAACATAAAACCCTTCTTTATGGAATAATGTCCGCATGAAAAGTAGCAAGAAATGTCCCGACGGGCTGACGGGCAACGCCGAGTGCCTTCGCTCCTTACAAAAATGGAGAAAGAATTAAGAAATATGGGGGAAAACCTCAAAAAAATTGAGGAAACAATAAGTATCCAAGGATGCCAGGTGTCCCAGGTAACGATAAATTTTTACGTTGGAGGCCG
This sequence comes from Phalangium opilio, assembly GCF_054372755.1. NCBI lineage: Eukaryota > Metazoa > Arthropoda > Arachnida > Opiliones > Phalangiidae > Phalangium > Phalangium opilio. The sequence continues at coordinate 2,439,210 of NW_028324162.1, read as the reverse complement.
CCGGAACAATGGCACTGAGGAAAGAAACATTTGTACAAGTGGCAAAAAAATGGGGAATTTCCCGGAAAAAAAATTTCCTTTAACCTGTAGACGGGCTGAATGGTCTTTCGGGTTCGATTTGTTGCCATCTTTTTAAATGGCGGCCAAAAACTTAAAACCCTTCTTTATGGAATAATGTCCGCATGAAAAGTAGCAAGAAATGTTCCTACGGGCTGACGGGCAACGCCGAGTGCCTTCGCTCCTTACAAAAATGGAGAAAGAATTAAGAAATATGGGGGAAAACCTGAAAAAAATTGAGGAAACAATAAGTTTCCAAGGATGCCAGGTGTCCCAGGTAACGATAAATTTTTACGTGGGAGGCCGCCGGAACAATGGCACTGAGGAAAGAAACATTTGTACAAGTGGCAAAAAAATGGGGAATTTCCCGGAAAAAAAATTTCCTTTAACCTGTAGACGGGCTGAATGGTCTTTCGGGTTCGATTTGTTGCCATCTTTTTAAATGGCGGCCAAAAACATAAAACCCTTCTTTATGGAATAATGTCCGCATGAAAAGTAGCAAGAAATGTCCCGACGGGCTGACGGGCAACGCCGAGTGCCTTCGCTCCTTACAAAAATGGAGAAAGAATTAAGAAATATGGGGGAAAACCTCAAAAAAATTGAGGAAACAATAAGTATCCAAGGATGCCAGGTGTCCCAGGTAACGATAAATTTTTACGTTGGAGGCCGCCGGAACAATGGCACTGAGGAAAGAAACATTTGTACAAGTGGCAAAAAAATGGGGAATTTCCCGGAAAAAAAATTTCCTTTAACCTGTAGACGGGCTGAATGGTCTTTCGGGTTCGATTTGTTGCCATCTTTTTAAATGGCGGCCAAAAACTTAAAACCCTTCTTTATGGAATAATGTCCGCATGAAAAGTAGCAAGAAATGTTCCTACGGGCTGACGGGCAACGCCGAGTGCCTTCGCTCCTTACAAAAATGGAGAAAGAATTAAGAAATATGGGGGAAAACCTGAAAAAAATTGAGGAAACAATAAGTTTCCAAGGATGCCAGGTGTCCCAGGTAACGATAAATTTTTACGTGGGAGGCCGCCGGAACAATGGCACTGAGGAAAGAAACATTTGTACAAGTGGCAAAAAAATGGGGAATTTCCCGGAAAAAAAATTTCCTTTAACCTGTAGACGGGCTGAATGGTCTTTCGGGTTCGATTTGTTGCCATCTTTTTAAATGGCGGCCAAAAACATAAAACCCTTCTTTATGGAATAATGTCCGCATGAAAAGTAGCAAGAAATGTCCCGACGGGCTGACGGGCAACGCCGAGTGCCTTCGCTCCTTACAAAAATGGAGAAAGAATTAAGAAATATGGGGGAAAACCTCAAAAAAATTGAGGAAACAATAAGTATCCAAGGATGCCAGGTGTCCCAGGTAACGATAAATTTTTACGTTGGAGGCCGCCGGAACAATGGCAATGAGGAAAGAAACATTTGTACAAGTGGCAAAAAAATGGGGAATTTCCCGGAAAAAAATTTCCTTTAACCTGTAGACGGGCTGAATGGTCTTTCGGGTTCGATTTGTTGCCATCTTTTTAAATGGCGGCCAAAAACTTAAAACCCTTCTTTATGGAATAATGTCCGCATGAAAAGTAGCAAGAAATGTTCCTACGGGCTGACGGGCAACGCCGAGTGCCTTTGCTCCTTACAAAAATGGAGAAAGAATTAAGAAATATGGGGGAAAACCTGAAAAAAATTGAGGAAACAATAAGTTTCCAAGGATGCCAGGTGTCCCAGGTAACGATAAATTTTTACGTTGGAGGCCGCCGGAACAATGGCACTGAGGAAAGAAACATTTGTACAAGTGGCAAAAAAATGGGGAATTTCCCGGAAAAAAAATTTCCTTTAACCTGTAGACGGACTGAATGGTCTTTCGGGTTCGATTTGTTGCCATCTTTTTAAATGGCGGCCAAAAACTTAAAACCCTTCTTTATGGAATAATGTCCGCATGAAAAGTAGCAAGAAATGTCCCGACGGGCTGACGGGCAACGCCGAGTGCCTTCGCTCCTTAAAAAATGGAGAAAGAATTAAGAAATATGAGGGAAAACCTCAAAAAAATTGAGGAAACAATAAGTTTCCAAGGATGCCAGGTGTCCCAGGTAACGATAAATTTTTACTTGGGAGGCCGCCGGAACAATGGCACTGAGGAAAGAAACATTTGTACAAGTGGCAAAAAAATGGGGAATTTCCCGGAAAAAAATTTCCTTTAACCTGTAGACGGGCTGAATGGTCTTTCGGGTTCGATTTGTTGCCATCTTTTTAAATGGCGGCCAAAAACTTAAAACCCTTCTTTATGGAATAATGTCCGCATGAAAAGTAGCAAGAAATGTCCCTACGGGCTGACGGGCAACGCCGAGTGCCTTCGCTCCTTACAAAAATGGAGAAAGAATTAAGAAATATGGGGGAAAACCTCAAAAAAATTGAGGAAACAATAAGTTTCCAAGGATGCCAGGTGTCCCAGGTAACGATAAATTTTTACGTTGGAGGCCGCCGGAACAATGGCACTGAGGAAAGAAACATTTGTACAAGTGGCAAAAAAATGGGGAATTTCCCGGAAAAAAATTTCCTTTAACCTGTAGACGGGCTGAATGGTCTTTCGGGTTCGATTTTTTGCCATCTTTTTAAATGGCGGCCAAAAACTTAAAACCCTTCTTAATGGAATAATGTCCGCATGAAAAGTAGCAAGAAATGTCCCGACGGGCTGACGGGCAACGCCGAGTGCCTTCGCTCCTTACAAAAATGGAGAAAGAATTAAGAAATATGGGGGAAAATCTCAAAAAAATTGAGGAAACAATAAGTATCCAAGGATGCCAGGTGTCCCAGGTAACGATAAATTTTTACGTTGGAGGCCGCCGGAACAATGGCACTGAGGAAAGAAACATTTGTACAAGTGGCAAAAAAATGGGGAATTTCCCGGAAAAAAAATTTCCTTTAACCTGTAGACGGGCTGAATGGTCTTTCGGGTTCGATTTGTTGCCATCTTTTTAAATGGCGGCCAAAAACTTAAAACCCTTCTTTATGGAATAATGTCCGCATGAAAAGTAGCAAGAAATGTTCCAACGGGCTGACGGGCAACGCCGAGTGCCTTCGCTCCTTACAAAAATGGAGAAAGAATTAAGAAATATGGGGGAAAACCTGAAAAAAATTGAGGAAACAATAAGTTTCCAAGGATGCCAGGTGTCCCAGGTAACGATAAATTTTTACGTTGGAGGCCGCCGGAACAATGGCACTGAGGAAAGAAACATTTGTACAAGTGGCAAAAAAATGGGGAATTTCCCGGAAAAAAATTTCCTTTAACCTGTAGACGGGCTGAATGGTCTTTCGGGTTCAATTTGTTGCCATCTTTTAAATGGCGGCCAAAAACTTAAAACCCTTCTTTATGGAATAATGTCCGCATGAAAAGTAGCAAGAAATGTCCCTACGGGCTGACGGGCAACGCCGAGTGCCTTCGCTCCTTACAAAAATGGAGAAAGAATTAAGAAATATGGGGGAAAACCTCAAAAAAATTGAGGAAACAATAAGTTTCCAAGGATACCAGGTGTCCCAGGTAACGATAAATTTTTACGTTGGAGGCCGCCGGAACAATGGCACTGAGGAAAGAAACATTTGTACAAGTGGCAAAAAAATGGGGAATTTCCCGGAAAAAAATTTCCTTTTACCTGTAGACGGGCTGAATGGTCTTTCGGGTTCGATTTTTTGCCATCTTTTTAAATGGCGGCCAAAAACTTAAAACCCTTCTTAATGGAATAATGTCCGCATGAAAAGTAGCAAGAAATGTCCCTACGGGCTGACGGGCAACGCCGAGTGCCTTCGCTCCTTACAAAAATGGAGAAAGAATTAAGAAATATGGGGGAAAACCTCAAAAAAATTGAGGAAACAATAAGTTTCCAAGGATGCCAGGTGTCCCAGGTAACGATAAATTTTTACGTTGGAGGCCGCCGGAACAATGGCACTGAGGAAAGAAACATTTGTACAAGTGGCAAAAAAATGGGGAATTTCCCGGAAAAAAAATTTCCTTTAACCTGTAGACGGGCTGAATGGTCTTTCGGGTTCGATTTGTTGCCATCTTTTTAAATGGCGGCCAAAAACTTAAAACCCTTCTTTATGGAATAATGTCCGCATGAAAAGTAGCAAGAAATGTTCCTACGGGCTGACGGGCAACGCCGAGTGCCCTCGCTCCTTACAAAAATGGAGAAAGAATTAAGAAATATGGGGGAAAACCTCAAAAAAATTGAGGAAACAATAAGTTTCCAAGGATGCCAGGTGTCCCAGGTAACGATAAATTTTTACGTTGGAGGCCGTCGGAACAATGGCACTGAGGAAAGAAACATTTGTACAAGTGGCAAAAAAATGGGGAATTTCCCAGAAAAAAATTTGCTTTAACCTGTAGACGGGCTGAATGGTCTTTCGGGTTCGATTTGTTGCCATCTTTTTAAATGGCGGCCAAAAACTTAAAACCCTTCTTTATGGAATAATGTCCGCATGAAAAGTAGCAAGAAATGTCCCGACGGGCTGACGGGCAACGACGAGTGCCTTCGCTCCTTACAAAAATGGAGAAAGAATTAAGAAATATGGGGGAAAACCTCAAAAAAATTGAGGAAACAATAAATATCCAAGGATGCCAGGTGTCCCAGGTAACGATAAATTTTTACGTTGGAGGCCGCCGGAACAATGGCACTGAGGAAAGAAACATTTGTACAAGTGGCAAAAAAATGGGGAATTTCCCGGAAAAAAAATTTCCTTTAACCTGTAGACGGGCTGAATGGTCTTTCGGGTTCGATTTGTTGCCATCTTTTTAAATGGCGGCCAAAAACTTAAAACCCTTCTTTATGGAATAATGTCCGCATGAAAAGTAGCAAGAAATGTTCCTACGGGCTGACGGGCAACGCCGAGTGCCTTCGCTCCTTACAAAAATGGAGAAAGAATTAAGAAATATGGGGGAAAACCTGAAAAAAATTGAGGAAACAATAAGTTTCCAAGGATGCCAGGTGTCCCAGGTAACGATAAATTTTTACGTTGGAGGCCGCCGGAACAATGGCACTGAGGAAAGAAACATTTGTACAAGTGGCAAAAAAATGGGGAATTTCCCGGAAAAAAATTTCCTTTAACCTGTAGACGGGCTGAATGGTCTTTCGGGTTCAATTTGTTGCCATCTTTTTAAATGGCGGCCAAAAACTTAAAACCCTTCTTTATGGAATAATGTCCGCATGAAAAGTAGCAAGAAATGTCCCTACGGGCTGACGGGCAACGCCGAGTGCCTTCGCTCCTTACAAAAATGGAGAAAGAATTAAGAAATATGGGGGAAAACCTCAAAAAAATTGAGGAAACAATAAGTATCCAAGGATGCCAGGTGTCCCAGGTAACGATAATTTTTTACGTTGGAGGCCGCCGGAACAATGGCACTGAGGAAAGAAACATTTGTACAAGTGGCAAAAAAATGGGGAATTTCCCGGAAAAAAAATTTCCTTTAACCTGTAGACGGGCTGAATGGTCTTTCGGGTTCGATTTGTTGCCATCTTTTTAAATGGCGGCCAAAAACTTAAAACCCTTCTTTATGGAATAATGTCCGCATGAAAAGTAGCAAGAAATGTTCCTACGGGCTGACGGGCAACGCCGAGTGCCTTCGCTCCTTACAAAAATGGAGAAAGAATTAAGAAATATGGGGGAAAACCTGAAAAAAATTGAGGAAACAATAAGTTTCCAAGGATGCCAGGTGTCCCAGGTAACGATAAATTTTTACGTTGGAGGCCGCCGGAACAATGGCACTGAGGAAAGAAACATTTGTACAAGTGGCAAAAAAATGGGGAATTTCCCGGAAAAAAATTTCCTTTAACCTGTAGACGGGCTGAATGGTCTTTCGGGTTCAATTTGTTGCCATCTTTTTAAATGGCGGCCAAAAACTTAAAACCCTTCTTTATGGAATAATGTCCGCATGAAAAGTAGCAAGAAATGTCCCTACGGGCTGACGGGCAACGCCGAGTGCCTTCGCTCCTTACAAAAATGGAGAAAGAATTAAGAAATATGGGGGAAAACCTCAAAAAAATTGAGGAAACAATAAGTTTCCAAGGATGCCAGGTGTCCCAGGTAACGATAAATTTTTACGTTGGAGGCCGCCGGAACAATGGCACTGAGGAAAGAAACATTTGTACAAGTGGCAAAAAAATGGGGAATTTCCCGGAAAAAAATTTCCTTTTACCTGTAGACGGGCTGAATGGTCTTTCGGGTTCGATTTTTTGCCATCTTTTTAAATGGCGGCCAAAAACTTAAAACCCTTCTTAATGGAATAATGTCCGCATGAAAAGTAGCAAGAAATGTCCCTACGGGCTGACGGGCAACGCCGAGTGCCTTCGCTCCTTACAAAAATGGAGAAAGAATTAAGAAATATGGGGGAAAACCTCAAAAAAATTGAGGAAACAATAAGTTTCCAAGGATGCCAGGTGTCCCAGGTAACGATAAATTTTTACGTTGGAGGCCGCCGGAACAATGGCACTGAGGAAAGAAACATTTGTACAAGTGGCAAAAAAATGGGGAATTTCCCGGAAAAAAAATTTCCTTTAACCTGTAGACGGGCTGAATGGTCTTTCGGGTTCGATTTGTTGCCATCTTTTTAAATGGCGGCCAAAAACTTAAAACCCTTCTTTATGGAATAATGTCCGCATGAAAAGTAGCAAGAAATGTTCCTACGGGCTGACGGGCAACGCCGAGTGCCCTCGCTCCTTACAAAAATGGAGAAAGAATTAAGAAATATGGGGGAAAACCTCAAAAAAATTGAGGAAACAATAAGTTTCCAAGGATGCCAGGTGTCCCAGGTAACGATAAATTTTTACGTTGGAGGCCGTCGGAACAATGGCACTGAGGAAAGAAACATTTGTACAAGTGGCAAAAAAATGGGGAATTTCCCGGAAAAAAATTTCCTTTAACCTGTAGACGGGCTGAATGGTCTTTCGGGTTCGATTTGTTGCCATCTTTTTAAATGGCGGCCAAAAACTTAAAACCCTTCTTTATGGAATAATGTCCGCATGAAAAGTAGCAAGAAATGTCCCGACGGGCTGACGGGCAACGACGAGTGCCTTCGCTCCTTACAAAAATGGAGAAAGAATTAAGAAATATGGGGGAAAACCTCAAAAAAATTGAGGAAACAATAAATATCCAAGGATGCCAGGTGTCCCAGGTAACGATAAATTTTTACGTTGGAGGCCGCCGGAACAATGGCACTGAGGAAAGAAACATTTGTACAAGTGGCAAAAAAATGGGGAATTTCCCGGAAAAAAAATTTCCTTTAACCTGTAGACGGGCTGAATGGTCTTTCGGGTTCGATTTGTTGCCATCTTTTTAAATGGCGGCCAAAAACTTAAAACCCTTCTTTATGGAATAATGTCCGCATGAAAAGTAGCAAGAAATGTTCCTACGGGCTGACGGGCAACGCCGAGTGCCTTCGCTCCTTACAAAAATGGAGAAAGAATTAAGAAATATGGGGGAAAACCTGAAAAAAATTGAGGAAACAATAAGTTTCCAAGGATGCCAGGTGTCCCAGGTAACGATAAATTTTTACGTTGGAGGCCGCCGGAACAATGGCACTGAGGAAAGAAACATTTGTACAAGTGGCAAAAAAATGGGGAATTTCCCGGAAAAAAAATTTCCTTTAACCTGTAGACGGGCTGAATGGTCTTTCGGGTTCGATTTGTTGCCATCTTTTTAAATGGCGGCCAAAAACTTAAAACCCTTCTTTATGGAATAATGTCCGCATGAAAAGTAGCAAGAAATGTTCCTACGGGCTGACGGGCAACGCCGAGTGCCCTCGCTCCTTACAAAAATGGAGAAAGAATTAAGAAATATGGGGGAAAACCTCAAAAAAATTGAGGAAACAATAAGTTTCCAAGGATGCCAGGTGTCCCAGGTAACGATAAATTTTTACGTTGGAGGCCGTCGGAACAATGGCACTGAGGAAAGAAACATTTGTACAAGTGGCAAAAAAATGGGGAATTTCCCGGAAAAAAATTTCCTTTAACCTGTAGACGGGCTGAATGGTCTTTCGGGTTCGATTTGTTGCCATCTTTTTAAATGGCGGCCAAAAACTTAAAACCCTTCTTTATGGAATAATGTCCGCATGAAAAGTAGCAAGAAATGTCCCGACGGGCTGACGGGCAACGACGAGTGCCTTCGCTCCTTACAAAAATGGAGAAAGAATTAAGAAATATGGGGGAAAACCTCAAAAAAATTGAGGAAACAATAAATATCCAAGGATGCCAGGTGTCCCAGGTAACGATAAATTTTTACGTTGGAGGCCGCCGGAACAATGGCACTGAGGAAAGAAACATTTGTACAAGTGGCAAAAAAATGGGGAATTTCCCGGAAAAAAAATTTCCTTTAACCTGTAGACGGGCTGAATGGTCTTTCGGGTTCGATTTGTTGCCATCTTTTTAAATGGCGGCCAAAAACTTAAAACCCTTCTTTATGGAATAATGTCCGCATGAAAAGTAGCAAGAAATGTCCCTACGGGCTGACGGGCAACGCCGAGTGCCTTCGCTCCTTACAAAAATGGAGAAAGAATTAAGAAATATGGGGGAAAACCTCAAAAAAATTGAGGAAACAATAAGTTTGCAAGGATGCCAGGTGTTCCAGGTAACGATACATTTTTACGTTGGAGGCCGCCGGAACAATGGCACTGAGGAAAGAAACATTTGTACAAGTGGCAAAAAAATTGGGAATTTCCCGGAAAAAAAAATTTCCTTTAACCTGTAGACGGGCTGAATGGTCTTTCGGGTTCGATTTGTTGCCATCTTTTTAAATGGCGGCCAAAAACTTAAAACCCTTCTTTATGGAATAATGTCCGCATGAAAAGTAGCAAGAAATGTCCCGACGGGCTGACGGGCAACGACGAGTGCCTTCGCTCCTTACAAAAATGGAGAAAGAATTAAGAAATATGGGGGAAAACCTCAAAAAAATTGAGGAAACAATAAGTATCCAAGGATGCCAGGTGTCCCAGGTAACGATAAATTTTTACGTTGGAGGCCGCCGGAACAATGGCACTGAGGAAAGAAACATTTGTACAAGTGGCAAAAAAATGGGGAATTTCCCGGAAAAAAAATTTCCTTTAACCTGTAGACGGGCTGAATGGTCTTTCGGGTTCGATTTGTTGCCATCTTTTTAAATGGCGGCCAAAAACTTAAAACCCTTCTTTATGGAATAATGTCCGCATGAAAAGTAGCAAGAAATGTCCCTACGGGCTGACGGGCAACGCCGAGTGCCTTCGCTCCTTACAAAAATGGAGAAAGAATTAAGAAATATGGGGGAAAACCTCAAAAAAATTGAGGAAACAATAAGTTTCCAAGGATGCCAGGTGTTCCAGGTAACGATACATTTTTACGTTGGAGGCCGCCGGAACAATGGCACTGAGGAAAGAAACATTTGTACAAGTGGCAAAAAAATTGGGAATTTCCCGGAAAAAAAAATTTCCTTTAACCTGTAGACGGGCTGAATGGTCTTTCGGGTTCGATTTGTTGCCATCTTTTTAAATGGCGGCCAAAAACTTAAAACCCTTCTTTATGGAATAATGTCCGCATGAAAAGTAGCAAGAAATGTCCCTACGGGCTGACGGGCAACGCCGAGTGCCTTCGCTCCTTACAAAAATGGAGAAAGAATTAAGAAATATGGGGGAAAACCTCAAAAAAATTGAGGAAACAATAAGTTTCCAAGGATGCCAGGTGTCCCAGGTAACGATAAATTTTTACGTTGGAGGCCGCCGGAACAATGGCACTGAGGAAAGAAACATTTGTACAAGTGGCAAAAAAATGGGGAATTTCCCGGAAAAAAATTTCCTTTAACCTGTAGACGGGCTGAATGGTCTTTCGGGTTCGATTTGTTGCCATCTTTTTAAATGGCGGCCAAAAACTTAAAACCCTTCTTTATGGAATAATGTCCGCATGAAAAGTAGCAAGAAATGTTCCTACGGGCTGACGGGCAACGCCGAGTGCCTTCGCTCCTTACAAAAATGGAGAAAGAATTAAGAAATATGGGGGAAAACCTCAAAAAAATTGAGGAAACAATAAGTTTCCAAGGATGCCAGGTGTCCCAGGTAACGATAAATTTTTACGTTGGAGGCCGCCGGAACAATGGCACTGAGGAAAGAAACATTTGTACAAGTGGCAAAAAAATGGGGAATTTCCCGGAAAAAAAATTTCCTTTAACCTGTAGACGGGCTGAATGGTCTTTCGGGTTCGATTTGTTGCCATCTTTTTAAATGGCGGCCAAAAACTTAAAACCCTTCTTTATGGAATAATGTCCGCATGAAAAGTAGCAAGAAATGTCCCTACGGGCTGACGGGCAACGCCGAGTGCCTTCGCTCCTTACAAAAATGGAGAAAGAATTAAGAAATATGGGGGAAAACCTCAAAAAATTTGAGGAAACAATAAGTTTCCAAGGATGCCAGGTGTCCCAGGTAACGATAAATTTTTACGTTGGAGGCCGCCGGAACAATGGCACTGAGGAAAGAAACATTTGTACTAGTGGCAAAAAAATGGGGAATTTCCCGGAAAAAAAATTTCCTTTAACCTGTAGACGGGCTGAATGGTCTTTCGGGTTCGATTTGTTGCCATCTTTTTAAATGGCGGCCAAAAACTTAAAACCCTTCTTTATGGAATAATGTCCGCATGAAAAGTAGCAAAAAATGTCCCGACGGGCTGACGGGCAACGCCGAGTGCCTTCGCTCCTTACAAAAATGGAGAAAGAATTAAGAAATATGGGGGAAAACCTCAAAAAAATGGAGGAAACAATAATTTTCCAAGGATGCCAGGTGTCCCAGGTAACGATAAATTTTTACGTTGGAGGCCGCCGGAACAATGGCACTGAGGAAAGAAACATTTGTACAAGTGGCAAAAAAATGGGGAATTTCCCGGAAAAAAAATTTCCTTTAACCTGTAGACGGGCTGAATGGTCTTTCGGGTTCGATTTGTTGCCATCTTTTTAAATGGCGGCCAAAAACTTAAAACCCTTCTTTATGGAATAATGTCCGCATGAAAAGTAGCAAGAAATGTCCCTACGGGCTGACGGGCAACGCCGAGTGCCTTCGCTCCTTACAAAAATGGAGAAAGAATTAAGAAATATGGGGGAAAACCTAAAAAAAATTGAGGAAACAATAAGTTTGCAAGGATGCCAGGTGTTCCAGGTAACGATACATTTTTACGTTGGAGGCCGCCGGAACAATGGCACTGAGGAAAGAAACATTTGTACAAGTGGCAAAAAAATTGGGAATTTCCCGGAAAAAAAAATTTCCTTTAACCTGTAGACGGGCTGAATGGTCTTTCGGGTTCGATTTGTTGCCATCTTTTTAAATGGCGGCCAAAAACTTAAAACCCTTCTTTATGGAATAATGTCCGCATGAAAAGTAGCAAGAAATGTCCCGACGGGCTGACGGGCAACGACGAGTGCCTTCGCTCCTTACAAAAATGGAGAAAGAATTAAGAAATATGGGGGAAAACCTCAAAAAAATTGAGGAAACAATAAGTATCCAAGGATGCCAGGTGTCCCAGGTAACGATAAATTTTTACGTTGGAGGCCGCCGGAACAATGGCACTGAGGAAAGAAACATTTGTACAAGTGGCAAAAAAATGGGGAATTTCCCGGAAAAAAAATTTCCTTTAACCTGTAGACGGGCTGAATGGTCTTTCGGGTTCGATTTGTTGCCATCTTTTTAAATGGCGGCCAAAAACTTAAAACCCTTCTTTATGGAATAATGTCCGCATGAAAAGTAGCAAGAAATGTCCCTACGGGCTGACGGGCAACGCCGAGTGCCTTCGCTCCTTACAAAAATGGAGAAAGAATTAAGAAATATGGGGGAAAACCTCAAAAAAATTGAGGAAACAATAAGTTTCCAAGGATGCCAGGTGTTCCAGGTAACGATACATTTTTACGTTGGAGGCCGCCGGAACAATGGCACTGAGGAAAGAAACATTTGTACAAGTGGCAAAAAAATTGGGAATTTCCCGGAAAAAAAAATTTCCTTTAACCTGTAGACGGGCTGAATGGTCTTTCGGGTTCGATTTGTTGCCATCTTTTTAAATGGCGGCCAAAAACTTAAAACCCTTCTTTATGGAATAATGTCCGCATGAAAAGTAGCAAGAAATGTCCCTACGGGCTGACGGGCAACGCCGAGTGCCTTCGCTCCTTACAAAAATGGAGAAAGAATTAAGAAATATGGGGGAAAACCTCAAAAAAATTGAGGAAACAATAAGTTTCCAAGGATGCCAGGTGTCCCAGGTAACGATAAATTTTTACGTTGGAGGCCGCCGGAACAATGGCACTGAGGAAAGAAACATTTGTACAAGTGGCAAAAAAATGGGGAATTTCCCGGAAAAAAATTTCCTTTAACCTGTAGACGGGCTGAATGGTCTTTCGGGTTCGATTTGTTGCCATCTTTTTAAATGGCGGCCAAAAACTTAAAACCCTTCTTTATGGAATAATGTCCGCATGAAAAGTAGCAAGAAATGTTCCTACGGGCTGACGGGCAACGCCGAGTGCCTTCGCTCCTTACAAAAATGGAGAAAGAATTAAGAAATATGGGGGAAAACCTCAAAAAAATTGAGGAAACAATAAGTTTCCAAGGATGCCAGGTGTCCCAGGTAACGATAAATTTTTACGTTGGAGGCCGCCGGAACAATGGCACTGAGGAAAGAAACATTTGTACAAGTGGCAAAAAAATGGGGAATTTCCCGGAAAAAAAATTTCCTTTAACCTGTAGACGGGCTGAATGGTCTTTCGGGTTCGATTTGTTGCCATCTTTTTAAATGGCGGCCAAAAACTTAAAACCCTTCTTTATGGAATAATGTCCGCATGAAAAGTAGCAAGAAATGTCCCTACGGGCTGACGGGCAACGCCGAGTGCCTTCGCTCCTTACAAAAATGGAGAAAGAATTAAGAAATATGGGGGAAAACCTCAAAAAATTTGAGGAAACAATAAGTTTCCAAGGATGCCAGGTGTCCCAGGTAACGATAAATTTTTACGTTGGAGGCCGCCGGAACAATGGCACTGAGGAAAGAAACATTTGTACTAGTGGCAAAAAAATGGGGAATTTCCCGGAAAAAAAATTTCCTTTAACCTGTAGACGGGCTGAATGGTCTTTCGGGTTCGATTTGTTGCCATCTTTTTAAATGGCGGCCAAAAACTTAAAACCCTTCTTTATGGAATAATGTCCGCATGAAAAGTAGCAAAAAATGTCCCGACGGGCTGACGGGCAACGCCGAGTGCCTTCGCTCCTTACAAAAATGGAGAAAGAATTAAGAAATATGGGGGAAAACCTCAAAAAAATGGAGGAAACAATAATTTTCCAAGGATGCCAGGTGTCCCAGGTAACGATAAATTTTTACGTTGGAGGCCGCCGGAACAATGGCACTGAGGAAAGAAACATTTGTACAAGTGGCAAAAAATGGGGAATTTCCCGGAAAAAAAATTTCCTTTAACCTGTAGACGGGCTGAATGGTCTTTCGGGCTCGATTTGTTGCCATCTTTTTAAATGGCGGCCAAAATCTTAAAACCCTTCTTTATGGAATAATGTCCGCATGAAAAGTAGCAAGAAATGTCCCGACGGGCTGACGGGCAACGCCGAGTGCCTTCGCTCCTTACAATAATGGAGAAAGAATTAAGAAATATGGGGGAGAACCTCAAAAAAATTGAGGAAACAATGTTTCCAAGGATGCCAGTTGTCCCAGGTAACGATAAATGTTTACGTTGGAGGCCGCCGAAACAATGGCACCGAGGAAAGAAACATTTGTACAAGTGGCAAAAAAATGGGGAATTTCCCGGGAAAAAATTTCCTTTAACCTGTAGACGGGCTGAATGGTCTTTCGGGTTCGATTTGTTGCCATCTTTTTAAATGGCGGCCAAAAACTTAAAACCCTTCTTTATGGAAAAATGTCCGCATGAAAAGTAGCAAGAAATGTCCCGACGGGCTGACGGGCAACGCCGAGTGCCTTCGCTCCTTACAAAAATGGAGAAAGAATTAAGAAATATGGGGGAAAACCTCAAAAAAATTGAGGAAACAATAAGTTTCCATGGATGCCAGGTGTCCCAGGTAACGATAAATGTTTACGTTGGAGGCCGCCGAAACAATGGCACTGAGGAAAGAAACATTTGTACCAGTGGCAAAAAATGGGGAATTTCCCGGAAAAAAAATTTCCTTTAACCTGTAGACGGGCTGAATGGTCTTTCGGGTTCGATTTGTTGCCATCTTTTTAAATGGCGGCCAAAAACTTAAAACCCTTCTTTATGGAATAATGTCCGCATGAAAAGTAGCAAGAAATGTCCCGACGGGCTGACGGGCAACGCCGAGTGCCTTCGCTCCTTACAAAAATGGAGAAAGAATTAAGAAATATGGGGGAAAACCGCAAAAAAATTGAGGAAACAATAAGTTTCCAAGGATGCCAGGTGTCCCAGGTAACGATAAATTTTTACGTTGGAGGCCGCCGGAACAATGGCACTGAGGAAAGAAACATTTGTACAAGTGGCAAAAAATGGGGAATTTCCCGGAAAAAAAATTTCCTTTAACCTGTAGACGGGCTGAATGGTCTTTCGGGCTCGATTTGTTGCCATCTTTTTAAATGGCGGCCAAAATCTTAAAACCCTTCTTTATGGAATAATGTCCGCATGAAAAGTAGCAAGAAATGTCCCGACGGGCTGACGGGCAACGCCGAGTGCCTTCGCTCCTTACAATAATGGAGAAAGAATTAAGAAATATGGGGGAAAACCTCAAAAAAATTGAGGAAACAATAAGTTTCCAAGGATGCCAGGTGTCCCAGGTAACGATAAATTTTTACGTTGGAGGCCGCCGGAACAATGGCACTGAGGAAAGAAACATTTGTACAAGTGGCAAAAAATGGGGAATTTCCCGGAAAAAAAATTTCCTTTAACCTGTAGACGGGCTGAATGGTCTTTCGGGCTCGATTTGTTGCCATCTTTTTAAATGGCGGCCAAAATCTTAAAACCCTTCTTTATGGAATAATGTCCGCATGAAAAGTAGCAAGAAATGTCCCGACGGGCTGACGGGCAACGCCGAGTGCCTTCGCTCCTTACAATAATGGAGAAAGAATTAAGAAATATGGGGGAAAACCTCAAAAAAATTGAGGAAACAATAAGTTTCCAAGGATGCCAGGTGTCCCAGGTAACGATAAATTTTTACGTTGGAGGCCGCCGGAACAATGGCACTGAGGAAAGAAACATTTGTACAAGTGGCAAAAAAATGGGGAATTTCCCGGACAAAAAATTTCCTTTAACCTGTAGACGGGCTGAATGGTCTTTCGGGTTCGATTTGTTGCCATCTTTTTAAATGGCGGCCAAAAACTTAAAACCCTTCTTTATGGAAAAATGTCCGCATGAAAAGTAGCAAGAAATGTCCCGACGGGCTGACGGGCAACGCCGAGTGCCTTCGCTCCTTACAAAAATGGAGAAAGAATTAAGAAATATGGGGGAAAACCTCAAAAAAATTGAGGAAACAATAAGTTTCCATGGATGCCAGGTGTCCCAGGTAACGATAAATGTTTACGTTGGAGGCCGCCGAAACAATGGCACTGAGGAAAGAAACATTTGTACAAGTGGCAAAAAATGGGGAATTTCCCGGAAAAAAAATTTCCTTTAACCTGTAGACGGGCTGAATGGTCTTTCGGGTTCGATTTGTTGCCATCTTTTTAAATGGCGGCCAAAAACTTAAAACCCTTCTTTATGGAATAATGTCCGCATGAAAAGTAGCAAGAAATGTCCCGACGGGCTGACGGGCAACGCCGAGTGCCTTCGCTCCTTACAAAAATGGAGAAAGAATTAAGAAATATGGGGGTAATCCTCAAAAAAATTGAGGAAACAATAAGTTTCCAAGGATGCCAGGTGTCCCAGGTAACGATAAATTTTTACGTTGGAGGCCGCCGGAACAATGGCACTGAGGAAAGAAACATTTGTACAAGTGGCAAAAAATGGGGAATTTCCCGGAAAAAAAATTTCCTTTAACCTGTAGACGGGCTGAATGGTCTTTCGGGTTCGATTTGTTGCCATCTTTTTAAATGGCGGCCAAAAACTTAAAACCCTTCTTTATGGAATAATGTCCGCATGAAAAGTAGCAAGAAATGTCCCGACGGGCTGACGGGCAACGCCGAGTGCCTTCGCTCCTTACAAAAATGGAGAAAGAATTAAGAAATATGGGGGAAAACCGCAAAAAAATTGAGGAAACAATAAGTTTCCAAGGATGCCAGGTGTCCCAGGTAACGATAAATTTTTACGTTGGAGGCCGCCGGAACAATGGCACTGAGGAAAGAAACATTTGTACAAGTGGCAAAAAATGGGGAATTTCCCGGAAAAAAAATTTCCTTTAACCTGTAGACGGGCTGAATGGTCTTTCGGGCTCGATTTGTTGCCATCTTTTTAAATGGCGGCCAAAATCTTAAAACCCTTCTTTATGGAATAATGTCCGCATGAAAAGTAGCAAGAAATGTCCCGACGGGCTGACGGGCAACGCCGAGTGCCTTCGCTCCTTACAATAATGGAGAAAGAATTAAGAAATATGGGGGAAAACCTCAAAAAAATTGAGGAAACAATAAGTTTCCAAGGATGCCAGGTGTCCCAGGTAACGATAAATTTTTACGTTGGAGGCCGCCGGAACAATGGCACTGAGGAAAGAAACATTTGTACAAGTGGCAAAAAATGGGGAATTTCCCGGAAAAAAAATTTCCTTTAACCTGTAGACGGGCTGAATGGTCTTTCGGGCTCGATTTGTTGCCATCTTTTTAAATGGCGGCCAAAATCTTAAAACCCTTCTTTATGGAATAATGTCCGCATGAAAAGTAGCAAGAAATGTCCCGACGGGCTGACGGGCAACGCCGAGTGCCTTCGCTCCTTACAATTATGGAGAAAGAATTAAGAAATATGGGGGAAAACCTCAAAAAAATTGAGGAAACAATAAGTTTCCAAGGATGCCAGGTGTACCAGGTAACGATAAATTTTTACGTTGGAGGCCGCCGGAACAATGGCACTGAGGAAAGAAACATTTGTACAAGTGGCAAAAAAATGGGGAATTTCCCGGACAAAAAATTTCCTTTAACCTGTAGACGGGCTGAATGGTCTTTCGGGTTCGATTTGTTGCCATCTTTTTAAATGGCGGCCAAAAACTTAAAACCCTTCTTTATGGAAAAATGTCCGCATGAAAAGTAGCAAGAAATGTCCCGACGGGCTGACGGGCAACGCCGAGTGCCTTCGCTCCTTACAAAAATGGAGAAAGAATTAAGAAATATGGGGGAGAACCTCAAAAAAATTGAGGAAACAATGTGTCCAAGGATGCCAGTTGTCCCAGGTAACGATAAATGTTTACGTTGGAGGCCGCCGAAACAATGGCACCGAGGAAAGAAACATTTGTACAAGTGGCAAAAAAATGGGGAATTTCCCGGAAAAAAAATTTCCTTTAACCTGTAGACGGGCTGAATGGTCTTTCGGGTTCGATTTGTTGCCATCTTTTTAAATGGCGGCCAAAAACTTAAAACCCTTCTTTATGGAAAAATGTCCGCATGAAAAGTAGCAAGAAATGTCCCGACGGGCTGACGGGCAACGCCGAGTGCCTTCGCTCCTTACAATAATGGAGAAAGAATTAAGAAATATGGGGGAGAACCTCAAAAAAATTGAGGAAACAATGTTTCCAAGGATGCCAGTTGTCCCAGGTAACGATAAATGTTTACGTTGGAGGCCGCCGAAACAATGGCACTGAGGAAAGAAACATTTGTACAAGTGGCAAAAAAATTGGGAATTTCCCGGAAAAAAAAATTTCCTTTAACCTGTAGACGGGCTGAATGGTCTTTCGGGTTCGATTTGTTGCCATCTTTTTAAATGGCGGCCAAAAACTTAAAACCCTTCTTTATGGAATAATGTCCGCATGAAAAGTAGCAAGAAATGTCCCGACGGGCTGACGGGCAACGACGAGTGCCTTCGCTCCTTACAAAAATGGAGAAAGAATTAAGAAATATGGGGGAAAACCTCAAAAAAATTGAGGAAACAATAAGTATCCAAGGATGCCAGGTGTCCCAGGTAACGATAAATTTTTACGTTGGAGGCCGCCGGAACAATGGCACTGAGGAAAGAAACATTTGTACAAGTGGCAAAAAAATGGGGAATTTCCCGGAAAAAAAATTTCCTTTAACCTGTAGACGGGCTGAATGGTCTTTCGGGTTCGATTTGTTGCCATCTTTTTAAATGGCGGCCAAAAACTTAAAACCCTTCTTTATGGAATAATGTCCGCATGAAAAGTAGCAAGAAATGTCCCTACGGGCTGACGGGCAACGCCGAGTGCCTTCGCTCCTTACAAAAATGGAGAAAGAATTAAGAAATATGGGGGAAAACCTCAAAAAAATTGAGGAAACAATAAGTTTCCAAGGATGCCAGGTGTTCCAGGTAACGATACATTTTTACGTTGGAGGCCGCCGGAACAATGGCACTGAGGAAAGAAACATTTGTACAAGTGGCAAAAAAATTGGGAATTTCCCGGAAAAAAAAATTTCCTTTAACCTGTAGACGGGCTGAATGGTCTTTCGGGTTCGATTTGTTGCCATCTTTTTAAATGGCGGCCAAAAACTTAAAACCCTTCTTTATGGAATAATGTCCGCATGAAAAGTAGCAAGAAATGTCCCTACGGGCTGACGGGCAACGCCGAGTGCCTTCGCTCCTTACAAAAATGGAGAAAGAATTAAGAAATATGGGGGAAAACCTCAAAAAAATTGAGGAAACAATAAGTTTCCAAGGATGCCAGGTGTCCCAGGTAACGATAAATTTTTACGTTGGAGGCCGCCGGAACAATGGCACTGAGGAAAGAAACATTTGTACAAGTGGCAAAAAAATGGGGAATTTCCCGGAAAAAAATTTCCTTTAACCTGTAGACGGGCTGAATGGTCTTTCGGGTTCGATTTGTTGCCATCTTTTTAAATGGCGGCCAAAAACTTAAAACCCTTCTTTATGGAATAATGTCCGCATGAAAAGTAGCAAGAAATGTTCCTACGGGCTGACGGGCAACGCCGAGTGCCTTCGCTCCTTACAAAAATGGAGAAAGAATTAAGAAATATGGGGGAAAACCTCAAAAAAATTGAGGAAACAATAAGTTTCCAAGGATGCCAGGTGTCCCAGGTAACGATAAATTTTTACGTTGGAGGCCGCCGGAACAATGGCACTGAGGAAAGAAACATTTGTACAAGTGGCAAAAAAATGGGGAATTTCCCGGAAAAAAAATTTCCTTTAACCTGTAGACGGGCTGAATGGTCTTTCGGGTTCGATTTGTTGCCATCTTTTTAAATGGCGGCCAAAAACTTAAAACCCTTCTTTATGGAATAATGTCCGCATGAAAAGTAGCAAGAAATGTCCCTACGGGCTGACGGGCAACGCCGAGTGCCTTCGCTCCTTACAAAAATGGAGAAAGAATTAAGAAATATGGGGGAAAACCTCAAAAAATTTGAGGAAACAATAAGTTTCCAAGGATGCCAGGTGTCCCAGGTAACGATAAATTTTTACGTTGGAGGCCGCCGGAACAATGGCACTGAGGAAAGAAACATTTGTACTAGTGGCAAAAAAATGGGGAATTTCCCGGAAAAAAAATTTCCTTTAACCTGTAGACGGGCTGAATGGTCTTTCGGGTTCGATTTGTTGCCATCTTTTTAAATGGCGGCCAAAAACTTAAAACCCTTCTTTATGGAATAATGTCCGCATGAAAAGTAGCAAAAAATGTCCCGACGGGCTGACGGGCAACGCCGAGTGCCTTCGCTCCTTACAAAAATGGAGAAAGAATTAAGAAATATGGGGGAAAACCTCAAAAAAATGGAGGAAACAATAATTTTCCAAGGATGCCAGGTGTCCCAGGTAACGATAAATTTTTACGTTGGAGGCCGCCGGAACAATGGCACTGAGGAAAGAAACATTTGTACAAGTGGCAAAAAATGGGGAATTTCCCGGAAAAAAAATTTCCTTTAACCTGTAGACGGGCTGAATGGTCTTTCGGGCTCGATTTGTTGCCATCTTTTTAAATGGCGGCCAAAATCTTAAAACCCTTCTTTATGGAATAATGTCCGCATGAAAAGTAGCAAGAAATGTCCCGACGGGCTGACGGGCAACGCCGAGTGCCTTCGCTCCTTACAATAATGGAGAAAGAATTAAGAAATATGGGGGAGAACCTCAAAAAAATTGAGGAAACAATGTTTCCAAGGATGCCAGTTGTCCCAGGTAACGATAAATGTTTACGTTGGAGGCCGCCGAAACAATGGCACCGAGGAAAGAAACATTTGTACAAGTGGCAAAAAAATGGGGAATTTCCCGGGAAAAAATTTCCTTTAACCTGTAGACGGGCTGAATGGTCTTTCGGGTTCGATTTGTTGCCATCTTTTTAAATGGCGGCCAAAAACTTAAAACCCTTCTTTATGGAAAAATGTCCGCATGAAAAGTAGCAAGAAATGTCCCGACGGGCTGACGGGCAACGCCGAGTGCCTTCGCTCCTTACAAAAATGGAGAAAGAATTAAGAAATATGGGGGAAAACCTCAAAAAAATTGAGGAAACAATAAGTTTCCATGGATGCCAGGTGTCCCAGGTAACGATAAATGTTTACGTTGGAGGCCGCCGAAACAATGGCACTGAGGAAAGAAACATTTGTACCAGTGGCAAAAAATGGGGAATTTCCCGGAAAAAAAATTTCCTTTAACCTGTAGACGGGCTGAATGGTCTTTCGGGTTCGATTTGTTGCCATCTTTTTAAATGGCGGCCAAAAACTTAAAACCCTTCTTTATGGAATAATGTCCGCATGAAAAGTAGCAAGAAATGTCCCGACGGGCTGACGGGCAACGCCGAGTGCCTTCGCTCCTTACAAAAATGGAGAAAGAATTAAGAAATATGGGGGAAAACCGCAAAAAAATTGAGGAAACAATAAGTTTCCAAGGATGCCAGGTGTCCCAGGTAACGATAAATTTTTACGTTGGAGGCCGCCGGAACAATGGCACTGAGGAAAGAAACATTTGTACAAGTGGCAAAAAATGGGGAATTTCCCGGAAAAAAAATTTCCTTTAACCTGTAGACGGGCTGAATGGTCTTTCGGGCTCGATTTGTTGCCATCTTTTTAAATGGCGGCCAAAATCTTAAAACCCTTCTTTATGGAATAATGTCCGCATGAAAAGTAGCAAGAAATGTCCCGACGGGCTGACGGGCAACGCCGAGTGCCTTCGCTCCTTACAATAATGGAGAAAGAATTAAGAAATATGGGGGAAAACCTCAAAAAAATTGAGGAAACAATAAGTTTCCAAGGATGCCAGGTGTCCCAGGTAACGATAAATTTTTACGTTGGAGGCCGCCGGAACAATGGCACTGAGGAAAGAAACATTTGTACAAGTGGCAAAAAATGGGGAATTTCCCGGAAAAAAAATTTCCTTTAACCTGTAGACGGGCTGAATGGTCTTTCGGGCTCGATTTGTTGCCATCTTTTTAAATGGCGGCCAAAATCTTAAAACCCTTCTTTATGGAATAATGTCCGCATGAAAAGTAGCAAGAAATGTCCCGACGGGCTGACGGGCAACGCCGAGTGCCTTCGCTCCTTACAATAATGGAGAAAGAATTAAGAAATATGGGGGAAAACCTCAAAAAAATTGAGGAAACAATAAGTTTCCAAGGATGCCAGGTGTCCCAGGTAACGATAAATTTTTACGTTGGAGGCCGCCGGAACAATGGCACTGAGGAAAGAAACATTTGTACAAGTGGCAAAAAAATGGGGAATTTCCCGGACAAAAAATTTCCTTTAACCTGTAGACGGGCTGAATGGTCTTTCGGGTTCGATTTGTTGCCATCTTTTTAAATGGCGGCCAAAAACTTAAAACCCTTCTTTATGGAAAAATGTCCGCATGAAAAGTAGCAAGAAATGTCCCGACGGGCTGACGGGCAACGCCGAGTGCCTTCGCTCCTTACAAAAATGGAGAAAGAATTAAGAAATATGGGGGAAAACCTCAAAAAAATTGAGGAAACAATAAGTTTCCATGGATGCCAGGTGTCCCAGGTAACGATAAATGTTTACGTTGGAGGCCGCCGAAACAATGGCACTGAGGAAAGAAACATTTGTACAAGTGGCAAAAAATGGGGAATTTCCCGGAAAAAAAATTTCCTTTAACCTGTAGACGGGCTGAATGGTCTTTCGGGTTCGATTTGTTGCCATCTTTTTAAATGGCGGCCAAAAACTTAAAACCCTTCTTTATGGAATAATGTCCGCATGAAAAGTAGCAAGAAATGTCCCGACGGGCTGACGGGCAACGCCGAGTGCCTTCGCTCCTTACAAAAATGGAGAAAGAATTAAGAAATATGGGGGTAATCCTCAAAAAAATTGAGGAAACAATAAGTTTCCAAGGATGCCAGGTGTCCCAGGTAACGATAAATTTTTACGTTGGAGGCCGCCGGAACAATGGCACTGAGGAAAGAAACATTTGTACAAGTGGCAAAAAATGGGGAATTTCCCGGAAAAAAAATTTCCTTTAACCTGTAGACGGGCTGAATGGTCTTTCGGGTTCGATTTGTTGCCATCTTTTTAAATGGCGGCCAAAAACTTAAAACCCTTCTTTATGGAATAATGTCCGCATGAAAAGTAGCAAGAAATGTCCCGACGGGCTGACGGGCAACGCCGAGTGCCTTCGCTCCTTACAAAAATGGAGAAAGAATTAAGAAATATGGGGGAAAACCGCAAAAAAATTGAGGAAACAATAAGTTTCCAAGGATGCCAGGTGTCCCAGGTAACGATAAATTTTTACGTTGGAGGCCGCCGGAACAATGGCACTGAGGAAAAAAACATTTGTACAAGTGGCAAAAAATGGGGAATTTCCCGGAAAAAAAATTTCCTTTAACCTGTAGACGGGCTGAATGGTCTTTCGGGCTCGATTTGTTGCCATCTTTTTAAATGGCGGCCAAAATCTTAAAACCCTTCTTTATGGAATAATGTCCGCATGAAAAGTAGCAAGAAATGTCCCGACGGGCTGACGGGCAACGCCGAGTGCCTTCGCTCCTTACAATAATGGAGAAAGAATTAAGAAATATGGGGGAAAACCTCAAAAAAATTGAGGAAACAATAAGTTTCCAAGGATGCCAGGTGTCCCAGGTAACGATAAATTTTTACGTTGGAGGCCGCCGGAACAATGGCACTGAGGAAAGAAACATTTGTACAAGTGGCAAAAAATGGGGAATTTCCCGGAAAAAAAATTTCCTTTAACCTGTAGACGGGCTGAATGGTCTTTCGGGCTCGATTTGTTGCCATCTTTTTAAATGGCGGCCAAAAACTTAAAACCCTTCTTTATGGAATAATGTCCGCATGAAAAGTAGCAAGAAATGTCCCGACGGGCTGACGGGCAACGCCGAGTGCCTTCGCTCCTTACAAAAATGGAGAAAGAATTAAGAAATATGGGGGAAAACCGCAAAAAAATTGAGGAAACAATAAGTTTCCAAGGATGCCAGGTGTCCCAGGTAACGATAAATTTTTACGTTGGAGGCCGCCGGAACAATGGCACTGAGGAAAAAAACATTTGTACAAGTGGCAAAAAATGGGGAATTTCCCGGAAAAAAAATTTCCTTTAACCTGTAGACGGGCTGAATGGTCTTTCGGGCTCGATTTGTTGCCATCTTTTTAAATGGCGGCCAAAATCTTAAAACCCTTCTTTATGGAATAATGTCCGCATGAAAAGTAGCAAGAAATGTCCCGACGGGCTGACGGGCAACGCCGAGTGCCTTCGCTCCTTACAATAATGGAGAAAGAATTAAGAAATATGGGGGAAAACCTCAAAAAAATTGAGGAAACAATAAGTTTCCAAGGATGCCAGGTGTCCCAGGTAACGATAAATTTTTACGTTGGAGGCCGCCGGAACAATGGCACTGAGGAAAGAAACATTTGTACAAGTGGCAAAAAATGGGGAATTTCCCGGAAAAAAAATTTCCTTTAACCTGTAGACGGGCTGAATGGTCTTTCGGGCTCGATTTGTTGCCATCTTTTTAAATGGCGGCCAAAATCTTAAAACCCTTCTTTATGGAATAATGTCCGCATGAAAAGTAGCAAGAAATGTCCCGACGGGCTGACGGGCAACGCCGAGTGCCTTCGCTCCTTACAATTATGGAGAAAGAATTAAGAAATATGGGGGAAAACCTCAAAAAAATTGAGGAAACAATAAGTTTCCAAGGATGCCAGGTGTCCCAGGTAACGATAAATTTTTACGTTGGAGGCCGCCGGAACAATGGCACTGAGGAAAGAAACATTTGTACAAGTGGCAAAAAAATGGGGAATTTCCCGGACAAAAAATTTCCTTTAACCTGTAGACGGGCTGAATGGTCTTTCGGGTTCGATTTGTTGCCATCTTTTTAAATGGCGGCCAAAAACTTAAAACCCTTCTTTATGGAAAAATGTCCGCATGAAAAGTAGCAAGAAATGTCCCGACGGGCTGACGGGCAACGCCGAGTGCCTTCGCTCCTTACAAAAATGGAGAAAGAATTAAGAAATATGGGGGAGAACCTCAAAAAAATTGAGGAAACAATGTGTCCAAGGATGCCAGTTGTCCCAGGTAACGATAAATGTTTACGTTGGAGGCCGCCGAAACAATGGCACCGAGGAAAGAAACATTTGTACAAGTGGCAAAAAAATGGGGAATTTCCCGGAAAAAAAATTTCCTTTAACCTGTAGACGGGCTGAATGGTCTTTCGGGTTCGATTTGTTGCCATCTTTTTAAATGGCGGCCAAAAACTTAAAACCCTTCTTTATGGAAAAATGTCCGCATGAAAAGTAGCAAGAAATGTCCCGACGGGCTGACGGGCAACGCCGAGTGCCTTCGCTCCTTACAATAATGGAGAAAGAATTAAGAAATATGGGGGAGAACCTCAAAAAAATTGAGGAAACAATGTTTCCAAGGATGCCAGTTGTCCCAGGTAACGATAAATGTTTACGTTGGAGGCCGCCGAAACAATGGCACCGAGGAAAGAAACATTTGTACAAGTGGCAAAAAAATGGGGAATTTCCCGGAAAAAAAATTTCCTTTAACCTGTAGACGGGCTGAATGGTCTTTCGGGTTCGATTTGTTGCCATCTTTTTAAATGGCGGCCAAAAACTTAAAACCCTTCTTTATGGAATAATGTCCGCATGAAAAGTAGCAAGAAATGTCCCGACGGGCTGAAGGGCAACGCCGAGTGCCTTCGCTCCTTACAAAAATGGAGAAAGAATTAAGAAATATGGGGGAAAACCTCAAAAAAATTGAGGAAACAATAAGTTTCCAAGGATGCCAGGTTCCCAGGTAACGATAAATTTTTACGTTGGAGGCCGCCGGAACAATGGCACTGAGGAAAGAAACATTTGTACAAGTGGCAAAAAAATGGGGAATTTCCCGGACAAAAAATTTCCTTTAACCTGTAGACGGGCTGAATGGTCTTTCGGGTTCGATTTGTTGCCATCTTTTTAAATGGCGGCCAAAAACTTAAAACCCTTCTTTATGGAAAAATGTCCGCATGAAAAGTAGCAAGAAATGTCCCGACGGGCTGACGGGCAACGCCGAGTGCCTTCGCTCCTTACAAAAATGGAGAAAGAATTAAGAAATATGGGGGAAAACCTCAAAAAAATTGAGGAAACAATAAGTTTCCATGGATGCCAGGTGTCCCAGGTAACGATAAATGTTTACGTTGGAGGCCGCCGAAACAATGGCACTGAGGAAAGAAACATTTGTACAAGTGGCAAAAAATGGGGGATTTCCCGGAAAAAAAATTTCCTTTAACCTGTAGACGGGCTGAATGGTCTTTCGGGTTCGATTTGTTGCCATCTTTTTAAATGGCGGCCAAAAACTTAAAACCCTTCTTTATGGAATAATGTCCGCATGAAAAGTAGCAAGAAATGTCCCGACGGGCTGACGGGCAACGCCGAGTGCCTTCGCTCCTTACAAAAATGGAGAAAGAATTAAGAAATATGGGGGTAATCCTCAAAAAAATTGAGGAAACAATAAGTTTCCAAGGATGCCAGGTGTCCCAGGTAACGATAAATTTTTACGTTGGAGGCCGCCGGAACAATGGCACTGAGGAAAGAAACATTTGTACAAGTGGCAAAAAATGGGGAATTTCCCGGAAAAAAAATTTCCTTTAACCTGTAGACGGGCTGAATGGTCTTTCGGGTTCGATTTGTTGCCATCTTTTTAAATGGCGGCCAAAAACTTAAAACCCTTCTTTATGGAATAATGTCCGCATGAAAAGTAGCAAGAAATGTCCCGACGGGCTGACGGGCAACGCCGAGTGCCTTCGCTCCTTACAAAAATGGAGAAAGAATTAAGAAATATGGGGGAAAACCGCAAAAAAATTGAGGAAACAATAAGTTTCCAAGGATGCCAGGTGTCCCAGGTAACGATAAATTTTTACGTTGGAGGCCGCCGGAACAATGGCACTGAGGAAAGAAACATTTGTACAAGTGGCAAAAAATGGGGAATTTCCCGGAAAAAAAATTTCCTTTAACCTGTAGACGGGCTGAATGGTCTTTCGGGCTCGATTTGTTGCCATCTTTTTAAATGGCGGCCAAAATCTTAAAACCCTTCTTTATGGAATAATGTCCGCATGAAAAGTAGCAAGAAATGTCCCGACGGGCTGACGGGCAACGCCGAGTGCCTTCGCTCCTTACAATAATGGAGAAAGAATTAAGAAATATGGGGGAAAACCTCAAAAAAATTGAGGAAACAATAAGTTTCCAAGGATGCCAGGTGTCCCAGGTAACGATAAATTTTTACGTTGGAGGCCGCCGGAACAATGGCACTGAGGAAAGAAACATTTGTACAAGTGGCAAAAAATGGAAAATTTCCCGGAAAAAAAATTTCCTTTAACCTGTAGACGGGCTGAATGGTCTTTCGGGCTCGATTTGTTGCCATCTTTTTAAATGGCGGCCAAAATCTTAAAACCCTTCTTTATGGAATAATGTCCGCATGAAAAGTAGCAAGAAATGTCCCGACGGGCTGACGGGCAACGCCGAGTGCCTTCGCTCCTTACAATAATGGAGAAAGAATTAAGAAATATGGGGGAAAACCTCAAAAAAATTGAGGAAACAATAAGTTTCCAAGGATGCCAGGTGTCCCAGGTAACGATAAATTTTTACGTTGGAGGCCGCCGGAACAATGGCACTGAGGAAAGAAACATTTGTACAAGTGGCAAAAAAATGGGGAATTTCCCGGACAAAAAATTTCCTTTAACCTATAGACGGGCTGAATGGTCTTTCGGGTTCGATTTGTTGCCATCTTTTTAAATGGCGGCCAAAAACTTAAAACCCTTCTTTATGGAAAAATGTCCGCATGAAAAGTAGCAAGAAATGTCCCGACGGGCTGACGGGCAACGCCGAGTGCCTTCGCTCCTTACAAAAATGGAGAAAGAATTAAGAAATATGGGGGAAAACCGCAAAAAAATTGAGGAAACAATAAGTTTCCAAGGATGCCAGGTGTCCCAGGTAACGATAAATTTTTACGTTGGAGGCCGCCGGAACAATGGCACTGAGGAAAGAAACATTTGTACAAGTGGCAAAAAATGGGGAATTTCCCGGAAAAAAAATTTCCTTTAACCTGTAGACGGGCTGAATGGTCTTTCGGGCTCGATTTGTTGCCATCTTTTTAAATGGCGGCCAAAATCTTAAAACCCTTCTTTATGGAATAATGTCCGCATGAAAAGTAGCAAGAAATGTCCCGACGGGCTGACGGGCAACGCCGAGTGCCTTCGCTCCTTACAATAATGGAGAAAGAATTAAGAAATATGGGGGAAAACCTCAAAAAAATTGAGGAAACAATAAGTTTCCAAGGATGCCAGGTGTCCCAGGTAACGATAAATTTTTACGTTGGAGGCCGCCGGAACAATGGCACTGAGGAAAGAAACATTTGTACAAGTGGCAAAAAATGGGGAATTTCCCGGAAAAAAAATTTCCTTTAACCTGTAGACGGGCTGAATGGTCTTTCGGGCTCGATTTGTTGCCATCTTTTTAAATGGCGGCCAAAATCTTAAAACCCTTCTTTATGGAATAATGTCCGCATGAAAAGTAGCAAGAAATGTCCCGACGGGCTGACGGGCAACGCCGAGTGCCTTCGCTCCTTACAATAATGGAGAAAGAATTAAGAAATATGGGGGAAAACCTCAAAAAAATTGAGGAAACAATAAGTTTCCAAGGATGCCAGGTGTCCCAGGTAACGATAAATTTTTACGTTGGAGGCCGCCGGAACAATGGCACTGAGGAAAGAAACATTTGTACAAGTGGCAAAAAAATGGGGAATTTCCCGGACAAAAAATTTCCTTTAACCTGTAGACGGGCTGAATGGTCTTTCGGGTTCGATTTGTTGCCATCTTTTTAAATGGCGGCCAAAAACTTAAAACCCTTCTTTATGGAAAAATGTCCGCATGAAAAGTAGCAAGAAATGTCCCGACGGGCTGACGGGCAACGCCGAGTGCCTTCGCTCCTTACAAAAATGGAGAAAGAATTAAGAAATATGGGGGAGAACCTCAAAAAAATTGAGGAAACAATGTGTCCAAGGATGCCAGTTGTCCCAGGTAACGATAAATGTTTATGTTGGAGGCCGCCGAAACAATGGCACCGAGGAAAGAAACATTTGTACAAGTGGCAAAAAAATGGGGAATTTCCCGGAAAAAAAATTTCCTTTAACCTGTAGACGGGCTGAATGGTCTTTCGGGTTCGATTTGTTGCCATCTTTTTAAATGGCGGCCAAAATCTTAAAACCCTTCTTTATGGAATAATGTCCGCATGAAAAGTAGCAAGAAATGTCCCGACGGGCTGACGGGCAACGCCGAGTGCCTTCGCTCCTTACAATAATGGAGAAAGAATTAAGAAATATGGGGGAAAACCTCAAAAAAATTGAGGAAACAATAAGTTTCCAAGGATGCCAGGTGTCCCAGGTAACGATAAATTTTTACGTTGGAGGCCGCCGGAACAATGGCACTGAGGAAAGAAACATTTGTACAAGTGGCAAAAAAATGGGGAATTTCCCGGACAAAAAATTTCCTTTAACCTGTAGACGGGCTGAATGGTCTTTCGGGTTCGATTTGTTGCCATCTTTTTAAATGGCGGCCAAAAACTTAAAACCCTTCTTTATGGAAAAATGTCCGCATGAAAAGTAGCAAGAAATGTCCCGACGGGCTGACGGGCAACGCCGAGTGCCTTCGCTCCTTACAAAAATGGAGAAAGAATTAAGAAATATGGGGGAGAACCTCAAAAAAATTGAGGAAACAATGTGTCCAAGGATGCCAGTTGTCCCAGGTAACGATAAATGTTTACGTTGGAGGCCGCCGAAACAATGGCACCGAGGAAAGAAACATTTGTACAAGTGGCAAAAAAATGGGGAATTTCCCGGAAAAAAAATTTCCTTTAACCTGTAGACGGGCTGAATGGTCTTTCGGGTTCGATTTGTTGCCATCTTTTTAAATGGCGGCCAAAAACTTAAAACCCTTCTTTATGGAAAAATGTCCGCATGAAAAGTAGCAAGAAATGTCCCGACGGGCTGACGGGCAACGCCGAGTGCCTTCGCTCCTTACAAAAATGGACAAAGAATTAAGAAATATGGGGGAAAACCTCAAAAAAATTGAGGAAACAATAAGTTTCCATGGATGCCAGGTGTCCCAGGTAACGATAAATGTTTACGTTGGAGGCCGCCGAAACAATGGCACTGAGGAAAGAAACATTTGTACAAGTGGCAAAAAATGGGGAATTTCCCGGAAAAAAAATTTCCTTTAACCTGTAGACGGGCTGAATGGTCTTTCGGGTTCGATTTGTTGCCATCTTTTTAAATGGCGGCCAAAAACTTAAAACCCTTCTTTATGGAATAATGTCCGCATGAAAAGTAGCAAGAAATGTCCCGACGGGCTGACGGGCAACGCCGAGTGCCTTCGCTCCTTACAAAAATGGAGAAAGAATTAAGAAATATGGGGGTAATCCTCAAAAAAATTGAGGAAACAATAAGTTTCCAAGGATGCCAGGTGTCCCAGGTAACGATAAATTTTTACGTTGGAGGCCGCCGGAACAATGGCACTGAGGAAAGAAACATTTGTACAAGTGGCAAAAAATGGGGAATTTCCCGGAAAAAAAATTTCCTTTAACCTGTAGACGGGCTGAATGGTCTTTCGGGCTCGATTTGTTGCCTTCTTTTTAAATGGCGGCCAAAATCTTAAAACCCTTCTTTATGGAATAATGTCCGCATGAAAAGTAGCAAGAAATGTCCCGACGGGCTGACGGGCAACGCCGAGTGCCTTCGCTCCTTACAATAATGGAGAAAGAATTAAGAAATATGGGGGAGAACCTCAAAAAAATTGAGGAAACAATGTTTCCAAGGATGCCAGTTGTCCCAGGTAACGATAAATGTTTACGTTGGAGGCCGCCGAAACAATGGCACCGAGGAAAGAAACATTTGTACAAGTGGCAAAAAAATGGGGAATTTCCCGGAAAAAAAATTTCCTTTAACCTGTAGACGGGCTGAATGGTCTTTCGGGTTCGATTTGTTGCCATCTTTTTAAATGGCGGCCAAAAACTTAAAACCCTTCTTTATGGAATAATGTCCGCATGAAAAGTAGCAAGAAATGTCCCGACGGGCTGAAGGGCAACGCCGAGTGCCTTCGCTCCTTACAAAAATGGAGAAAGAATTAAGAAATATGGGGGAAAACCTCAAAAAAATTGAGGAAACAATAAGTTTCCAAGGATGCCAGGTTCCCAGGTAACGATAAATTTTTACGTTGGAGGCCGCCGGAACAATGGCACTGAGGAAAGAAACATTTGTACAAGTGGCAAAAAAATGGGGAATTTCCCGGACAAAAAATTTCCTTTAACCTGTAGACGGGCTGAATGGTCTTTCGGGTTCGATTTGTTGCCATCTTTTTAAATGGCGGCCAAAAACTTAAAACCCTTCTTTATGGAAAAATGTCCGCATGAAAAGTAGCAAGAAATGTCCCGACGGGCTGACGGGCAACGCCGAGTGCCTTCGCTCCTTACAAAAATGGAGAAAGAATTAAGAAATATGGGGGAAAACCTCAAAAAAATTGAGGAAACAATAAGTTTCCATGGATGCCAGGTGTCCCAGGTAACGATAAATGTTTACGTTGGAGGCCGCCGAAACAATGGCACTGAGGAAAGAAACATTTGTACAAGTGGCAAAAAATGGGGGATTTCCCGGAAAAAAAATTTCCTTTAACCTGTAGACGGGCTGAATGGTCTTTCGGGTTCGATTTGTTGCCATCTTTTTAAATGGCGGCCAAAAACTTAAAACCCTTCTTTATGGAATAATGTCCGCATGAAAAGTAGCAAGAAATGTCCCGACGGGCTGACGGGCAACGCCGAGTGCCTTCGCTCCTTACAAAAATGGAGAAAGAATTAAGAAATATGGGGGTAATCCTCAAAAAAATTGAGGAAACAATAAGTTTCCAAGGATGCCAGGTGTCCCAGGTAACGATAAATTTTTACGTTGGAGGCCGCCGGAACAATGGCACTGAGGAAAGAAACATTTGTACAAGTGGCAAAAAATGGGGAATTTCCCGGAAAAAAAATTTCCTTTAACCTGTAGACGGGCTGAATGGTCTTTCGGGCTCGATTTGTTGCCATCTTTTTAAATGGCGGCCAAAATCTTAAAACCCTTCTTTATGGAATAATGTCCGCATGAAAAGTAGCAAGAAATGTCCCGACGGGCTGACGGGCAACGCCGAGTGCCTTCGCTCCTTACAATAATGGAGAAAGAATTAAGAAATATGGGGGAGAACCTCAAAAAAATTGAGGAAACAATGTTTCCAAGGATGCCAGTTGTCCCAGGTAACGATAAATGTTTACGTTGGAGGCCGCCGAAACAATGGCACCGAGGAAAGAAACATTTGTACAAGTGGCAAAAAAATGGGGAATTTCCCGGAAAAAAAATTTCCTTTAACCTGTAGACGGGCTGAATGGTCTTTCGGGTTCGATTTGTTGCCATCTTTTTAAATGGCGGCCAAAAACTTAAAACCCTTCTTTATGGAATAATGTCCGCATGAAAAGTAGCAAGAAATGTCCCGACGGGCTGAAGGGCAACGCCGAGTGCCTTCGCTCCTTACAAAAATGGAGAAAGAATTAAGAAATATGGGGGAAAACCTCAAAAAAATTGAGGAAACAACAAGTTTCCAAGGATGCCAGGTTCCCAGGTAACGATAAATTTTTACGTTGGAGGCCGCCGGAACAAAGGCACTGAGGAAAGAAACATTTGTACAAGTGGCAAAAAAATGGGGAATTTCCCGGAAAAAAAATTTCCTTTAACCTGTAGACGGGCTGAATGGTCTTTCGGGTTCGATTTGTTGCCATCTTTTTAAATGGCGGCCAAAAACTTAAAACCCTTCTTTATGGAAAAATGTCCGCATGAAAAGTAGCAAGAAATGTCCCGACGGGCTGACGGGCAACGCCGAGTGCCTTCGCTCCTTACAAAAATGGAGAAAAAATTAAGAAATATGGGGGAGAACCTCAAAAAAATTGAGGAAACAATGTGTCCAAGGATGCCAGTTGTCCCAGGTAACGATAAATGTTTACGTTGGAGGCCGCCGAAACAATGGCACCGAGGAAAGAAACATTTGTACAAGTGGCAAAAAAATGGGGAATTTCCCGGAAAAAAAATTTCCTTTAACCTGTAGACGGGCTGAATGGTCTTTCGGGTTCGATTTGTTGCCATCTTTTTAAATGGCGGCCAACAACTTAAAACCCTTCTTTATGGAATAATGTCCGCATGAAAAGTAGCAAGAAATGTCCCGACGGGCTGACGGGCAACGCCGAGTGCCTTCGCTCCTTACAAAAATGGAGAAAGAATTAAGAAATATGGGGGAAAACCGCAAAAAAATTGAGGAAACAATAAGTTTCCAAGGATGCCAGGTGTCCCAGGTAACGATAAAGTTTTACGTTGGAGGCCGCCGGAACAATGGCACTGAGGATAGAAACATTTGTACAAGTGGCAAAAAATGGGGGATTTCCCGGAAAAAAAATTTCCTTTAACCTGTAGACGGGCTGAATGGTCTTTCGGGTTCGATTTGTTGCCATCTTTTTAAATGGCGGCCAAAAACTTAAAACCCTTCTTTATGGAATAATGTCCGCATGAAAAGTAGCAAGAAATGTCCCGACGGGCTGACGGGCAACGCCGAGTGCCTTCGC
Source organism: Phalangium opilio (assembly GCF_054372755.1). Taxonomy (NCBI): domain Eukaryota; kingdom Metazoa; phylum Arthropoda; class Arachnida; order Opiliones; family Phalangiidae; genus Phalangium; species Phalangium opilio. Next base: position 2,406,004 of record NW_028324162.1, on the reverse strand, counting down.
TCCTTACAAAAATGGAGAAAGAATTAAGAAATATGGGGGAAAACCTCAAAAAAATGGAGGAAACAATAAGTTTCCAAGGATGCCAGGTGTCCCAGGTAACGATAAATTTTTACGTTGGAGGCCGCCGGAATAATGGCACTGAGGAAAGAAACATTTGTACAAGTGGCAAAAAATGGGGAATTTCCCGGAAGAAAATTTCCTTTAACCTGTAGACGGGCTGAATGGTCTTTCGGGTTCGATTTGTTGCCATCTTTTTAAATGGCGGCCAAAAACTTAAAACCCTTCTTTAAGGAATAATATCCGCATGAAAATAAGCAAGAAATATCCCGACGGGCTGACGGGCAACGCCGAGTGCCTTCGCTCCTTACAAAAATGGAGAAAGAATTAAAAAATATGGGGGAAAACCTCAAAAAAATTGAGGAAACAATAAGTTTCCAAGGATGCCAGGTGTCCCAGGTAACGATAAATTTTTACGTTGGAGGCCGCCGGAACAATGGCACTGAGGAAAGAAACATTTGTACAAGTGGCAAAAAAATGGGGAATTTCCCGGACAAAAAATTTCCTTTAACCTGTAGACGGGCTGAATGGTCTTTCGGGTTCGATTTGTTGCCATCTTTTTAAATGGCGGCCAAAAACTTAAAACCCTTCTTTATGGAATAATGTCCGCATGAAAAGTAGCAAGAAATGTCCCGACGGGCTGACGGGCAACGCCGAGTGCCTTCGCTCCTTACAAAAATGGAGAAAGAATTAAGAAATATGGGGGAAAACCTCAAAAAAATGGAGGAAACAATAAGTTTCCAAGGATGCCAGGTGTCCCAGGTAACGATAAATTTTTACGTTGGAGGCCGCCGGAATAATGGCACTGAGGAAAGAAACATTTGTACAAGTGGCAAAAAATGGGGAATTTCCCGGAAGAAAATTTCCTTTAACCTGTAGACGGGCTGAATGGTCTTTCGGGTTCGATTTGTTGCCATCTTTTTAAATGGCGGCCAAAAACTTAAAACCCTTCTTTAAGGAATAATATCCGCATGAAAATAAGCAAGAAATGTCCCGACGGGCTGACGGGCAACGCCGAGTGCCTTCGTTCCTTACAAAAATGGAGAAAGAATTAAGAAATATGGGGGAAAACCTCAAAAAAATTGAGGAAACAATAAGTTTCCAAGGATGCCAGGTGTCCCAGGTAACGATAAATTTTTACGTTGGAGGCCGCCGGAACAATGGCACTGAGGAAAGAAACATTTGTACAAGTGGCAAAAAAATGGGGAATTTCCCGGACAAAAAATTTCCTTTAACCTGTAGACGGGCTGAATGGTCTTTCGGGTTCGATTTGTTGCCATCTTTTTAAATGGCGGCCAAAAACTTAAAACCCTTCTTTATGGAATAATGTCCGCATGAAAAGTAGCAAGAAATGTCCCGACGGGCTGACGGGCAACGCCGAGTGCCTTCGCTCCTTACAAAAATGGAAAAAGAATTAAGAAATATGGGGGAAAACCTCAAAAAAATTGAGGAAACAATAAGTTTCCAAGGATGCCAGGTGTCCCAGGTAACGATAAATGTTTACGTTGGAGGCCGCCGAAACAATGGCACTGAGGAAAGAAACATTTGTACAAGTGGCAAAAAAATGGGGAATTTCCCGGAAAAAAAATTTCCTTTAACCTGTAGACGGGCTGAATGGTCTTTCGGGTTCGATTTGTTGCCATCTTTTTAAATGGCGGCCAAAAACTTAAAACCCTTCTTTATGGAATAATGTCCGCATGAAAAGTAGCAAGAAATGTCCCGACGGGCTGACGGGCAACGCCGAGTGCCTTCGCTCCTTACAAAAATGGAGAAAGAATTAAGAAATATGGGGGAAAACCTCAAAAACATTGAGGAAACAATAAGTTTCCAAGGATGCCAGGTGTCCCAGGTAACGATAAATTTTTACGTTGGAGGCCGCCGGAACAATGGCACTGAGGAAAGAAACATTTGTACAAGTGGCAAAAATGGAGGATTTCCCGGAAAAAAAAATTTCCTTTAACCTGTAGACGGGCTGAATGGTCTTTCGGGTTCGATTTGTTGCCATCTTTTTAAATGGCGGCCAAAAACTTAAAACCCTTCTTTATGGAATAATGTCCGCATGAAAAGTAGCAAGAAATGTCCCGACGGGCTGACGGGCAACGCCGAGTGCCTTCGCTCCTTACAAAAATGGAGAAAGAATTAAGAAATATGGGGGAAAACCTCAAAAAATGGAGGAAACAATAAGTTTCCAAGGATGCCAGGTGTCCCAGGTAACGATAAATTTTTACGTTGGAGGCCGCCGGAACAATGGCACTGAGGAAAGAAACATTTGTACAAGTGGCAAAAAAAAATGGGGAATTTCCCGGAAAAAAATTTCCTTTAACCTGTAGACGGGCTGAATGGTCTTTCGGGTTCGATTTGTTGCCATCCTTTTAAATGGCGGCCAAAAACTTAAAACCCTTCTTTATGGAATAATGTCCGCATGAAAAGTAGCAAGAAATGTCCCGACGGGCTGACGGGCAACGCCGAGTGCCTTCGCTCCTTACAAAAATGGAGAAAGAATTAAGAAATATGGCGGAAAACCTCAAAAAAATTGAGGAAACAATAAGTATCCAAGGATGCCAGGTGTCCCAGGTAACGATAAATTTTTACGTTGGAGGCCGCCGGAACAATGGCACTGAGGAAAGAAACATTTGTACAAGTGGCAAAAAAATGGGGAATTTCCCGGGAAAAAAATTTCCTTTAACCTGTAGACGGGCTGAATGGTCTTTCGGGTTCGATTTGTTGCCATCTTTTTAAATGGCGGCCAAAAACTTAAAACCCTTCTTTATGGAATAATGTCCGCATGAAAAGTAGCAAGAAATGTCCCGACGGGCTGACGGGCAACGCCGAGTGCCTTCGCTCCTTACAAAAATGGAGAAAGAATTAAGAAATATGGGGGAAAACCTCAAAAAAATGGAGGAAACAATAAGTTTCCAAGGATGCCAGGTGTCCCAGGTAACGATAAATTTTTACGTTGGAGGCCGCCGGAACAATGGCACTGAGGAAAGAAACATTTGTACAAGTGGCAAAAAATGGGGTATTTCCCTGAAAAAAAATTTCCTTTAACCTGTAGACGGGCTGAATGGTCTTTCGGGTTCGATTTGTTGCCATCTTTTTAAATGAGGGCCAAAAACTTAAAACCCTTCTTTATGGAATAATGTCCGCATTAAAAGTAGCAAGAAATGTCCCGACGGGCTGACGGGCAACGCCGAGTGCCTTCGCTCCTTACAAAAATGGAGAAAGAATTAAGAAATATGGGGGAAAACCTCAAAAAAATTGAGGAAACAATAAGTTCCCAAGGATGCCAGGTGTCCCAGGTAACGATAAATTTTTACGTTGGAGGCCGCCGGAACAATGGCACTGAGGAAAGAAACATTTGTACAAGTGGCAAAAAATGGGGGATTTCCCGGAAAAAAAAATTTCCTTTAACCTGTAGACGGGCTGAATGGTCTTTCGGGTTCGATTTGTTGCCATCTTTTTAATTGAGGGCCAAAAACTTAAAACCCTTCTTTATGGAATAATGTCCGCATTAAAAGTAGCAAGAAATGTCCTGACGGGCTGACGGGCAACGCCGAGTGCCTTCGCTCCTTACAAAAATGGAGAAAGAATTATGAAATATGGGGGAAAACCTCAAAAAAATTGAGGAAACAATAAGTTTCCAAGGATGCCAGGTGTCCCAGGTAACGATAAATTTTTACGTTGGAGGCCGCCGGAACAATGGCACTGAGGAAAGAAACATTTGTACAAGTGGCAAAAAATGGGGGATTTCCCGGAAAAAAAAATTCCTTTAACCTGTAGACGGGCTGAATGGTCTTTCGGTTTCGATTTGTTGCTATCTTTTTAAATGGCGGCCAATAACTTAAAACCCTTCTTTATGGAATAATTTCCGCATGAAAAGTAGCAAGAAATGTCCCGACGGGCTGACGGGCAACGCCGAGTGCCTTCGCTCCTTACAAAAATGGAGAAAGAATTAAGAAATATGGGGGTAAACCTCAAAAAAATTTTAGGAAACAATAAGTTCCCAAGGATGCCAAGTGTCCCAGGTAACGATAAATTTTTACGTTGGAGGCCGCCGGAACAATGGCACTGAGGAAAGAAACATTTGTACAAGTGGCAAAAAATGGGGGATTTCCCGGAAAAAAAATTTCCTTTAACCTGTAGACGGGCTGAATGGTCTTTCGGGTTCGATTTGTTGCCATCTTTTTAAATGGCGGCCAAAAACTTAAAACCCTTCTTTATGGAATAATGTCCGCATGAAAAGTAGCAAGAAATGTCCCGACGGGCTGACGGGCAACGCCGAGTGCCTTCGCTCCTTACAAAAATGGAGAAAGAATTAAGAAATATGGGGGAAAACCTCAAAAAAATTTAGGAAACCATAAGTTTCCAAGGATGCCAGGTGTCCCAGGTAACGATAAATTTTTACGTTGGAGGCCGCCGGAACAATGGCACTGAGGAAAGAAACATTTGTACAAGTGGCAAAAAATGGGGAATTTCCCGGAAGAAAATTTCCTTTAACCTGTAGACGGGCTGAATGGTCTTTCGGGCTCGATTTGTTGCCATCTTTTTAAATGGCGGCCAAAAACTTAAAACCCTTCTTTAAGGAATAATATCCGCATGAAAATAAGCAAGAAATGTCCCGACGGGCTGACGGGCAACGCCGAGTGCCTTCGCTCCTTACAAAAATGGAGAAAGAATTAAGAAATATGGGGGAAAACCTCAAAAAAATTGAGGAAACAATAAGTTTCCAAGGATGCCAGGTGTCCCAGGTAACGATAAATTTTTACGTTGGAGGCCGCCGGAACAATGGCACTGAGGAAAGAAACATTTGTACAAGTGGCAAAAAATGGGGAATTTCCCGGAAGAAAATTTCCTTTAACCTGTAGACGGGCTGAATGGTCTTTCGGGTTCGATTTGTTGCCATCTTTTTAAATGGCGGCCAAAAACTTAAAACCCTTCTTTAAGGAATAATATCCGCATGAAAATAAGCAAGAAATGTCCCGACGGGCTGACGGGCAACGCCGAGTGCCTTCGCTCCTTACAAAAATGGAGAAAGAATTAAGAAATATGGGGGAAAACCTCAAAAAAATTGAGGAAACAATAAGTTTCCAAGGATGCCAGGTGTCCCAGGTAACGATAAATTTTTACGTTGGAGGCCGCCGGAACAATGGCACTGAGGAAAGAAACATTTGTACAAGTGGCAAAAATGGGGAATTTCCCGGAAAAAAAATTTCCTTTAACCTGTAGACGGGCTGAATGGTCTTTCGGGTTCGATTTGTTGCCATATTTTTAAATGGCGGCCAAAAACTTAAAACCCTTCTTTATGGAATAATGTCCGCATGAAAAGTAGCAAGAAATGTCCCGACGGGCTGACGGGCAACGCCGAATGCCTTCGCTCCTTACAAAAATGGAGAAAGAATTAAGAAATATGGGGGAAAACCTCAAAAAAATTGAGGAAACAATAAGTTTCCAAGGATGCCAGGTGTCCCAGGTAACGATAAATTTTTACGTTGGAGGCCGCCGGAACAATGGCACTGAGGAAAGAAACATTTGTACAAGTGGCAAAAATGGAGGATTTCCCGGAAAAAAAATTTCCTTTAACCTGTAGACGGGCTGAATGGTCTTTCGGGTTCGATTTGTTGCCATCTTTTTAAATGGCGCCCAAAAACTTAAAACCCTTCTTTATGGAATAATGTCCGCATGAAAAGTAGCAAGAAATGTCCCGACGGGCTGACGGGCAACGCCGAGTGCCTTCGCTCCTTACAAAAATGGAGAAAGAATTAAGAAATATGGGAAAAACCTCAAAAAAATTGAGGAAACAATAAGTTCCCAAGGATGCCAGGTGTCCCAGGTAACGATAAATTTTTACGTTGGAGGCCGCCGGAACAATGGCACTGAGGAAAGAAACATTTGTACAAGTGGCAAAAAATGGGGGATTTCCCGGAAAAAAAATTTCCTTTAACCTGTAGACGGGCTGAATGGTCTTTCGGGTTCGATTTGTTGCCATCTTTTTAAATGAGGGCCAAAAACTTAAAACCCTTCTTTATGGAATAATGTCCGCATTAAAAGTAGCAAGAAATGTCCCGACGGGCTGACGGGCAACGCCGAGTGCCTTCGCTCCTTACAAAAATGGAGAAAGAATTAAGAAATATGGGGGAAAACCTCAAAAAAATTGAGGAAACAATAAGTTTACAAGGATGCCAGGTGTCCCAGGTAACGATAAATTTTTACGTTGGAGGCCGCCGGAACAATGGCACTGAGGAAAGAAACATTTGTACAAGTGGCAAAAAATGGGGGATTTCCCGGAAAAAAATTTCCTTTAACCTGTAGACGGGCTGAATGGTCTTTCGGGTTCGATTTGTTGCCATCTTTTTAAATGGCGGCCAAAAACTTAAAACCCTTCTTTATGGAATAATGTCCGCATGAAAAGTAGCAAGAAATGTCCCGACGGGCTGACGGGCAACGCCGAGTGCCTTCGCTCCTTACAAAAATGGAGAAAGAATTAAGAAATATGGGGGAAAACCTCAAAAAAATGGAGGAAACAATAAGTTTCCAAGGATGCCAGGTGTCCCAGGTAACGATAAATTTTTACGTTGGAGGCCGCCGGAACAATGGCACTGAGGAAAGAAACATTTGTACAAGTGGCAAAAAAATGGGGAATTTCCCGGAAAAAAATTTCCTTTAACCTGTAGACGGGCTGAATGGTCTTTCGGGTTCGATTTGTTGCCATCTTTTTAAATAGCGGCCAAAAACTTAAAACCCTTCTTTATGGAATAATGTCCGCATGAAAAGTAGCAAGAAATGTCCCGACGGGCTGACGGGCAACGCCGAGTGCCTTCGCTCCTTACAAAAATGGAGAAAGAATTATGAAATATGGGGGAAAACCTCAAAAAAATTGAGGAAACAATAAGTTTCCAAGGATGTCCGGTGTCCCAGGTAACGATAAATTTTTACGTTGGAGGCCGCCGGAACAATGGCACTGAGGAAAGAAACATTTGTACAAGTGGCAAAAAATGGGGGATTTCCCGGAAAAAAAAATTCCTTTAACCTGTAGACGGGCTGAATGGTCTTTCGGGTTCGATTTGTTGCTATCTTTTTAAATGGCGGCCAAAAACTTAAAACCCTTCTTTATGGAATAATGTCCGCATGAAAAGTAGCAAGAAATGTCCCGACGGGCTGACGGGCAACGCCGAGTGCCTTCGCTCCTTACAAAAATGGAGAAAGAATTAAGAAATATGGGGGAAAACCTCAAAAAAATGGAGGAAACAATAAGTTTCCAAGGATGCCAGGTGTCCCAGGTAACGATAAATTTTTACGTTGGAGGCCGCCGGAACAATGGCACTGAGGAAAGAAACATTTGTACAAGTGGCAAAAAATGGGGGATTTCCCGGAAAAAAATTTCCTTTAACCTGTAGACGGGCTGAATGGTCTTTCGGGTTCGATTTGTTGCCATCTTTTTAAATGGCGGCCAAAAACTTAAAACCCTTCTTTATGGAATAATGTCCGCATGAAAAGTAGCAAGAAATGTCCCGACGGGCGTACGGGCAACGCCGAGTGCCTTCGCTCCTTACAAAAATGGAGAAAGAAATAAGAAATATGGTGGAAAACCTCAAAAAAATGTAGGAAACAATAAGTTTCCAAGGATGCCAGGTGTCCCAGGTAACGATAAATTTTTACGTTGGAGGCCGCCGGAACAATGGCACTGAGGAAAGAAACATTTGTACAAGTGGCAAAAAAATGGGGAATTTCCCGGAAAAAAAAATTCCTTTAACCTGTAGACGGGCTGAATGGTCTTTCGGGTTCGATTTGTTGCTATCTTTTTAAATGGCGGCCAAAAACTTAAAACCCTTCTTTATGGAATAATGTCCGCATGAAAAGTAGCAAGAAATGTCCCGACGGGCTGACGGGCAACGCCGAGTGCCTTCGCTCCTTACAAAAATGGAGAAAGAATTAAGAAATATGGGGGAAAACCTCAAAAAAATGGAGGAAACAATAAGTTTCCAAGGATGCCAGGTGTCCCAGGTAACGATAAATTTTTACGTTGGAGGCCGCCGGAACAATGGCACTGAGGAAAGAAACATTTGTACAAGTGGCAAAAAATGGGGGATTTCCCGGAAAAAAATTTCCTTTAACCTGTAGACGGGCTGAATGGTCTTTCGGGTTCGATTTGTTGCCATCTTTTTAAATGGCGGCCAAAAACTTAAAACCCTTCTTTATGGAATAATGTCCGCATGAAAAGTAGCAAGAAATGTCCCGACGGGCGTACGGGCAACGCCGAGTGCCTTCGCTCCTTACAAAAATGGAGAAAGAAATAAGAAATATGGTGGAAAACCTCAAAAAAATGTAGGAAACAATAAGTTTCCAAGGATGCCAGGTGTCCCAGGTAACGATAAATTTTTACGTTGGAGGCCGCCGGAACAATGGCACTGAGGAAAGAAACATTTGTACAAGTGGCAAAAAAATGGGGAATTTCCCGGAAAAAAAATTTCCTTTAACCTGTAGACGGGCTGAATGGTCTTTCGGGTTCGATTTGTTGCCATCTTTTTAAATGGCGGGCAAAAACTTAAAACCCTTCTTTATGGAATAATGTCCGCATGAAAAGTAGCATGAAATGTCCCGACGGGCTGACGGGCAACGCCGAGTGCCTTCGCTCCTTACAAAAATGGAGAAAGAATTAAGAAATATGGGGGAAAACCTCAAAAAAATTGAGGAAACAATAAGTTTACAAGGATGCCAGGTGTCCCAGGTAACGATAAATTTTTACGTTGAAGGCCGCCGGAACAATGGCACTGAGGAAAGAAACATTTGTACAAGTGGCAAAAAATGGGGGATTTCCCGGAAAAAAATTTCCTTTAACCTGTAGACGGGCTGAATGGTCTTTCGGGTTCGATTTGTTGCCATCTTTTTAAATGGCGGCCAAAAACTTAAAACCCTTCTTTATGGAATAATGTCCGCATGAAAAGTAGCAAGAAATGTCCCGACGGGCTGACGGGCAACGCCGAGTGCCTTCGCTCCTTACAAAAATGGAGAAAGAATTAAGAAATATGGGGAAAAACCTCAAAAAAATGGAGGAAACAATAAGTTTCCAAGGATGCCAGGTGTCCCAGGTAACGATAAATTTTTACGTTGGAGACCGCCGGAACAATGGCACTGAGGAAAGAAACATTTGTACAAGTGGCAAAAAAATGGGGAATTTCCCGGAAAAAAATTTCCTTTAACCTGTAGACGGGCTGAATGGTCTTTCGGGTTCGATTTGTTGCCATCTTTTTAAATGAGGGCCAAAAACTTAAAACCCTTCTTTATGGAATAATGTCCGCATGAAAAGTAGCAAGAAATGTCCCGACGGGCTGACGGGCAACGCCGAGTGCCTTCGCTCCTTACAAAAATGGAGAAAGAATTAAGAAATATGGGGGAAAACCTCAAAAAAATTGAGGAAACAATAAGTTTCCAAGGATGCCAGGTGTCCCAGGTAACGATAAATTTTTACGTTGGAGGCCGCCGGAACAATGGCACTGAGGAAAGAAACATTTGTACAAGTGGCCAAAAATGGGGGATTTCCCGGAAAAAAATTTCCTTTAACCTGTAGACGGGCTGAATGGTCTTTCGGGTTCGATTTGTTGCCATCTTTTTAAATAGCGGCCAAAAACTTAAAACCCTTCTTTATGGAATAATGTCCGCATGAAAAGTAGCAAGAAATGTCCCGACGGGCTGACGGGCAACGCCGAGTGCCTTCGCTCCTTACAAAAATGGAGAAAGAATTATGAAATATGGGGGAAAACCTCAAAAAAATGGAGGAAACAATAAGTTTCCAAGGATGCCAGGTGTCCCAGGTAACGATAAATTTTTACGTTGGAGGCCGCCGGAACAATGGCACTGAGGAAAGAAACATTTGTACAAGTGGCAAAAAATGGGGGATTTCCCGGAAAAAAATTTCCTTTAACCTGTAGACGGGCTGAATGGTCTTTCGGGTTCGATTTGTTGCCATCTTTTTAAATGGCGGCCAAAAACTTAAAACCCTTCTTTATGGAATAATGTCCGCATGAAAAGTAGCAAGAAATGTCCCGACGGGCGTACGGGCAACGCCGAGTGCCTTCGCTCCTTACAAAAATGGAGAAAGAAATAAGAAATATGGTGGAAAACCTCAAAAAAATGTAGGAAACAATAAGTTTCCAAGGATGCCAGGTGTCCCAGGTAACGATAAATTTTTACGTTGGAGGCCGCCGGAACAATGGCACTGAGGAAAGAAACATTTGTACAAGTGGCAAAAAAATGGGGAATTTCCCGGAAAAAAAATTTCCTTTAACCTGTAGACGGGCTGAATGGTCTTTCGGGTTCGATTTGTTGCCATCTTTTTAAATGGCGGGCAAAAACTTAAAACCCTTCTTTATGGAATAATGTCCGCATGAAAAGTAGCATGAAATGTCCCGACGGGCTGACGGGCAACGCCGAGTGCCTTCGCTCCTTACAAAAATGGAGAAAGAATTAAGAAATATGGGGGAAAACCTCAAAAAAATTGAGGAAACAATAAGTTTACAAGGATGCCAGGTGTCCCAGGTAACGATAAATTTTTACGTTGAAGGCCGCCGGAACAATGGCACTGAGGAAAGAAACATTTGTACAAGTGGCAAAAAATGGGGGATTTCCCGGAAAAAAATTTCCTTTAACCTGTAGACGGGCTGAATGGTCTTTCGGGTTCGATTTGTTGCCATCTTTTTAAATGGCGGCCAAAAACTTAAAACCCTTCTTTATGGAATAATGTCCGCATGAAAAGTAGCAAGAAATGTCCCGACGGGCTGACGGGCAACGCCGAGTGCCTTCGCTCCTTACAAAAATGGAGAAAGAATTAAGAAATATGGGGAAAAACCTCAAAAAAATGGAGGAAACAATAAGTTTCCAAGGATGCCAGGTGTCCCAGGTAACGATAAATTTTTACGTTGGAGACCGCCGGAACAATGGCACTGAGGAAAGAAACATTTGTACAAGTGGCAAAAAAATGGGGAATTTCCCGGAAAAAAATTTCCTTTAACCTGTAGACGGGCTGAATGGTCTTTCGGGTTCGATTTGTTGCCATCTTTTTAAATGGCGGCCAAAAACTTAAAACCCTTCTTTATGGAATAATGTCCGCATGAAAAGTAGCAAGAAATGTCCCGACGGGCGTACGGGCAACGCCGAGTGCCTTCGCTCCTTACAAAAATGGAGAAAGAAATAAGAAATATGGTGGAAAACCTCAAAAAAATGTAGGAAACAATAAATTTCCAAGGATGCCAGGTGTCCCAGGTAACGATAAATTTTTACGTTGGAGGCCGCCGGAACAATGGCACTGAGGAAAGAAACATTTGTACAAGTGGCAAAAAAATGGGGAATTTCCCGGAAAAAAATTTCCTTTAACCTGTAGACGGGCTGAATGGTCTTTCGGGTTCGATTTGTTGCCATCTTTTTAAATAGCGGCCAAAAACTTAAAACCCTTCTTTATGGAATAATGTCCGCATGAAAAGTAGCAAGAAATGTCCCGACGGGCTGACGGGCAACGCCGAGTGCCTTCGCTCCTTACAAAAATGGAGAAAGAATTATGAAATATGGGGGAAAACCTCAAAAAAATGGAGGAAACAATAAGTTTCCAAGGATGCCAGGTGTCCCAGGTAACGATAAATTTTTACGTTGGAGGCCGCCGGAACAATGGCACTGAGGAAAGAAACATTTGTACAAGTGGCAAAAAATGGGGGATTTCCCGGAAAAAAATTTCCTTTAACCTGTAGACGGGCTGAATGGTCTTTCGGGTTCGATTTGTTGCCATCTTTTTAAATGGCGGCCAAAAACTTAAAACCCTTCTTTATGGAATAATGTCCGCATGAAAAGTAGCAAGAAATGTCCCGACGGGCGTACGGGCAACGCCGAGTGCCTTCGCTCCTTACAAAAATGGAGAATGAAATAAGAAATATGGTGGAAAACCTCAAAAAAATGTAGGAAACAATAAGTTTCCAAGGATGCCAGGTGTCCCAGGTAACGATAAATTTTTACGTTGGAGGCCGCCGGAACAATGGCACTGAGGAAAGAAACATTTGTACAAGTGGCAAAAAAATGGGGAATTTCCCGGAAAAAAAATTTCCTTTAACCTGTAGACGGGCTGAATGGTCTTTCGGGTTCGATTTGTTGCCATCTTTTTAAATGGCGGCCAAAAACTTAAAACCCTTCTTTATGGAATAATGTCCGCATGAAAAGTAGCATGAAATGTCCCGACGGGCTGACGGGCAACGCCGAGTGCCTTCGCTCCTTACAAAAATGGAGAAAGAATTAAGAAATATGGGGGAAAACCTCAAAAAAATTGAGGAAACAATAAGTTTACAAGGATGCCAGGTGTCCCAGGTAACGATAAATTTTTACGTTGAAGGCCGCCGGAACAATGGCACTGAGGAAAGAAACATTTGTACAAGTGGCCAAAAATGGGGGATTTCCCGGAAAAAAATTTCCTTTAACCTGTAGACGGGCTGAATGGTCTTTCGGGTTCGATTTGTTGCCATCTTTTTAAATAGCGGCCAAAAACTTAAAACCCTTCTTTATGGAATAATGTCCGCATGAAAAGTAGCAAGAAATGTCCCGACGGGCTGACGGGCAACGCCGAGTGCCTTCGCTCCTTACAAAAATGGAGAAAGAATTATGAAATATGGGGGAAAACCTCAAAAAAATGGAGGAAACAATAAGTTTCCAAGGATGCCAGGTGTCCCAGGTAACGATAAATTTTTACGTTGGAGGCCGCCGGAACAATGGCACTGAGGAAAGAAACATTTGTACAAGTGGCAAAAAATGGGGGATTTCCCGGAAAAAAATTTCCTTTAACCTGTAGACGGGCTGAATGGTCTTTCGGGTTCGATTTGTTGCCATCTTTTTAAATGGCGGCCAAAAACTTAAAACCCTTCTTTATGGAATAATGTCCGCATGAAAAGTAGCAAGAAATGTCCCGACGGGCGTACGGGCAACGCCGAGTGCCTTCGCTCCTTACAAAAATGGAGAATGAAATAAGAAATATGGTGGAAAACCTCAAAAAAATGTAGGAAACAATAAGTTTCCAAGGATGCCAGGTGTCCCAGGTAACGATAAATTTTTACGTTGGAGGCCGCCGGAACAATGGCACTGAGGAAAGAAACATTTGTACAAGTGGCAAAAAAATGGGGAATTTCCCGGAAAAAAAATTTCCTTTAACCTGTAGACGGGCTGAATGGTCTTTCGGGTTCGATTTGTTGCCATCTTTTTAAATGGCGGCCAAAAACTTAAAACCCTTCTTTATGGAATAATGTCCGCATGAAAAGTAGCATGAAATGTCCCGACGGGCTGACGGGCAACGCCGAGTGCCTTCGCTCCTTACAAAAATGGAGAAAGAATTAAGAAATATGGGGGAAAACCTCAAAAAAATTGAGGAAACAATAAGTTTACAAGGATGCCAGGTGTCCCAGGTAACGATAAATTTTTACGTTGAAGGCCGCCGGAACAATGGCACTGAGGAAAGAAACATTTGTACAAGTGGCAAAAAATGGGGGATTTCCCGGAAAAAAATTTCCTTTAACCTGTAGACGGGCTGAATGGTCTTTCGGGTTCGATTTGTTGCCATCTTTTTAAATGGCGGCCAAAAACTTAAAACCCTTCTTTATGGAATAATGTCCGCATGAAAAGTAGCAAGAAATGTCCCGACGGGCTGACGGGCAACGCCGAGTGCCTTCGCTCCTTACAAAAATGGAGAAAGAATTAAGAAATATGGAGGAAAACCTCAAAAAAATTGAGGAAACAATAAGTTTCCAAGGATGCCAGTTGTCCCAGGTAACGATAAATGTTTACGTTGGAGGCCGCCGAAACAATGGCACCGAGGAAAGAAACATTTAAACAAGTGGCAAAAAAATGGGGGATTTCCCGGAAAAAAAAATTCCTTTAACCTGTAGACGGGCTGAATGGTCTTTCGGGTTCGATTTGTTGCTATCTTTTTAAATGGCGGCCAAAAACTTAAAACCCTTCTTTATGGAATAATGTCCGCATGAAAAGTAGCAAGAAATGTCCCGACGGGCTGACGGGCAACGCCAAGTGCCTTCGCTCCTTACAAAAATGGAGAAAGAATTAAGAAATATGGAGGAAAACCTCAAAAAAATTGAGGAAACAATAAGTTTCCAAGGATGCCAGGTGTCCCAGGTAACGATAAATTTTTACGTTGGAGGCCGCCGGAACAATGGCACTGAGGAAAGAAACATTTGTACAAGTGGCAAAAAATGGGGGATTTCCCGGAAAAAAAATTTCCTTTAACCTGTAGACGGGCTGAATGGTCTTTCGGGTTCGATTTGTTGCTATCTTTTTAAATGGCGGCCAAAAACTTAAAACCCTTCTTTATGGAATAATGTCCGCATGAAAAGTAGCAAGAAATGTCCCGACGGGCTGACGGGCAACGCCGAGTGCCTTCGCTCCTTACAAAAATGGAGAAAGAATTAAGAAATATGGAGGAAAACCTTAAAAAAATTGAGGAAACAATAAGTTTCCAAGGATGCCAGGTGTCCCAGGTAACGATAAATTTTTACGTTGGAGGCCGCCGGAACAATGGCACTGAGGAAAGAAACATTTGTACAAGTGGCAAAAAATGGGGGATTTCCCGGAAAAAAAATTTCCTTTAACCTGTAGACGGGCTGAATGGTCTTTCGGGTTCGATTTGTTGCCATCTTTTTAAATGGCGGCCAAAAACTTAAAACCCTTCTTTATGGAATAATGTCCGCATGAAAAGTAGCAAGAAATGTCCCGACGGGCGTACGGGCAACGCCGAGTGCCTTCGCTCCTTACAAAAATGGAGAAAGAAATAAGAAATATGGTGGAAAACCTCAAAAAAATGTAGGAAACAATAAGTTTCCAAGGATGCCAGGTGTCCCAGGTAACGATAAATTTTTACGTTGGAGGCCGCCGGAACAATGGCACTGAGGAAAGAAACATTTGTACAAGTGGCAAAAAAATGGGGAATTTCCCGGAAAAAAAATTTCCTTTAACCTGTAGACGGGCTGAATGGTCTTTCGGGTTCGATTTGTGTCCATCTTTTTAAATAGCGGCCAAAAACTTAAAACCCTTCTTTATGGAATAATGTCCGCATGAAAAGTAGCAAGAAATGTCCCGACGGGCTGACGGGCAACGCCGAGTGCCTTCGCTCCTTACAAAAATGGAGAAAGAATTAAGAAATATGGGGGAAAACCTCAAAAAAATGGAGGAAACAATAAGTTTCCAAGGATGCCAGGTGTCCCAGGTAACGATAAATTTTTACGTTGGAGGCCGCCGGAACAATGGCACTGAGGAAAGAAACATTTGTACAAGTGGCAAAAAAATGGGGAATTTCCCGGAAAAAAATTTCCTTTAACCTGTAGACGGGCTGAATGGTCTTTCGGGTTCGATTTGTTGCCATCTTTTTAAATAGCGGCCAAAAACTTAAAACCCTTCTTTATGGAATAATGTCCGCATGAAAAGTAGCAAGAAATGTCCCGACGGGCTGACGGGCAACGCCGAGTGCCTTCGCTCCTTACAAAAATGGAGAAAGAATTAAGAAATATGGGGGAAAACCTCAAAAAAATTGAGGAAACAATAAGTTTCCAAGGATGCCAGGTGTCCCAGGTAACGATAAATTATTACGTTGGAGGCCGCCGGAACAATGGCACTGAGGAAAGAAACATTTGTACAAGTGGCCAAAAATGGGGGATTTCCCGGAAAAAAAATTTCCTTTAACCTGTAGACGGGCTGAATGGTCTTTCGGGTTCGATTTGTTGCCATCTTTTTAAATGACGGCCAAAAACTTAAAACCCTTCTTAATGGAATAATGTCCGCATAGAAAGTAGCAAGAAATGTCCCGACGGGCTGACGGGCAACGCCGAGTGCCTTCGCTCCTTACAAAAATGGAGAAAGAATTAAGAAATATGGGGGAAAACCTCAAAAAAATTGAGGAAAAAATAAGTTCCCAAGGATGCCAGGTGTCCCAGGTAACGATAAATTTTTACGTTGGAGGCCGCCGGAACAATGGCACTGAGGAAAGAAACATTTGTACAAGTGGCAAAAAATGGGGGATTTCCCGGAAAAAAAATTTCCTTTAACCTGTAGACGGGCTGAATGGTCTTTCGGGTTCGATTTGTTGCCATCTTTTTAAATGGCGGCCAAAAACTTAAAACCCTTCTTTATGGAATAATGTCCGCATGAAAAGTAGTATGAAATGTCCCGACGGGCTGACGGGCAACGCCGAGTGCCTTCGCTCCTTACAAAAATGGAGAAAGAATTAAGAAATATGGGGGAAAACCTCAAAAAAATGGAGGAAACAATAAGTTTCCAAGGATGCCAGGTGTCCCAGGTAACGATAAATTTTTACGTTGGAGGCCGCCGGAACAATGGCACTGAGGAAAGAAACATTTGTACAAGTGGCAAAAAAATGGGGAATTTCCGGGAAAAAAGATTTCCTTTAACCTGTAGACGGGCTGAATGGTCTTTCGGGTTCGATTTGTTGCCATCTTTTTAAATAGCGGCCAAAAACTTAAAACCCTTCTTTATGGAATAACGTCCGCTTGAAAAGTAGCAAGAAATGTCCCGACGGGCTGACGGGCAACGCCGAGTGCCTTCGCTCCTTACAAAAATGGAGAAAGAATTAAGAAATATGGGGGAAAACCTCAAAAAAATTGAGGAAACTATAAGTTTCCAAGGATGCCAGGTGTCCCAGGTAACGATAAATTTTTACGTTGGAGGCCGCCGGAACAATGGCACTGAGGAAAGAAACATTTGTACAAGTGGCCAAAAATGGGGGATTTCCCGGAAAAAAAATTTCCTTTAACCTGTAGACGGGCTCAATGGTCTTTCGGGTTCGATTTGTTGCCATCTTTTTAAATGGCGGCCAAAAACTTAAAACCCTTCTTAATGGAATAATGTCCGCATAGAAAGTAGAAAGAAATGTCCCGACGGGCTGACGGGCAACGCCGAGTGCCTTCGCTCCTTACAAAAATGGAGAAAGAATTAAGAAATATGGGGGAAAACCTCAAAAAAATTGAGGAAACAATAAGTTTCCAAGGATGCCAGGTGTCCCAGGTAACGATAAATTTTTACGTTGGAGGCCGCCGGAACAATGGCACTGAGGAAAGAAACATTTGTACAAGTGGCAAAAAAATGGGGAATTTCCCGAAAAAAAATTTCCTTTAACCTGTAGACGGGCTGAATGGTCTTTCGGGTTCGATTTGTTGCCATCTTTTTAAATGGCGGCCAAAAACTTAAAACCCTTCTTTATGGAATAATGTCCGCATGAAAAGTAGCAAGAAATGTCCCGACGGGCTGACGGGCAACGCCGAGTGCCTTCGCTCCTTACAAAAATGGAGAAAGAATTAAGAAATATGGGGGAAAACCTCAAAAAAATTGAGGAATTAATAAGTTTCCAAGGATGCCAGGTGTCCCAGGTAACGATAAATTTTTACGTTGGAGGCCGCCGGAACAATGGCACTGAGGAAAGAAACATTTGTACAAGTGGCAAAAAAATGGGGAATTTCCCGAAAAAAAAATTTCCTTTAACCTGTAGACGGGCTGAATGGTCTTTCGGGTTCGATTTGTTGCCATCTTTTTAAATGGCGGCCAAAAACTTAAAACCCTTCTTTATGGAATAATGTCGGCATGAAAATAAGCAAGAAATGTCCCGACGGGCTGACGGGCAACGCCGAGTGCCTTCGCTCCTTAAAAAATGGAGAAAGAATTAAGAAATATGGGGGAAATCCTCAAAAAAATTGAGGAATTAATAAGTTTCCAAGGATGCCAGGTGTCCCAGGTAACGATAAATTTTTACGTTGGAGGCCGCCGGAACAATGGCACTGAGGAAAGAAACATTTGTACAAGTGGCAAAAAAATGGGGAATTTCCCGGAAAAAAAATTTCCTTTAACCTGTAGACGGGCTAAATGGTCTTTCGGGTTCGATTTGTTGCCATCTTTTTAAATGGCGGCCAAAAACTTAAAACCCTTCTTTATCGAATAATGTCGGCATGAAAATAAGCAAGAAATGTCCCGACGGGCTGACGGGCAACGCCGAGTGCCTTCGCTCCTTAAAAAATGGAGAAAGAATTAAGAAATATGGGGGAAATCCTCAAAAAAATTGAGGAAACAATAAGTTTCCAAGGATGCCAGGTGTCCCAGGTAACGATAAATTTTTACGTTGGAGGCCGCCGGAATAATGGCACTGAGGAAAGAAATATTTGTACAAGTGGCAAAAAATGGGGAATTTCCCGGAAGAAAATTTCCTTTAACCTGTAGACGGGCTGAATGGTCTTTCGGGTTCGATTTGTTGCCATCTTTTTAAATGGCGGCCAAAAACTTAAAACCCTTCTTTATGGAATAATGTCCGCATGAAAAGTAGCAAGAAATGTCCCGACGGGCTGACGGGCAACGCCGAGTGCTTTCGCTCCTTACAAAAATGGAGAAAGAATTAAGAAATATGGGGCAAAACCTCAAAAAAAATTGAGGAAACAATAAGTTTCCAAGGATGCCTGGTGTCCGAGGTAACGATAAATTTTTACGTTGGAGGCCGCCGGAACAATGGCACTGAGGAAAGAAACATTTGTACAAGTGGCAAAAAAATGGGGAATTTCCGGGAAAAAAGATTTCCTTTAACCTGTAGACGGGCTGAATGGTCTTTCGGGTTCGATTTGTTGCCATCTTTTTAAATAGCGGCCAAAAACTTAAAACCCTTCTTTATGGAATAACGTCCGCTTGAAAAGTAGCAAGAAATGTCCCGACGGGCTGACGGGCAACGCCGAGTGCCTTCGCTCCTTACAAAAATGGAGAAAGAATTAAGAAATATGGAGGAAAACCTCAAAAAAATTGAGGAAACAATAAGTTTCCAAGGATGCCAGTTGTCCCAGGTAACGATAAATGTTTACGTTGGAGGTCGCCGAAACAATGGCACCGAGGAAAGAAACATTTAAACAAGTGGCAAAAAAATGGGGGATTTCCCGGAAAAAAAAATTCCTTTAACCTGTAGACGGGCTGAATGGTCTTTCGGGTTCGATTTGTTGCTATCTTTTTAAATGGCGGCCAAAAACTTAAAACCCTTCTTTATGGAATAATGTCCGCATGAAAAGTAGCAAGAAATGTCCCGACGGGCTGACGGGCAACGCCAAGTGCCTTCGCTCCTTACAAAAATGGAGAAAGAATTAAGAAATATGGAGGAAAACCTCAAAAAAATTGAGGAAACAATAAGTTTCCAAGGATGCCAGGTGTCCCAGGTAACGATAAATTTTTACGTTGGAGGCCGCCGGAACAATGGCACTGAGGAAAGAAACATTTGTACAAGTGGCAAAAAATGGGGGATTTCCCGGAAAAAAAATTTCCTTTAACCTGTAGACGGGCTGAATGGTCTTTCGGGTTCGATTTGTTGCTATCTTTTTAAATGGCGGCCAAAAACTTAAAACCCTTCTTTATGGAATAATGTCCGCATGAAAAGTAGCAAGAAATGTCCCGACGGGCTGACGGGCAACGCCGAGTGCCTTCGCTCCTTACAAAAATGGAGAAAGAATTAAGAAATATGGAGGAAAACCTTAAAAAAATTGAGGAAACAATAAGTTTCCAAGGATGCCAGGTGTCCCAGGTAACGATAAATTTTTACGTTGGAGGCCGCCGGAACAATGGCACTGAGGAAAGAAACATTTGTACAAGTGGCAAAAAATGGGGGATTTCCCGGAAAAAAAATTTCCTTTAACCTGTAGACGGGCTGAATGGTCTTTCGGGTTCGATTTGTTGCCATCTTTTTAAATGGCGGCCAAAAACTTAAAACCCTTCTTTATGGAATAATGTCCGCATGAAAAGTAGCAAGAAATGTCCCGACGGGCGTACGGGCAACGCCGAGTGCCTTCGCTCCTTACAAAAATGGAGAAAGAAATAAGAAATATGGTGGAAAACCTCAAAAAAATGTAGGAAACAATAAGTTTCCAAGGATGCCAGGTGTCCCAGGTAACGATAAATTTTTACGTTGGAGGCCGCCGGAACAATGGCACTGAGGAAAGAAACATTTGTACAAGTGGCAAAAAAATGGGGAATTTCCCGGAAAAAAAATTTCCTTTAACCTGTAGACGGGCTGAATGGTCTTTCGGGTTCGATTTGTGTCCATCTTTTTAAATAGCGGCCAAAAACTTAAAACCCTTCTTTATGGAATAATGTCCGCATGAAAAGTAGCAAGAAATGTCCCGACGGGCTGACGGGCAACGCCGAGTGCCTTCGCTCCTTACAAAAATGGAGAAAGAATTAAGAAATATGGGGGAAAACCTCAAAAAAATGGAGGAAACAATAAGTTTCCAAGGATGCCAGGTGTCCCAGGTAACGATAAATTTTTACGTTGGAGGCCGCCGGAACAATGGCACTGAGGAAAGAAACATTTGTACAAGTGGCAAAAAAATGGGGAATTTCCCGGAAAAAAATTTCCTTTAACCTGTAGACGGGCTGAATGGTCTTTCGGGTTCGATTTGTTGCCATCTTTTTAAATAGCGGCCAAAAACTTAAAACCCTTCTTTATGGAATAATGTCCGCATGAAAAGTAGCAAGAAATGTCCCGACGGGCTGACGGGCAACGCCGAGTGCCTTCGCTCCTTACAAAAATGGAGAAAGAATTAAGAAATATGGGGGAAAACCTCAAAAAAATTGAGGAAACAATAAGTTTCCAAGGATGCCAGGTGTCCCAGGTAACGATAAATTATTACGTTGGAGGCCGCCGGAACAATGGCACTGAGGAAAGAAACATTTGTACAAGTGGCCAAAAATGGGGGATTTCCCGGAAAAAAAATTTCCTTTAACCTGTAGACGGGCTGAATGGTCTTTCGGGTTCGATTTGTTGCCATCTTTTTAAATGACGGCCAAAAACTTAAAACCCTTCTTAATGGAATAATGTCCGCATAGAAAGTAGCAAGAAATGTCCCGACGGGCTGACGGGCAACGCCGAGTGCCTTCGCTCCTTACAAAAATGGAGAAAGAATTAAGAAATATGGGGGAAAACCTCAAAAAAATTGAGGAAAAAATAAGTTCCCAAGGATGCCAGGTGTCCCAGGTAACGATAAATTTTTACGTTGGAGGCCGCCGGAACAATGGCACTGAGGAAAGAAACATTTGTACAAGTGGCAAAAAATGGGGGATTTCCCGGAAAAAAAATTTCCTTTAACCTGTAGACGGGCTGAATGGTCTTTCGGGTTCGATTTGTTGCCATCTTTTTAAATGGCGGCCAAAAACTTAAAACCCTTATTTATGGAATAATGTCCGCATGAAAAGTAGCATGAAATGTCCCGACGGGCTGACGGGCAACGCCGAGTGCCTTCGCTCCTTACAAAAATGGAGAAAGAATTAAGAAATATGGGGGAAAACCTCAAAAAAATGGAGGAAACAATAAGTTTCCAAGGATGCCAGGTGTCCCAGGTAACGATAAATTTTTACGTTGGAGGCCGCCGGAACAATGGCACTGAGGAAAGAAACATTTGTACAAGTGGCAAAAAAATGGGGAATTTCCGGGAAAAAAGATTTCCTTTAACCTGTAGACGGGCTGAATGGTCTTTCGGGTTCGATTTGTTGCCATCTTTTTAAATAGCGGCCAAAAACTTAAAACCCTTCTTTATGGAATAACGTCCGCTTGAAAAGTAGCAAGAAATGTCCCGACGGGCTGACGGGCAACGCCGAGTGCCTTCGCTCCTTACAAAAATGGAGAAAGAATTAAGAAATATGGGGGAAAACCTCAAAAAAATTGAGGAAACTATAAGTTTCCAAGGATGCCAGGTGTCCCAGGTAACGATAAATTTTTACGTTGGAGGCCGCCGGAACAATGGCACTGAGGAAAGAAACATTTGTACAAGTGGCCAAAAATGGGGGATTTCCCGGAAAAAAAATTTCCTTTAACCTGTAGACGGGCTCAATGGTCTTTCGGGTTCGATTTGTTGCCATCTTTTTAAATGGCGGCCAAAAACTTAAAACCCTTCTTAATGGAATAATGTCCGCATAGAAAGTAGAAAGAAATGTCCCGACGGGCTGACGGGCAACGCCGAGTGCCTTCGCTCCTTACAAAAATGGAGAAAGAATTAAGAAATATGGGGGAAAACCTCAAAAAAATTGAGGAAACAATAAGTTTCCAAGGATGCCAGGTGTCCCAGGTAACGATAAATTTTTACGTTGGAGGCCGCCGGAACAATGGCACTGAGGAAAGAAACATTTGTACAAGTGGCAAAAAAATGGGGAATTTCCCGAAAAAAAATTTCCTTTAACCTGTAGACGGGCTGAATGGTCTTTCGGGTTCGATTTGTTGCTATCTTTTTAAATGGCGGCCAAAAACTTAAAACCCTTCTTTATGGAATAATGTCCGCATGAAAAGTAGCAAGAAATGTCCCGACGGGCTGACGGGCAACGCCAAGTGCCTTCGCTCCTTACAAAAATGGAGAAAGAATTAAGAAATATGGAGGAAAACCTCAAAAAAATTGAGGAAACAATAAGTTTCCAAGGATGCCAGGTGTCCCAGGTAACGATAAATTTTTACGTTGGAGGCCGCCGGAACAATGGCACTGAGGAAAGAAACATTTGTACAAGTGGCAAAAAATGGGGGATTTCCCGGAAAAAAAATTTCCTTTAACCTGTAGACGGGCTGAATGGTCTTTCGGGTTCGATTTGTTGCTATCTTTTTAAATGGCGGCCAAAAACTTAAAACCCTTCTTTATGGAATAATGTCCGCATGAAAAGTAGCAAGAAATGTCCCGACGGGCTGACGGGCAACGCCGAGTGCCTTCGCTCCTTACAAAAATGGAGAAAGAATTAAGAAATATGGAGGAAAACCTTAAAAAAATTGAGGAAACAATAAGTTTCCAAGGATGCCAGGTGTCCCAGGTAACGATAAATTTTTACGTTGGAGGCCGCCGGAACAATGGCACTGAGGAAAGAAACATTTGTACAAGTGGCAAAAAATGGGGGATTTCCCGGAAAAAAAATTTCCTTTAACCTGTAGACGGGCTGAATGGTCTTTCGGGTTCGATTTGTTGCCATCTTTTTAAATGGCGGCCAAAAACTTAAAACCCTTCTTTATGGAATAATGTCCGCATGAAAAGTAGCAAGAAATGTCCCGACGGGCGTACGGGCAACGCCGAGTGCCTTCGCTCCTTACAAAAATGGAGAAAGAAATAAGAAATATGGTGGAAAACCTCAAAAAAATGTAGGAAACAATAAGTTTCCAAGGATGCCAGGTGTCCCAGGTAACGATAAATTTTTACGTTGGAGGCCGCCGGAACAATGGCACTGAGGAAAGAAACATTTGTACAAGTGGCAAAAAAATGGGGAATTTCCCGGAAAAAAAATTTCCTTTAACCTGTAGACGGGCTGAATGGTCTTTCGGGTTCGATTTGTGTCCATCTTTTTAAATAGCGGTCAAAAACTTAAAACCCTTCTTTATGGAATAATGTCCGCATGAAAAGTAGCAAGAAATGTCCCGACGGGCTGACGGGCAACGCCGAGTGCCTTCGCTCCTTACAAAAATGGAGAAAGAATTAAGAAATATGGGGGAAAACCTCAAAAAAATGGAGGAAACAATAAGTTTCCAAGGATGCCAGGTGTCCCAGGTAACGATAAATTTTTACGTTGGAGGCCGCCGGAACAATGGCACTGAGGAAAGAAACATTTGTACAAGTGGCAAAAAAATGGGGAATTTCCCGGAAAAAAATTTCCTTTAACCTGTAGACGGGCTGAATGGTCTTTCGGGTTCGATTTGTTGCCATCTTTTTAAATAGCGGCCAAAAACTTAAAACCCTTCTTTATGGAATAATGTCCGCATGAAAAGTAGCAAGAAATGTCCCGACGGGCTGACGGGCAACGCCGAGTGCCTTCGCTCCTTACAAAAATGGAGAAAGAATTAAGAAATATGGGGAAAACCTCAAAAAAATTGAGGAAACAATAAGTTTCCAAGGATGCCAGGTGTCCCAGGTAACGATAAATTATTACGTTGGAGGCCGCCGGAACAATGGCACTGAGGAAAGAAACATTTGTACAAGTGGCCAAAAATGGGGGATTTCCCGGAAAAAAAATTTCCTTTAACCTGTAGACGGGCTGAATGGTCTTTCGGGTTCGATTTGTTGCCATCTTTTTAAATGACGGCCAAAAACTTAAAACCCTTCTTAATGGAATAATGTCCGCATAGAAAGTAGCAAGAAATGTCCCGACGGGCTGACGGGCAACGCCGAGTGCCTTCGCTCCTTACAAAAATGGAGAAAGAATTAAGAAATATGGGGGAAAACCTCAAAAAAATTGAGGAAAAAATAAGTTCCCAAGGATGCCAGGTGTCCCAGGTAACGATAAATTTTTACGTTGGAGGCCGCCGGAACAATGGCACTGAGGAAAGAAACATTTGTACAAGTGGCAAAAAATGGGGGATTTCCCGGAAAAAAAATTTCCTTTAACCTGTAGACGGGCTGAATGGTCTTTCGGGTTCGATTTGTTGCCATCTTTTTAAATGGCGGCCAAAAACTTAAAACCCTTCTTTATGGAATAATGTCCGCATGAAAAGTAGCATGAAATGTCCCGACGGGCTGACGGGCAACGCCGAGTGCCTTCGCTCCTTACAAAAATGGAGAAAGAATTAAGAAATATGGGGGAAAACCTCAAAAAAATGGAGGAAACAATAAGTTTCCAAGGATGCCAGGTGTCCCAGGTAACGATAAATTTTTACGTTGGAGGCCGCCGGAACAATGGCACTGAGGAAAGAAACATTTGTACAAGTGGCAAAAAAATGGGGAATTTCCGGGAAAAAAGATTTCCTTTAACCTGTAGACGGGCTGAATGGTCTTTCGGGTTCGATTTGTTGCCATCTTTTTAAATAGCGGCCAAAAACTTAAAACCCTTCTTTATGGAATAACGTCCGCTTGAAAAGTAGCAAGAAATGTCCCGACGGGCTGACGGGCAACGCCGAGTGCCTTCGCTCCTTACAAAAATGGAGAAAGAATTAAGAAATATGGGGGAAAACCTCAAAAAAATTGAGGAAACTATAAGTTTCCAAGGATGCCAGGTGTCCCAGGTAACGATAAATTTTTACGTTGGAGGCCGCCGGAACAATGGCACTGAGGAAAGAAACATTTGTACAAGTGGCCAAAAATGGGGGATTTCCCGGAAAAAAAATTTCCTTTAACCTGTAGACGGGCTCAATGGTCTTTCGGGTTCGATTTGTTGCCATCTTTTTAAATGGCGGCCAAAAACTTAAAACCCTTCTTAATGGAATAATGTCCGCATAGAAAGTAGAAAGAAATGTCCCGACGGGCTGACGGGCAACGCCGAGTGCCTTCGCTCCTTACAAAAATGGAGAAAGAATTAAGAAATATGGGGGAAAACCTCAAAAAAATTGAGGAAACAATAAGTTTCCAAGGATGCCAGGTGTCCCAGGTAACGATAAATTTTTACGTTGGAGGCCGCCGGAACAATGGCACTGAGGAAAGAAACATTTGTACAAGTGGCAAAAAAATGGGGAATTTCCCGAAAAAAAATTTCCTTTAACCTGTAGACGGGCTGAATGGTCTTTCGGGTTCGATTTGTTGCCATCTTTTTAAATGGCGGCCAAAAACTTAAAACCCTTCTTTATGGAATAATGTCCGCATGAAAAGTAGCAAGAAATGTCCCGACGGGCTGACGGGCAACGCCGAGTGCCTTCGCTCCTTACAAAAATGGAGAAAGAATTAAGAAATATGGGGGAAAACCTCAAAAAAATTGAGGAATTAATAAGTTTCCAAGGATGCCAGGTGTCCCAGGTAACGATAAATTTTTACGTTGGAGGCCGCCGGAACAATGGCACTGAGGAAAGAAACATTTGTACAAGTGGCAAAAAAATGGGGAATTTCCCGAAAAAAAAATTTCCTTTAACCTGTAGACGGGCTGAATGGTCTTTCGGGTTCGATTTGTTGCCATCTTTTTAAATGGCGGCCAAAAACTTAAAACCCTTCTTTATGGAATAATGTCGGCATGAAAATAAGCAAGAAATGTCCCGACGGGCTGACGGGCAACGCCGAGTGCCTTCGCTCCTTAAAAAATGGAGAAAGAATTAAGAAATATGGGGGAAATCCTCAAAAAAATTGAGGAATTAATAAGTTTCCAAGGATGCCAGGTGTCCCAGGTAACGATAAATTTTTACGTTGGAGGCCGCCGGAACAATGGCACTGAGGAAAGAAACATTTGTACAAGTGGCAAAAAAATGGGGAATTTCCCGGAAAAAAAATTTCCTTTAACCTGTAGACGGGCTAAATGGTCTTTCGGGTTCGATTTGTTGCCATCTTTTTAAATGGCGACCAAAAACTTAAAACCCTTCTTTATCGAATAATGTCGGCATGAAAATAAGCAAGAAATGTCCCGACGGGCTGACGGGCAACGCCGAGTGCCTTCGCTCCTTAAAAAATGGAGAAAGAATTAAGAAATATGGGGGAAATCCTCAAAAAAATTGAGGAAACAATAAGTTTCCAAGGATGCCAGGTGTCCCAGGTAACGATAAATTTTTACGTTGGAGGCCGCCGGAATAATGGCACTGAGGAAAGAAATATTTGTACAAGTGGCAAAAAATGGGGAATTTCCCGGAAGAAAATTTCCTTTAACCTGTAGACGGGCTGAATGGTCTTTCGGGTTCGATTTGTTGCCATCTTTTTAAATGGCGGCCAAAAACTTAAAACCCTTCTTTATGGAATAATGTCCGCATGAAAAGTAGCAAGAAATGTCCCGACGGGCTGACGGGCAACGCCGAGTGCTTTCGCTCCTTACAAAAATGGAGAAAGAATTAAGAAATATGGGGCAAAACCTCAAAAAAAATTGAGGAAACAATAAGTTTCCAAGGATGCCTGGTGTCCGAGGTAACGATAAATTTTTACGTTGGAGGCCGCCGGAACAATGGCACTGAGGAAAGAAACATTTGTACAAGTGGCAAAAAATGGGGAATTTCCCGGAAAAAAAATTTCCTTTAACCTGTAGACGGGCTGAATGGTCTTTCGGGTTCGATTTGTTGCCATCTTTTTAAATGGCGGCCAAAAACTTAAAACCCTTCTTTATGGAATAATGTCCGCATGAAAAGTAGCAAGAAATGTCCCGACGGGCTGACGGGCAACGCCGAGTGCCTTCGCTCCTTACAAAAATGGAGAAAGAATTAAGAAATATGGGGGAAAACCTCAAAAAAATTGAGGAAACAATAAGTTTCCAAGGATGCCAGGTGTCCCAGGTAACGATTAATTTTTACGTTGGAGGCCGCCGGAACAATGGCACTGAGGAAAGAAACATTTGTACAAGTGGCAAAAAAATGGGGAATTTCCCGGAAGAAAATTTCCTTTAACCTGTAGACGGGCTGAATGGTCTTTCGGGTTCGATTTGTTGCCATCTTTTTAAATGGCGGCCAAAAACTTAAAACCCTTCTTTATGGAATAATGTCCGCATGAAAAGTAGCAAGAAATGTCCCGACGGGCTGACGGGCAACGCCGAGTGCCTTCGCTCCTTACAAAAATGGAGAAAGAATTAAGAAATATGGGGGAAAACCTCAAAAAAATTGAGGAAACAATAAGTTTCCAAGGATGCCAGGTGTCCCAGGTAACGATAAATTTTTACGTTGGAGGCTGCCGGAATAATGGCACTGAGGAAAGAAACATTTGTACAAGTGGCAAAAAATGGGGAATTTCTGGGAAGAAAATTTCCTTTAACCTGTAGACGGGTTGAATGGTCTTTCGGGTTCGATTTGTTGCCAT
Source organism: Phalangium opilio (assembly GCF_054372755.1). Taxonomy (NCBI): domain Eukaryota; kingdom Metazoa; phylum Arthropoda; class Arachnida; order Opiliones; family Phalangiidae; genus Phalangium; species Phalangium opilio. The sequence continues at coordinate 2,378,240 of NW_028324162.1, read as the reverse complement.
CTTTTTAAATGGCGGCCAAAAACTTAAAACCCTTCTTTATGGAATAATGTCCGCATGAAAAGTAGCAAGAAATGTCCCGACGGGCTGACGGGCAACGCCGAGTGCCTTCGCTCCTTACAAAAATGGAGAAAGAATTAAGAAATATGGGGGAAAACCTCGAAAAGATTGAGGAAACAATAAGTTTCCAAGGATGCCAGGTGTCCCAGGTAACGATAATTTTTTACGTTGGAGGCCGCCGGAACAATGGCACTGAGGAAAGAAACATTTGTACAAGTGGCAAAAAAATGGGGAATTTCCCGGAAAAAAAATTTCCTTTAACCTGTAGACGGGCTGAATGGTCTTTCGGGTTCGATTTGTTGCCATCTTTTTAAATGGCGGCCAAAAACTTAAAACCCTTCTTTATGGAATAATGTCCGCATGAAAAGTAGCAAGAAATGTCCCGACGGGCTGACGGGCAACGCCGAGTGCCTTCGCTCCTTACAAAAATGGAGAAAGAATTAAGAAATATGGGGGAAAACCTCAAAAAAATTGAGGAAACAATAAGTTTCCAAGGATGCCAGGTGTCCCAGGTAACGATAAATTTTTACATTGGAGGCCGCCGGAACAATGGCACTGAGGAAAGAAACATTTGTACAAGTGGCAAAAAAATGGGGAATTTCCCGGAAGAAAATTTCCTTTAACCTGTAGACGGGCTGAATGGTCTTTCGGGTTCGATTTGTTGCCATCTTTTTAAATGGCGGCCAAAAACTTAAAACCCTTCTTTATGGAATAATGTCCGCATGAAAAGTAGCAAGAAATGTCCCGACGGGCTGACGGGCAACGCCGAGTGCCTTCGCTCCTTACAAAAATGGAGAAAGAATTAAGAAATATGGGGGAAAACCTCAAAAAAATTGAGGAATTAATAAGTTTCCAAGGATGCCAGGTGTCCCAGGTAACGATAAATTTTTACGTTGGAGGCCGCCGGAACAATGGCACTGAGGAAAGAAACAATTGGACAAGTGGCAAAAAAATGGGGAATTTCCCGGAAGAAAATTTCCTTTAACCTGTAGACGGGCTGAATGGTCTTTCGGGTTCGATTTGTTGCCATCTTTTTAAATGGCGGCCAAAAACTTAAAACCCTTCTTTATGGAATAATGTCCGCATGAAAAGTAGCAAGAAATGTCCCGACGGGCTGACGGGCAACGCCGAGTGCTTTCGCTCCTTACAAAAATGGAGAAAGAATTAAGAAATATGGGGCAAAACCTCAAAAAAAATTGAGGAAACAATAAGTTTCCAAGGATGCCTGGTGTCCGAGGTAACGATAAATTTTTACGTTGGAGGCCGCCGGAACAATGGCACTGAGGAAAGAAACATTTGTACAAGTGGCAAAAAATGGGGAATTTCCCGGAAAAAAAATTTCCTTTAACCTGTAGACGGGCTGAATGGTCTTTCGGGTTCGATTTGTTGCCATCTTTTTAAATGGCGGCCAAAAACTTAAAACCCTTCTTTATGGAATAATGTCCGCATGAAAAGTAGCAAGAAATGTCCCGACGGGCTGACGGGCAACGCCGAGTGCCTTCGCTCCTTACAAAAATGGAGAAAGAATTAAGAAATATGGGGGAAAACCTCAAAAAAATTGAGGAAACAATAAGTTTCCAAGGATGCCAGGTGTCCCAGGTAACGATAAATTTTTACGTTGGAGGCCGCCGGAACAATGGCACTGAGGAAAGAAACATTTGTACAAGTGGCAAAAAAATGGGGAATTTCCCGGAAGAAAATTTCCTTTAACCTGTAGACGGGCTGAATGGTCTTTCGGGTTCGATTTGTTGCCATCTTTTTAAATGGCGGCCAAAAACTTAAAACCCTTCTTTATGGAATAATGTCCGCATGAAAAGTAGCAAGAAATGTCCCGACGGGCTGACGGGCAACGCCGAGTGCCTTCGCTCCTTACAAAAATGGAGAAAGAATTAAGAAATATGGGGGAAAACCTCAAAAAAATTGAGGAAACAATAAGTTTCCAAGGATGCCAGGTGTCCCAGGTAACGATAAATTTTTACGTTGGAGGCTGCCGGAATAATGGCACTGAGGAAAGAAACATTTGTACAAGTGGCAAAAAATGGGGAATTTCTGGGAAGAAAATTTCCTTTAACCTGTAGACGGGTTGAATGGTCTTTCGGGTTCGATTTGTTGCCATCTTTTTAAATGGCGGCCAAAAACTTAAAACCCTTCTTTATGGAATAATGTCCGCATGAAAAGTAGCAAGAAATGTCCCGACGGGCTGACGGGCAACGCCGAGTGCCTTCGCTCCTTACAAAAATGGAGAAAGAATTAAGAAATATGGGGGAAAACCTCGAAAAGATTGAGGAAACAATAAGTTTCCAAGGATGCCAGGTGTCCCAGGTAACGATAATTTTTTACGTTGGAGGCCGCCGGAACAATGGCACTGAGGAAAGAAACATTTGTACAAGTGGCAAAAAAATGGGGAATTTCCCGGAAAAAAAATTTCCTTTAACCTGTAGACGGGCTGAATGGTCTTTCGGGTTCGATTTGTTGCCATCTTTTTAAATGGCGGCCAAAAACTTAAAACCCTTCTTTATGGAATAATGTCCGCATGAAAATAAGCAAGAAATGTCCCGACGGGCTGACGGGCAACGCCGAGTGCCTTCGCTCCTTACAAAAATGGAGAAAGAATTAAGAAATATGGGAGAAAACCTCAAAAAAATTGAGGAAACAATAAGTTCCAAGGATGCCAGGTGTCCCAGGTAACGATAAATTTTTACGTTGGAGGCTGCCGGAACAATGGCACTGAGGAAAGAAACATTTGTACAAGTGGCAAAAAAATGGGGAATTTCCCGGAAGAAAAATTTCCTTTAACCTGTAGACGGGCTAAATGGTCTTTCGGGTTCGATTTGTTGCCATCTTTTTAAATGGCGGCCAAAAACTTAAAACCCTTCTTTATCGAATAATGTCGGCATGAAAATAAGCAAGAAATGTCCCGACGGGCTGACGGGCAACGCCGAGTGCCTTCGCTCCTTAAAAAATGGAGAAAGAATTAAGAAATATGGGGGAAATCCTCAAAAAAATTGAGGAAACAATAAGTTTCCAAGGATGCCAGGTGTCCCAGGTAACGATAAATTTTTACGTTGGAGGCCGCCGGAATAATGGCACTGAGGAAAGAAATATTTGTACAAGTGGCAAAAAATGGGGAATTTCCCGGAAGAAAATTTCCTTTAACCTGTAGACGGGCTGAATGGTCTTTCGGGTTCGATTTGTTGCCATCTTTTTAAATGGCGGCCAAAAACTTAAAACCCTTCTTTATGGAATAATGTCCGCATGAAAAGTAGCAAGAAATGTCCCGACGGGCTGACGGGCAACGCCGAGTGCTTTCGCTCCTTACAAAAATGGAGAAAGAATTAAGAAATATGGGGCAAAACCTCAAAAAAAATTGAGGAAACAATAAGTTTCCAAGGATGCCTGGTGTCCGAGGTAACGATAAATTTTTACGTTGGAGGCCGCCGGAACAATGGCACTGAGGAAAGAAACATTTGTACAAGTGGCAAAAAATGGGGAATTTCCCGGAAAAAAAATTTCCTTTAACCTGTAGACGGGCTGAATGGTCTTTCGGGTTCGATTTGTTGCCATCTTTTTAAATGGCGGCCAAAAACTTAAAACCCTTCTTTATGGAATAATGTCCGCATGAAAAGTAGCAAGAAATGTCCCGACGGGCTGACGGGCAACGCCGAGTGCCTTCGCTCCTTACAAAAATGGAGAAAGAATTAAGAAATATGGGGGAAAACCTCAAAAAAATTGAGGAAACAATAAGTTTCCAAGGATGCCAGGTGTCCCAGGTAACGATAAATTTTTACGTTGGAGGCCGCCGGAACAATGGCACTGAGGAAAGAAACATTTGTACAAGTGGCAAAAAAATGGGGAATTTCCCGGAAGAAAATTTCCTTTAACCTGTAGACGGGCTGAATGGTCTTTCGGGTTCGATTTGTTGCCATCTTTTTAAATGGCGGCCAAAAACTTAAAACCCTTCTTTATGGAATAATGTCCGCATGAAAAGTAGCAAGAAATGTCCCGACGGGCTGACGGGCAACGCCGAGTGCCTTCGCTCCTTACAAAAATGGAGAAAGAATTAAGAAATATGGGGGAAAACCTCAAAAAAATTGAGGAAACAATAAGTTTCCAAGGATGCCAGGTGTCCCAGGTAACGATAAATTTTTACGTTGGAGGCTGCCGGAATAATGGCACTGAGGAAAGAAACATTTGTACAAGTGGCAAAAAATGGGGAATTTCTGGGAAGAAAATTTCCTTTAACCTGTAGACGGGTTGAATGGTCTTTCGGGTTCGATTTGTTGCCATCTTTTTAAATGGCGGCCAAAAACTTAAAACCCTTCTTTATGGAATAATGTCCGCATGAAAAGTAGCAAGAAATGTCCCGACGGGCTGACGGGCAACGCCGAGTGCCTTCGCTCCTTACAAAAATGGAGAAAGAATTAAGAAATATGGGGGAAAACCTCGAAAAGATTGAGGAAACAATAAGTTTCCAAGGATGCCAGGTGTCCCAGGTAACGATAATTTTTTACGTTGGAGGCCGCCGGAACAATGGCACTGAGGAAAGAAACATTTGTACAAGTGGCAAAAAAATGGGGAATTTCCCGGAAAAAAAATTTCCTTTAACCTGTAGACGGGCTGAATGGTCTTTCGGGTTCGATTTGTTGCCATCTTTTTAAATGGCGGCCAAAAACTTAAAACCCTTCTTTATGGAATAATGTCCGCATGAAAATAAGCAAGAAATGTCCCGACGGGCTGACGGGCAACGCCGAGTGCCTTCGCTCCTTACATAAATGGAGAAAGAATTAAGAAATATGGGGGAAATCCTCAAAAAAATTGAGGAAACAATAAGTTTCCAAGGATGCCAGGTGTCCCAGGTAACGATAAATTTTTACGTTGGAGGCTGCCGGAATAATGGCACTGAGGAAAGAAACATTTGTACAAGTGGCAAAAAATGGGGAATTTCTGGGAAGAAAATTTCCTTTAACCTGTAGACGGGTTGAATGGTCTTTCGGGTTCGATTTGTTGCCATCTTTTTAAATGGCGGCCAAAAACTTAAAACCCTTCTTTATGGAATAATGTCCGCATGAAAAGTAGCAAGAAATGTCCCGACGGGCTGACGGGCAACGCCGAGTGCCTTCGCTCCTTACAAAAATGGAGAAAGAATTAAGAAATATGGGGGAAAACCTCGAAAAGATTGAGGAAACAATAAGTTTCCAAGGATGCCAGGTGTCCCAGGTAACGATAATTTTTTACGTTGGAGGCCGCCGGAACAATGGCACTGAGGAAAGAAACATTTGTACAAGTGGCAAAAAAATGGGGAATTTCCCGGAAAAAAAATTTCCTTTAACCTGTAGACGGGCTGAATGGTCTTTCGGGTTCGATTTGTTGCCATCTTTTTAAATGGCGGCCAAAAACTTAAAACCCTTCTTTATGGAATAATGTCCGCATGAAAATAAGCAAGAAATGTCCCGACGGGCTGACGGGCAACGCCGAGTGCCTTCGCTCCTTACAAAAATGGAGAAAGAATTAAGAAATATGGGAGAAAACCTCAAAAAAATTGAGGAAACAATAAGTTTCCAAGGATGCCAGGTGTCCCAGGTAACGATAAATTTTTACGTTGGAGGCTGCCGGAACAATGGCACTGAGGAAAGAAACATTTGTACAAGTGGCAAAAAAATGGGGAATTTCCCGGAAGAAAATTTCCTTTAACCTGTAGACGGGCTGAATGGTCTTTCGGGTTCGATTTGTTGCCATCTTTTTAAATGGCGGCCAAAAACTTAAAACCCTTCTTTATGGAATAATGTCCGCATGAAAATAAGCAAGAAATGTCCCGACGGGCTGACGGGCAACGCCGAGTGCCTTCGCTCCTTACAAAAATGGAGAAAGAATTAAGAAATATGGGAGAAAACCTCAAAAAAATTGAGGAAACAATAAGTTCCAAGGATGCCAGGTGTCCCAGGTAACGATAAATTTTTACGTTGGAGGCTGCCGGAACAATGGCACTGAGGAAAGAAACATTTGTACAAGTGGCAAAAAAATGGGGAATTTCCCGGAAGAAAATTTCCTTTAACCTGTAGACGGGCTGAATGGTCTTTCGGGTTCGATTTGTTGCCATCTTTTTAAATGGCGGCCAAAAACTTAAAACCCTTCTTTATGGAATAATGTCCGCATGAAAAGTAGCAAGAAATGTCCCGACGGGCTGACGGGCAACGCCGAGTGCCTTCGCTCCTTACAAAAATGGAGAAAGAATTAAGAAATATGGGGGAAAACCTCGAAAAGATTGAGGAAACAATAAGTTTCCAAGGATGCCAGGTGTCCCAGGTAACGATAAATTTTTACGTTGGAGGCCGCCGGAATAATGGCACTGAGGAAAGAAATATTTGTACAAGTGGCAAAAAATGGGGAATTTCCCGGAAGAAAATTTCCTTTAACCTGTAGACGGGCTGAATGGTCTTTCGGGTTCGATTTGTTGCCATCTTTTTAAATGGCGGCCAAAAACTTAAAACCCTTCTTTATGGAATAATGTCCGCATGAAAAGTAGCAAGAAATGTCCCGACGGGCTGACGGGCAACGCCGAGTGCTTTCGCTCCTTACAAAAATGGAGAAAGAATTAAGAAATATGGGGCAAAACCTCAAAAAAAATTGAGGAAACAATAAGTTTCCAAGGATGCCTGGTGTCCGAGGTAACGATAAATTTTTACGTTGGAGGCCGCCGGAACAATGGCACTGAGGAAAGAAACATTTGTACAAGTGGCAAAAAATGGGGAATTTCCCGGAAAAAAATTTCCTTTAACCTGTAGACGGGCTGAATGGTCTTTCGGGTTCGATTTGTTGCCATCTTTTTAAATGGCGGCCAAAAACTTAAAACCCTTCTTTATGGAATAATGTCCGCATGAAAAGTAGCAAGAAATGTCCCGACGGGCTGACGGGCAACGCCGAGTGCCTTCGCTCCTTACAAAAATGGAGAAAGAATTAAGAAATATGGGGGAAAACCTCAAAAAAATTGAGGAAACAATAAGTTTCCAAGGATGCCAGGTGTCCCAGGTAACGATAAATTTTTACGTTGGAGGCCGCCGGAACAATGGCACTGAGGAAAGAAACATTTGTACAAGTGGCAAAAAATGGGGAATTTCCCGGAAGAAAATTTCCTTTAACCTGTAGACGGGCTGAATGGTCTTTCGGGTTCGATTTGTTGCCATCTTTTTAAATGGCGGCCAAAAACTTAAAACCCTTCTTTATGGAATAATGTCCGCATGAAAAGTAGCAAGAAATGTCCCGACGGGCTGACGGGCAACGCCGAGTGCCTTCGCTCCTTACAAAAATGGAGAAAGAATTAAGAAATATGGGGGAAAACCTCAAAAAAATTGAGGAAACAATAAGTTTCCAAGGATGCCAGGTGTCCCAGGTAACGATAAATTTTTACGTTGGAGGCTGCCGGAATAATGGCACTGAGGAAAGAAACATTTGTACAAGTGGCAAAAAATGGGGAATTTCTGGGAAGAAAATTTCCTTTAACCTGTAGACGGGTTGAATGGTCTTTCGGGTTCGATTTGTTGCCATCTTTTTAAATGGCGGCCAAAAACTTAAAACCCTTCTTTATGGAATAATGTCCGCATGAAAAGTAGCAAGAAATGTCCCGACGGGCTGACGGGCAACGCCGAGTGCCTTCGCTCCTTACAAAAATGGAGAAAGAATTAAGAAATATGGGGGAAAACCTCGAAAAGATTGAGGAAACAATAAGTTTCCAAGGATGCCAGGTGTCCCAGGTAACGATAATTTTTTACGTTGGAGGCCGCCGGAACAATGGCACTGAGGAAAGAAACATTTGTACAAGTGGCAAAAAAATGGGGAATTTCCCGGAAAAAAAATTTCCTTTAACCTGTAGACGGGCTGAATGGTCTTTCGGGTTCGATTTGTTGCCATCTTTTTAAATGGCGGCCAAAAACTTAAAACCCTTCTTTATGGAATAATGTCCGCATGAAAATAAGCAAGAAATGTCCCGACGGGCTGACGGGCAACGCCGAGTGCCTTCGCTCCTTACAAAAATGGAGAAAGAATTAAGAAATATGGGAGAAAACCTCAAAAAAATTGAGGAAACAATAAGTTTCCAAGGATGCCAGGTGTCCCAGGTAACGATAAATTTTTACGTTGGAGGCTGCCGGAACAATGGCACTGAGGAAAGAAACATTTGTACAAGTGGCAAAAAAATGGGGAATTTCCCGGAAGAAAATTTCCTTTAACCTGTAGACGGGCTGAATGGTCTTTCGGGTTCGATTTGTTGCCATCTTTTTAAATGGCGGCCAAAAACTTAAAACCCTTCTTTATGGAATAATGTCCGCATGAAAATAAGCAAGAAATGTCCCGACGGGCTGACGGGCAACGCCGAGTGCCTTCGCTCCTTACATAAATGGAGAAAGAATTAAGAAATATGGGGGAAATCCTCAAAAAAATTGAGGAAACAATAAGTTTCCAAGGATGCCAGGTTACCCAGGTAACGATAAATTTTTACGTTGGAGGCTGCCGGAATAATGGCACTGAGGAAAGAAACATTTGTACAAGTGGCAAAAAATGGGGAATTTCTGGGAAGAAAATTTCCTTTAACCTGTAGACGGGTTGAATGGTCTTTCGGGTTCGATTTGTTGCCATCTTTTTAAATGGCGGCCAAAAACTTAAAACCCTTCTTTATGGAATAATGTCCGCATGAAAAGTAGCAAGAAATGTCCCGACGGGCTGACGGGCAACGCCGAGTGCCTTCGCTCCTTACAAAAATGGAGAAAGAATTAAGAAATATGGGGGAAAACCTCAAAAAAATTGAGGAAACAATAAGTTTCCAAGGATGCCAGGTGTCCCAGGTAACGATAAATTATTACGTTGGAGGCCGCCGGAACAATGGCACTGAGGAAAGAAACATTTGTACAAGTGGCCAAAAATGGGGGATTTCCCGGAAAAAAAATTTCCTTTAACCTGTAGACGGGCTGAATGGTCTTTCGGGTTCGATTTGTTGCCATCTTTTTAAATGACGGCCAAAAACTTAAAACCCTTCTTAATGGAATAATGTCCGCATAGAAAGTAGCAAGAAATGTCCCGACGGGCTGACGGGCAACGCCGAGTGCCTTCGCTCCTTACAAAAATGGAGAAAGAATTAAGAAATATGGGGGAAAACCTCAAAAAAATTGAGGAAAAAATAAGTTCCCAAGGATGCCAGGTGTCCCAGGTAACGATAAATTTTTACGTTGGAGGCCGCCGGAACAATGGCACTGAGGAAAGAAACATTTGTACAAGTGGCAAAAAATGGGGGATTTCCCGGAAAAAAAATTTCCTTTAACCTGTAGACGGGCTGAATGGTCTTTCGGGTTCGATTTGTTGCCATCTTTTTAAATGGCGGCCAAAAACTTAAAACCCTTCTTTATGGAATAATGTCCGCATGAAAAGTAGCATGAAATGTCCCGACGGGCTGACGGGCAACGCCGAGTGCCTTCGCTCCTTACAAAAATGGAGAAAGAATTAAGAAATATGGGGGAAAACCTCAAAAAAATGGAGGAAACAATAAGTTTCCAAGGATGCCAGGTGTCCCAGGTAACGATAAATTTTTACGTTGGAGGCCGCCGGAACAATGGCACTGAGGAAAGAAACATTTGTACAAGTGGCAAAAAAATGGGGAATTTCCCGGAAAAAAGATTTCCTTTAACCTGTAGACGGGCTGAATGGTCTTTCGGGTTCGATTTGTTGCCATCTTTTTAAATAGCGGCCAAAAACTTAAAACCCTTCTTTATGGAATAACGTCCGCTTGAAAAGTAGCAAGAAATGTCCCGACGGGCTGACGGGCAACGCCGAGTGCCTTCGCTCCTTACAAAAATGGAGAAAGAATTAAGAAATATGGGGGAAAACCTCAAAAAAATTGAGGAAACTATAAGTTTCCAAGGATGCCAGGTGTCCCAGGTAACGATAAATTTTTACGTTGGAGGCCGCCGGAACAATGGCACTGAGGAAAGAAACATTTGTACAAGTGGCCAAAAATGGGGGATTTCCCGGAAAAAAAATTTCCTTTAACCTGTAGACGGGCTCAATGGTCTTTCGGGTTCGATTTGTTGCCATCTTTTTAAATGGCGGCCAAAAACTTAAAACCCTTCTTAATGGAATAATGTCCGCATAGAAAGTAGCAAGAAATGTCCCGACGGGCTGACGGGCAACGCCGAGTGCCTTCGCTCCTTACAAAAATGGAGAAAGAATTAAGAAATATGGGGGAAAACCTCAAAAAAATTGAGGAAACAATAAGTTTCCAAGGATGCCAGGTGTCCCAGGTAACGATAAATTTTTACGTTGGAGGCCGCCGGAACAATGGCACTGAGGAAAGAAACATTTGTACAAGTGGCAAAAAAATGGGGAATTTCCCGAAAAAAAAATTTCCTTTAACCTGTAGACGGGCTGAATGGTCTTTCGGGTTCGATTTGTTGCCATCTTTTTAAATGGCGGCCAAAAACTTAAAACCCTTCTTTATGGAATAATGTCCGCATGAAAAGTAGCAAGAAATGTCCCGACGGGCTGACGGGCAACGCCGAGTGCCTTCGCTCCTTACAAAAATGGAGAAAGAATTAAGAAATATGGGGGAAAACCTCAAAAAAATGGAGGAAACAATAAGTTTCCAAGGATGCCAGGTGTCCCAGGTAACGATAAATTTTTACGTTGGAGGCCGCCGGAACAATGGCACTGAGGAAAGAAACATTTGTACAAGTGGCAAAAAAATGGGGAATTTCCCGGAAAAAAGATTTCCTTTAACCTGTAGACGGGCTGAATGGTCTTTCGGGTTCGATTTGTTGCCATCTTTTTAAATAGCGGCCAAAAACTTAAAACCCTTCTTTATGGAATAACGTCCGCTTGAAAAGTAGCAAGAAATGTCCCGACGGGCTGACGGGCAACGCCGAGTGCCTTCGCTCCTTACAAAAATGGAGAAAGAATTAAGAAATATGGGGGAAAACCTCAAAAAAATTGAGGAAACTATAAGTTTCCAAGGATGCCAGGTGTCCCAGGTAACGATAAATTTTTACGTTGGAGGCCGCCGGAACAATGGCACTGAGGAAAGAAACATTTGTACAAGTGGCCAAAAATGGGGGATTTCCCGGAAAAAAAATTTCCTTTAACCTGTAGACGGGCTCAATGGTCTTTCGGGTTCGATTTGTTGCCATCTTTTTAAATGGCGGCCAAAAACTTAAAACCCTTCTTAATGGAATAATGTCCGCATAGAAAGTAGCAAGAAATGTCCCGACGGGCTGACGGGCAACGCCGAGTGCCTTCGCTCCTTACAAAAATGGAGAAAGAATTAAGAAATATGGGGGAAAACCTCAAAAAAATTGAGGAAACAATAAGTTTCCAAGGATGCCAGGTGTCCCAGGTAACGATAAATTTTTACGTTGGAGGCCGCCGGAACAATGGCACTGAGGAAAGAAACATTTGTACAAGTGGCAAAAAAATGGGGAATTTCCCGAAAAAAAAATTTCCTTTAACCTGTAGACGGGCTGAATGGTCTTTCGGGTTCGATTTGTTGCCATCTTTTTAAATGGCGGCCAAAAACTTAAAACCCTTCTTTATGGAATAATGTCCGCATGAAAAGTAGCAAGAAATGTCCCGACGGGCTGACGGGCAACGCCGAGTGCCTTCGCTCCTTACAAAAATGGAGAAAGAATTACGAAATATGGGGGAAAACCTCAAAAAAATTGAGGAATTAATAAGTTTCCAAGGATGCCAGGTGTCCCAGGTAACGATAAATTTTTACGTTGGAGGCCGCCGGAACAATGGCACTGAGGAAAGAAACAATTGGACAAGTGGCAAAAAAATGGGGAATTTCCCGAAAAAAAAATTTCCTTTAACCTGTAGACGGGCTGAATGGTCTTTCGGGTTCGATTTGTTGCCATCTTTTTAAATGGCGGCCAAAAACTTAAAACCCTTCTTTATGGAATAATGTCCGCATGAAAAGTAGCAAGAAATGTCCCGACGGGCTGACGGTCAACGCCGAGTGCCTTCGCTCCTTACAAAAATGGAGAAAGAATTAAGAAATATGGGGGAAAACCTCAAAAAAATGGAGGAAACAATAAGTTTCCAAGGATGCCAGGTGTCCCAGGTAACGATAAATTTTTACGTTGGAGGCCGCCGGAACAATGGCACTGAGGAAAGAAACATTTGTACAAGTGGCAAAAAAATGGGGAATTTCCCGGAAAAAAATTTCCTTTAACCTGTAGACGGGCTGAATGGTCTTTCGGGTTCGATTTGTTGCCATCTTTTTAAATAGCGGCCAAAAACTTAAAACCCTTCTTTATGGAATAATGTCCGCATGAAAAGTAGCAAGAAATGTCCCGACGGGCTGACGGGCAACGCCGAGTGCCTTCGCTCCTTACAAAAATGGAGAAAGAATTAAGAAATATGGGGGAAAACCTCAAAAAAATTGAGGAAACAATAAGTTTCCAAGGATGCCAGGTGTCCCAGGTAACGATAAATTATTACGTTGGAGGCCGCCGGAACAATGGCACTGAGGAAAGAAACATTTGTACAAGTGGCCAAAAATGGGGGATTTCCCGGAAAAAAAATTTCCTTTAACCTGTAGACGGGCTGAATGGTCTTTCGGGTTCGATTTGTTGCCATCTTTTTAAATGACGGCCAAAAACTTAAAACCCTTCTTAATGGAATAATGTCCGCATAGAAAGTAGCAAGAAATGTCCCGACGGGCTGACGGGCAACGCCGAGTGCCTTCGCTCCTTACAAAAATGGAGAAAGAATTAAGAAATATGGGGGAAAACCTCAAAAAAATTGAGGAAAAAATAAGTTCCCAAGAATGCCAGGTGTCCCAGGTAACGATAAATTTTTACGTTGGAGGCCGCCGGAACAATGGCACTGAGGAAAGAAACATTTGTACAAGTGGCAAAAAATGGGGGATTTCCCGGAAAAAAAATTTCCTTTAACCTGTAGACGGGCTGAATGGTCTTTCGGGTTCGATTTGTTGCCATCTTTTTAAATGGCGGCCAAAAACTTAAAACCCTTCTTTATGGAATAATGTCCGCATGAAAAGTAGCATGAAATGTCCCGACGGGCTGACGGGCAACGCCGAGTGCCTTCGCTCCTTACAAAAATGGAGAAAGAATTAAGAAATATGGGGGAAAACCTCAAAAAAATGGAGGAAACAATAAGTTTCCAAGGGTGCCAGGTGTCCCAGGTAACGATAAATTTTTACGTTGGAGGCCGCCGGAACAATGGCACTGAGGAAAGAAACATTTGTACAAGTGGCAAAAAAATGGGGAATTTCCCGGAAAAAAGATTTCCTTTAACCTGTAGACGGGCTGAATGGACTTTCGGGTTCGATTTGTTGCCATCTTTTTAAATAGCGGCCAAAAACTTAAAACCCTTCTTTATGGAATAACGTCCGCTTGAAAAGTAGCAAGAAATGTCCCGACGGGCTGACGGGCAACGCCGAGTGCCTTCGCTCCTTACAAAAATGGAGAAAGAATTAAGAAATATGGGGGAAAACCTCAAAAAAATTGAGGAAACTATAAGTTTCCAAGGATGCCAGGTGTCCCAGGTAACGATAAATTTTTACGTTGGAGGCCGCCGGAACAATGGCACTGAGGAAAGAAACATTTGTACAAGTGGCCAAAAATGGGGGATTTCCCGGAAAAAAAATTTCCTTTAACCTGTAGACGGGCTCAATGGTCTTTCGGGTTCGATTTGTTGCCATCTTTTTAAATGGCGGCCAAAAACTTAAAACCCTTCTTAATGGAATAATGTCCGCATAGAAAGTAGCAAGAAATGTCCCGACGGGCTGACGGGCAACGCAGAGTGCCTTCGCTCCTTACAAAAATGGAGAAAGAATTAAGAAATATGGGGGAAAACCTCAAAAAAATTGAGGAAACAATAAGTTTCCAAGGATGCCAGGTGTCCCAGGTAACGATAAATTTTTACGTTGGAGGCCGCCGGAACAATGGCACTGAGGAAAGAAACATTTGTACAAGTGGCAAAAAAATGGGGAATTTCCCGAAAAAAAAATTTCCTTTAACCTGTAGACGGGCTGAATGGTCTTTCGGGTTCGATTTGTTGCCATCTTTTTAAATGGCGGCCAAAAACTTAAAACCCTTCTTTATGGAATAATGTCCGCATGAAAAGTAGCAAGAAATGTCCCGACGGGCTGACGGGCAACGCCGAGTGCCTTCGCTCCTTACAAAAATGGAGAAAGAATTAAGAAATATGGGGGAAAACCTCAAAAAAATTGAGGAATTAATAAGTTTCCAAGGATGCCAGGTGTCCCAGGTAACGATAAATTTTTACGTTGGAGGCCGCCGGAACAATGGCACTGAGGAAAGAAACATTTGTACAAGTGGCAAAAAAATGGGGAATTTCCCGGAAAAAAAATTTCCTTTAACCTGTAGACGGGCTAAATGGTCTTTCGGGTTCGATTTGTTGCCATCTTTTTAAATGGCGGCCAAAAACTTAAAACCCTTCTTAATGGAATAATGTCCGCATATAAAGTAGCAAGAAATGTCCCGACGGGCTGACGGGCAACGCCGAGTGCCTTCGCTCCTTACAAAAATGGAGAAAGAATTAAGAAATATGGGGGAAAACCTCAAAAAAATTGAGGAAACAATAAGTTTCCAAGGATGCCAGGTGTCCCAGGTAACGATAAATTTTTACGTTGGAGGCCGCCGGAACAATGGCACTGAGGAAAGAAACAATTGGACAAGTGGCAAAAAAATGGGGAATTTCCCGAAAAAAAAATTTCCTTTAACCTGTAGACGGGCTGAATGGTCTTTCGGGTTCGATTTGTTGCCATCTTTTTAAATGGCGGCCAAAAACTTAAAACCCTTCTTTATGGAATAATGTCCGCATGAAAAGTAGCAAGAAATGTCCCGACGGGCTGACGGGCAACGCCGAGTGCCTTCGCTCCTTACAAAAATGGAGAAAGAATTAAGAAATATGGGGGAAAACCTCAAAAAAATTGAGGAATTAATAAGTTTCCAAGGATGCCAGGTGTCCCAGGTAACGATAAATTTTTACGTTGGAGGCCGCCGGAACAATGGCACTGAGGAAAGAAACATTTGTACAAGTGGCAAAAAAATGGGGAATTTCCCGGAAAAAAAATTTCCTTTAACCTGTAGACGGGCTAAATGGTCTTTCGGGTTCGATTTGTTGCCATCTTTTTAAATGGCGGCCAAAAACTTAAAACCCTTCTTTATCGAATAATGTCGGCATGAAAATAAGCAAGAAATGTCCCGACGGGCTGACGGGCAACGCCGAGTGCCTTCGCTCCTTAAAAAATGGAGAAAGAATTAAGAAATATGGGGGAAATCCTCAAAAAAATTGAGGAAACAATAAGTTTCCAAGGATGCCAGGTGTCCCAGGTAACGATAAATTTTTACGTTGGAGGCCGCCGGAATAATGGCACTGAGGAAAGAAATATTTGTACAAGTGGCAAAAAATGGGGAATTTCCCGGAAGAAAATTTCCTTTAACCTGTAGACGGGCTGAATGGTCTTTCGGGTTCGATTTGTTGCCATCTTTTTAAATGGCGGCCAAAAACTTAAAACCCTTCTTTATGGAATAATGTCCGCATGAAAAGTAGCAAGAAATGTCCCGACGGGCTGACGGGCAACGCCGAGTGCTTTCGCTCCTTACAAAAATCTAGAAAGAATTAAGAAATATGGGGCAAAACCTCAAAAAAAATTGAGGAAACAATAAGTTTCCAAGGATGCCTGGTGTCCGAGGTAACGATAAATTTTTACGTTGGAGGCCGCCGGAACAATGGCACTGAGGAAAGAAACATTTGTACAAGTGGCAAAAAATGGGGAATTTCCCGGAAAAAAAATTTCCTTTAACCTGTAGACGGGCTGAATGGTCTTTCGGGTTCGATTTGTTGCCATCTTTTTAAATGGCGGCCAAAAACTTAAAACCCTTCTTTATGGAATAATGTCCGCATGAAAAGTAGCAAGAAATGTCCCGACGGGCTGACGGGCAACGCCGAGTGCCTTCGCTCCTTACAAAAATGGAGAAAGAATTAAGAAATATGGGGGAAAACCTCAAAAAAATTGAGGAAACAATAAGTTTCCAAGGATGCCAGGTGTCCCAGGTAACGATAAATTTTTACGTTGGAGGCCGCCGGAACAATGGCACTGAGGAAAGAAACATTTGTACAAGTGGCAAAAAAATGGGGAATTTCCCGGAAGAAAATTTCCTTTAACCTGTAGACGGGCTGAATGGTCTTTCGGGTTCGATTTGTTGCCATCTTTTTAAATGGCGGCCAAAAACTTAAAACCCTTCTTTATGGAATAATGTCCGCATGAAAAGTAGCAAGAAATGTCCCGACGGGCTGACGGGCAACGCCGAGTGCCTTCGCTCCTTACAAAAATGGAGAAAGAATTAAGAAATATGGGGGAAAACCTCAAAAAAATTGAGGAAACAATAAGTTTCCAAGGATGCCAGGTGTCCCAGGTAACGATAAATTTTTACGTTGGAGGCTGCCGGAATAATGGCACTGAGGAAAGAAACATTTGTACAAGTGGCAAAAAATGGGGAATTTCTGGGAAGAAAATTTCCTTTAACCTGTAGACGGGTTGAATGGTCTTTCGGGTTCGATTTGTTGCCATCTTTTTAAATGGCGGCCAAAAACTTAAAACCCTTCTTTATGGAATAATGTCCGCATGAAAAGTAGCAAGAAATGTCCCGACGGGCTGACGGGCAACGCCGAGTGCCTTCGCTCCTTACAAAAATGGAGAAAGAATTAAGAAATATGGGGGAAAACCTCGAAAAGATTGAGGAAACAATAAGTTTCCAAGGATGCCAGGTGTCCCAGGTAACGATAATTTTTTACGTTGGAGGCCGCCGGAACAATGGCACTGAGGAAAGAAACATTTGTACAAGTGGCAAAAAAATGGGGAATTTCCCGGAAAAAAAATTTCCTTTAACCTGTAGACGGGCTGAATGGTCTTTCGGGTTCGATTTGTTGCCATCTTTTTAAATGGCGGCCAAAAACTTAAAACCCTTCTTTATGGAATAATGTCCGCATGAAAATAAGCAAGAAATGTCCCGACGGGCTGACGGGCAACGCCGAGTGCCTTCGCTCCTTACAAAAATGGAGAAAGAATTAAGAAATATGGGAGAAAACCTCAAAAAAATTGAGGAAACAATAAGTTTCCAAGGATGCCAGGTGTCCCAGGTAACGATAAATTTTTACGTTGGAGGCTGCCGGAACAATGGCACTGAGGAAAGAAACATTTGTACAAGTGGCAAAAAAATGGGGAATTTCCCGGAAGAAAATTTCCTTTAACCTGTAGACGGGCTGAATGGTCTTTCGGGTTCGATTTGTTGCCATCTTTTTAAATGGCGGCCAAAAACTTAAAACCCTTCTTTATGGAATAATGTCCGCATGAAAATAAGCAAGAAATGTCCCGACGGGCTGACGGGCAACGCCGAGTGCCTTCGCTCCTTACATAAATGGAGAAAGAATTAAGAAATATGGGGGAAATCCTCAAAAAAATTGAGGAAACAATAAGTTTCCAAGGATGCCAGGTGTCCCAGGTAACGATAAATTTTTACGTTGGAGGCTGCCGGAATAATGGCACTGAGGAAAGAAACATTTGTACAAGTGGCAAAAAATGGGGAATTTCTGGGAAGAAAATTTCCTTTAACCTGTAGACGGGTTGAATGGTCTTTCGGGTTCGATTTGTTGCCATCTTTTTAAATGGCGGCCAAAAACTTAAAACCCTTCTTTATGGAATAATGTCCGCATGAAAAGTAGCAAGAAATGTCCCGACGGGCTGACGGGCAACGCCGAGTGCCTTCGCTCCTTACAAAAATGGAGAAAGAATTAAGAAATATGGGGGAAAACCTCGAAAAGATTGAGGAAACAATAAGTTTCCAAGGATGCCAGGTGTCCCAGGTAACGATAATTTTTTACGTTGGAGGCCGCCGGAACAATAGCACTGAGGAAAGAAACATTTGTACAAGTGGCAAAAAAATGGGGAATTTCCCGGAAAAAAATTTCCTTTAACCTGTAGACGGGCTGAATGGTCTTTCGGGTTCGATTTGTTGCCATCTTTTTAAATGGCGGCCAAAAACTTAAAACCCTTCTTTATGGAATAATGTCCGCATGAAAATAAGCAAGAAATGTCCCGACGGGCTGACGGGCAACGCCGAGTGCCTTCGCTCCTTACAAAAATGGAGAAAGAATTAAGAAATATGGGAGAAAACCTCAAAAAAATTGAGGAAACAATAAGTTTCCAAGGATGCCAGGTGTCCCAGGTAACGATAAATTTTTACGTTGGAGGCTGCCGGAACAATGGCACTGAGGAAAGAAACATTTGTACAAGTGGCAAAAAAATGGGGAATTTCCCGGAAGAAAATTTCCTTTAACCTGTAGACGGGCTGAATGGTCTTTCGGGTTCGATTTGTTGCCATCTTTTTAAATGGCGGCCAAAAACTTAAAACCCTTCTTTATGGAATAATGTCCGCATGAAAATAAGCAAGAAATGTCCCGACGGGCTGACGGGCAACGCCGAGTGCCTTCGCTCCTTACATAAATGGAGAAAGAATTAAGAAATATGGGGGAAATCCTCAAAAAAATTGAGGAAACAATAAGTTTCCAAGGATGCCAGGTGTCCCAGGTAACGATAAATTTTTACGTTGGAGGCTGCCGGAATAATGGCACTGAGGAAAGAAACATTTGTACAAGTGGCAAAAAATGGGGAATTTCTGGGAAGAAAATTTCCTTTAACCTGTAGACGGGTTGAATGGTCTTTCGGGTTCGATTTGTTGCCATCTTTTTAAATGGCGGCCAAAAACTTAAAACCCTTCTTTATGGAATAATGTCCGCATGAAAATTAGCAAGAAATGTCCCGACGGGCTGACGGGCAACGCCGAGTGCCTTCGCTCCTTACAAAAATGGAGAAAGAATTAAGAAATATGGGGGAAATCCTCAAAAAAATTGAGGAAACAATAAGTTTCCAAGGATGCCAGGTGTCCCAGGTAACGATAAATTTTTACGTTGGAGGCTGCCGGAATAATGGCACTGAGGAAAGAAACATTTGTACAAGTGGCAAAAAATGGGGAATTTCCCGGAAGAAAATTTCCTTTAACCTGTAGACGGGCTGAATGGTCTTTCGGGTTCGATTTGTTGCCATCTTTTTAAATGGCGGCCAAAAACTTAAAACCCTTCTTTATGGAATAATGTCCGCATGAAAAGTAGCAAGAAATGTCCCGACGGGCTGACGGGCAACGCCGAGTGCCTTCGCTCCTTACAAAAATGGAGAAAGAATTAAGAAATATGGGGGAAAACCTCGAAAAGATTGAGGAAACAATAAGTTTCCAAGGATGCCAGGTGTCCCAGGTAACGATAATTTTTTACGTTGGAGGCCGCCGGAACAATGGCACTGAGGAAAGAAACATTTGTACAAGTGGCAAAAAAATGGGGAATTTCCCGGAAAAAAATTTCCTTTAACCTGTAGACGGGCTGAATGGTCTTTCGGGTTCGATTTGTTGCCATCTTTTTAAATGGCGGCCAAAAACTTAAAACCCTTCTTTATGGAATAATGTCCGCATGAAAATAAGCAAGAAATGTCCCGACGGGCTGACGGGCAACGCCGAGTGCCTTCGCTCCTTACAAAAATGGAGAAAGAATTAAGAAATATGGGGGAAATCCTCAAAAAAATTGAGGAAACAATAAGTTTCCAAGGATGCCAGGTGTCCCAGGTAACGATAAATTTTTACGTTGGAGGCTGCCGGAATAATGGCACTGAGGAAAGAAACATTTGTACAAGTGGCAAAAAATGGGGAATTTCTGGGAAGAAAATTTCCTTTAACCTGTAGACGGGTTGAATGGTCTTTCGGGTTCGATTTGTTGCCATCTTTTTAAATGGCGGCCAAAAACTTAAAACCCTTCTTTATGGAATAATGTCCGCATGAAAATTAGCAAGAAATGTCCCGACGGGCTGACGGGCAACGCCGAGTGCCTTCGCTCCTTACAAAAATGGAGAAAGAATTAAGAAATATGGGGGAAATCCTCAAAAAAATTGAGGAAACAATAAGTTTCCAAGGATGCCAGGTGTCCCAGGTAACGATAAATTTTTACGTTGGAGGCTGCCGGAATAATGGCACTGAGGAAAGAAACATTTGTACAAGTGGCAAAAAATGGGGAATTTCTGGGAAGAAAATTTCCTTTAACCTGTAGACGGGTTGAATGGTCTTTCGGGTTCGATTTGTTGCCATCTTTTTAAATGGCGGCCAAAAACTTAAAACCCTTCTTTATGGAATAATGTCCGCATGAAAATTAGCAAGAAATGTCCCGACGGGCTGACGGGCAACGCCGAGTGCCTTCGCTCCTTACAAAAATGGAGAAAGAATTAAGAAATATGGGGGAAATCCTCAAAAAAATTGAGGAAACAATAAGTTTCCAAGGATGCCAGGTGTCCCAGGTAACGATAAATTTTTACGTTGGAGGCTGCCGGAATAATGGCACTGAGGAAAGAAACATTTGTACAAGTGGCAAAAAATGGGGAATTTCCCGGAAGAAAATTTCCTTTAACCTGTAGACGGGCTGAATGGTCTTTCGGGTTCGATTTGTTGCCATCTTTTTAAATGGCGGCCAAAAACTTAAAACCCTTCTTTATGGAATAATGTCCGCATGAAAAGTAGCAAGAAATGTCCCGACGGGCTGACGGGCAACGCCGAGTGCCTTCGCTCCTTACAAAAATGGAGAAAGAATTAAGAAATATGGGGGAAAACCTCGAAAAGATTGAGGAAACAATAAGTTTCCAAGGATGCCAGGTGTCCCAGGTAACGATAATTTTTTACGTTGGAGGCCGCCGGAACAATGGCACTGAGGAAAGAAACATTTGTACAAGTGGCAAAAAAATGGGGAATTTCCCGGAAAAAAAATTTCCTTTAACCTGTAGACGGGCTGAATGGTCTTTCGAGTTCGATTTGTTGCCATCTTTTTAAATGGCGGCCAAAAACTTAAAACCCTTCTTTATGGAATAATGTCCGCATGAAAATAAGCAAGAAATGTCCCGACGGGCTGACGGGCAACGCCGAGTGCCTTCGCTCCTTACAAAAATGGAGAAAGAATTAAGAAATATGGGGGAAATCCTCAAAAAAATTGAGGAAACAATAAG
The DNA here is from genome assembly GCF_054372755.1 of Phalangium opilio. Taxonomy (NCBI): domain Eukaryota; kingdom Metazoa; phylum Arthropoda; class Arachnida; order Opiliones; family Phalangiidae; genus Phalangium; species Phalangium opilio. The sequence continues at coordinate 2,357,062 of NW_028324162.1, read as the reverse complement.
TTTCCAAGGATGCCTGGTGTCCCAGGTAACGATAAATTTTTACGTTGGAGGCTGCCGGAATAATGGCACTGAGGAAAGAAACATTTGTACAAGTGGCAAAAAATGGGGAATTTCTGGGAAGAAAATTTCCTTTAACCTGTAGACGGGTTGAATGGTCTTTCGGGTTCGATTTGTTGCCATCTTTTTAAATGGCGGCCAAAAACTTAAAACCCTTCTTTATGGAATAATGTCCGCATGAAAATTAGCAAGAAATGTCCCGACGGGCAGACGGGCAACGCCGAGTGCCTTCGCTCCTTACAAAAATGGAGAAAGAATTAAGAAATATGGGGGAAATCCTCAAAAAATTGAGGAAACAATAAGTTTCCAAGGATGCCAGGTGTCCCAGGTAACGATAAATTTTTACGTTGGAGGCTGCCGGAATAATGGCACTGAGGAAAGAAACATTTGTACAAGTGGCAAAAAATGGTGAATTTCCCGGAAGAAAATTTCCTTTAACCTGTAGACGGGCTGAATGGTCTTTCGGGTTCGATTTGTTGCCATCTTTTTAAATGGCGGCCAAAAACTTAAAACCCTTCTTTATGGAATAATGTCCGCATGAAAAGTAGCAAGAAATGTCCCGACGGGCTGACGGGCAACGCCGAGTGCCTTCGCTCCTTACAAAAATGGAGAAAGAATTAAGAAATATGGGGAAATCCTCAAAAAAATTGAGGAAACAATAAGTTTCCAAGGATGCCAGGTGTCCCAGGTAATAATAAATTTTTACGTTGGAGGCCGCCGGAATAATGGCACTGAGGAAAGAAACATTTGTACAAGTGGCAAAAAATGGGGAATTTCCCGGAAGAAAATTTCCTTTAACCTGTAGACGGGCTGAATGGTGTTTCGGGTTCGATTTGTTGCCATCTTTTTAAATGGCGGCCAAAAACTTAAAACCCTTCTTTATGGAATAATGTCCGCATGAAAAGTAGCAAGAAATGTCCCGACGGGCTGACGGGCAACGCCGAGTGCCTTCGCTCCTTACAAAAATGGAGAAAGAATTAAGAAATATGGGGGAAAACCTCAAAAAAATTGAGGAAACAATAAGTTTCCAAGGATGCCAGGTGTCCCAGGTAACGATAAATTTTTACGTTGGAGGCCGCCGGAACAATGGCACTGAGGAAAGAAACATTTGTACAAGTGGCAAAAAAATGGGGAATTTCCCGGAAAAAAAATTTCCTTTAACCTGTAGACGGGCTGAATGGTCTTTCGGGTTCGATTTGTTGCCATCTTTTTAAATGGCGGCCAAAAACTTAAAACCCTTCTTTATGGAATAATGTCCGCATGAAAATAAGCAAGAAATGTCCCGACGGGCTGACGGGCAACGCCGAGTGCCTTCGCTCCTTACAAAAATGGAGAAAGAATTAAGAAATATGGGGGAAAACCTCAAAAAAATTGAGGAAACAATAAGTTTCCAAGGATGCCAGGTGTCCCAGGTAACGATAAATTTTTACGTTGGAGGCCGCCGGAACAATGGCACTGAGGAAAGAAACATTTGTACAAGTGGCAAAAAAATGGGGAATTTCCCGGAAGAAAATTTCCTTTAACCTGTAGACGGGCTGAATGGTCTTTCGGGTTCGATTTGTTGCCATCTTTTTAAATGGCGGCCAAAAACTTAAAACCCTTCTTTATGGAATAATGTCCGCATGAAAAGTAGCAAGAAATGTCCCGACGGGCTGACGGGCAACGCCGAGTGCCTTCGCTCCTTACAAAAATGGAGAAAGAATTAAGAAATATGGGGGAAAACCTCGAAAAGATTGAGGAAACAATAAGTTTCCAAGGATGCCAGGTGTCCCAGGTAACGATAATTTTTTACGTTGGAGGCCGCCGGAACAATGGCACTGAGGAAAGAAACATTTGTACAAGTGGCAAAAAAATGGGGAATTTCCCGGAAAAAAAATTTCCTTTAACCTGTAGACGGGCTGAATGGTCTTTCGGGTTCGATTTGTTGCCATCTTTTTAAATGGCGGCCAAAAACTTAAAACCCTTCTTTATGGAATAATGTCCGCATGAAAATAAGCAAGAAATGTCCCGACGGGCTGACGGGCAACGCCGAGTGCCTTCGCTCCTTACAAAAATGGAGAAAGAATTAAGAAATATGGGGGAAATCCTCAAAAAAATTGAGGAAACAATAAGTTTCCAAGGATGCCAGGTGTCCCAGGTAACGATAAATTTTTACGTTGGAGGCTGCCGGAATAATGGCACTGAGGAAAGAAACATTTGTACAAGTGGCAAAAAATGGGGAATTTCTGGGAAGAAAATTTCCTTTAACCTGTAGACGGGTTGAATGGTCTTTCGGGTTCGATTTGTTGCCATCTTTTTAAATGGCGGCCAAAAACTTAAAACCCTTCTTTATGGAATAATGTCCGCATGAAAATTAGCAAGAAATGTCCCGACGGGCTGACGGGCAACGCCGAGTGCCTTCGCTCCTTACAAAAATGGAGAAAGAATTAAGAAATATGGGGGAAATCCTCAAAAAAATTGAGGAAACAATAAGTTTCCAAGGATGCCAGGTGTCCCAGGTAACGATAAATTTTTACGTTGGAGGCTGCCGGAATAATGGCACTGAGGAAAGAAACATTTGTACAAGTGGCAAAAAATGGGGAATTTCTGGGAAGAAAATTTCCTTTAACCTGTAGACGGGTTGAATGGTCTTTCGGGTTCGATTTGTTGCCATCTTTTTAAATGGCGGCCAAAAACTTAAAACCCTTCTTTATGGAATAATGTCCGCATGAAAATTAGCAAGAAATGTCCCGACGGGCTGACGGGCAACGCCGAGTGCCTTCGCTCCTTACAAAAATGGAGAAAGAATTAAGAAATATGGGGGAAAACCTCAAAAAAATTGAGGAAACAATAAGTTTCCAAGGATGCCAGGTGTCCCAGGTAACGATAAATTTTTACGTTGGAGGCCGCCGGAACAATGGCACTGAGGAAAGAAACATTTGTACAAGTGGCAAAAAAATGGGGAATTTCCCGGAAGAAAATTTCCTTTAACCTGAAGACGGGCTGAATGGTCTTTCGGGTTCGATTTGTTGCCATCTTTTTAAATGGCGGCCAAAAACTTAAAACCCTTCTTTATGGAATAATGTCCGCATGAAAAGTAGCAAGAAATGTCCCGACGGGCTGACGGGCAACGCCGAGTGCCTTCGCTCCTTACAAAAATGGAGAAAGAATTAAGAAATATGGGGGAAAACCTCGAAAAGATTGAGGAAACAATAAGTTTCCAAGGATGCCAGGTGTCCCAGGTAACGATAAATTTTTACGTTGGAGGCCGCCGGAACAATGGCACTGAGGAAAGAAACATTTGTACAAGTGGCAAAAAAATGGGGAATTTCCCGGAAGAAAATTTCCTTTAACCTGTAGACGGGCTGAATGGTCTTTCGGGTTCGATTTGTTGCCATCTTTTTAAATGGCGGCCAAAAACTTAAAACCCTTCTTTATGGAATAATGTCCGCATGAAAAGTAGCAAGAAATGTCCCGACGGGCTGACGGGCAACGCCGAGTGCCTTCGCTCCTTACAAAAATGGAGAAAGAATTAAGAAATATGGGGGAAAACCTCAAAAAAATTGAGGAAACAATAAGTTTCCAAGGATGCCAGGTGTCCCAGGTAACGATAAATTTTTACGTAGGAGGCCGCCGGAACAATGGCACTGAGGAAAGAAACATTTGTACAAGTGGCAAAAAATGGGGAATTTCCCGGAAGAAAATTTCCTTTAACCTGAAGACGGGCTGAATGGTCTTTCGGGTTCGATTTGTTGCCATCTTTTTAAATGGCGGCCAAAAACTTAAAACCCTTCTTTATGGAATAATGTCCGCATGAAAAGTAGCAAGAAATGTCCCGACGGGCTGACGGGCAACGCCGAGTGCCTTCGCTCCTTACAAAAATGGAGAAAGAATTAAGAAATATGGGGGAAAACCTCAAAAAAATTGAGGAAACAATAAGTTTCCAAGGATGCCAGGTGTCCCAGGTAACGATAAATTTTTACGTTGGAGGCCGCCGGAACAATGGCACTGAGGAAAGAAACATTTGTACAAGTGGCAAAAAAATGGGGAATTTCCCGGAAAAAAAATTTCCTTTAACCTGTAGACGGGCTGAATGGTCTTTCGGGTTCGATTTGTTGCCATCTTTTTAAATGGCGGCCAAAAACTTAAAACCCTTCTTTATGGAATAATGTCCGCATGAAAATAAGCAAGAAATGTCCCGACGGGCTGACGGGCAACGCCGAGTGCCTTCGCTCCTTACAAAAATGGAGAAAGAATTAAGAAATATGGGGGAAAACCTCAAAAAAATTGAGGAAACAATAAGTTTCCAAGGATGCCAGGTGTCCCAGGTAACGATAAATTTTTACGTTGGAGGCCGCCGGAACAATGGCACTGAGGAAAGAAACATTTGTACAAGTGGCAAAAAAATGGGGAATTTCCCGGAAGAAAATTTCCTTTAACCTGTAGACGGGCTGAATGGTCTTTCGGGTTCGATTTGTTGCCATCTTTTTAAATGGCGGCCAAAAACTTAAAACCCTTCTTTATGGAATAATGTCCGCATGAAAAGTAGCAAGAAATGTCCCGACGGGCTGACGGGCAACGCCGAGTGCCTTCGCTCCTTACAAAAATGGAGAAAGAATTAAGAAATATGGGGGAAAACCTCAAAAAAATTGAGGAAACAATAAGTTTCCAAGGATGCCAGGTGTCCCAGGTAACGATAAATTTTTACGTAGGAGGCCGCCGGAACAATGGCACTGAGGAAAGAAACATTTGTACAAGTGGCAAAAAAATGGGGAATTTCCCGGAAGAAAATTTCCTTTAACCTGAAGACGGGCTGAATGGTCTTTCGGGTTCGATTTGTTGCCATCTTTTTAAATGGCGGCCAAAAACTTAAAACCCTTCTTTATGGAATAATGTCCGCATGAAAAGTAGCAAGAAATGTCCCGACGGGCTGACGGGCAACGCCGAGTGCCTTCGCTCCTTACAAAAATGGAGAAAGAATTAAGAAATATGGGGGAAAACCTCAAAAAAATTCAGGAAACAATAAGTTTCCAAGGATGCCAGGTGTCCCAGGTAACGATAAATTTTTACGTTGGAGGCCGCCGGAACAATGGCACTGAGGAAAGAAACATTTGTACAAGTGGCAAAAAAATGGGGAATTTCCCGGAAGAAAATTTCCTTTAACCTGTAGACGGGCTGAATGGTCTTTCGGGTTCGATTTGTTGCCATCTTTTTAAATGGCGGCCAAAAACTTAAAACCCTTCTTTATGGAATAATGTCCGCATGAAAAGTAGCAAGAAATGTCCCGACGGGCTGACGGGCAACGCCGAGTGCCTTCGCTCCTTACAAAAATGGAGAAAGAATTAAGAAATATGGGGGAAAACCTCAAAAAAATTGAGGAAACAATAAGTTTCCAAGGATGCCAGGTGTCCCAGGTAACGATAAATTTTTACGTAGGAGGCCGCCGGAACAATGGCACTGAGGAAAGAAACATTTGTACAAGTGGCAAAAAAATGGGGAATTTCCCGGAAGAAAATTTCCTTTAACCTGAAGACGGGCTGAATGGTCTTTCGGGTTCGATTTGTTGCCATCTTTTTAAATGGCGGCCAAAAACTTAAAACCCTTCTTTATGGAATAATGTCCGCATGAAAAGTAGCAAGAAATGTCCCGACGGGCTGACGGGCAACGCCGAGTGCCTTCGCTCCTTACAAAAATGGAGAAAGAATTAAGAAATATGGGGGAAAACCTCAAAAAAATTCAGGAAACAATAAGTTTCCAAGGATGCCAGGTGTCCCAGGTAACGATAAATTTTTACGTTGGAGGCCGCCGGAACAATGGCACTGAGGAAAGAAACATTTGTACAAGTGGCAAAAAAATGGGGAATTTCCCGGAAGAAAATTTCCTTTAACCTGTAGACGGGCTGAATGGTCTTTCGGGTTCGATTTGTTGCCATCTTTTTAAATGGCGGCCAAAAACTTAAAACCCTTCTTTATGGAATAATGTCCGCATGAAAAGTAGCAAGAAATGTCCCGACGGGCTGACGGGCAACGCCGAGTGCCTTCGCTCCTTACAAAAATGGAGAAAGAATTAAGAAATATGGGGGAAAACCTCAAAAAAATTGAGGAAACAATAAGTTTCCAAGGATGCCAGGTGTCCCAGGTAACGATAAATTTTTACGTAGGAGGCCGCCGGAACAATGGCACTGAGGAAAGAAACATTTGTACAAGTGGCAAAAAAATGGGGAATTTCCCGGAAGAAAATTTCCTTTAACCTGAAGACGGGCTGAATGGTCTTTCGGGTTCGATTTGTTGCCATCTTTTTAAATGGCGGCCAAAAACTTAAAACCCTTCTTTATGGAATAATGTCCGCATGAAAAGTAGCAAGAAATGTCCCGACGGGCTGACGGGCAACGCCGAGTGCCTTCGCTCCTTACAAAAATGGAGAAAGAATTAAGAAATATGGGGGAAAACCTCAAAAAAATTGAGGAAACAATAAGTTTCCAAGGATGCCAGGTGTCCCAGGTAACGATAAATTTTTACGTTGGAGGCCGCCGGAACAATGGCACTGAGGAAAGAAACATTTGTACAAGTGGCAAAAAAATGGGGAATTTCCCGGAAGAAAATTTCCTTTAACCTGTAGACGGGCTGAATGGTCTTTCGGGTTCGATTTGTTGCCATCTTTTTAAATGGCGGCCAAAAACTTAAAACCCTTCTTTATGGAATAATGTCCGCATGAAAAGTAGCAAGAAATGTCCCGACGGGCTGACGGGCAACGCCGAGTGCCTTCGCTCCTTACAAAAATGGAGAAAGAATTAAGAAATATGGGGGAAAACCTCAAAAAAATTGAGGAAACAATAAGTTTCCAAGGATGCCAGGTGTCCCAGGTAACGATAAATTTTTACGTAGGAGGCCGCCGGAACAATGGCACTGAGGAAAGAAACATTTGTACAAGTGGCAAAAAAATGGGGAATTTCCCGGAAGAAAATTTCCTTTAACCTGAAGACGGGCTGAATGGTCTTTCGGGTTCGATTTGTTGCCATCTTTTTAAATGGCGGCCAAAAACTTAAAACCCTTCTTTATGGAATAATGTCCGCATGAAAAGTAGCAAGAAATGTCCCGACGGGCTGACGGGCAACGCCGAGTGCCTTCGCTCCTTACAAAAATGGAGAAAGAATTAAGAAATATGGGGGAAAACCTCAAAAAAATTGAGGAAACAATAAGTTTCCAAGGATGCCAGGTGTCCCAGGTAACGATAAATTTTTACGTTGGAGGCCGCCGGAACAATGGCACTGAGGAAAGAAACATTTGTACAAGTGGCAAAAAAATGGGGAATTTCCCGGAAGAAAATTTCCTTTAACCTGTAGACGGGCTGAATGGTCTTTCGGGTTCGATTTGTTGCCATCTTTTTAAATGGCGGCCAAAAACTTAAAACCCTTCTTTATGGAATAATGTCCGCATGAAAAGTAGCAAGAAATGTCCCGACGGGCTGACGGGCAACGCCGAGTGCCTTCGCTCCTTACAAAAATGGAGAAAGAATTAAGAAATATGGGGGAAAACCTCAAAAAAATTGAGGAAACAATAAGTTTCCAAGGATGCCTGGTGTCCCAGGTAACGATAAATTTTTACGTAGGAGGCCGCCGGAACAATGGCACTGAGGAAAGAAACATTTGTACAAGTGGCAAAAAAATGGGGAATTTCCCGGAAAAAAATTTCCTTTAACCTGTAGACGGGCTGAATGGTCTTTCGGGTTCGATTTGTTGCCATCTTTTTAAATGGCGGCCAAAAACTTAAAACCCTTCTTTATGGAATAATGTCCGCATGAAAATAAGCAAGAAATGTCCCGACGGGCTGACGGGCAACGCCGAGTGCCTTCGCTCCTTACAAAAATGGAGAAAGAATTAAGAAATATGGGGGAAATCCTCAAAAAAATTGAGGAAACAATAAGTTTCCAAGGATGCCAGGTGTCCCAGGTAACGATAAATTTTTACGTTGGAGGCCGCCGGAACAATGGCACTGAGGAAAGAAACATTTGTACAAGTGGCAAAAAAATGGGGAATTTCCCGGAAGAAAATTTCCTTTAACCTGTAGACGGGCTGAATGGTCTTTCGGGTTCGATTTGTTGCCATCTTTTTAAATGGCGGCCAAAAACTTAAAACCCTTCTTTATGGAATAATGTCCGCATGAAAATAAGCAAGAAATGTCCCGACGGGCTGACGGGCAACGCCGAGTGCCTTCGCTCCTTACAAAAATGGAGAAAGAATTAAGAAATATGGGGGAAATCCTCAAAAAAATTGAGGAAACAATAAGTTTCCAAGGATGCCAGGTGTCCCAGGTAACGATAAATTTTTACGTTGGAGGCTGCCGGAATAATGGCACTGAGGAAAGAAACATTTGTACAAGTGGCAAAAAATGGGGAATTTCCCGGAAGAAAATTTCCTTTAACCTGTAGACGGGCTGAATGGTCTTTCGGGTTCGATTTGTTGCCATCTTTTTAAATGGCGGCCAAAAACTTAAAACCCTTCTTTATGGAATAATATCCGCATGAAAAGTAGCAAGAAATGTCCCGACGGGCTGACGGGCAACGCCGAGTGCCTTCGCTCCTTACAAAAATGGAGAAAGAATTAAGAAATATGGGGGAAAACCTCAAAAAAATTGAGGAAACAATAAGTTTCCAAGGATGCCAGGTGTCCCAGGTAACGATAAATTTTTACGTTGGAGGCCGCCGGAACAATGGCACTGAGGAAAGAAACATTTGTACAAGTGGCAAAAAAATGGGGAATTTCCCGGAAAAAAAATTTCCTTTAACCTGTAGACGGGCTGAATGGTCTTTCGGGTTCGATTTGTTGCCATCTTTTTAAATGGCGGCCAAAAACTTAAAACCCTTCTTTATGGAATAATGTCCGCATGAAAATAAGCAAGAAATGTCCCGACGGGCTGACGGGCAACGCCGAGTGCCTTCGCTCCTTACAAAAATGGAGAAAGAATTAAGAAATATGGGGGAAATCCTCAAAAAAATTGAGGAAACAATAAGTTTCCAAGGATGCCAGGTGTCCCAGGTAACGATAAATTTTTACGTTGGAGGCTGCCGGAATAATGGCACTGAGGAAAGAAACATTTGTACAAGTGGCAAAAAATGGGGAATTTCCCGGAAGAAAATTTCCTTTAACCTGTAGACGGGCTGAATGGTCTTTCGGGTTCGATTTGTTGCCATCTTTTTAAATGGCGGCCAAAAACTTAAAACCCTTCTTTATGGAATAATATCCGCATGAAAAGTAGCAAGAAATGTCCCGACGGGCTGACGGGCAACGCCGAGTGCCTTCGCTCCTTACAAAAATGGAGAAAGAATTAAGAAATATGGGGGAAAACCTCAAAAAAATTGAGGAAACAATAAGTTTCCAAGGATGCCAGGTGTCCCAGGTAACGATAAATTTTTACGTTGGAGGCCGCCGGAACAATGGCACTGAGGAAAGAAACATTTGTACAAGTGGCAAAAAAATGGGGAATTTCCCGGAAAAAAAATTTCCTTTAACCTGTAGACGGGCTGAATGGTCTTTCGGGTTCGATTTGTTGCCATCTTTTTAAATGGCGGCCAAAAACTTAAAACCCTTCTTTATGGAATAATGTCCGCATGAAAATAAGCAAGAAATGTCCCGACGGGCTGACGGGCAACGCCGAGTGCCTTCGCTCCTTACAAAAATGGAGAAAGAATTAAGAAATATGGGGGAAAACCTCAAAAAAATTGAGGAAACAATAAGTTTCCAAGGATGCCAGGTGTCCCAGGTAACGATAAATTTTTACGTTGGAGGCCGCCGGAACAATGGCACTGAGGAAAGAAACATTTGTACAAGTGGCAAAAAAATGGGGAATTTCCCGGAAGAAAATTTCCTTTAACCTGTAGACGGGCTGAATGGTCTTTCGGGTTCGATTTGTTGCCATATTTTTAAATGGCGGCCAAAAACTTAAAACCCTTCTTTATGGAATAATTTCCGCATGAAAAGTAGCAAGAAATGTCCCGACGGGCTGACGGGCAACGCCGAGTGCCTTCGCTCCTTACAAAAATGGAGAAAGAATTAAGAAATATGGGGGAAAACCTCAAAAAAATTGAGGAAACAATAAGTTTCCAAGGATGCCAGGTGTCCCAGGTAACGATAAATTTTTACGTTGGAGGCCGCCGGAACAATGGCACTGAGGAAAGAAACATTTGTACAAGTGGCAAAAAAATGGGGAATTTCCCGGAAGAAAATTTCCTTTAACCTGTAGACGGGCTGAATGGTCTTTCGGGTTCGATTTGTTGCCATCTTTTTAAATGGCGGCCAAAAACTTAAAACCCTTCTTTATGGAATAATGTCCGCATGAAAAGTAGCAAGAAATGTCCCGACGGGCTGACGGGCAACGCCGAGTGCCTTCGCTCCTTACAAAAATGGAGAAAGAATTAAGAAATATGGGGGAAAACCTCAAAAAAATTGAGGAAACAATAAGTTTCCAAGGATGCCAGGTGTCCCAGGTAACGATAAATTTTTACGTAGGAGGCCGCCGGAACAATGGCACTGAGGAAAGAAACATTTGTACAAGTAGCAAAAAAATGGGGAATTTCCCGGAAGAAAATTTCCTTTAACCTGAAGACGGGCTGAATGGTCTTTCGGGTTCGATTTGTTGCCATCTTTTTAAATGGCGGCCAAAAACTTAAAACCCTTCTTTATGGAATAATGTCCGCATGAAAAGTAGCAAGAAATGTCCCGACGGGCTGACGGGCAACGCCGAGTGCCTTCGCTCCTTACAAAAATGGAGAAAGAATTAAGAAATATGGGGGAAAACCTCAAAAAAATTGAGGAAACAATAAGTTTCCAAGGATGCCAGGTGTCCCAGGTAACGATAAATTTTTACGTTGGAGGCCGCCGGAACAATGGCACTGAGGAAAGAAACATTTGTACAAGTGGCAAAAAAATGGGGAATTTCCCGGAAAAAAAATTTCCTTTAACCTGTAGACGGGCTGAATGGTCTTTCGGGTTCGATTTGTTGCCATCTTTTTAAATGGCGGCCAAAAACTTAAAACCCTTCTTTATGGAATAATGTCCGCATGAAAATAAGCAAGAAATGTCCCGACGGGCTGACGGGCAACGCCGAGTGCCTTCGCTCCTTACAAAAATGGAGAAAGAATTAAGAAATATGGGGGAAATCCTCAAAAAAATTGAGGAAACAATAAGTTTCCAAGGATGCCAGGTGTCCCAGGTAACGATAAATTTTTACGTTGGAGGCCGCCGGAACAATGGCACTGAGGAAAGAAACATTTGTACAAGTGGCAAAAAAATGGGGAATTTCCCGGAAGAAAATTTCCTTTAACCTGTAGACGGGCTGAATGGTCTTTCGGGTTCGATTTGTTGCCATCTTTTTAAATGGCGGCCAAAAACTTAAAACCCTTCTTTAACGAATAATTTCCGCATGAAAAGTAGCAAGAAATGTCCCGACGGGCTGACGGGCAACGCCGAGTGCCTTCGCTCCTTACAAAAATGGAGAAAGAATTAAGAAATATGGGGGAAAACCTCAAAAAAATTGAGGAAACAATAAGTTTCCAAGGATGCCAGGTGTCCCAGGTAACGATAAATTTTTACGTTGGAGGCCGCCGGAACAATGGCACTGAGGAAAGAAACATTTGTACAAGTGGCAAAAAAATGGGGAATTTCCCGGAAGAAAATTTCCTTTAACCTGTAGACGGGCTGAATGGTCTTTCGGGTTCGATTTGTTGCCATATTTTTAAATGGCGGCCAAAAACTTAAAACCCTTCTTTATGGAATAATTTCCGCATGAAAAGTAGCAAGAAATGTCCCGACGGGCTGACGGGCAACGCCGAGTGCCTTCGCTCCTTACAAAAATGGAGAAAGAATTAAGAAATATGGGGGAAAACCTCAAAAAAATTGAGGAAACAATAAGTTTCCAAGGATGCCAGGTGTCCCAGGTAACGATAAATTTTTACGTTGGAGGCCGCCGGAACAATGGCACTGAGGAAAGAAACATTTGTACAAGTGGCAAAAAAATGGGGAATTTCCCGGAAGAAAATTTCCTTTAACCTGTAGACGGGCTGAATGGTCTTTCGGGTTCGATTTGTTGCCATCTTTTTAAATGGCGGCCAAAAACTTAAAACCCTTCTTTATGGAATAATGTCCGCATGAAAATAAGCAAGAAATGTCCCGACGGGCTGACGGGCAACGCCGAGTGCCTTCGCTCCTTACAAAAATGGAGAAAGAATTAAGAAATATGGGGGAAATCCTCAAAAAAATTGAGGAAACAATAAGTTTCCAAGGATGCCAGGTGTCCCAGGTAACGATAAATTTTTACGTTGGAGGCCGCCGGAACAATGGCACTGAGGAAAGAAACATTTGTACAAGTGGCAAAAAAATGGGGAATTTCCCGGAAGAAAATTTCCTTTAACCTGTAGACGGGCTGAATGGTCTTTCGGGTTCGATTTGTTGCCATCTTTTTAAATGGCGGCCAAAAACTTAAAACCCTTCTTTAACGAATAATTTCCGCATGAAAAGTAGCAAGAAATGTCCCGACGGGCTGACGGGCAACGCCGAGTGCCTTCGCTCCTTACAAAAATGGAGAAAGAATTAAGAAATATGGGGGAAAACCTCAAAAAAATTGAGGAAACAATAAGTTTCCAAGGATGCCAGGTGTCCCAGGTAACGATAAATTTTTACGTTGGAGGCCGCCGGAACAATGGCACTGAGGAAAGAAACATTTGTACAAGTGGCAAAAAAATGGGGAATTTCCCGGAAGAAAATTTCCTTTAACCTGTAGACGGGCTGAATGGTCTTTCGGGTTCGATTTGTTGCCATATTTTTAAATGGCGGCCAAAAACTTAAAACCCTTCTTTATGGAATAATTTCCGCATGAAAAGTAGCAAGAAATGTCCCGACGGGCTGACGGGCAACGCCGAGTGCCTTCGCTCCTTACAAAAATGGAGAAAGAATTAAGAAATATGGGGGAAAACCTCAAAAAAATTGAGGAAACAATAAGTTTCCAAGGATGCCAGGTGTCCCAGGTAACGATAAATTTTTACGTTGGAGGCCGCCGGAACAATGGCACTGAGGAAAGAAACATTTGTACAAGTGGCAAAAAAATGGGGAATTTCCCGGAAGAAAATTTCCTTTAACCTGTAGACGGGCTGAATGGTCTTTCGGGTTCGATTTGTTGCCATCTTTTTAAATGGCGGCCAAAAACTTAAAACCCTTCTTTATGGAATAATGTCCGCATGAAAAGTAGCAAGAAATGTCCCGACGGGCTGACGGGCAACGCCGAGTGCCTTCGCTCCTTACAAAAATGGAGAAAGAATTAAGAAATATGGGGGAAAACCTCAAAAAAATTGAGGAAACAATAAGTTTCCAAGGATGCCAGGTGTCCCAGGTAACGATAAATTTTTACGTAGGAGGCCGCCGGAACAATGGCACTGAGGAAAGAAACATTTGTACAAGTGGCAAAAAAATGGGGAATTTCCCGGAAGAAAATTTCCTTTAACCTGAAGACGGGCTGAATGGTCTTTCGGGTTCGATTTGTCGCCATCTTTTTAAATGGCGGCCAAAAACTTAAAACCCTTCTTTATGGAATAATGTCCGCATGAAAAGTAGCAAGAAATGTCCCGACGGGCTGACGGGCAACGCCGAGTGCCTTCGCTCCTTACAAAAATGGAGAAAGAATTAAGAAATATGGGGGAAATCCTCAAAAAAATTGAGGAAACAATAAGTTTCGAAGGATGCCAGGTGTCCCAGGTAACGATAAATTTTTACGTTGGAGGCTGCCGGAATAATGGCACTGAGGAAAGAAACATTTGTACAAGTGGCAAAAAATGGGGAATTTCCCGGAAGAAAATTTCCTTTAACCTGTAGACGGGCTGAATGGTCTTTCGGGTTCGATTTGTTGCCATCTTTTTAAATGGCGGCCAAAAACTTAAAACCCTTCTTTATGGAATAATGTCCGCATGAAAAGTAGCAAGAAATGTCCCGACGGGCTGACGGGCAACGCCGAGTGCCTTCGCTCCTTACAAAAATGGAGAAAGAATTAAGAAATATGGGGGAAAACCTCAAAAAAATTGAGGAAACAATAAGTTTCCAAGGATGCCAGGTGTCCCAGGTAACGATAAATTTTTACGTTGGAGGCCGCCGGAACAATGGCACTGAGGAAAGAAACATTTGTACAAGTGGCAAAAAAATGGGGAATTTCCCGGAAAAAAAATTTCCTTTAACCTGTAGACGGGCTGAATGGTCTTTCGGGTTCGATTTGTTGCCATCTTTTTAAATGGCGGCCAAAAACTTAAAACCCTTCTTTATGGAATAATGTCCGCATGAAAATAAGCAAGAAATGTCCCGACGGGCTGACGGGCAACGCCGAGTGCCTTCGCTCCTTACAAAAATGGAGAAAGAATTAAGAAATATGGGGGAAATCCTCAAAAAAATTGAGGAAACAATAAGTTTCCAAGGATGCCAGGTGTCCCAGGTAACGATAAATTTTTACGTTGGAGGCTGCCGGAATAATGGCACTGAGGAAAGAAACATTTGTACAAGTGGCAAAAAAATGGGGAATTTCCCGGAAGAAAATTTCCTTTAACCTGTAGACGGGCTGAATGGTCTTTCGGGTTCGATTTGTTGCCATCTTTTTAAATGGCGGCCAAAAACTTAAAACCCTTCTTTATGGAATAATTTCCGCATGAAAAGTAGCAAGAAATGTCCCGACGGGCTGACGGGCAACGCCGAGTGCCTTCGCTCCTTACAAAAATGGAGAAAGAATTAAGAAATATGGGGGAAAACCTCAAAAAAATTGAGGAAACAATAAGTTTCCAAGGATGCCAGGTGTCCCAGGTAACGATAAATTTTTACGTTGGAGGCCGCCGGAACAATGGCACTGAGGAAAGAAACATTTGTACAAGTGGCAAAAAAATGGGGAATTTGCCGGAAGAAAATTTCCTTTAACCTGTAGACGGGCTGAATGGTCTTTCGGGTTCGATTTGTTGCCATCTTTTTAAATGGCGGCCAAAAACTTAAAACCCTTCTTTATGGAATAATGTCCGCATGAAAAGTAGCAAGAAATGTCCCGACGGGCTGACGGGCAACGCCGAGTGCCTTCGCTCCTTACAAAAATGGAGAAAGAATTAAGAAATATGGGGGAAAACCTCAAAAAAATTGAGGAAACAATAAGTTTCCAAGGATGCCAGGTGTCCCAGGTAACGATAAATTTTTACGTTGGAGGCCGCCGGAACAATGGCACTGAGGAAAGAAACATTTGTACAAGTGGCAAAAAAATGGGGAATTTCCCGGAAGAAAATTTCCTTTAACCTGTAGACGGGCTGAATGGTCTTTCGGGTTCGATTTGTTGCCATCTTTTTAAATGGCGGCCAAAAACTTAAAACCCTTCTTTAACGAATAATTTCCGCATGAAAAGTAGCAAGAAATGTCCCGACGGGCTGACGGGCAACGCCGAGTGCCTTCGCTCCTTACAAAAATGGAGAAAGAATTAAGAAATATGGGGGAAAACCTCAAAAAAATTGAGGAAACAATAAGTTTCCAAGGATGCCAGGTGTCCCAGGTAACGATAAATTTTTACGTTGGAGGCTGCCGGAATAATGGCACTGAGGAAAGAAACATTTGTACAAGTGGCAAAAAATGGGGAATTTCCCGGAATAAAATTTCCTTTAACCTGTAGACGGGCTCAATGGTCTTTCGGGTTCGATTTGTTGCCATCTTTTTAAATGGCGGCCAAAAACTTAAAACCCTTCTTTATGGAATAATGTCCGCATGAAAAGTAGCAAGAAATGTCCCGACGGGCTGACGGGCAACGCCGAGTGCCTTCGCTCCTTACAAAAATGGAGAAAGAATTAAGAAATATGGGGGAAAACCTCAAAAAAATTGAGGAAACAATAAGTTTCCAAGGATGCCAGGTGTCCCAGGTAACGATAAATTTTTACGTTGGAGGCCGCCGGAACAATGGCACTGAGGAAAGAAACATTTGTACAAGTGGCACAAAAATGGGGAATTTCCCGGAAAAAAAATTTCCTTTAACCTGTAGACGGGCTGAATGGTCTTTCGGGTTCGATTTGTTGCCATCTTTTTAAATGGCGGCCAAAAACTTAAAACCCTTCTTTATGGAATAATGTCCGCATGAAAATAAGCAAGAAATGTCCCGACGGGCTGACGGGCAACGCCGAGTGCCTTCGCTCCTTACAAAAATGGAGAAAGAATTAAGAAATATGGGGGAAAACCTCAAAAAAATTGAGGAAACAATAAGTTTCCAAGGATGCCAGGTGTCCCAGGTAACGATAAATTTTTACGTTGGAGGCCGCCGGAACAATGGCACTGAGGAAAGAAACATTTGTACAAGTGGCAAAAAAATGGGGAATTTCCCGGAAAAAAAATTTCCTTTAACCTGTAGACGGGCTGAATGGTCTTTCGGGTTCGATTTGTTGCCATCTTTTTAAATGGCGGCCAAAAACTTAAAACCCTTCTTTATGGAATAATGTCCGCATGAAAATAAGCAAGAAATGTCCCGACGGGCTGACGGGCAACGCCGAGTGCCTTCGCTCCTTACAAAAATGGAGAAAGAATTAAGAAATATGGGGGAAATCCTCAAAAAAATTGAGGAAACAATAAGTTTCCAAGGATGCCAGGTGTCCCAGGTAACGATAAATTTTTACGTTGGAGGCCGCCGGAACAATGGCACTGAGGAAAGAAACATTTGTACAAGTGGCAAAAAAATGGGGAATTTCCCGGAAGAAAATTTCCTTTAACCTGTAGACGGGCTGAATGGTCTTTCGGGTTCGATTTGTTGCCATCTTTTTAAATGGCGGCCAAAAACTTAAAACCCTTCTTTATGGAATAATTTCCGCATGAAAAGTAGCAAGAAATGTCCCGACGGGCTGACGGGCAACGCCGAGTGCCTTCGCTCCTTACAAAAATGGAGAAAGAATTAAGAAATATGGGGGAAAACCTCAAAAAAATTGAGGAAACAATAAGTTTCCAAGGATGCCAGGTGTCCCAGGTAACGATAAATTTTTACGTTGGAGGCCGCCGGAACAATGGCACTGAGGAAAGAAACATTTGTACAAGTGGCAAAAAAATGGGGAATTTCCCGGAAAAAAAATTTCCTTTAACCTGTAGACGGGCTGAATGGTCTTTCGGGTTCGATTTGTTGCCATCTTTTTAAATGGCGGCCAAAAACTTAAAACCCTTCTTTATGGAATAATGTCCGCATGAAAAGTAGCAAGAAATGTCCCGACGGGCTGACGGGCAACGCCGAGTGCCTTCGCTCCTTACAAAAATGGAGAAAGAATTAAGAAATATGGGGGAAAACCTCAAAAAAATTGAGGAAACAATAAGTTTCCAAGGATGCCAGGTGTCCCAGGTAACGATAAATTTTTACGTTGGAGGCTGCCGGAATAATGGCACTGAGGAAAGAAACATTTGTACAAGTGGCAAAAAATGGGGAATTTCCCGGAATAAAATTTCCTTTAACCTGTAGACGGGCTCAATGGTCTTTCGGGTTCGATTTGTTGCCATCTTTTTAAATGGCGGCCAAAAACTTAAAACCCTTCTTTATGGAATAATGTCCGCATGAAAAGTAGCAAGAAATGTCCCGACGGGCTGACGGGCAACGCCGAGTGCCTTCGCTCCTTACAAAAATGGAGAAAGAATTAAGAAATATGGGGGAAAACCTCAAAAAAATTGAGGAAACAATAAGTTTCCAAGGATGCCAGGTGTCCCAGGTAACGATAAATTTTTACGTTGGAGGCCGCCGGAACAATGGCACTGAGGAAAGAAACATTTGTACAAGTGGCACAAAAATGGGGAATTTCCCGGAAAAAAAATTTCCTTTAACCTGTAGACGGGCTGAATGGTCTTTCGGGTTCGATTTGTTGCCATCTTTTTAAATGGCGGCCAAAAACTTAAAACCCTTCTTTATGGAATAATGTCCGCATGAAAATAAGCAAGAAATGTCCCGACGGGCTGACGGGCAACGCCGAGTGCCTTCGCTCCTTACAAAAATGGAGAAAGAATTAAGAAATATGGGGGAAAACCTCAAAAAAATTGAGGAAACAATAAGTTTCCAAGGATGCCAGGTGTCCCAGGTAACGATAAATTTTTACGTTGGAGGCCGCCGGAACAATGGCACTGAGGAAAGAAACATTTGTACAAGTGGCAAAAAAATGGGGAATTTCCCGGAAAAAAAATTTCCTTTAACCTGTAGACGGGCTGAATGGTCTTTCGGGTTCGATTTGTTGCCATCTTTTTAAATGGCGGCCAAAAACTTAAAACCCTTCTTTATGGAATAATGTCCGCATGAAAATAAGCAAGAAATGTCCCGACGGGCTGACGGGCAACGCCGAGTGCCTTCGCTCCTTACAAAAATGGAGAAAGAATTAAGAAATATGGGGGAAAACCTCAAAAAAATTGAGGAAACAATAAGTTTCCAAGGATGCCAGGTGTCCCAGGTAACGATAAATTTTTACGTTGGAGGCCGCCGGAACAATGGCACTGAGGAAAGAAACATTTGTACAAGTGGCAAAAAAATGGGGAATTTCCCGGAAGAAAATTTCCTTTAACCTGTAGACGGGCTGAATGGTCTTTCGGGTTCGATTTGTTGCCATCTTTTTAAATGGCGGCCAAAAACTTAAAACCCTTCTTTATGGAATAATTTCCGCATGAAAAGTAGCAAGAAATGTCCCGACGGGCTGACGGGCAACGCCGAGTGCCTTCGCTCCTTACAAAAATGGAGAAAGAATTAAGAAATATGGGGGAAAACCTCAAAAAAATTGAGGAAACAATAAGTTTCCAAGGATGCCAGGTGTCCCAGGTAACGATAAATTTTTACGTTGGAGGCCGCCGGAACAATGGCACTGAGGAAAGAAACATTTGTACAAGTGGCAAAAAAATGGGGAATTTCCCGGAAAAAAAATTTCCTTTAACCTGTAGACGGGCTGAATGGTCTTTCGGGTTCGATTTGTTGCCATCTTTTTAAATGGCGGCCAAAAACTTAAAACCCTTCTTTATGGAATAATGTCCGCATGAAAAGTAGCAAGAAATGTCCCGACGGGCTGACGGGCAACGCCGAGTGCCTTCGCTCCTTACAAAAATGGAGAAAGAATTAAGAAATATGGGGGAAAACCTCAAAAAAATTGAGGAAACAATAAGTTTCCAAGGATGCCAGGTGTCCCAGGTAACGATAAATTTTTACGTTGGAGGCCGCCGGAACAATGGCACTGAGGAAAGAAACATTTGTACAAGTGGCAAAAAAATGGGGAATTTCCCGGAAAAAAAATTTCCTTTAACCTGTAGACGGGCTGAATGGTCTTTCGGGTTCGATTTGTTGCCATCTTTTTAAATGGCGGCCAAAAACTTAAAACCCTTCTTTATGGAATAATGTCCGCATGAAAAGTAGCAAGAAATGTCCCGACGGGCTGACGGGCAACGCCGAGTGCCTTCGCTCCTTACAAAAATGGAGAAAGAATTAAGAAATATGGGGGAAAACCTCAAAAAAATTGAGGAAACAATAAGTTTCCAAGGATGCCAGGTGTCCCAGGTAACGATAAATTTTTACGTTGGAGGCCGCCGGAACAATGGCACTGAGGAAAGAAACATTTGTACAAGTGGCAAAAAAATGGGGAATTTCCCGGAAAAAAAATTTCCTTTAACCTGTAGACGGGCTGAATGGTCTTTCGGGTTCGTTTTGTTGCCATCTTTTTAAATGGCGGCCAAAAACTTAAAACCCTTCTTTATGGAATAATGTCCGCATGAAAATAAGCAAGAAATGTCCCGACGGGCTGACGGGCAACGCCGAGTGCCTTCGCTCCTTACAAAAATGGAGAAAGAATTGAGAAATATGGGGGAAAACCTCAAAAAAATTGAGGAAACAATAAGTTTCCAAGGATGCCAGGTGTCCCAGGTAACGATAAATTTTTACGTTGGAGGCCGCCGGAACAATGGCACTGAGGAAAGAAACATTTGTACAAGTGGCAAAAAAATGGGGAATTTCCCGGGAAAAAAATTTCCTTTAACCTGTAGACGGGCTGAATGGTCTTTCGGGTTCGTTTTGTTGCCATCTTTTTAAATGGCGGCCAAAAACTTAAAACCCTTCTTTATGGAATAATGTCCGCATGAAAATAAGCAAGAAATGTCCCGACGGGCTGACGGGCAACGCCGAGTGCCTTCGCTCCTTACAAAAATGGAGAAAGTATTAAGAAATATGGGGGAAAACCTCAAAAAAATTGAGGAAACAATAAGTTTCCAAGGATGCCAGGTGTCCCAGGTAACGATAAATTTTTACGTTGGAGGCCGCCGGAACAATGGCACTGAGGAAAGAAACATTTGTACAAGTGGCAAAAAAATGGGGAATTTCCCGGAAAAAAAATTTCCTTTAACCTGTAGACGGGCTGAATGGTCTTTCGGGTTCGATTTGTTGCCATCTTTTTAAATGGCGGCCAAAAACTTAAAACCCTTCTTTATGGAATAATGTCCGCATGAAAAGTAGCAAGAAATGTCCCGACGGGCTGACGGGCAACGCCGAGTGCCTTCGCTCCTTACAAAAATGGAGAAAGAATTAAGAAATATGGGGGAAAACCTCAAAAAAATTGAGGAAACAATAAGTTTCCAAGGATGCCAGGTGTCCCAGGTAACGATAAATTTTTACGTTGGAGGCCGCCGGAACAATGGCACTGAGGAAAGAAACATTTGTACAAGTGGCAAAAAAATGGGGAATTTCCCGGAAAAAAAATTTCCTTTAACCTGTAGACGGGCTGAATGGTCTTTCGGGTTCGATTTGTTGCCATCTTTTTAAATGGCGGCCAAAAACTTAAAACCCTTCTTTATGGAATAATGTCCGCATGAAAAGTAGCAAGAAATGTCCCGACGGGCTGACGGGCAACGCCGAGTGCCTTCGCTCCTTACAAAAATGGAGAAAGAATTAAGAAATATGGGGGAAAACCTCAAAAAAATTGAGGAAACAATAAGTTTCCAAGGATGCCAGGTGTCCCAGGTAACGATAAATTTTTACGTTGGAGGCCGCCGGAATAATGGCACTGAGGAAAGAAACATTTGTACAAGTGGCAAAAAATGGGGAATTTCCCGGAAGAAAATTTCCTTTAACCTGTAGACGGGCTGAATGGTCTTTCGGGTTCGATTTGTTGCCATCTTTTTAAATGGCGGCCAAAAACTTAAAACCCTTCTTTATGGAATAATGTCCGCATGAAAAGTAGCAAGAAATGTCCCGACGGGCTGACGGGCAACGCCGAGTGCCTTCGCTCCTTACAAAAATGGAGAAAGAATTAAGAAATATGGGGGAAAACCTCAAAAAAATTGAGGAAACAATAAGTTTCCAAGGATGCCAGGTGTCCCAGGTAACGATAAATTTTTACGTTGGAGGCCGCCGGAACAATGGCACTGAGGAAAGAAACATTTGTACAAGTGGCAAAAAAATGGGGAATTTCCCGGAAAAAAAATTTCCTTTAACCTGTAGACGGGCTGAATGGTCTTTCGGGTTCGATTTGTTGCCATCTTTTTAAATGGCGGCCAAAAACTTAAAACCCTTCTTTATGGAATAATGTCCGCATGAAAAGTAGCAAGAAATGTCCCGACGGGCTGACGGGCAACGCCGAGTGCCTTCGCTCCTTACAAAAATGGAGAAAGAATTAAGAAATATGGGGGAAAACCTCAAAAAAATTGAGGAAACAATAAGTTTCCAAGGATGCCAGGTGTCCCAGGTAACGATAAATTTTTACGTTGGAGGCCGCCGGAACAATGGCACTGAGGAAAGAAACATTTGTACAAGTGGCAAAAAAATGGGGAATTTCCCGGAAAAAAAATTTCCTTTAACCTGTAGACGGGCTGAATGGTCTTTCGGGTTCGTTTTGTTGCCATCTTTTTAAATGGCGGCCAAAAACTTAAAACCCTTCTTTATGGAATAATGTCCGCATGAAAATAAGCAAGAAATGTCCCGACGGGCTGACGGGCAACGCCGAGTGCCTTCGCTCCTTACAAAAATGGAGAAAGAATTGAGAAATATGGGGGAAAACCTCAAAAAAATTGAGGAAACAATAAGTTTCCAAGGATGCCAGGTGTCCCAGGTAACGATAAATTTTTACGTTGGAGGCCGCCGGAACAATGGCACTGAGGAAAGAAACATTTGTACAAGTGGCAAAAAAATGGGGAATTTCCCGGAAAAAAAATTTCCTTTAACCTGTAGACGGGCTGAATGGTCTTTCGGGTTCGTTTTGTTGCCATCTTTTTAAATGGCGGCCAAAAACTTAAAACCCTTCTTTATGGAATAATGTCCGCATGAAAATAAGCAAGAAATGTCCCGACGGGCTGACGGGCAACGCCGAGTGCCTTCGCTCCTTACAAAAATGGAGAAAGAATTAAGAAATATGGGGGAAAACCTCAAAAAAATTGAGGAAACAATAAGTTTCCAAGGATGCCAGGTGTCCCAGGTAACGATAAATTTTTACGTTGGAGGCCGCCGGAACAATGGCACTGAGGAAAGAAACATTTGTACAAGTGGCAAAAAAATGGGGAATTTCCCGGAAAAAAAATTTCCTTTAACCTGTAGACGGGCTGAATGGTCTTTCGGGTTCGATTTGTTGCCATCTTTTTAAATGGCGGCCAAAAACTTAAAACCCTTCTTTATGGAATAATGTCCGCATGAAAAGTAGCAAGAAATGTCCCGACGGGCTGACGGGCAACGCCGAGTGCCTTCGCTCCTTACAAAAATGGAGAAAGAATTAAGAAATATGGGGGAAAACCTCAAAAAAATTGAGGAAACAATAAGTTTCCAAGGATGCCAGGTGTCCCAGGTAACGATAAATTTTTACGTTGGAGGCCGCCGGAACAATGGCACTGAGGAAAGAAACATTTGTACAAGTGGCAAAAAAATGGGGAATTTCCCGGAAAAAAAATTTCCTTTAACCTGTAGACGGGCTGAATGGTCTTTCGGGTTCGATTTGTTGCCATCTTTTTAAATGGCGGCCAAAAACTTAAAACCCTTCTTTATGGAATAATGTCCGCATGAAAAGTAGCAAGAAATGTCCCGACGGGCTGACGGGCAACGCCGAGTGCCTTCGCTCCTTACAAAAATGGAGAAAGAATTAAGAAATATGGGGGAAAACCTCAAAAAATTGAGGAAACAATAAGTTTCCAAGGATGCCAGGTGTCCCAGGTAACGATAAATTTTTACGTTGGAGGCCGCCGGAACAATGGCACTGAGGAAAGAAACATTTGTACAAGTGGCAAAAAAATGGGGAATTTCCCGGAAAAAAAATTTCCTTTAACCTGTAGACGGGCTGAATGGTCTTTCGGGTTCGTTTTGTTGCCATCTTTTTAAATGGCGGCCAAAAACTTAAAACCCTTCTTTATGGAATAATGTCCGCATGAAAATAAGCAAGAAATGTCCCGACGGGCTGACGGGCAACGCCGAGTGCCTTCGCTCCTTACAAAAATGGAGAAAGAATTAAGAAATATGGGGGAAATCCTCAAAAAAATTGAGGAAACAATAAGTTTCCAAGGATGCCAGGTGTCCCAGGTAACGATAAATTTTTACGTTGGA
Organism: Phalangium opilio; assembly: GCF_054372755.1. Classification (NCBI taxonomy): domain Eukaryota; kingdom Metazoa; phylum Arthropoda; class Arachnida; order Opiliones; family Phalangiidae; genus Phalangium; species Phalangium opilio. The sequence goes on along the minus strand of NW_028324162.1, from coordinate 2,333,474 downwards.
GGCCGCCAGAATAATGGCACTGAGGAAAAAAATATTTGTACAAGTGGCAAAAAATGGGGAATTTCCCGGAAGAAAATTTCCTTTAACCTGTAGACGGGCTGAATGGTCTTTCGGGTTCGATTTGTTGCCATCTTTTTAAATGGCGGCCAAAAACTTAAAACCCTTCTTTATGGAATAATGTCCGCATGAAAAGTAGCAAGAAATGTCCCGACGGGCTGACGGGCAACGCCGAGTGCCTTCGCTCCTTACAAAAATGGAGAAAGAATTAAGAAATATGGGGGAAAACCTCAAAAAAATTGAGGAAACAATAAGTTTCCAAGGATGCCAGGTGTCCCAGGTAACGATAAATTTTTACGTTGGAGGCCGCCGGAACAATGGCACTGAGGAAAGAAACATTTGTACAAGTGGCAAAAAAATGGGGAATTTCCCGGAAAAAAAATTTCCTTTAACCTGTAGACGGGCTGAATGGTCTTTCGGGTTCGTTTTGTTGCCATCTTTTTAAATGGCGGCCAAAAACTTAAAACCCTTCTTTATGGAATAATGTCCGCATGAAAATAAGCAAGAAATGTCCCGACGGGCTGACGGGCAACGCCGAGTGCCTTCGCTCCTTACAAAAATGGAGAAAGAATTAAGAAATATGGGGGAAATCCTCAAAAAAATTGAGGAAACAATAAGTTTCCAAGGATGCCAGGTGTCCCAGGTAACGATAAATTTTTACGTTGGAGGCCGCCAGAATAATGGCACTGAGGAAAAAAATATTTGTACAAGTGGCAAAAAATGGGGAATTTCCCGGAAGAAAATTTCCTTTAACCTGTAGACGGGCTGAATGGTCTTTCGGGTTCGATTTGTTGCCATCTTTTTAAATGGCGGCCAAAAACTTAAAACCCTTCTTTATGGAATAATGTCCGCATGAAAAGTAGCAAGAAATGTCCCGACGGGCTGACGGGCAACGCCGAGTGCCTTCGCTCCTTACAAAAATGGAGAAAGAATTAAGAAATATGGGGGAAAACCTCAAAAAAATTGAGGAAACAATAAGTTTCCAAGGATGCCAGGTGTCCCAGGTAACGATAAATTTTTACGTTGGAGGCCGCCGGAATAATGGCACTGAGGAAAGAAACATTTGTACAAGTGGCAAAAAATGGGGAATTTCCCGGAAGAAAATTTCCTTTAACCTGTAGACGGGCTGAATGGTCTTTCGGGTTCGATTTGTTGCCATCTTTTTAAATGGCGGCCAAAAACTTAAAACCCTTCTTTATGGAATAATGTCCGCATGAAAAGTAGCAAGAAATGTCCCGACGGGCTGACGGGCAACGCCGAGTGCCTTCGCTCCTTACAAAAATGGAGAAAGAATTAAGAAATATGGGGGAAAACCTCAAAAAAATTGAGGAAACAATAAGTTTCCAAGGATGCCAGGTGTCCCAGGTAACGATAAATTTTTACGTTGGAGGCCGCCGGAACAATGGCACTGAGGAAAGAAACATTTGTACAAGTGGCAAAAAAATGGGGAATTTCCCAAAAAAAAAATTTCCTTTAACCAGTAGACGGGCTGAATGGTCTTTCGGGTTCGATTTGTTGCCATCTTTTTAAATGGCGGCCAAAAACTTAAAACCCTTCTTTATGGAATAATGTCAGGTAACGATAAATTTTTACGTTGGAGGCCGCCGGAATAATGGCACTGAGGAAACAAACATTTGTACAAGTGGCAAAAAATGGGGAATTTCCCGGAAGAAAATTTCCTTTAACCTGTAGACGGGCTGAATGGTCGTTCGGGTTCGATTTGTTGCCATCTTTTTAAATGGCGGCCAAAAACTTAAAACCCTTCTTTATGGAATAATGTCCGCATGAAAAGTAGCAAGAAATGTCCCGACGGGCTGACGGGCAACGCCGAGTGCCTTCGCTCCTTACAAAAATGGAGAAAGAATTAAGAAATATGGGGGAAAACCTCAAAAAAATTGAGGAAACAATAAGTTTCCAAGGATGCCAGGTGTCCCAGGTAACGATAAATTTTTACGTTGGAGGCCGCCGGAACAATGGCACTGAGGAAAGAAACATTTGTACAAGTGGCAAAAAAATGGGGAATTTCCCGGAAAAAAAAATTCCTTTAACCTGTAGACGGGCTAAATGGTCTTTCGGGTTCGATTTGTTGCCATCTTTTTAAATGGCGGCCAAAAACTTAAAACCCTTCTTTATCGAATAATGTCCGCATCAAAATAAGCAAGAAATGTCCCGACGGGCTGACGGGCAACGCCGAGTGCCTTCGCTCCTTACAAAAATGGAGAAAGAATTAAGAAATATGGGGGAAATCCTCAAAAAAATTGAGGAAACAATTAGTTTCCAAGGATGCCAGGTGTCCCAGGTAACGATAAATTTTTACGTTGCAGGCCGCCGGAATAATGGCACTGAGGAAAGAAACATTTGTACAAGTGGCAAAAAATGGGGAATTTCCCGGAAGAAAATTTCCTTTAACCTGTAGACGGGCTGAATGGTCTTTCGGGTTCGATTTGTTGCCATCTTTTTAAATGGCGGCCAAAAACTTAAAACCCTTCTTTATGGAATAATGTCCGCATGAAAATAAGCAACAAATGTCCCGACGGGCTGACGGGCAACGCCGAGTGCCTTCGCTCCTTACAAAAATGGAGAAAGAATTAAGAAATATGGGGGAAAACCTCAAAAAAATTGAGGAAACAATAAGTTTCCAAGGATGCCAGGTGTCCCAGGTAACGATAAATTTTTACGTTGGAGGCCGCCGGAACAATGGCACTGAGGAAAGAAACATTTGTACAAGTGGCAAAAAAATGGGGAATTTCCCAAAAAAAAAATTTCCTTTAACCAGTAGACGGGCTGAATGGTCTTTCGGGTTCGATTTGTTGCCATCTTTTTAAATGGCGGCCAAAAACTTAAAACCCTTCTTTATGGAATAATGTCAGGTAACGATAAATTTTTACGTTGGAGGCCGCCGGAATAATGGCACTGAGGAAAGAAACATTTGTACAAGTGGCAAAAAATGGGGAATTTCCCGGAAGAAAATTTCCTTTAACCTGTAGACGGGCTGAATGGTCGTTCGGGTTCGATTTGTTGCCATCTTTTTAAATGGCGGCCAAAAACTTAAAACCCTTCTTTATGGAATAATGTCCGCATGAAAAGTAGCAAGAAATGTCCCGACGGGCTGACGGGCAACGCCGAGTGCCTTCGCTCCTTACAAAAATGGAGAAAGAATTAAGAAATATGGGGGAAAACCTCAAAAAAATTGAGGAAACAATAAGTTTCCAAGGATGCCAGGTGTCCCAGGTAACGATAAATTTTTACGTTGGAGGCCGCCGGAACAATGGCACTGAGGAAAGAAACATTTGTACAAGTGGCAAAAAAATGGGGAATTTCCCGGAAAAAAAAATTCCTTTAACCTGTAGACGGGCTAAATGGTCTTTCGGGTTCGATTTGTTGCCATCTTTTTAAATGGCGGCCAAAAACTTAAAACCCTTCTTTATCGAATAATGTCCGCATCAAAATAAGCAAGAAATGTCCCGACGGGCTGACGGGCAACGCCGAGTGCCTTCGCTCCTTACAAAAATGGAGAAAGAATTAAGAAATATGGGGGAAATCCTCAAAAAAATTGAGGAAACAATTAGTTTCCAAGGATGCCAGGTGTCCCAGGTAACGATAAATTTTTACGTTGCAGGCCGCCGGAATAATGGCACTGAGGAAAGAAACATTTGTACAAGTGGCAAAAAATGGGGAATTTCCCGGAAGAAAATTTCCTTTAACCTGTAGACGGGCTGAATGGTCTTTCGGGTTCGATTTGTTGCCATCTTTTTAAATGGCGGCCAAAAACTTAAAACCCTTCTTTATGGAATAATGTCCGCATGAAAATAAGCAACAAATGTCCCGACGGGCTGACGGGCAACGCCGAGTGCCTTCGCTCCTTACAAAAATGGAGAAAGAATTAAGAAATATGGGGGAAAACCTCAAAAAAATTGAGGAAACAATAAGTTTCCAAGGATGCCAGGTGTCCCAGGTAACGATAAATTTTTACGTTGGAGGCCGCCGGAACAATGGCACTGAGGAAAGAAACATTTGTACAAGTGGCAAAAAATGGGGAATTTCCCGGAAAAAAAATTTCCTTTAACCTGTAGACGGGCTGAATGGTCTTTCGGGTTCGATTTGTTGCCATCTTTTTAAATGGCGGCCAAAAACTTAAAACCCTTCTCTATGGAATAATGTCCGCATGAAAATAAGCAAGAAATGTCCCGACGGGCTGACGGGCAACGCCGAGTGCCTTCGCTCCTTACAAAAATGGAGAAAGAATTAAGAAATATGGGGGAAATTCTCAAAAAAATTGAGGAAACAATAAGTTTCCAAGGATGCCAGGTGTCCCAGGTAACGATAAATTTTTGCGTTGGAGGCCGCCGGAACAATGGCACTGAGGAAAGAAACATTTGTACAAGTGGCAAAAAAATGGGGAATTTCCCGGAAGAAAATTTCCTTTAACCTGTAGACGGGCTGAATGGTCTTTCGGGTTCGATTTGTTGCCATCTTTTTAAATGGCGGCCAAAAACTTAAAACCCTTCTTTATGGAATAATTTCCGCATGAAAAGTAGCAAGAAATGTCCCGACGGGCTGACGGGCAACGCCGAGTGCCTTCGCTCCTTACAAAAATGGAGAAAGAATTAAGAAATATGGGGGAAAACCTCAAAAAAATTGAGGAAACAATAAGTTTCCAAGGATGCCAGGTGTCCCAGGTAACGATAAATTTTTACGTTGGAGGCCGCCGGAACAATGGCACTGAGGAAAGAAACATTTGTACAAGTGGCAAAAAAATGGGGAATTTGCCGGAAGAAAATTTCCTTTAACCTGTAGACGGGCTGAATGGTCTTTCGGGTTCGATTTGTTGCCATCTTTTTAAATGGCGGCCAAAAACTTAAAACCCTTCTTTATGGAATAATGTCCGCATGAAAAGTAGCAAGAAATGTCCCGACGGGCTGACGGGCAACGCCGAGTGCCTTCGCTCCTTACAAAAATGGAGAAAGAATTAAGAAATATGGGGGAAAACCTCAAAAAAATTGAGGAAACAATAAGTTTCCAAGGATGCCAGGTGTCCCAGGTAACGATAAATTTTTACGTTGGAGGCCGCCGGAACAATGGCACTGAGGAAAGAAACATTTGTACAAGTGGCAAAAAAATGGGGAATTTCCCGGAAGAAAATTTCCTTTAACCTGTAGACGGGCTGAATGGTCTTTCGGGTTCGATTTGTTGCCATCTTTTTAAATGGCGGCCAAAAACTTAAAACCCTTCTTTAACGAATAATTTCCGCATGAAAAGTAGCAAGAAATGTCCCGACGGGCTGACGGGCAACGCCGAGTGCCTTCGCTCCTTACAAAAATGGAGAAAGAATTAAGAAATATGGGGGAAAACCTCAAAAAAATTGAGGAAACAATAAGTTTCCAAGGATGCCAGGTGTCCCAGGTAACGATAAATTTTTACGTTGGAGGCTGCCGGAATAATGGCACTGAGGAAAGAAACATTTGTACAAGTGGCAAAAAATGGGGAATTTCCCGGAATAAAATTTCCTTTAACCTGTAGACGGGCTCAATGGTCTTTCGGGTTCGATTTGTTGCCATCTTTTTAAATGGCGGCCAAAAACTTAAAACCCTTCTTTATGGAATAATGTCCGCATGAAAAGTAGCAAGAAATGTCCCGACGGGCTGACGGGCAACGCCGAGTGCCTTCGCTCCTTACAAAAATGGAGAAAGAATTAAGAAATATGGGGGAAAACCTCAAAAAATTGAGGAAACAATAAGTTTCCAAGGATGCCAGGTGTCCCAGGTAACGATAAATTTTTACGTTGGAGGCCGCCGGAACAATGGCACTGAGGAAAGAAACATTTGTACAAGTGGCAAAAAAATGGGGAATTTCCCGGAAAAAAAATTTCCTTTAACCTGTAGACGGGCTGAATGGTCTTTCGGGTTCGATTTGTTGCCATCTTTTTAAATGGCGGCCAAAAACTTAAAACCCTTCTTTATGGAATAATGTCCGCATGAAAAGTAGCAAGAAATGTCCCGACGGGCTGACGGGCAACGCCGAGTGCCTTCGCTCCTTACAAAAATGGAGAAAGAATTAAGAAATATGGGGGAAAACCTCAAAAAAATTGAGGAAACAATAAGTTTCCAAGGATGCCAGGTGTCCCAGGTAACGATAAATTTTTACGTTGGAGGCCGCCGGAACAATGGCACTGAGGAAAGAAACATTTGTACAAGTGGCAAAAAATGGGGAATTTCCCGGAAGAAAATTTCCTTTAACCTGTAGACGGGCTGAATGGTCTTTCGGGTTCGATTTGTTGCCATCTTTTTAAATGGCGGCCAAAAACTTAAAACCCTTCTTTAACGAATAATTTCCGCATGAAAAGTAGCAAGAAATGTCCCGACGGGCTGACGGGCAACGCCGAGTGCCTTCGCTCCTTACAAAAATGGAGAAAGAATTAAGAAATATGGGGGAAAACCTCAAAAAAATTGAGGAAACAATAAGTTTCCAAGGATGCCAGGTGTCCCAGGTAACGATAAATTTTTACGTTGGAGGCTGCCGGAATAATGGCACTGAGGAAAGAAACATTTGTACAAGTGGCAAAAAATGGGGAATTTCCCGGAATAAAATTTCCTTTAACCTGTAGACGGGCTCAATGGTCTTTCGGGTTCGATTTGTTGCCATCTTTTTAAATGGCGGCCAAAAACTTAAAACCCTTCTTTATGGAATAATGTCCGCATGAAAAGTAGCAAGAAATGTCCCGACGGGCTGACGGGCAACGCCGAGTGCCTTCGCTCCTTACAAAAATGGAGAAAGAATTAAGAAATATGGGGGAGAACCTCAAAAAATTGAGGAAACAATAAGTTTCCAAGGATGCCAGGTGTCCCAGGTAACGATAAATTTTTACGTTGGAGGCCGCCGGAACAATGGCACTGAGGAAAGAAACATTTGTACAAGTGGCAAAAAAATGGGGAATTTCCCGGAAAAAAAATTTCCTTTAACCTGTAGACGGGCTGAATGGTCTTTCGGGTTCGATTTGTTGCCATCTTTTTAAATGGCGGCCAAAAACTTAAAACCCTTCTTTATGGAATAATGTCCGCATGAAAATAAGCAAGAAATGTCCCGACGGGCTGACGGGCAACGCCGAGTGTCTTCGCTCCTTACAAAAATGGAGAAAGAATTAAGAAATATGGGGGAAATCCTCAAAAAAATTGAGGAAACAATAAGTTTCCAAGGATGCCAGGTGTCCCAGGTAACGATAAATTTTTACGTTGGAGGCCGCCGGAACAATGGCACTGAGGAAAGAAACATTTGTACAAGTGGCAAAAAAATGGGGAATTTCCCGGAAGAAAATTTCCTTTAACCTGTAGACGGGCTGAATGGTCTTTCGGGTTCGATTTGTTGCCATCTTTTTAAATGGCGGCCAAAAACTTAAAACCCTTCTTTATGGAATAATTTCCGCATGAAAAGTAGCAAGAAATGTCCCGACGGGCTGACGGGCAACGCCGAGTGCCTTCGCTCCTTACAAAAATGGAGAAAGAATTAAGAAATATGGGGGAAAACCTCAAAAAAATTGAGGAAACAATAAGTTTCCAAGGATGCCAGGTGTCCCAGGTAACGATAAATTTTTACGTTGGAGGCCGCCGGAACAATGGCACTGAGGAAAGAAACATTTGTACAAGTGGCAAAAAAATGGGGAATTTCCCGGAAAAAAAATTTCCTTTAACCTGTAGACGGGCTGAATGGTCTTTCGGGTTCGATTTGTTGCCATCTTTTTAAATGGCGGCCAAAAACTTAAAACCCTTCTTTATGGAATAATGTCCGCATGAAAAGTAGCAAGAAATGTCCCGACGTGCTGACGGGCAACGCCGAGTGCCTTCGCTCCTTACAAAAATGGAGAAAGAATTAAGAAATATGGGGGAAAACCTCAAAAAAATTGAGGAAACAATAAGTTTCCAAGGATGCCAGGTGTCCCAGGTAACGATAAATTTTTACGTTGGAGGCCGCCGGAACAATGGCACTGAGGAAAGAAACATTTGTACAAGTGGCAAAAAAATGGGGAATTTCCCGTAAAAAAAAATTTCCTTTAACCTGTAGACGGGCTGAATGGTCTTTCGGGTTCGATTTGTTGCCATCTTTTTAAATGGCGGCCAAAAACTTAAAACCCTTCTTTATGGAATAATGTCCGCATGAAAAGTAGCAAGAAATGTCCCGACGGGCTGACGGGCAACGCCGAGTGCCTTCGCTCCTTACAAAAATGGAGAAAGAATTAAGAAATATGGGGGAAAACCTCAAAAAAATTGAGGAAACAATAAGTTTCCAAGGATGCCAGGTGTCCCAGGTAACGATAAATTTTTACGTTGGAGGCCGCCGGAACAATGGCACTGAGGAAAGAAACATTTGTACAAGTGGCAAAAAAATGGGGAATTTCCCGGAAAAAAAATTTCCTTTAACCTGTAGACGGGCTGAATGGTCTTTCGGGTTCGTTTTGTTGCCATCTTTTTAAATGGCGGCCAAAAACTTAAAACCCTTCTTTATGGAATAATGTCCGCATGAAAATAAGCAAGAAATGTCCCGACGGGCTGACGGGCAACGCCGAGTGCCTTCGCTCCTTACAAAAATGGAGAAAGAATTAAGAAATATGGGGGAAAACCTCAAAAAAATTGAGGAAACAATAAGTTTCCAAGGATGCCAGGTGTCCCAGGTAACGATAAATTTTTACGTTGGAGGCCGCCGGACCAATGGCACTGAGGAAAGAAACATTTGTACAAGTGGCAAAAAAATGGGGAATTTCCCGTAAAAAAAATTTCCTTTAACCTGTAGACGGGCTGAATGGTCTTTCGGGTTCGATTTGTTGCCATCTTTTTAAATGGCGGCCAAAAACTTAAAACCCTTCTTTATGGAATAATGTCCGCATGAAAAGTAGCAAGAAATGTCCCGACGGGCTGACGGGCAACGCCGAGTGCCTTCGCTCCTTACAAAAATGGAGAAAGAATTAAGAAATATGGGGGAAAACCTCAAAAAATTGAGGAAACAATAAGTTTCCAAGGATGCCAGGTGTCCCAGGTAACGATAAATTTTTACGTTGGAGGCCGCCGGAACAATGGCACTGAGGAAAGAAACATTTGTACAAGTGGCAAAAAAATGGGGAATTTCCCGGAAAAAAAATTTCCTTTAACCTGTAGACGGGCTGAATGGTCTTTCGGGTTCGATTTGTTGCCATCTTTTTAAATGGCGGCCAAAAACTTAAAACCCTTCTTTATGGAATAATGTCCGCATGAAAATAAGCAAGAAATGTCCCGACGGGCTGACGGGCAACGCCGAGTGCCTTCGCTCCTTACAAAAATGGAGAAAGAATTAAGAAATATGGGGGAAATCCTCAAAAAAATTGAGGAAACAATAAGTTTCCAAGGATGCCAGGTGTCCCAGGTAACGATAAATTTTTACGTTGGAGGCCGCCGGAACAATGGCACTGAGGAAAGAAACATTTGTACAAGTGGCAAAAAAATGGGGAATTTCCCGGAAGAAAATTTCCTTTAACCTGTAGACGGGCTGAATGGTCTTTCGGGTTCGATTTGTTGCCATCTTTTTAAATGGCGGCCAAAAACTTAAAACCCTTCTTTATGGAATAATTTCCGCATGAAAAGTAGCAAGAAATGTCCCGACGGGCTGACGGGCAACGCCGAGTGCCTTCGCTCCTTACAAAAATGGAGAAAGAATTAAGAAATATGGGGGAAAACCTCAAAAAAATTGAGGAAACAATAAGTTTCCAAGGATGCCAGGTGTCCCAGGTAACGATAAATTTTTACGTTGGAGGCCGCCGGAACAATGGCACTGAGGAAAGAAACATTTGTACAAGTGGCAAAAAAATGGGGAATTTCCCGTAAAAAAAATTTCCTTTAACCTGTAGACGGGCTGAATGGTCTTTCGGGTTCGATTTGTTGCCATCTTTTTAAATGGCGGCCAAAAACTTAAAACCCTTCTTTATGGAATAATGTCCGCATGAAAAGTAGCAAGAAATGTCCCGACGGGCTGACGGGCAACGCCGAGTGCCTTCGCTCCTTACAAAAATGGAGAAAGAATTAAGAAATATGGGGGAAAACCTCAAAAAAATTGAGGAAACAATAAGTTTCCAAGGATGCCAGGTGTCCCAGGTAACGATAAATTTTTACGTTGGAGGCCGCCGGAACAATGGCACTGAGGAAAGAAACATTTGTACAAGTGGCAAAAAAATGGGGAATTTCCCGGAAAAAAAATTTCCTTTAACCTGTAGACGGGCTGAATGGTCTTTCGGGTTCGTTTTGTTGCCATCTTTTTAAATGGCGGCCAAAAACTTAAAACCCTTCTTTATGGAATAATGTCCGCATGAAAATAAGCAAGAAATGTCCCGACGGGCTGACGGGCAACGCCGAGTGCCTTCGCTCCTTACAAAAATGGAGAAAGAATTAAGAAATATGGGGGAAAACCTCAAAAAAATTGAGGAAACAATAAGTTTCCAAGGATGCCAGGTGTCCCAGGTAACGATAAATTTTTACGTTGGAGGCCGCCGGACCAATGGCACTGAGGAAAGAAACATTTGTACAAGTGGCAAAAAAATGGGGAATTTCCCGTAAAAAAAATTTCCTTTAACCTGTAGACGGGCTGAATGGTCTTTCGGGTTCGATTTGTTGCCATCTTTTTAAATGGCGGCCAAAAACTTAAAACCCTTCTTTATGGAATAATGTCCGCATGAAAAGTAGCAAGAAATGTCCCGACGGGCTGACGGGCAACGCCGAGTGCCTTCGCTCCTTACAAAAATGGAGAAAGAATTAAGAAATATGGGGGAAAACCTCAAAAAAATTGAGGAAACAATAAGTTTCCAAGGATGCCAGGTGTCCCAGGTAACGATAAATTTTTACGTTGGAGGCCGCCGGAACAATGGCACTGAGGAAAGAAACATTTGTACAAGTGGCAAAAAAATGGGGAATTTCCCGGAAAAAAAATTTCCTTTAACCTGTAGACGGGCTGAATGGTCTTTCGGGTTCGTTTTGTTGCCATCTTTTTAAATGGCGGCCAAAAACTTAAAACCCTTCTTTATGGAATAATGTCCGCATGAAAATAAGCAAGAAATGTCCCGACGGGCTGACGGGCAACGCCGAGTGCCTTCGCTCCTTACAAAAATGGAGAAAGAATTAAGAAATATGGGGGAAAACCTCAAAAAAATTGAGGAAACAATAAGTTTCCAAGGATGCCAGGTGTCCCAGGTAACGATAAATTTTTACGTTGGAGGCCGCCGGAACAATGGCACTGAGGAAAGAAACATTTGTACAAGTGGCAAAAAAATGGGGAATTTCCCGGAAAAAAAATTTCCTTTAACCTGTAGACGGGCTGAATGGTCTTTCGGGTTCGATTTGTTGCCATCTTTTTAAATGGCGGCCAAAAACTTAAAACCCTTCTTTATGGAATAATGTCCGCATGAAAAGTAGCAAGAAATGTCCCGACGGGCTGACGGGCAACGCCGAGTGCCTTCGCTCCTTACAAAAATGGAGAAAGAATTAAGAAATATGGGGGAAAACCTCAAAAAAATTGAGGAAACAATAAGTTTCCAAGGATGCCAGGTGTCCCAGGTAACGATAAATTTTTATGTTGGAGGCCGCCGGAACAATGGCACTGAGGAAAGAAACATTTGTACAAGTGGCAAAAAAATGGGGAATTTCCCGGAAAAAAAATTTCCTTTAACCTGTAGACGGGCTGAATGGTCTTTCGGGTTCGTTTTGTTGCCATCTTTTTAAATGGCGGCCAAAAACTTAAAACCCTTCTTTATGGAATAATGTCCGCATGAAAATAAGCAAGAAATGTCCCGACGGGCTGACGGGCAACGCCGAGTGCCTTCGCTCCTTACAAAAATGGAGAAAGAATTAAGAAATATGGGGGAAAACCTCAAAAAAATTGAGGAAACAATAAGTTTCCAAGGATGCCAGGTGTCCCAGGTAACGATAAATTTTTACGTTGGAGGCCGCCGGAACAATGGCACTGAGGAAAGAAACATTTGTACAAGTGGCAAAAAAATGGGGAATTTCCCGGAAAAAAAATTTCCTTTAACCTGTAGACGGGCTGAATGGTCTTTCGGGTTCGTTTTGTTGCCATCTTTTTAAATGGCGGCCAAAAACTTAAAACCCTTCTTTATGGAATAATGTCCGCATGAAAATAAGCAAGAAATGTCCCGACGGGCTGACGGGCAACGCCGAGTGCCTTCGCTCCTTACAAAAATGGAGAAAGAATTAAGAAATATGGGGGAAAACCTCAAAAAAATTGAGGAAACAATAAGTTTCCAAGGATGCCAGGTGTCCCAGGTAACGATAAATTTTTATGTTGGAGGCCGCCGGAACAATGGCACTGAGGAAAGAAACATTTGTACAAGTGGCAAAAAAATGGGGAATTTCCCGGAAAAAAAATTTCCTTTAACCTGTAGACGGGCTGAATGGTCTTTCGGGTTCGTTTTGTTGCCATCTTTTTAAATGGCGGCCAAAAACTTAAAACCCTTCTTTATGGAATAATGTCCGCATGAAAATAAGCAAGAAATGTCCCGACGGGCTGACGGGCAACGCCGAGTGCCTTCGCTCCTTACAAAAATGGAGAAAGAATTAAGAAATATGGGGGAAAACCTCAAAAAAATTGAGGAAACAATAAGTTTCCAAGGATGCCAGGTGTCCCAGGTAACGATAAATTTTTACGTTGGAGGCCGCCGGAACAATGGCACTGAGGAAAGAAACATTTGTACAAGTGGCAAAAAAATGGGGAATTTCCCGGAAAAAAAATTTCCTTTAACCTGTAGACGGGCTGAATGGTCTTTCGGGTTCGATTTGTTGCCATCTTTTTAAATGGCGGCCAAAAACTTAAAACCCTTCTTTATGGAATAATGTCCGCATGAAAAGTAGCAAGAAATGTCCCGACGGGCTGACGGGCAACGCCGAGTGCCTTCGCTCCTTACAAAAATGGAGAAAGAATTAAGAAATATGGGGGAAAACCTCAAAAAAATTGAGGAAACAATAAGTTTCCAAGGATGCCAGGTGTCCCAGGTAACGATAAATTTTTACGTTGGAGGCCGCCGGAACAATGGCACTGAGGAAAGAAACATTTGTACAAGTGGCAAAAAAATGGGGAATTTCCCGGAAAAAAAATTTCCTTTAACCTGTAGACGGGCTGAACGGTCTTTCGGGTTCGATTTGTTGCCATCTTTTTAAATGGCGGCCAAAAACTTAAAACCCTTCTTTATGGAATAATGTCCGCATGAAAAGTAGCAAGAAATGTCCCGACGGGCTGACGGGCAACGCCGAGTGCCTTCGCTCCTTACAAAAATGGAGAAAGAATTAAGAAATATGGGGGAAAACCTCAAAAAAAATTGAGGAAACAATAAGTTTCCAAGGATGCCAGGTGTCCCAGGTAACGATAAATTTTTACGTTGGAGGCCGCCGGAACAATGGCACTGAGGAAAGAAACATTTGTACAAGTGGCAAAAAAATGGGGAATTTCCCGGAAAAAAAATTTCCTTTAACCTGTAGACGGGCTGAACGGTCTTTCGGGTTCGATTTGTTGCCATCTTTTTAAATGGCGGCCAAAAACTTAAAACCCTTCTTTATGGAATAATGTCCGCATGAAAAGTAGCAAGAAATGTCCCGACGGGCTGACGGGCAACGCCGAGTGCCTTCGCTCCTTACAAAAATGGAGAAAGAATTAACAAAAATATGGGGGAAATCCTCAAAAAAATTGAGGAAACAATAAGTTTCCAAGGATGCCAGGTGTCCCAGGTAACGATAAATTTTTACGTTGGAGGCCGCCAGAATAATGGCACTGAGGAAAAAAATATTTGTACAAGTGGCAAAAAATGGGGAATTTCCCGGAAGAAAATTTCCTTTAACCTGTAGACGGGCTGAATGGTCTTTCGGGTTCGATTTGTTGCCATCTTTTTAAATGGCGGCCAAAAACTTAAAACCCTTCTTTATGGAATAATGTCCGCATGAAAAGTAGCAAGAAATGTCCCGACGGGCTGACGGGCAACGCCGAGTGCCTTCGCTCCTTACAAAAATGGAGAAAGAATTAAGAAATATGGGGGAAAACCTCAAAAAAATTGAGGAAACAATAAGTTTCCAAGGATGCCAGGTGTCCCAGGTAACGATAAATTTTTACGTTGGAGGCCGCCGGAACAATGGCACTGAGGAAAGAAACATTTGTACAAGTGGCAAAAAAATGGGGAATTTCCCGGAAAAAAAATTTCCTTTAACCTGTAGACGGGCTGAATGGTCTTTCGGGTTCGTTTTGTTGCCATCTTTTTAAATGGCGGCCAAAAACTTAAAACCCTTCTTTATGGAATAATGTCCGCATGAAAAGTAGCAAGAAATGTCCCGACGGGCTGACGGGCAACGCCGAGTGCCTTCGCTCCTTACAAAAATGGAGAAAGAATTAAGAAATATGGGGGAAAACCTCAAAAAAATTGAGGAAACAATAAGTTTCCAAGGATGCCAGGTGTCCCAGGTAACGATAAATTTTTACGTTGGAGGCCGCCGGAACAATGGCACTGAGGAAAGAAACATTTGTACAAGAGGCAAAAAAATGGGGAATTTCCCGGAAAAAAAATTTCCTTTAACCTGTAGACGGGCTGAATGGTCTTTCGGGTTCGTTTTGTTGCCATCTTTTTAAATGGCGGCCAAAAACTTAAAACCCTTCTTTATGGAATAATGTCCGCATGAAAATAAGCAAGAAATGTCCCGACGGGCTGACGGGCAACGCCGAGTGCCTTCGCTCCTTACAAAAATGGAGAAAGAATTAAGAAATATGGGGGAAAACCTCAAAAAAATTGAGGAAACAATAAGTTTCCAAGGATGCCAGGTGTCCCAGGTAACGATAAATTTTTACGTTGGAGGCCGCCGGAACAATGGCACTGAGGAAAGAAACATTTGTACAAGAGGCAAAAAAATGGGGAATTTCCCGGAAAAAAAATTTCCTTTAACCTGTAGACGGGCTGAATGGTCTTTCGGGTTCGTTTTGTTGCCATCTTTTTAAATGGCGGCCAAAAACTTAAAACCCTTCTTTATGGAATAATGTCCGCATGAAAATAAGCAAGAAATGTCCCGACGGGCTGACGGGCAACGCCGAGTGCCTTCGCTCCTTACAAAAATGGAGAAAGAATTAAGAAATATGGGGGAAATCCTCAAAAAAATTGAGGAAACAATAAGTTTCCAAGGATGCCAGGTGTCCCAGGTAACGATAAATTTTTACGTTGGAGGCCGCCAGAATAATGGCACTGAGGAAAAAAATATTTGTACAAGTGGCAAAAAATGGGGAATTTCCCGGAAGAAAATTTCCTTTAACCTGTAGACGGGCTGAATGGTCTTTCGGGTTCGATTTGTTGCCATCTTTTTAAATGGCGGCCAAAAACTTAAAACCCTTCTTTATGGAATAATGTCCGCATGAAAAGTAGCAAGAAATGTCCCGACGGGCTGACGGGCAACGCCGAGTGCCTTCGCTCCTTACAAAAATGGAGAAAGAATTAAGAAATATGGGGGAAAACCTCAAAAAAATTGAGGAAACAATAAGTTTCCAAGGATGCCAGGTGTCCCAGGTAACGATAAATTTTTACGTTGGAGGCCGCCGGAATAATGGCACTGAGGAAAGAAACATTTGTACAAGTGGCAAAAAATGGGGAATTTCCCGGAAGAAAATTTCCTTTAACCTGTAGACGGGCTGAATGGTCTTTCGGGTTCGATTTGTTGCCATCTTTTTAAATGGCGGCCAAAAACTTAAAACCCTTCTTTATGGAATAATGTCCGCATGAAAATAAGCAAGAAATGTCCCGACGGGCTGACGGGCAACGCCGAGTGCCTTCGCTCCTTACAAAAATGGAGAAAGAATTAAGAAATATGGGGGAAATCCTCAAAAAAATTGAGGAAACAATAAGTTTCCAAGGATGCCAGGTGTCCCAGGTAACGATAAATTTTTACGTTGGAGGCCGCCAGAATAATGGCACTGAGGAAAAAAATATTTGTACAAGTGGCAAAAAATGGGGAATTTCCCGGAAGAAAATTTCCTTTAACCTGTAGACGGGCTGAATGGTCTTTCGGGTTCGATTTGTTGCCATCTTTTTAAATGGCGGCCAAAAACTTAAAACCCTTCTTTATGGAATAATGTCCGCATGAAAAGTAGCAAGAAATGTCCCGACGGGCTGACGGGCAACGCCGAGTGCCTTCGCTCCTTACAAAAATGGAGAAAGAATTAAGAAATATGGGGGAAAACCTCAAAAAAATTGAGGAAACAATAAGTTTCCAAGGATGCCAGGTGTCCCAGGTAACGATAAATTTTTACGTTGGAGGCCGCCGGAATAATGGCACTGAGGAAAGAAACATTTGTACAAGTGGCAAAAAATGGGGAATTTCCCGGAAGAAAATTTCCTTTAACCTGTAGACGGGCTGAATGGTCTTTCGGGTTCGATTTGTTGCCATCTTTTTAAATGGCGGCCAAAAACTTAAAACCCTTCTTTATGGAATAATGTCCGCATGAAAAGTAGCAAGAAATGTCCCGACGGGCTGACGGGCAACGCCGAGTGCCTTCGCTCCTTACAAAAATGGAGAAAGAATTAAGAAATATGGGGGAAAACCTCAAAAAAATTGAGGAAACAATAAGTTTCCAAGGATGCCAGGTGTCCCAGGTAACGATAAATTTTTACGTTGGAGGCCGCCGGAACAATGGCACTGAGGAAAGAAACATTTGTACAAGTGGCAAAAAAATGGGGAATTTCCCGGAAAAAAAATTTCCTTTAACCTGTAGACGGGCTGAACGGTCTTTCGGGTTCGATTTGTTGCCATCTTTTTAAATGGCGGCCAAAAACTTAAAACCCTTCTTTATGGAATAATGTCCGCATGAAAAGTAGCAAGAAATGTCCCGACGGGCTGACGGGCAACGCCGAGTGCCTTCGCTCCTTACAAAAATGGAGAAAGAATTAAGAAATATGGGGGAAAACCTCAAAAAAATTGAGGAAACAATAAGTTTCCAAGGATGCCAGGTGTCCCAGGTAACGATAAATTTTTACGTTGGAGGCCGCCGGAACAATGGCACTGAGGAAAGAAACATTTGTACAAGTGGCAAAAAAATGGGGAATTTCCCGGAAAAAAAATTTCCTTTAACCTGTAGACGGGCTGAATGGTCTTTCGGGTTCGTTTTGTTGCCATCTTTTTAAATGGCGGCCAAAAACTTAAAACCCTTCTTTATGGAATAATGTCCGCATGAAAATAAGCAAGAAATGTCCCGACGGGCTGACGGGCAACGCCGAGTGCCTTCGCTCCTTACAAAAATGGAGAAAGAATTAAGAAATATGGGGGAAATCCTCAAAAAAATTGAGGAAACAATAAGTTTCCAAGGATGCCAGGTGTCCCAGGTAACGATAAATTTTTACGTTGGAGGCCGCCAGAATAATGGCACTGAGGAAAAAAATATTTGTACAAGTGGCAAAAAATGGGGAATTTCCCGGAAGAAAATTTCCTTTAACCTGTAGACGGGCTGAATGGTCTTTCGGGTTCGATTTGTTGCCATCTTTTTAAATGGCGGCCAAAAACTTAAAACCCTTCTTTATGGAATAATGTCCGCATGAAAAGTAGCAAGAAATGTCCCGACGGGCTGACGGGCAACGCCGAGTGCCTTCGCTCCTTACAAAAATGGAGAAAGAATTAAGAAATATGGGGGAAAACCTCAAAAAAATTGAGGAAACAATAAGTTTCCAAGGATGCCAGGTGTCCCAGGTAACGATAAATTTTTACGTTGGAGGCCGCCGGAATAATGGCACTGAGGAAAGAAACATTTGTACAAGTGGCAAAAAATGGGGAATTTCCCGGAAGAAAATTTCCTTTAACCTGTAGACGGGCTGAATGGTCTTTCGGGTTCGATTTGTTGCCATCTTTTTAAATGGCGGCCAAAAACTTAAAACCCTTCTTTATGGAATAATGTCCGCATGAAAAGTAGCAAGAAATGTCCCGACGGGCTGACGGGCAACGCCGAGTGCCTTCGCTCCTTACAAAAATGGAGAAAGAATTAAGAAATATGGGGGAAAACCTCAAAAAAATTGAGGAAACAATAAGTTTCCAAGGATGCCAGGTGTCCCAGGTAACGATAAATTTTTACGTTGGAGGCCGCCGGAACAATGGCACTGAGGAAAGAAACATTTGTACAAGTGGCAAAAAAATGGGGAATTTCCCAAAAAAAAAAATTTCCTTTAACCAGTAGACGGGCTGAATGGTCTTTCGGGTTCGATTTGTTGCCATCTTTTTAAATGGCGGCCAAAAACTTAAAACCCTTCTTTATGGAATAATGTCAGGTAACGATAAATTTTTACGTTGGAGGCCGCCGGAATAATGGCACTGAGGAAAGAAACATTTGTACAAGTGGCAAAAAATGGGGAATTTCCCGGAAGAAAATTTCCTTTAACCTGTAGACGGGCTGAATGGTCTTTCGGGTTCGATTTGTTGCCATCTTTTTAAATGGCGGCCAAAAACTTAAAACCCTTCTTTATGGAATAATGTCCGCATGAAAAGTAGCAAGAAATGTCCCGACGGGCTGACGGGCAACGCCGAGTGCCTTCGCTCCTTACAAAAATGGAGAAAGAATTAAGAAATATGGGGGAAAACCTCAAAAAAATTGAGGAAACAATAAGTTTCCAAGGATGCCAGGTGTCCCAGGTAACGATAAATTTTTACTTTGGAGGCCGCCGGAACAATGGCACTGAGGAAAGAAACATTTGTACAAGTGGCAAAAAAATGGGGAATTTCCCGGAAAAAAAATTCCTTTAACCTGTAGACGGGCTAAATGGTCTTTCGGGTTCGATTTGTTGCCATCTTTTTAAATGGCGGCCAAAAACTTAAAACCCTTCTTTATCGAATAATGTCCGCATCAAAATAAGCAAGAAATGTCCCGACGGGCTGACGGGCAACGCCGAGTGCCTTCGCTCCTTACAAAAATGGAGAAAGAATTAAGAAATATGGGGGAAATCCTCAAAAAAATTGAGGAAACAATTAGTTTCCAAGGATGCCAGGTGTCCCAGGTAACGATAAATTTTTACGTTGGAGGCCGCCGGAATAATGGCACTGAGGAAAGAAACATTTGTACAAGTGGCAAAAAATGGGGAATTTCCCGGAAGAAAATTTCCTTTAACCTGTAGACGGGCTGAATGGTCTTTCGGGTTCGATTTGTTGCCATCTTTTTAAATGGCGGCCAAAAACTTAAAACCCTTCTTTATGGAATAATGTCCGCATGAAAAGTAGCAAGAAATGTCCCGACGGGCTGACGGGCAACGCCGAGTGCTTTCGCTCCTTACAAAAATGGAGTAAGAATTAAGAAATATGGGGGAAAACCTCAAAAAAATTGAGGAAACAATAAGTTTCCAAGGATGACAGGTGTCCCAGGTAACGATAAATTTTTACGTTGGAGGCAGCCGGAACAATGGCACTGAGGAAAGAAACATTTGTACAAGTGGCAAAAAAATGGGGAATTTCCCGGAAAAAAAATTTCCTTTAACCTGTAGACGGGCTAAATGGTCTTTCGGGTTCGATTTGTTGCCATCTTTTTAAATGGCGGCCAAAAACTTAAAACCCTTCTATATGGAATAATGTCCGCATGAAAATAAGCAAGAAATGTCCCGACGGGCTGACGGGCAACGCCGAGTGCTTTCGCACCTTACAAAAATGGAGTAAGAATTAAGAAATATGGGGGAAAACCTCAAAAAAATTGAGGAAACAATAAGTTTCCAAGGATGCCAGGTGTCCCAGGTAACGATAAATTTTTACGTTGGAGGCCGCCGGAACAATGGCACTGAGAAAAAGAAACATTTGTACAAGTGGGAAAAAAATGGGGAATTTCCCGGAAAAAAAATTTCCTTTAACCTGTAGACGGGCTGAATGGTCTTTCGGGTTCGATTTGTTGCCATCTTTTTAAATGGCGGCCAAAAACTTAAAACCCTTCTTTATGGAATAATGTCCGAATGAAAATAAGCAACAAATGTCCCGACGGGCTGACGGGCAACGCCGAGTGCCTTCGCTCCTTACAAAAATGGAGAAAGAATTAAGAAATATGGGGGAAAACCTCAAAAAAATTGAGGAAACAATAAGTTTCCAAGGATGCCAGGTGTCCCAGGTAACGATAAATTTTTACGTTGGAGGCCGCCGGAACAATGGCACTGAGGAAAGAAACATTTGTACAAGTGGCAAAAAAATGGGGAATTTCCCGGAAAAAAAATTTCCTTCAACCTGTAGACGGGCTGAATGGTCTTTCGGGTTCGATTTGTTGCCATCTTTTTAAATCGCGGCCAAAAACTTAAAAAACTTCTTTATGGAATAATGTCAGGTAACGATAAATTTTTACGTTGGAGGCCGCCGGAATAATGGCACTGAGGAAAGAAACATTTGTACAAGTGGCAAAAAATGGGGAATTTCCCGGAAGAAAATTTCCTTTAACCTGTAGACGGGCTGAATGGTCTTTCGGGTTCGATTTGTTGCCATCTTTTTAAATGGCGGCCAAAAACTTAAAACCCTTCTTTATGGAATAATGTCCGCATGAAAAGTAGCAAGAAATGTCCCGACGGGCTGACGGGCAACGCCGAGTGCCTTCGCTCCTTACAAAAATGGAGAAAGAATTAAGAAATATGGGGGAAAACCTCAAAAAAATTGAGGAAACAATAAGTTTCCAAGGATGCCAGGTGTCCCAGGTAACGATAAATTTTTACGTTGGAGGCCGCCGGAACAATGGCACTGAGGAAAGAAACATTTGTACAAGTGGCAAAAAAATGGGGAATTTCCCGGAAAAAAATTTCCTTTAACCTGTAGACGGGCTAAATGGTCTTTCGGGTTCGATTTGTTGCCATCTTTTTAAATGGCGGCCAAAAACTTAAAACCCTGCTTTATCGAATAATGTCCGCATCAAAATAAGCAAGAAATGTCCCGACGGGCTGACGGGCAACGCCGAGTGCCTTCGCTCCTTACAAAAATGGAGAAAGAATTAAGAAATATGGGGGAAATCCTCAAAAAAATTGAGGAAACAATAAGTTTCCAAGGATGCCAGGTGTCCCAGGTAACGATAAATTTTTACGTTGGAGGCCGCCGGAATAATGGCACTGAGGAAAGAAACATTTGTACAAGTGGCAAAAAATGGGGAATTTCCCGGAAGAAAATTTCCTTTAACCTGTAGACGGGCTGAATGGTCTTTCGGGTTCGATTTGTTGCCATCTTTTTAAATGGCGGCCAAAAACTTAAAACCCTTCTTTATGGAATAATGTCCGCATGAAAAGTAGCAAGAAATGTCCCGACGGGCTGACGGGCAACGCCGAGTGCTTTCGCTCCTTACAAAAATGGAGAAAGAATTAAGAAATATGGGGGAAAACCTCAAAAAAATTGAGGAAACAATAAGTTTCCAAGGATGACAGGTTTCCCAGGTAACGATAAATTTTTACGTTGGAGGCCGCCGGAACAATGGCACTGAGGAAAGAAACATTTGTACAAGTGGCAAAAAAATGGGGAAATTCCCGGAAAAAAAATTTCCTTTAACCTGTAGACGGGCTGAATGGTCTTTCGGGTTCGATTTGTTGCCATCTTTTTAAATGGCGGCCAAAAACTTAAAACCCTTCTTTATCGAATAATGTCCGCATCAAAATAAGCAAGAAATGTCCCGACGGGCTGACGGGCAACGCCGAGTGCCTTCGCTCCTTACAAAAATGGAGAAAGAATTAAGAAATATGGGGGAAATCCTCAAAAAAATTGAGGAAACAATAAGTTTCCAAGGATGCCAGGTGTCCCAGGTAACGATAAATTTTTACGTTGGAGGCCGCCGGAATAATGGCACTGAGGAAAGAAACATTTGTACAAGTGGCAAAAAATGGGGAATTTCCCGGAAGAAAATTTCCTTTAACCTGTAGACGGGCTGAATGGTCTTTCGGGTTCGATTTGTTGCCATCTTTTTAAATGGCGGCCAAAAACTTAAAACCCTTCTTTATGGAATAATGTCCGCATGAAAAGTAGCAAGAAATGTCCCGACGGGCTGACGGGCAACGCCGAGTGCTTTCGCTCCTTACAAAAATGGAGAAAGAATTAAGAAATATGGGGGAAAACCTCAAAAAAATTGAGGAAACAATAAGTTTCCAAGGATGCCAGGTTTCCCAGGTAACGATAAATTTTTACGTTGGAGGCCGCCGGAACAATGGCACTGAGGAAAGAAACATTTGTACAAGTGGCAAAAAAATGGGGAAATTCCCGGAAAAAAAATTTCCTTTAACCTGTAGACGGGCTGAATGGTCTTTCGGGTTCGATTTGTTGCCATCTTTTTAAATGGCGGCCAAAAACTTAAAACCCTTCTTTATCGAATAATGTCCGCATCAAAATAAGCAAGAAATGTCCCGACGGGCTGACGGGCAACGCCGAGTGCCTTCGCTCCTTACAAAAATGGAGAAAGAATTAAGAAATATGGGGGAAATCCTCAAAAAAATTGAGGAAACAATAAGTTTCCAAGGATGCCAGGTGTCCCAGGTAACGATAAATTTTTACGTTGGAGGCCGCCGGAATAATGGCACTGAGGAAAGAAACATTTGTACAAGTGGCAAAATATGGGGAATTTCCCGGAAGAAAATTTCCTTTAACCTGTAGACGGGCTGAATGGTCTTTCGGGTTCGATTTGTTGCCATCTTTTTAAATGGCGGCCAAAAACTTAAAACCCTTCTTTATGGAATAATGTCCGCATGAAAAGTAGCAAGAAATGTCCCGACGGGCTGACGGGCAACGCCGAGTGCTTTCGCTCCTTACAAAAATGGAGAAAGAATTAAGAAATATGGGGGAAAACCTAAAAAAAATTGAGGAAACAATAAGTTTCCAAGGATGCCAGGTTTCCCAGGTAACGATAAATTTTTACGTTGGAGGCCGCCGGAACAATGGCACTGAGGAAAGAAACATTTGTACAAGTGGCAAAAAAATGGGGAATTTCCCGGGAAAAAAATTTCCTTTAACCTGTAGACGGGCTGAATGGTCTTTCGGGTTCGATTTGTTGCCATCTTTTTAAATGGCGGCCAAAAACTTTAAACCCTACTTTATGGAATAATGTCCGCATGAAAAGTAGCAAGAAATGTCCCGACGGGCTGACGGGCAACGCCGAGTGCCTTCGCTCCTTACAAAAATGGAGAAAGAATTAAGAAATATGGGGGAAAAACTCAAAAAAATTGAGGAAACAATAAGTTTCCAAGGATGCCAGGTGTCCCAGGTAACGATAAATTTTTACGTTGGAGGCCGCCGGAACAATGGCACTGAGGAAAGAAACATTTGTACAAGTGGCAAAAAAATGGGGAATTTCCCGGAAAAAAAATTTCCTTTAACCTGTAGACGGGCTGAATGGTCTTTCGGGTTCGATTTGTTGCCATCTTTTTAAATGGCGGCCAAAAACTTAAAACCCTTCTTTATGGAATAATGTCCGCATGAAAATAAGCAACAAATGTCCCGACGGGCTGACGGGCAACGCCGAGTGCCTTCGCTCCTTACAAAAATGGAGAAAGAATTAAGAAATATGGGGGTAATCCTCAAAAAAATTGAGGAAACAATAAGTTTCCAAGGATGCCAGGTGTCCCAGGTAACGATAAATTTTTACGTTGGAGGCCGCCGGAATAATGGCACTGAGGAAAGAAACATTTGTACAAGTGGCAAAAAATGGGGAATTTCCCGGAAGAAAATTTCCTTTAACCTGTAGACGGGCTGAATGGTCTTTCGGGTTCGATTTGTTGCCATCTTTTTAAATGGCGGCCATAAACTTAAAACCCTTCTTTATGGAATAATGTCCGCATGACAAGTAGCAAGAAATGTCCCGACGAGCTGACGGGCAACGCCGAGTGCTTTCGCTCCTTACAAAAATGGAGAAAGAATTAAGAAATATGGGGGAAAACCTCAAAAAAATATAGGAAACAATAAGTTTCCAAGGATTCCAGGTGTCCCAGGTAACGATAAATTTTTACGTTGGAGGCCGCCGGAACAATGGCACTGAGGAAAGAAACATTTGTACAAGTGGCAAAAAAATGGGGAATTTCCCGGAAAAAAAATTTCCTTTAACCTGTAGACGGGTTGAATGGTCTTTCGGGTTCGATTTGTTGCCATCTTTTTAAATCGCGGCCAAAAACTTAAAAAACTTCTTTATGGAATAATGTCAGGTAACGATAAATTTTTACGTTGGAGGCCGCCGGAATAATGGCACTGAGGAAAGAAACATTTGTACAAGTGGCAAAAAATGGGGAATTTCCCGGAAGAAAATTTCCTTTAACCTGTAGACGGGCTGAATGGTCTTTCGGGTTCGATTTGTTGCCATCTTTTTAAATGGCGGCCAAAAACTTAAAACCCTTCTTTATGGAATAATGTCCGCATGAAAAGTAGCAAGAAATGTCCCGACGGGCTGACGGGCAACGCCGAGTGCCTTCGCTCCTTACAAAAATGGAGAAAGAATTAAGAAATATGGGGGAAAACCTCAAAAAAATTGAGGAAACAATAAGTTTCCAAGGATGCCAGGTGTCCCAGGTAACGATAAATTTTTACGTTGGAGGCCGCCGGAACAATGGCACTGAGGAAAGAAACATTTGTACAAGTGGCAAAAAAATGGGGAATTTCCCGGAAAAAAAATTTCCTTTAACCTGTAGACGGGCTAAATGGTCTTTCGGGTTCGATTTGTTGCCATCTTTTTAAATGGCGGCCAAAAACTTAAAACCCTGCTTTATCGAATAATGTCCGCATCAAAATAAGCAAGAAATGTCCCGACGGGCTGACGGGCAACGCCGAGTGCCTTCGCTCCTTACAAAAATGGAGAAAGAATTAAGAAATATGGGGGAAATCCTCAAAAAAATTGAGGAAACAATAAGTTTCCAAGGATGCCAGGTGTCCCAGGTAACGATAAATTTTTACGTTGGAGGCCGCCGGAATAATGGCACTGAGGAAAGAAACATTTGTACTAGTGGCAAAAAATGGGGAATTTCCCGGAAGAAAATTTCCTTTAACCTGTAGACGGGCTGAATGGTCTTTCGGGTTCGATTTGTTGCCATCTTTTTAAATGGCGGCCAAAAACTTAAAACCCTTCTTTATGGAATAATGTCCGCATGAAAAGTAGCAAGAAATGTCCCGACGGGCTGACGGGCAACGCCGAGTGCTTTCGCTCCTTACAAAAATGGAGAAAGAATTAAGAAATATGGGGGAAAACCTCAAAAAAATTGAGGAAACAATAAGTTTCCAAGGATGCCAG
The DNA here is from genome assembly GCF_054372755.1 of Phalangium opilio. Taxonomy (NCBI): domain Eukaryota; kingdom Metazoa; phylum Arthropoda; class Arachnida; order Opiliones; family Phalangiidae; genus Phalangium; species Phalangium opilio. The sequence continues at coordinate 2,308,193 of NW_028324162.1, read as the reverse complement.
GTTTCCCAGGTAACGATAAATTTTTACGTTGGAGGCCGCCGGAACAATGGCACTGAGGAAAGAAACATTTGTACAAGTGGCAAAAAAATGGGGAAATTCCCGGAAAAAAAATTTCCTTTAACCTGTAGACGGGCTGAATGGTCTTTCGGGTTCGATTTGTTGCCATCTTTTTAAATGGCGGCTAAAACTTAAAACCCTTCTTTATCGAATAATGTCCGCATCAAAATAAGCAAGAAATGTCCCGACGGGCTGACGGGCAACGCCGAGTGCCTTCGCTCCTTACAAAAATGGAGAAAGAATTAAGAAATATGGGGGAAATCCTCAAAAAAATTGAGGAAACAATAAGTTTCCAAGGATGCCAGGTGTCCCAGGTAACGATAAATTTTTACGTTGGAGGCCGCTGGAATAATGGCACTGAGGAAAGAAACATTTGTACAAGTGGCAAAAAATGGGGAATTTCCCGGAAGAAAATTTCCTTTAACCTGTAGACGGGCTGAATGGTCTTTCGGGTTCGATTTGTTGCCATCTTTTTAAATGGCGGCCAAAAACTTAAAACCCTTCTTTATGGAATAATGTCCGCATGAAAAGTAGCAAGAAATGTCCCGACGGGCTGGCGGGCAACGCCGAGTGCTTTCGCTCCTTACAAAAATGGAGAAAGAATTAAGAAATATGGGGGAAAACCTCAAAAAAATTGAGGAAACAATAAGTTTCCAAGGATGCCAGGTTTCCCAGGTAACGATAAATTTTTACGTTGGAGGCCGCCGTAACAATGGCACTGAGGAAAGAAACATTTGTACAAGTGGCAAAAAAATGGGGAAATTCCCGGAAAAAAAATTTCCTTTAACCTGTAGACGGGCTGAATGGTCTTTCGGGTTCGATTTGTTGCCATCTTTTTAAATGGCGGCCAAAAACTTAAAACCCTTCTTTATGGAATAATGTCCGCATGAAAAGTAGCAAGAAATGTCCCGACGGGCTGACGGGCAACGCCGAGTGCCTTCGCTCCTTACAAAAATGGAGAAAGAATTAAGAAATATGGGGGAAAACCTCAAAAAAATTGAGGAAACAATAAGTTTCCAAGGATGCCAGGTGTCCCAGGTAACGATAAATTTTTACGTTGGAGGCCGCCGGAACAATGGCACTGAGGAAAGAAACATTTGCACAAGTGGCAAAAAAATGGGGAATTTCCCGGAAAAAAAATTTCCTTTAAACTGTAGACGGTCTGAATGGTCTTTCGGGTTCGATTTGTTGCCATCTTTTTAAATGGCGGCCAAAAACTTAAAACCCTTCTTTATGGAATAATGTCCGCATGAAAATAAGCAAGAAATGTCCCGACGGGCTGACGGGCAACGCCGAGTGCCTTCGCTCCTTACAAAAATGGAGAAAGAATTAAGAAATATGGGGGAAATCCTCAAAAAAATTGAGGAAACAATAAGTTTCCAAGGATGCCAGGTGTCCCAGGTAACGATAAATTTTTACGTTGGAGGCCGCCGGAATAATGGCACTGAGGAAAGAAACATTTGTACAAGTGGCAAAAAATGGGGAATTTCCCGGAAGAAAATTTCCTTTAACCTGTAGACGGGCTGAATGGTCTTTCGGGTTCGATTTGTTGCCATCTTTTTAAATGGCGGCCAAAAACTTAAAACCCTTCTTTATGGAATAATGTTCGCATGAAAAGTAGCAAGAAATGTCCCGACGGGCTGACGGGCAACGCCGAGTGCTTTCGCTCCTTACAAAAATGGAGAAAGAATTAAGAAATATGGGGGAAAACCTCAAAAAAATTGAGGAAACAATAAGTTTCCAAGGATGCCAGGTTTCCCAGGTAACGATAAATTTTTACGTTGGAGGCCGCCGGAACAATGGCACTGAGGAAAGAAACATTTGTACAAGTGGCAAAAAAATGGGGAAATTCCCGGAAAAAAAAATTCCTTTAACCTGTAGACGGGCTGAATGGTCTTTCGGGTTCGATTTGTTGCCATCTTTTTAAATGGCGGCCAAAAACTTAAAACCCTTCTTTATCGAATAATGTCCGCATCAAAATAAGCAAGAAATGTCCCGACAGGCTGACGGGCAACGCCGAGTGCCTTCGCTCCTTACAAAAATGGAGAAAGAATTAAGAAATATGGGGGAAATCCTCAAAAAAATTGAGGAAACAATAAGTTTCCAAGGATGCCAGGTGTCCCAGGTAACGATAAATTATTACGTTGGAGGCCGCCGGAACAATGGCACTGAGGAAAGAAACATTTGTACAAGTGGCCAAAAATGGGGGATTTCCCGGAAAAAAAATTTCCTTTAACCTGTAGACGGGCTGAATGGTCTTTCGGGTTCGATTTGTTGCCATCTTTTTAAATGACGGCCAAAAACTTAAAACCCTTCTTAATGGAATAATGTCCGCATAGAAAGTAGCAAGAAATGTCCCGACGGGCTGACGGGCAACGCCGAGTGCCTTCGCTCCTTACAAAAATGGAGAAAGAATTAAGAAATATGGGGGAAAACCTCAAAAAAATTGAGGAAAAAATAAGTTCCCAAGGATGCCAGGTGTCCCAGGTAACGATAAATTTTTACGTTGGAGGCCGCCGGAACAATGGCACTGAGGAAAGAAACATTTGTACAAGTGGCAAAAAAATGGGGAATTTCCCGGAAAAAAAATTTCCTTTAACCTGTAGACGGTCTGAATGGTCTTTCGGGTTCGATTTGTTGCCATCTTTTTAAATGGCGGCCAAAAACTTAAAACCCTTCTTTATGGAATAATGTCCGCATGAAAATAAGCAAGAAATGTCCCGACGGGCTGACGGGCAACGCCGAGTGCCTTCGCTCCTTACAAAAATGGAGAAAGAATTAAGAAATATGGGGGAAATCCTCAAAAAAATTGAGGAAACAATAAGTTTCCAAGGATGCCAGGTGTCCCAGGTAACGATAAATTTTTACGTTGGAGGCCGCCGGAACAATGGCACTGAGGAAAGAAACATTTGTACAAGTGGCAAAAAAATGGGGAATTTCCCGGAAAAAAATGGGGAATTTCCCGGAAAAAAAATTTCCTTTAACCTGTAGACGGGCTGAATGGTCTTTCGGGTTCGATTTGTTGCCATCTTTTTAAATGGCGGCCAAAAACTTAAAACCCTTCTTTATCGAATAATGTCCGCATCAAAATAAGCAAGAAATGTCCCGACAGGCTGACGGGCAACGCCGAGTGCCTTCGCTCCTTACAAAAATGGAGAAAGAATTAAGAAATATGGGGGAAATCCTCAAAAAAATTGAGGAAACAATAAGTTTCCAAGGATGCCAGGTGTCCCAGGTAACGATAAATTTTTACGTTGGAGGCCGCCGGAATAATGACACTGAGGAAAGAAACATTTGTACAAGTGGCAAAAAATGGGGAATTTCCCGGAAGAAAATTTCCTTTAACCTGTAGACGGGCTGAATGGTCTTTCGGGTTCGATTTGTTGCCATCTTTTAAAATGGCGGCCAAAAACTTAAAACCCTTCTTTATGGAATAATGTCCGCATGAAAAGTAGCAAGAAATGTCCCGACGGGCTGACGGGCAACGCCGAGTGCTTTCGCTCCTTACAAAAATGGAGAAAGAATTAAGAAATATGGGGGAAAACCTCAAAAAAATTGAGGAAACAATAAGTTTCCAAGGATGCCAGGTTTCCCAGGTAACGATAAATTTTTACGTTGGAGGCCGCCGGAACAATGGCACTGAGGAAAGAAACATTTGTACAAGTGGCAAAAAAATGGGGAAATTCCCGGAAAAAAAATTTCCTTTAACCTGTAGACGGGCTGAATGGTCTTTCGGGTTCGATTTGTTGCCATCTTTTTAAATGGCGGCCAAAAACTTAAAACCCTTCTTTATGGAATAATGTCCGCATGAAAAGTAGCAAGAAATGTCCCGACGGGCTGACGGGCAACGCCGAGTGCCTTCGCTCCTTACAAAAATGGAGAAAGAAATATGGGGGAAAACCTCAAAAAAATTGAGGAAACAATAAGTTTCCAAGGATGCCAGGTGTCCCAGGTAACGATAAATTTTTACGTTGGAGGCCGCCGGAACAATGGCACTGAGGAAAGAAACATTTGTACAAGTGGCAAAAAAATGGGGAATTTCCCGGAAAAAAAATTTCCTTTAACCTGTAGACGGTCTGAATGGTCTTTCGGGTTCGATTTGTTGCCATCTTTTTAAATGGCGGCCAAAAACTTAAAACCCTTCTTTATGGAATAATGTCCGCATGAAAATAAGCAAGAAATGTCCCGACAGGCTGACGGGCAACGCCGAGTGCCTTCGCTCCTTACAAAAATGGAGAAAGAATTAAGAAATATGGGGGAAATCCTCAAAAAAATTGAGGAAACAATAAGTTTCCAAGGATGCCAGGTGTCCCAGGTAACGATAAATTATTACGTTGGAGGCCGCCGGAACAATGGCACTGAGGAAAGAAACATTTGTACAAGTGGCCAAAAATGGGGGATTTCCCGGAAAAAAAATTTCCTTTAACCTGTAGACGGGCTGAATGGTCTTTCGGGTTCGATTTGTTGCCATCTTTTTAAATGACGGCCAAAAACTTAAAACCCTTCTTAATGGAATAATGTCCGCATAGAAAGTAGCAAGAAATGTCCCGACGGGCTGACGGGCAACGCCGAGTGCCTTCGCTCCTTACAAAAATGGAGAAAGAATTAAGAAATATGGGGGAAAACCTCAAAAAAATTGAGGAAAAAATAAGTTCCCAAGGATGCCAGGTGTCCCAGGTAACGATAAATTTTTACGTTGGAGGCCGCCGGAACAATGGCACTGAGGAAAGAAACATTTGTACAAGTGGCAAAAAAATGGGGAATTTCCCGGAAAAAAAATTTCCTTTAACCTGTAGACGGTCTGAATGGTCTTTCGGGTTCGATTTGTTGCCATCTTTTTAAATGGCGGCCAAAAACTTAAAACCCTTCTTTATGGAATAATGTCCGCATGAAAATAAGCAAGAAATGTCCCGACGGGCTGACGGGCAACGCCGAGTGCCTTCGCTCCTTACAAAAATGGAGAAAGAATTAAGAAATATGGGGGAAATCCTCAAAAAAATTGAGGAAACAATAAGTTTCCAAGGATGCCAGGTGTCCCAGGTAACGATAAATTTTTACGTTGGAGGCCGCCGGAACAATGGCACTGAGGAAAGAAACATTTGTACAAGTGGCAAAAAAATGGGGAATTTCCCGGAAAAAAATGGGGAATTTCCCGGAAAAAAAATTTCCTTTAACCTGTAGACGGGCTGAATGGTCTTTCGGGTTCGATTTGTTGCCATCTTTTTAAATGGCGGCCAAAAACTTAAAACCCTTCTTTATCGAATAATGTCCGCATCAAAATAAGCAAGAAATGTCCCGACAGGCTGACGGGCAACGCCGAGTGCCTTCGCTCCTTACAAAAATGGAGAAAGAATTAAGAAATATGGGGGAAATCCTCAAAAAAATTGAGGAAACAATAAGTTTCCAAGGATGCCAGGTGTCCCAGGTAACGATAAATTTTTACGTTGGAGGCCGCCGGAATAATGACACTGAGGAAAGAAACATTTGTACAAGTGGCAAAAAATGGGGAATTTCCCGGAAGAAAATTTCCTTTAACCTGTAGACGGGCTGAATGGTCTTTCGGGTTCGATTTGTTGCCATCTTTTAAAATGGCGGCCAAAAACTTAAAACCCTTCTTTATGGAATAATGTCCGCATGAAAAGTAGCAAGAAATGTCCCGACGGGCTGACGGGCAACGCCGAGTGCTTTCGCTCCTTACAAAAATGGAGAAAGAATTAAGAAATATGGGGGAAAACCTCAAAAAAATTGAGGAAACAATAAGTTTCCAAGGATGCCAGGTTTCCCAGGTAACGATAAATTTTTACGTTGGAGGCCGCCGGAACAATGGCACTGAGGAAAGAAACATTTGTACAAGTGGCAAAAAAATGGGGAAATTCCCGGAAAAAAAATTTCCTTTAACCTGTAGACGGGCTGAATGGTCTTTCGGGTTCGATTTGTTGCCATCTTTTTAAATGGCGGCCAAAAACTTAAAACCCTTCTTTATGGAATAATGTCCGCATGAAAAGTAGCAAGAAATGTCCCGACGGGCTGACGGGCAACGCCGAGTGCCTTCGCTCCTTACAAAAATGGAGAAAGAAATATGGGGGAAAACCTCAAAAAAATTGAGGAAACAATAAGTTTCCAAGGATGCCAGGTGTCCCAGGTAACGATAAATTTTTACGTTGGAGGCCGCCGGAACAATGGCACTGAGGAAAGAAACATTTGTACAAGTGGCAAAAAAATGGGGAATTTCCCGGAAAAAAAATTTCCTTTAACCTGTAGACGGTCTGAATGGTCTTTCGGGTTCGATTTGTTGCCATCTTTTTAAATGGCGGCCAAAAACTTAAAACCCTTCTTTATGGAATAATGTCCGCATGAAAATAAGCAAGAAATGTCCCGACGGGCTGACGGGCAACGCCGAGTGCCTTCGCTCCTTACAAAAATGGAGAAAGAATTAAGAAATATGGGGGAAATCCTCAAAAAAATTGAGGAAACAATAAGTTTCCAAGGATGCCAGGTGTCCCAGGTAACGATAAATTTTTACGTTGGAGGCCGCCGGAACAATGGCACTGAGGAAAGAAACATTTGTACAAGTGGCAAAAAAATGGGGAATTTCCCGGAAAAAAAATTTCCTTTAACCTGTAGACGGGCTGAATGGTCTTTCGGGTTCGATTTGTTGCCATCTTTTTAAATGGCGGCCAAAAACTTAAAACCCTTCTTTATGGAATAATGTCCGCATGAAAAGTAGCAAGAAATGTCCCGACGGGCTGACGGGCAACGCCGAGTGCCTTCGCTCCTTACAAAAATGGAGAAAGAATTAAGAAATATGGGGGAAATCCTCAAAAAAATTGAGGAAACAATAAGTTTCCAAGGATGCCAGGTGTCCCAGGTAACGATAAATTTTTACGTTGGAGGCCGCCGGAATAATGGCACTGAGGAAAGAAACATTTGTACAAGTGGCAAAAAATGGGGAATTTCCCGGAAGAAAATTTCCTTTAACCTGTAGACGGGCTGAATGGTCTTTCGGGTTCGATTTGTTGCCATCTTTTTAAATGGCGGCCAAAAACTTAAAACCCTTCTTTATGGAATAATGTCCGCATGAAAAGTAGCAAGAAATGTCCCGACGGGCTGACGGGCAACGCCGAGTGCTTTCGCTCCTTACAAAAATGGAGAAAGAATTAAGAAATATGGGGAAAAACCTCAAAAAAATTGAGGAAACAATAAGTTTCCAAGGATGCCAGGTTTCAAAGGTAACGATAAATTTTTACGTTGGAGGCCGCCGGAACAATGGCACTGAGGAAAGAAACATTTGTACAAGTGGCAAAAAATGGGGAAATTCCCGGAAAAAAAATTTCCTTTAACCTGTAGACGGGCTGAATGGTCTTTCGGGTTCGATTTGTTGCCATCTTTTTAAATGGCGGCCAAAAACTTAAAACCCTTCTTTATGGAATAATGTCCGCATGAAAAGTAGCAAGAAATGTCCCGACGGGCTGACGGGCAACGCCGAGTGCCTTCGCTCCTTACAAAAATGGAGAAAGAAATATGGGGGAAAACCTCAAAAAAATTGAGGAAACAATAAGTTTCCAAGGATGCCAGGTGTCCCAGGTAACGATAAATTTTTACGTTGGAGGCCGCCGGAACAATGGCACTGAGGAAAGAAACATTTGTACAAGTGGCAAAAAAATGGGGAATTTCCCGGAAAAAAAATTTCCTTTAACCTGTAGACGGTCTGAATGGTCTTTCGGGTTCGATTTGTTGCCATCTTTTTAAATGGCGGCCAAAAACTTAAAACCCTTCTTTATGGAATAATGTCCGCATGAAAATAAGCAAGAAATGTCCCGACGGGCTGACGGGCAACGCCGAGTGCCATCGCTCCTTACAAAAATGGAGAAAGAATTAAGAAATATGGGGGAAATCCTCAAAAAAATTGAGGAAACAATAAGTTTCCAAGGATGCCAGGTGTCCCAGGTAACGATAAATTTTTACGTTGGAGGCCGCCGGAACAATGGCACTGAGGAAAGAAACATTTGTACAAGTGGCAAAAAAATGGGGAATTTCCCGGAAAAAAAATTTCCTTTAACCTGTAGACGGTCTGAATGGTCTTTCGGGTTCGATTTGTTGCCATCTTTTTAAATGGCGGCCAAAAACTTAAAACCCTTCTTTATGGAATAATGTCCGCATGAAAATAAGCAAGAAATGTCCCGACGGGCTGACGGGCAACGCCGAGTGCCATCGCTCCTTACAAAAATGGAGAAAGAATTAAGAAATATGGGGGAAATCCTCAAAAAAATTGAGGAAACAATAAGTTTCCAAGGATGCCAGGTGTCCCAGGTAACGATAAATTTTTACGTTGGAGGCCGCCGGAACAATGGCACTGAGGAAAGAAACATTTGTACAAGTGGCAAAAAAATGGGGAATTTCCCGGAAAAAAAATTTCCTTTAACCTGTAGACGGGCTGAATGGTCTTTCGGGTTCGATTTGTTGCCATCTTTTTAAATGGCGGCCAAAAACTTAAAACCCTTCTTTATGGAATAATGTCCGCATGAAAATAAGCAAGAAATATCCCGACGGGCTGACGGGCAACGCCGAGTGCCTTCGCTCCTTACAAAAATGGAGAAAGGATTAAGAAATATGGGGGAAATCCTCAAAAAAATTGAGGAAACAATAAGTTTCCAAGGATGCCAGGTGTCCCAGGTAACGATAAATTTTTACGTTGGAGGCCGCCGGAATAATGGCACTGAGGAAAGAAACATTTGTACAAGTGGCAAAAAATGGGGAATTTCCCGGAAGAAAATTTCCTTTAGCGTGTAGACGGGCTGAATGGTCTTTCGGGTTCGATTTGTTGCCATCTTTTTAAATGGCGGCCAAAAACTTAAAACCCTTCTTTATGGAATAATGTCCGCATGAAAAGTAGCAAGAAATGTCCCGACGGGCTGACGGGCAACGCCGAGTGCTTTCGCTCCTTACAAAAATGGAGAAAGAATTAAGAAATATGGGGGAAAACCTCAAAAAAATTGAGGAAACAATAAGTTTCCAAGGATGCCAGGTGTCCCAGGTAACGATAAATTTTTACGTTGGAGGCCGCCGGAACAATGGCACTGAGGAAAGAAACATTTGTACAAGTGGCAAAAAAATGGGGAATTTCCCGGAAAAAAAATTTCCTTTAACCTGTAGACGGGCTGAATGGTCTTTCGGGCTCGATTTGTTGCCATCTTTTTAAATGGCGGCCAAAAACTTAAAACCCTTCTTTATGGAATAATGTCCGCATGAAAATAAGCAAGAAATGTCCCGACGGGCTGACGGGCAACGCCGAGTGCCTTCGCTCCTTACAAAAATGGAGAAAGAATTAAGAAATATGGGGGAAATCCTCAAAAAAATTGAGGAAACAATAAGTTTCCAAGGATGCCAGGTGTCCCAGGTAACGATAAATTTTTACGTTGGAGGCCGCCGGAACAATGGCACTGAGGAAAGAAACATTTGTACAAGTGGCAAAAAATGGGGAATTTCCCGGAAAAAAAATTTCCTTTAACCTGTAGACGGGCTGAATGGTCTTTCGGGTTCGATTTGTTGCCATCTTTTTAAATGGCGGCCAAAAACTTAAAACCCTTCTTTATGGAATAATGTCCGCATGAAAAGTAGCAAGAAATGTCCCGACGGGCTGACGGGCAACGCCGAGTGCTTTCGCTCCTTACAAAAATGGAGAAAGAATTAAGAAATATGGAGAAAACCTCAAAAAAAATGAGGAAACAATAAGTTTCCAAGGATGCCAGGTGTCCCAGGTAACGATAAATTTTTACGTTGGAGGCCGCCGGAACAATGGCACTGAGGAAAGAAACATTTGTACAAGTGGCAAAAAATGGGGAATTTCCCGGAAAAAAAATTTCCTTTAACCTGTAGACGGGCTGAATGGTCTTTCGGGTTCGATTTGTTGCCATCTTTTTAAATGGCGGCCAAAAACTTTAAACCCTTCTTTATGGAATAATGTCCGCATGAAAAGTAGCAAGAAATGTCCCGACGGGCTGACGGGCAACGCCGAGTGCCTTCGCTCCTTACAAAAATGGAGAAAGAATCAAGAAATATGGGGGAAAACCTCAAAAAAATTGAGGAAACAATAAGCTTCCAAGGATGCCAGGTGTCCCAGGTAACGATAAATTTTTACGTTGGAGGCCGCCGGAACAATGGCACTGAGGAAGGAAACATTTGTACAAGTGGGAAAAAATGGGGAATTTCCCGGAAAAAAAATTTCCTTTAACCTGTAGACGGGCTGAATGGTCTTTCGGGTTCGATTTGTTGCCATCTTTTTAAATGGCGGCCAAAAACTTAAAACCCTTCTTTATGGAATAATGTCAGGTAACGATAAATTTTTACGTTGGAGGCCGCCGGAATAATGGCACTGAGGAAAGAAACATTTGTACAAGTGGCAAAAAATGGGGAATTTCCCGGAAGAAAATTTCCTTTAACCTGTAGACGGGCTGAATGGTCTTTCGGGTTCGATTTGTTGCCATCTTATTAAATGGCGGCCAAAAACTTAAAACCCTTCTTTATGGAATAATGTCCGCATGAAAAGTAGCAAGAAATGTCCCGACGGGCTGACGGGCAACGCCGAGTGCCTTCGCTCCTTACAAAAATGGAGAAAGAATTAAGAAATATGGGGGAAAACCTCAAAAAAATTGAGGAAACAATAAGTTTCCAAGGATGCCAGGTGTCCCAGGTAACGATAAATTTTTACGTTGGAGGCCGCCGGAACAATGGCACTGAGGAAAGAAACATTTGTACAAGTGGCAAAAAAATGGGGAATTTCCCGGAAAAAAATTTCCTTTAACCTGTAGACGGGCTGAATGGTCTTTCGGGTTCGATTTGTTGCCATCTTTTTAAATGGAGGCCAAAAACTTAAAACCCTTCTTTATGGAATAATGTCCGCATGAAAAGTAGCAAGAAATGTCCCGACGGGCTGACGGGCAACGCCGAGTGCCTTCGCTCCTTACAAAAATGGAGAAAGAATTAAGAAATATGGGGGAAAACCTCAAAAAAATTGAGGAAACAATAAGTTTCCAAGGATGCCAGGTGTCCCAGGTAACGATAAGTTTTTACGTTGGAGGCCGCCGGAACAATGGCACTGAGGAAAGAAACATTTGTACAAGTGGCAAAAAAATGGGGATTTCCCGGAAAAAAAATGTGAGTTAAATACTTATTTAAACTTATCGCGGATTCCTAACGTTTTTTATGAGGGGGTTTCAATGTGAATTGGGCTCTTACGTCCGCGACAAGGATGCGATTATTCAGGTTTCAGTATGTGAATAATCAGGGAAGGAAATGAGGTTTACTAGGGAGGTGACGGAAGGGGTTTGGGGGTCAAGTCACCTCCGGCGGACACGGGGCAGTCGGCACCTATAGGGTAGGATCGCCGACATGTGTCGTATGCCCTTAAACCCAGAAGCTTGGCTTACCGGAGTGCGCCACTCTCCCGGTTATTCCTAACGTTTCTCGGCGCAACTGTTATTGATTTAAATCTAGCTTCTGCTATAAGTTAATGGTAATGAAGTTTTATTTTTTAAAAAAGTGGCGAAAAAAAAGAAGAAATTAATGAAAAGGAACAGCCAGGCCCAAGCTCTGATATGAAACTAGACCCATGAATTTCCCCATATATTTTGGTGCGTTTTTCAGGTTTTTTTCCCGTAAGTGGAATAATGACAAAATTGCTAGGCCTAACTTCAATTTCAAAATTTTCCAGCAAAAGTGAACAAAATTTTCGAACAAAGTAAACTTCATTGGTTTGTACAAGAAAAGGCTCGCTAGGAATGCTTTAAAGGGAATGCAACCACTAAAGCCTTAAGAAGATGGAAGGGAAGAGGGTTAAATTAAATTGTTCAATACATATTTGAAACCATTCCAAAAGTAACAAACAATTCCTGGAAAAAAAAAATTAAACTTTAAAATAATAAATTAAAAATTAAAAAACACCTTTATTCATTGTATAAATTACAATTTTAATTTTAATTTAAAAACATTAATTTTTTGTAGCAATATTTGTTATTTATTGTTATTTATTATTATAAATGATTAAAAACAATAATAATATTAAATAATCACAAGAAAATTAATTAATAATTATCCATTAATTTTTTTAATTGAGAAGGAATTCAATGTTTGTCTGGATTCTTTTACGCGGGATTTGTATGCATCTACAATTCCCAATGCAAAAACTGCAGCATTTATTAACCCTACTATCTATAAATCATCATTAAAATAAATTAATTCGGACGTTTTTATTGTATTCAACTAAAGTCGATGTTTTACCGATTCCGGCATAAGCAACAATTTTAACGATTTGATTTAGAGCTAGCTCGTGGTTTATGATACGGATCTGTTGACTGATTAGACGCGTTCTCCCATCTTTAATGCATTGAAATTCTTAATATATTTATGTGGTAATTTTCAGACTCTGTAACTAAGGGTATCGATGCGTCAGACAATGGCATAAATGTGAACAGATTACCATGTTATCTTTCAAGATTTATAGCTTTGCCCCATGTATAACTACACCCACTTAGCCTTTTTACATATACATTGATTTGATTGGATGGGGGATAATAGACCTTTTGAACGTAAAAAAGGGGCTCGCCAAAGTTACCAACCCTCGGGATCGGCACGTACAAGCCATCAGTCTCCGCGCACTCTCAAGATACAAAGATACTAAAGCGCAGGCGCCAAAAAGCAAGATGGAAGGCAGTTTTACACCCCTGTTCTTTCACTTCAATACCCCTAGTCCTAAGACAACAAGTTAAAATACACGTATTTATCAATGCATTGCTGTCCAACATTACTCCGTCTAGCAATTTGCATATCTTTCTGGGTTTCAAACCACGAATCAGGCATAATACAGCCTATAATGAATGCTAAAATCGATGGAGAATTTCATTTCCGGTTGAATTTACCCCAGACGTAAAAATTGTAATCTTACCCTTTCCCGACTTTGTGTTTCAACGTGGCGAAATAATAAATGCACGCCAAGTAATAGAAACATTCCAATAGGTTATTTAGATAACAGGAAGACTTTGAGTGCGTAAGCAGTTTTAATATTCTGCTTATATTCTGATATCGCTACAATAGCCGCGATAATCGCGTAAGGATTGAGGTCATTGTCTGATTCGACCTCAGGGAACTGCTTTTTAACAATTTGCGGTGATATTTAAGATAACCCATCATTTCTGCGTTAGTTTTACGTTCGGCTCGAGTATTTTTCTTTTCAAAAATAGGGATATCTTGAATGATTCCAAAAATAAGCTCTTCTGGGCTTAAAAGTTCGAGATCCTCTAAATACAGGATTACTATTACTTTAACATAATGGGCTTCCACCAAAGGTTCACGGAATTACGCATTTCTTTATTCCTTAACGTGAATCAATCGCCATATATACCCTAAATTTATAAAAGTTCTGAAATAGGTGTTCGCTCGAAGTGAAACGTTAACAATAGCTATGTTTAAAATTATTTTAGGAATAAAGTTTCTTAAATCGATTTATCTATAGTTAATGTAAAATACTGACGAATAAAATAATTAATATCAGTTATATTTATTTAATTATTTAAGATAAACTTCTTTCTTTGAAGTGACACAAGTGAGAGTTTATATAGAACGAGTAATGAAGATTGCATTTGCATCTGAATCAAACACCATAAGCGTATCAAAGTTAATGTAAAGCGAGTACGAAGATAAGATCCCTAAAGCTAGTGGTCCACTAGACCTTACGTAATCGTATCGTAACCGTTCCAGTTTCGTAAACTCGTCGAAAGAGAGCGCCCACTAACTACGTAGGAATTTAACGTTTTCTCTCCGAAAGAGGAGGGCGCTCTCAACGTTACTGTTATTCCAAATATTTGAAAAGCTTTCGCCACTAACCAGAACGGCGATTTTTTTGTCAAATTTTTTATCGGTTAGAAACATTTAAGAATTCAAAAATTTGTTGGTAAAAATGGCAAAGACAAAAAAACCAGTGAAATCGGTAGTAAAATTATTGGAAAAACCGGAAAATAATGCCCAAAATACTGTCGAGAGTCAAGAAAGTGTGAGTAGCCAAGGCCTAAGTGGATCAATATGTTGTGTTTCTTAATTAACTACTTAATAAGAACACATTTAAAGTTACTAAAACGTCAGATTAATTTGATGCATATTAGCACGCGTCCGAGATAACAACTCATCGGCATAGAGCCGACGATCCGTTTATATAATACAAGACTGGGTTCAATACAGTTCAGTTCAATTTACAATTAGAGATATAACGTTGGAGGCGCAATGCCAGTTATACAACATCCTTCCTACAAATTTTTAAAATATACATTTCACAGTTATTTATTTTTTTGTTATACAATTTATAAATTCAGTCTATCAATTTGTTTTATAACTCGGCCACTCCTCGTCTTGGGAATAAGCAGTTGTTGTTGTTGCGTCACAGGACCAGCCGTCGTACGTCGTCGTGGTTTAGTTACAGGCCCGGGTATCGGGAGTTTCTGTGGTTGTACGTCTTCCGGCTCTTGCAACTGCGGTGGTCGTATTTGTGGTAGGTCTTCCGGCTCTTGCAACTGCGGTGGTCGTATTTGTGGTAGGTCTTCCGGCTCTTGCAACTGCGGTGGTCGTATTTGTGGTAGGTCTTCCGGCTCTTGCAACTGCGGTGGTCGTATTTGTGGTAGGTCTTCCGGCTCTTGCAACTGCGGTGGTCGTATTTGTGGTAGGTCTTCCGGCTCTTGCAACTGCGGTGGTCGTATTTGTGGTAGGTCTTCCGGCTCTTGCAACTGCGGCAGTCGTACATCTTCCGTTTCTTGTAGATGCATCGATCGGGTATCGTGAGAATCCCGTTCCTCTGCGATTGAGGTAGGATTTTCCGTATCTTTAGTACTCATTGGCGTGAGCACATTGGCATGCGTTGTCGGGCTGAACCTGGGGTAACTGAGAACTTGGTTTTTCGGTAATGTCGTTGGTTGTATCGGTAGTAAATGAAACCGATTTCTTCGTAGTTCCCCATTCGGAGTCCTGACGATGTAGGATCTGGGTTCCGGGGCTTTACTCTGGATGACACCTTGCTGCCTGACGTCAGTTACCCATATGCTGTCTCCTTTGTTTAGGGGTTTGAGGTCCCTTGTCTTGTGTCGTTGATCGTAGTCCTTTTTCTGGTTGATGCGACGTTGATCTTCACGTTGACGTACTATCTTACTAGATGGGATTCTGGGGCGAAGTTCCGTATCTAATATGGGCAGCGTGGATCGTAGCTTGCGGCCCATTAGGAGTTCGGCGGGACTAAATCCATTAGCCAGGGGTGTCGATCGATACGAGAGCAGAGCTAAATGAGGATCTTCGCTCTTCTTTAGTGTTTGTTTAACGACTTTGACAGCCGCTTCGACAAAGCCGTTACTCTGAGGATAGCAGGGGCTTGAAGTTATGTGGGTGAATCCATATTCTTCAGCAAACCGACGAAATTCTGATGTCGGCGTCTTGCTAAATTGCGGGCCATTATCGCTTCTAACGACTTCCGGGATACCGTGAGTTGCGAAAATGGACTTCATGTGATTTATGATGGCGGCGGTGCTCAAGTTCGTCAATTTCCGTATCTCGAAGAAACGGGAATACATGTCAGTAACCAGCAAGTACCAAGTTCCATGTAAATAGAAAAGATCTGTGGCCAGAATTTTCCAAGGTCGATCCGGAAAATCTGATGGACATAAAGGTTCATGTCGGTTGGCGGATTCTCTCGTACATGTTGCGCATTGCTTGACCTTATCTTCTACGTCCTTTGATAGGCCGGGCCACCATACCGTCGTGCTTGCCCTGGCTCTGCTTTTTGTGATGCCTTGGTGTCCTTCGTGGATTTTAGCCAGGATGTCTTGACGTAGCAACGATGGAATAATGAGGCGGGACCCTTTTAGTAGCAAGCCTCGGTGAATTGAAATATCATGACGGTGGGGAAAGTATTTATCGAGGTCATGGACATGCGAACGGGATTTTGGCCACCCATGTTCTATGTAGTGCGCTAATGTCTTGCAAGTCTGGTCTTCGTTTTGCGCTATTCGGAGGTCCCTCAGCCGTTCGTCCGAGATGGGTACATGCGATGTTATTAATTGTATGTGAGCTTCTATTTCATCTTCCAGGTCACCGCCCTCGTCGCCCCTTATTGGTCCCCGCGATAATGTATCTGCGATAATGAGGTCCCTTCCAGGAGTGTAATATATCTCGTAGTTATATCGCATTAAACGGATTCGCATGCGTTGGAGCCGTGGAGACAAATCCTCTAAGGATTTAGTTTGCATAATAGGAACGAGCGGCTTGTGGTCCGTTTCAATATGAATCTTAATGCCCACGATAAAATCTTCGAATCTGGCACAGGCCCAGGTTATCGCCAAGGCCTCTTTCTCGATTTGAGCATAGCGTTGTTCAGTTGGGGTCATGGTCTTAGAGGCGTAGGCTATAACCCTTAGTTGTCCATCGTCCTGTACTTGCTGTAAAACTGCTCCAAGGCCATAGGACGAGGCGTCGGCGGAAACGATGGTCTTCCTTTTTGGGTCATATGTTGCCAAAACGGGATGTCGGGACAGAATTCGTTTGATGTCTTCAAACGCTTGCTGTTGAGGTACGTCCCAGGTCCATGTGGTTTTTGTGCTCAGTAGAGACGTCAACGGCCGTGCTATCTCTGCCATTGATGGGATAAACTTGCTCAAGTAATTAGTCATACCCAGAAATCTCCTTAGATCTGTTACATCCTGTGGTGTTTTGATGTGGATAATAGCCTTAATCTTGTCCTCATCGGGGTGTATGCCGTTGGTGTCGATTATATGCCCAACAAATTTGACTTTGGAGACCGAGAATTCGCATTTGGCCGGATTAAGGGTTATACCAGCTTTATCGAGTTGGCACAAGATTCTTCGTAGATTTTCGTCATGTTCGGCCTGTGTACTCCCATACACTAGTATGTCGTCTTGTAAATTTACGTTCCCTCTGAGGCCTTCCAGGGCAATGCAGATCTGCCTTTGGAAATGTTCCGAAGCGGAGCTTAGTCCAAATGGTAACCGATTAAAATAGAACCGTCCGAATGGCGTGATGAACGTTGTTAATAAGGCGGACTCCTCCTCCAGTGGGACCTGCCAATAACCGCTATTGGCGTCGAGCTTAGAAAATATTTTCGCACCGGCTAACTGTCCGAGTAGATGATCGACGGAAGGCAGTTGGAACCGTTCTCGTCTGATGAATTTGTTCAGGTGGGTAGGCTTAGTGTGGACATCCCTTCTTAGACAAAGCCTAGATTATTATTATTTTAAATCAACGCATATCCTCAGGTTCGGGCGTTTGGTAATTGTATCCTCAGTCATTTTGGCCAGTAATGTCTCTTCTTTCTTCTTGACGACGACCATGGGAGCACACCAATCAGTTGGTTTGTCAATTTTGGATATCACACCTTTCTGAACCATATGATCTAGCTCGCGTTTCACCGCGTCCATCAATGGGATTGGAACTCTGCGAGGTGTTGTGAGTGAGAAAGGCCTGGCCTCTGGTACGAGCGATATCTTGTACGGAGTCTTCATTTTGCCCAATCCATTGAAGAGGTTTGGGAACTCCTTTATTGGATCCAATGGTGTGTTAATTGAAGTTTCAATGTCTCCAACCATGGTGATCAATGAAAGGTCCTCGCTAGCCCTGAGACCGAGGAGCGGGACTTGCAAATCATGCACGACGTAAAGGTCATCCTGGATGATGGTACACCCATAACGGAAGGACACTCGTATCTTTCCGGCGGTTCTTAGGAGAGTTTTACCAGGTCCATAGAGGCGTTTCTTGGAATCCAGTAACTTGATGTTCTTGAATTTAGAATGATATAGGACGGTGGGGATGACATTGACATCTGCTCCCGTGTCGATTTTAAATCTGACTGGAAGGTCGTTGATATGGACAGTGATCATCCATCTATGTTGTCTTGATGTGGTCTGAGTCTCCTGAAGGATCGGATCGGCGATAGATCCGATAAAGAAATCGTTGGACATACAATCTGCTGTCTGAATGTGGGTGACATCTGCTTCTTCCATTCTCTCAACTTGGTTTATGTTGCGCCTCTGGCAAACTTGTGCGTAGTGGCCCATTTTCTCACATTCGAAGCATCGTACATTTTTGGCTGGGCATTTCTCCCGTGGATGGTCGGGAATGGCTCCGCAACGAGGGCAGCGATTGGTACTTTTAGAGCGGAACTCTTGAGAAGGTTTCTTATACTGAAGGTCTGACGCAGGACGTCTTCCGTTAAAACGTGTAGGCCTTTGAGGCCTGTAGTTGGAAGTTCCGATGCTGTCGACGTGTGGAAGTGTATTGAGGCTGTTGAAGCTGTTCAAATCCCTTTGTTCACGTTGTCTGTCTTCCATGCTGCGTACGCGTTGGATGGCTTGCTCCAAAGTGAGGGCAGGATCATCTTGAAGGCGTTCAGACAATGCTTTATCTCGAATTCCAACGACTATACGGTCCCGGATTAATTCGTCCCTCAGGGTTCCGTACTGACAATGCTCGGCCAAGGCATATAACTGCGTAATGAAGTCGTCGGCACTTTCTGCTTCTCGTTGGGCACGAGAGTTGAATTTTGCTCGATCGTAGATGGTATTTCGCCGGATGATGAAATGACTAGTGAATTTGTCGCTTACAGTCTTAAACTCTTTTTGGTGCGCAGGTGTGAGGCCAAAAGAATTAAAAATGTCCTCGGCTTGTTCTCCCATAAGGTAGATCAACGCATTAACTTGTTCTTCTTCTCCCTTAGTATTGAGGCCTGATGCAAGGCAAAAACGTTCAAAACGGCGCAGCTATTTAGGCCAATCACTGGGACAGGAAAAGTTGAACGGCTCAGGGGTAGACACATGAAACGCTGTTGACGCCATAATGGGGACGGAAAGCACGCGAGAGAAACCAAACTGTAGCGGGAAACGCGCGAAACGCGACGTAAACCGTAAGCCTCGGCACGAGGAAAAAAAAACACAACGCGACTCACTATAAACGAGGGAACGGGCGAAAAAGCGAAGCAACTTCTGACACCATGTTGTGTTTCTTAATCAACTACTTAATAAGAACACATTTAAAGTTACTAAAACGTCAGTTTAATTTGATGCATATTAGCACGCGTCCGAGATAACAACTCATCGGCATAGAGCCGACGATCCGTTTATATAATACAAGACTGGGTTCAATACAGTTCAGTTCAATTTACAATTAGAGATATAACGTTGGAGGCGCAATGCCAGTTATACAACACAATAGAGGATCAAAATGAACTTTTTGAGGAAGCTCTTCTTGAAGAAGTGAAAAAAATCCTATTTTGTTTGACTCAAACCATCCTAAGTACAAAAATAAACCATTGAAACAAAGATATTGGATTAAGGTAGCAAAATCAATTGCAAATGGAACATCTCGTAAGTTAGACTCAAAACCAACCTAAAGACCCTAAACTTTCGATTTCTTAAAGGACTAATTTAGTCTGATTTGAATTGCAGCTTCAGATTGTGAGAAACGTTGGCTTCAACTTCGAGATAAAGCAGTTCGGGCTTTCAAGAAAAAGCCAAGTGGTAGTGGTGCAGATCCTACTGAAATATATGATAATTTTGAGAAGAAAATGATGTTTCTCAAACCCTTTATAAAGCACAGGCCGTTAGTAAACACATTTTGATAGATAGTTTTCACTAAAAGGCTAGAGAAAATTCCTCCTATCTGAGGCACTTTAAATTATTTTAGTCAAGTACTGATTCAAACCGAAATGCCAAATTTTCTCAGTAGTTTTTTACATCACCAAAAATCTGCCAACCCCGAGAAAAAACCTTTTAGTGAAAACGGTTTTGGAATATAAAATAAAATAGTTTAAAGTTCTTAAAACAATTTATAGAACAGCTACAAACTTATCCACGAAATCAAAAGATAGAGCAGCATTCTACGGAAAATCCTCATCAGACAAACTTGACACAACTGTTATTGAGGAGGATAATATACTCAAATATACTGGTAATGGGTTGTTTATATGACTTTTAACTATTATGTCTGGACTATTAATTAATCTATATATTCTTTAAGACGATATCTACCAAGATTTGGACGAGGGTGCGTCCGCTAGCTTTGCAGATATAATTGAGACACAAAACCAGCAAAGTAAAAACACTAACAAGTCTGAAAGCATGAAAATTCCTAGGAAGAGAAAGATAAGCGCTGTGGATGACGCGTTCCTCCAAGCAATTGAAAAGTTGCAAGATCCACCGAAAAGTTTGGATGTAGATGATGCAGAATTCTAAATGAAAATATTTTAAATAATTTTCGGCATTACGATTCTTTTAGTAGTTGTGTAGCTATAAAGCTCTGTCTCATCTCAATATTCCAGGAACATCTTTTGATATTAATATTTCAAATTAATTACTTTTTAATTCAGCTTTACTACATTTATATAATAATAATCTAAGCTTTTGTCTATGAAGGGATTTCCACACTACGCGTGTGGCTTATTTACAGGTGGATCCTTTTACAATGCATAGGAGGGTGGTGGCTAGCCCCTATGCCACAGCTAACTCACAGCGCCCTATACTAACTATTACCGTTAACCTCTGCAAGTTTTGATGGAAAGGAGAAACCGGGTTAGACCGCGGAGGAAAATTCCTTTTAACAATTGGGGAGAGAACTTGCAAACTCTACGCAGAAGGATTTGTTCCACGATTTTCACCCGGTGTCACAATCCGGGATCGAACCCGGGATCCTCCTGCTGCGAGGCGAAAGCGCTAACCGCTACGCCACCCCAAATTCCACGTTATATAGTGTTAACGTAAATTTAGACTCCACTAAACAACATGGTTGTTAATACTTTATCTTTAATTAAATAAGTGTTGTTACGATTTGTTCTATGAATTAAGATACCAAATTGGCCTTCTTTCGTGTCCTTTTTGGAGGTCTTAACGGTTTAGAGTGAGCCGAATGTTAAATACATAATTAAGAGATAGATGTCCTTTAAAGGAATTATTGTGGTTATGTAGTAAAAGATTTGACACTTTAAGGTTTACAAATGCACTTGGCAATATGTCACCAAATATGTAATATTTATTTCCGGTTTTTCTCATTGGCTGATTGACCTCTGTTTAAAGAGTAATTTTTTTACTGAAATTGTTAGCCCTCCTCTCGACTCGGAGAGGATTATTTTGGTTTCCCAACTTGTTCACTATAATTTTGGAACAATCCGTGGTGTAGTTTAGTCAGAAACTTAATTTGATTGGATTAGTAAAATCCTAGCAAATTGTAGCATCTGTAATAATTTGGTTTTATTGATGAAAATGGGAGTGCTTATTATTCTATTATAAAACATGTTTTGATGTTTTCTTTCCTTATAAACCTTCATATCGATTTTATTCCGTGCATTGGGGTCTGGATTTTGTCGCATATTCCAGAGGAATATGTCTTTTTTACTCTGAAGGGGACATTTTCCGGGGGATTTTGTTGCATTTGCCAGGGGATTATGTAGTACATTCGATTATATTTTAAGATATATGCATTCAAAATTATTCTCAATCAGACGGCCTAGTAGAAGAGAACTGTCGCAATAAAAGTTAAAGAATTGTGCCAAATCTATGCACAAGAGAATAATTTTCTTCTTTTATAAAAAAAACCCAATAAAATCCTGTTTAAACCAGAAAAAACCATACCAGTGATCTTTTCCAGAAATTTTCCTGATTTTTGCCAGCCCTGATATTCAATTCACGCTATTTACAAATATTATTGCAAAATTAAGCTTTTATGCAACATTTATAGTGCTTTTTAAGACAATCTGCCAAACTTCTAATATCACTTCTAAGTTTAATCGCGTTAAATGTAGGAAATTTTGCACCAAGTATGTCAAATTACTCAACCAAATTGAGGGAATAGGTGTTAAATATTTGATATTTCTATAATTACCAAGAATTTTGATTTGTAAAAAAACCCATATTTACACCTTTTTAAGGTCCTATTTATCTCATTTCTAGTCATTATTTACCTCATTTCAAGCCCCTATTTACCACCGTTTCAAACCTCTATTTACTCCTTTGAAAGTTCCTGTTTTCACCATTTCAAAGCCCTAATTACCATATTTCAAGCCCCCATTTATCCATTTCAAATCAATGTTTACCCCACTTCTAGTCCACATTTACCCAACTTTTGAGCCTTTATATACACCAATTCAAACCCCTATTTACCCCACTTCAAGTCCACATTTCGAGCCTTTATATACACCAATTCAAACCCCTATTTGCCCTATTTCAAGTCCTATTTCACTCCATTTCTGTTTGATGCACTATTTAAATTTCTTTAATAAATAGTGTTTCTTCTTAACATCTTTTATTTCGTGGTATTTAAAATTCAGCTTCACTTTCAAATAAGTTTAAAACCTTTTATTGTGGTGCTCAAAGGTGTTATTTTTTTAATTTAGGTATCATTTGCGTACCTTTTAACGAATGGAGGCTTTTATACATCTTTTATATAAACAAATGGTTTTTAAAAAATTAACTCCATTTTCACATTATTTTATGATATAATTGACGGTGCTATTTTAATGCATTGAGCACCTTTTATCGAATGATGTTTATTGAATCCTTTTTTAAACCGTTTATTTTAGCTAATGGTGTTAATAATATATCGCACTATTTTCATACCATTTCAACACCCGGTCATGGTGTACAAATAAGTGCATAATAAATTTTACAAAACTACAACGCTATTTAGGTACCATAATTTTTAAAGTGTAGCGTCACCTAGAATTAACAAATACACGTTACTTTACCAAGTGGAATTTAAACAAGTTCATATTTACGCTTAAAACACACGCTTAGTAAGTTCTTACGTGAACAAAAACTACACTTTTGTTCGACACAAATACCTCACCTTTTGGGTTCATTTTTAACACCTTTTACGGTTCATTATTACCACTTTTTTGGTTCACTATTTACACCACTTCGGTTCACTATTTACACCCTTTCGGTTCACTCTTTACACCCTTTCGCTTCACTCTTTACACCCTTTCGCTTCACTCTTTACACCCTTTCGCTTCACTCTTTACACCCTTTCGGTTCACTCTTTACACCCTTTCGCTTCACTCTTTACACCCTTTCGCTTCACTCATTGCTCCCTATCGCTTCACTCTTTGCACCCTTTCGCTTCACTCTTTACACCCTTTCGCTTCACTCATTGCTCCCTATCGCTTCACTCTTTGCACCCTTTCACTTCACTCTCTACACCCTTTCGGTTAACTCTTTACACCCTTTCGCTTCACTCATTACACCCTTTCGCTTCATTGATTACACCCTTTTTGAATCACTTATTACACACTTTTGACTTCTGTAATTGCACTCTTTTACGTTCAATAATTACACCTTTTTTTAGGACCAGTAATTGCACTCTTTTCTGTGTGATAATACTCTTTTATAAGTGAACCAACTACGCCTAGATGTCGCTTAACAAACCCACGTTACAAACACTTCGGGTTTTCCTCATACAATATTCCTGCATGCAAACAAAGCAACGAACTGTAATAATTAATATTTTCAATAGTTACTAGACGTTTCAAATACTATTTAAGAAATGCAAAATTTATTCCTTTATAAGAAAAGGAGTTACTTTTCTTCACAATTTTTTCTCAATTTATTGGGCTCCAATTTAGTGCCATTTAAAGAAGAAATTGCATTAGTTACAAATATGCAATGGACAGTGTGGCTAAGCCCTAATAACAGAGATTCATCTAAAGTTAAGGTTTTTGCAGTAATATCGGGATACGCGGTGTTAAAAACAAAGAAGGAGCAAAACCAAATACATACAGCGATTATAAAATCATCTGTTTTGAGAAACATTTCTGAATCAATGTAAAACTTTTTGCCATTTATAACCCCCCTAAAATTACCGGTTCCTTGGGTATTTTGGTTTCTGAGCTGTTTTTGTTGAAAAAATGTGGCCGTGATGCTCCTTCACCAAACTAGGAAGTAACACGAAGGATGCTGCTAACTCTTTACGTTTTTTTCTACTTCATCCATTTCTTCATTTATTTGTGAAATTAAGGCGTTTTTAAGGTCTTTCACATTAGCTGGTGCATTGCGCCAAATCTTTAGACAAAGCTGCTTCAATGACAGTCTTAAAGTTTTCTCTATTTCCACTTTCGCTATTCGGGAAAACTCCATAAATATTCGGGAGAACTCCATAAATAACTAAAAAAAAGTATTTAATATGTTACTCGGGAAGAAAAAAATCCTTATTTTTCCCAATCTAAAAGAACAAATCAAATAAACTCAACTTTTTGGATTAATAAAAAATGTCTTCGTGGACAAAGACTTGAAAAAGTAAATGATAAGAAAACAAAATGGAATGACCGAAGTAACAGATATTAAACTTTTTCTTTAAAGACATGATTATAAAACATCAATTATTTAAAAAAAAAATACTTATCTTCGTTTTTTTCACCAAAATTACATTTGCATTGTTTTCGAAAGACAGATTATTCATTCTATATATTCTTTGTGGTATTAACAGTTTTCGAATGAAAAGGATTAGAATAAATATCCGAGTATGGATATGGGTTATTTTTAAAGGTTTCTCTTTTCGAACTATAAGGCGAAACGTTGTTTAAAACGACTAAATTCAACCGAAGGAAGAAATTTTATCTTTCATCATGATTGACATTTTAAACGTCGCTTTAGGGTGCTTTGGTTTTGCGCCTGCATTTATACGACCACGATTCAATTTGGGTCCCATTTTTTGGGGTCGATGATTTAAAATGTTTTATAAATGAATCATTAAAATCTGGATAAAAGACATTATTTACAAAAAACCTTTGGTATATTATTGAGTGCGTGAGAACTGTTTTAAAAGTTGTGATTGAATTAGTTTGGTATGACTTCAACTCGCTATGAGGAACACATTGTAGAGCAAACTTATAACACGAAACACGTAAATGGACACCGACAAATGGTGGGCTGCGTATTTATTTCACTATTGGGCTTAGTTTCCAGAATTAAAACGTATTGTAGTTCAAATTAAAAGCTGCAATCCTTTTAAATATCACTAACGAGGAACTGTTTCTATCATGGTCTACACTGGAAATCTAGCTGTAAATATAAACGATGTCGCATGTTTCTGTTAAATAGTAAATCTTTGACACGAACCATTTTGAAAAGAATGGAAAATTTAATGATACAAAATTTTTGGGCAAATGTAATTTTGGTGAAAAAAACGAAGATAAGTATTTTTTTTAAAATAATTGATGTTTTATAATCATGTCTTTAAAGAAAAAGTTTAATATCTGTTCATAGCCGACTTGTATTAATAAAGGCCTATAGGTAGGAAGATAACCATGGGGCGGCATACCGATTTTTTAGCGACCGCTAGATGTCGTTCTTAGGGGGAAAATTTTGTGGCGGGAACTTCAAAACGAATGAAAATGCCAATAGGAGAAAGCTTACTTTTTGTCTTGAGGTTGGGTTTTTTTTTGGAATAAAGTAAGGCAGTTTTTTTTAGAAGTAATACATTTACTTGATAACAATATATTTGTCTTTATCTCATTTAAAGTGCGTTTAGTAAAGTATGTTTTCTACTTTCCTATCACAGTACAATGTAATATTTTCAAAATTAGTGTTTTGATAAGTACCTAACATATGAAATTTTTTAAATCACATTACGAATTTTCATATTTTCGGGGTAAGGGTTTTTATTTGTACGTTTTGACTGTTTCTTCAACGTCACATATCTTTGGCATAGTTGATCATTAGGGGTTTGACAAGATTATCTAACATAATATCACATAAATTAATATATACCTATTCCTTCCCCATTTTCAGCGTACCTATTCCTCCCCCATTTTCAGCGTACCTATTCCTCCCCATTTTCAGCGTACCTATTCCTCCCCCATTTTCAGCGTACCTATTCCTCCCCCATTTTCAGCGTACCTATTCCTCCCCCATTTTCAGAGTACCTATTCCTCCCCCATTTTCAGCGTACCTATTCCTCCCCCATTTTCAGCGTACCTATTCCTCCCCCATTTTCAGCGTACCTATTCCTCCCCCATTTTCAGCGTACCTATTCCTCCTCCATTTTCAGCGTACCTATTCCTCCCCTATTTTCACCGTACCTATTCTTCCCCCATTTTCAGCGTACCTATTCCTCCCCCATATTCAGCGTCCCACCAGACCCAATTTTTTCCGCAGTTAAGGTGCGTATTTCCCTCAGATTTCGTATCCACCCCCATCATCCTTGCCCTAAAATACCCCAGTAATGTTTTGGTAAATATAGACATATTCACAGGGTTGGCCAAATTACATGAACCTCAAATAAAAAATTATAATTACAAATCAAAACTATATTAAATTACAAATTATAAATCATCGTAGGATTCGTATCTGACTTTGTTAAAGAACCCTTAATGTTTCTACCTCGCCAAAATACTTTAGGTATTTTAAAGTATGCAATAACGCAATAAGTTACTAAACTTTTTCAATCCTACTGTATATATTCATTTATGTGATATTATGTTAGATAAGCTTGTCAAACCCTAATGATCCCCCGAAAATATGCAAAGTTGTAATGTGATTCAAAAAATTTCATATGTTAGGTACTAATCAAAACACTTATTTTGAAAGTATTACATTGTACTGTGATAGAAAAGTGGGAAACATACTTTACTAAACGCACTTTAAATGAGATAAAGACAAATATATTGTTATCAAGTAAATGTATTACTTCTAAAACAAACTGCCTTACTTTATTTCAAAAAAAAACCCAACCTCAAGACAAAAAGTAAGCTTTGTCCTATTGGCATTTTCATTCGTTTTGAAGTTCCCGCCACAAAATTTTCCCCCTAAGGGCGACATCTAGCGGCGGCAGATCACGACGGCCATTGCCAATATCAGAAAAAAAACCGAGGATCACCTATAGGCCTTTATTAATACAAGTCGGCTATGATCTGTTACTTCGGTCATTCCATATTGTTTTCTTATCATTTACTTTTTCAAGTCTTTGTCCACGAAGACATTTTTTATTAATATCTGTTCCTTCAGTCTTCATTTTAATTAAGATTGTTAAGAAACTGTGGCATTTTTAAAATCTGCACTAAGCACAAACATAAATATAGGGGAGCGTAAGCATAAGGGACCTAATATTGCTAGTTAGTTACTAATGCTTTCAGGTACCAGTTAATCAGTTATCACCAATGAGATTAATTTATCACTGAAAACATCAAATTTCCATACTAAATTTATTTTGGCCTTTCCTTAACCCCTGGCTTTGAGCATTAAAATATTTAAAATAACTCTGAGGATTATCTAGAAACATTTCTACTGATATTTCAAATTGAGAAGAATCAGAGTCATCGTTTTGAGTCTTTCAGATGACTGGCTTGGACTTATGTTGCTGGTATTTGGTTTTCGTTGTAGCAGTGTAACCAGGGATAAGGGAATTGAGATGGATTGCAAATGATGATGGGCGACCTACGGCACCGCATCTCTCCCAATGTACCTCGCGCACGCCCCTACCCTTCGGTAGGCGATTGCTAAGTGCTGCCGCGTAGCGCCATTTTATTTGTATGAGAGCTAGCTTCTAATTTTAAGATAGAGGGGGCGCCCTTTACAATTTCATCCAGTACGAGTGTACGACGTTACCTAACCGCTGAGGATGCTGGGAGGACTAGGGTGCCGTAGGTGGGGGTACACAGGCAACGCTATAGGTATGGGGGTTTCCAATACAAGCTGTAACCAAAGAGAATATAGGGGAGGAGTGGAAAGAGGGGAAAATCTTGTTGCTCTTTTCTACCGCGCATCTTCAATTCGCAGTACCGAGGCATTTCCGTTTGAGACATTTAACGGTATCGTAGATGGCGCGACTGAGCCGGAAACTCCCTCGTACCACTAGTATAATTTAGGGGCAACAATGTAATAGGTACTTGGCAGTACTACGTCATGCAACGTCAGGCTACCTTCCACTAGTGCTTAAACACATACCAGGAGGAGGGGCTTATATAGCTTTCATTCTGTTAAAAAAACATACCATAATGGCGCTGGGGGCGGAGTTAAGCCCGAATTGCCAAGTCCCTATTTAGCCTTGTGAAGCAGGGGATCTTCAACTCCTCCCCTATATTCTCTTTGGTGTAACTGAGACAAAGATTCTTCCTGCAAGCATAGCCCACTCGATCCGCGCTCATGGACGCAAGCTGCTCGTGCTATATAATAATATTTGACCACGTCGTCTACTAAACTTAGGAATTGGACAATTAAACTTTTTGAGTTAATGTCTGGACTCTGGTTACCCTTGCATTTTCTTAGTGGTTCCGTGGTTTTATTTTTAAACTGGTCATTTGCCCTGTATCATTATTGTGTAAGAGACAGCCTGGCAGCCCCGTATTTGTTTACCCTGCCCATAGCCCACTAGATCACGCGTAACACTACGCAAGATGCAGAGTAGCGTCCGTGAGCATGGATCGAGTGGGCTATGCCCTGCCTGGCCAAGTCAGCTGACTTAGGTGAAATATTTATTACTTCTATGCGACTTAATTCTAGACATTCTTGAACGAATCATCTTGTGAAAATTTTATAAGACAGGCTTCTGGCGCTGGGTTTTTTCCGAGCCAAATTTGCTTTTTTAATTTAAAAAAATTAATTTCAACCGTTTTTCCTCTCTTCAGAAATTACTAATGATAGTGTGTTACATATTTATCCAAAATTTATATTAATTAACACACTGTACATCCCTTTAATTTGTAATTTCGCGCTTGGAAGAGGCTGAATTAAAAATATTGATTTGATGACAGGAATTAGTGATAGTGTGATTGAATCTATCATTTATTTTGCCAGCAAAAAACGTATCTTCGTAGCGGTAACCCTTGTCTAGAAACCAGGGAATGAACCCTTCTGCGTAGTTTGAATTAATCTACTTTACACATCAAAAATGTATCTAATTTAAACAAAAACCTTTATTCTAAATTATAGCGGTTATAAATAGTAATTAAAAACGTAACTGTTACCTAATAAAAATGATTGCAAGAGCCGGGATAAAAAACTGGTTTGTCAGCAGGGTTTAGTGATCGTGTGATTTAATCTATCATTTATTTTACCACTAATTTAAACAAACAAAATGATCTGCGCAGTGGTTACCGTTGACCGCATGCACCAGATATATTCTCTGTAGCGTTTATCGTTGGTAATCTGGCCATTCTTTATTGTTTTCTTAGGTAACGTTAGAATGAGCGCAAAATAATTAATAATTCAATTGTTACCTAGTACAAATGATTGGAAGGACCTGAATTAAAAATATTGGTTGATTTGGTGACAGGGTTTAGTGATAGTGTGATTGAATCTATCATTTATTTTACCAGTAAAAAACGTATCTTCGTAGCGGTAACCGTTGCCTGATGGCACCAGTCGAGAAACCAGGGAACGAACCCTTGTGCGTAGTTTGCACAAAGTTTAATATCTATTACTTCGGTTATTCCATTTTGTTTTCTTATCATTTACTTTTTCAAGTCTTTGTCCACGAAGACATTTTTTATTAATATCTGTTCCTTCAGTCTTCATTTTAATTAAGATTGTTAAGAAACTGTTGCATTTTAAAAATCTCCACTAAGCACAAACATAAATATAGAGGAGCGTAAGCATAAGGGACCTAATATTGCTAGTTAGTGACTAATGCTTTCAGGTACCAGTTAATCAGTTATCACCAATGAGATTAATTTATCACTGAAAACATCAAATTTTCATAATAAAATTATTTTGGCCTTTTTCAAGTGCTACTATTATTCTTTTTTATTGGGCGCGTTTCCGCATATATTTAATTT
This sequence comes from Phalangium opilio, assembly GCF_054372755.1. Classification (NCBI taxonomy): domain Eukaryota; kingdom Metazoa; phylum Arthropoda; class Arachnida; order Opiliones; family Phalangiidae; genus Phalangium; species Phalangium opilio. Next base: position 2,278,339 of record NW_028324162.1, on the reverse strand, counting down.
GATTCTTCCGCAATTCACCCAAAACAGTTTCCCCTATTCCCTGTTCTCCCCAACCCATTTCTCCCGATAATATTAAATATTTAAATATATGCGGAAACGTGCCCAATAAAAAAGAATAATAGTAGCACTTGAAAAACCTTTTAAGAATAAAAATAACACTTAATTATATAAAAGCAATGACTCGCCAAAGTTCTTTGTGTCCTTACACCAATTTGAAGCTGTAATTCTCAGGTAAAAAACGTCCCTATCAGTTAGAACACCTTGTTGTCCTATTTGCAATTAAAAAAAGCATTTTTTCTATTGAAATTTACAGTATAAAAGAAACCTTAACCTAATGTTTTTACCAAGGTATCGTCATATTAGTTTAATTAGTAACATGGCTGACAGAATTTTTATTCGACTGGAAATAGTTCGGCTTCATGAGCAAGGTCTTTGCAATAGAGCAATAGCGCGGCAATTAAATGTTTCACCGACCACAGTGGCTACATGGATTGATCGTCAAAGAAATAATGAATTTAACGGTGGAGCTGATAGGGAGAGAGCCGGACGACCAAGGGCCCTAACGGACAGAGACCTCCGTCTGATAGGTCGGACGAGTAGGGCACAACCTTTTTTAACCGCGAGGCTCGTTAGAGCTAAACTGGAGCTGCAAGCCAGTGTAAGAACTGTGGGAAGAGCCTTGGCAAGCCAAGGGCTGCACGGAAGGGTCGCTTTTTAAAAAGATAAGTTGACTGCGGCAAACCGACAAGCGAGGTTCGAATTTGCTCAAGAGCATTTAAATTGGACACTGGAGCAGTGGGAAACCGTGGTCTTTACGGATGAGAAGAGTTTCGTCGTTGGACATAATGGCCAGGTAATTTTAATTAGTTCGGAAGTGTGTTGAATGAGGAGATAGACATAGAGTAACAAAGCCTATCGTTAGAGTATTTATTACTTTACACTCGCTCACCATTAATCAAGTATGTTTGACGTTTTAAAGATATGGGTTAGAAGACCTGTTGGCATGCGCTACAGAGAGCCCTACATCACCGAGGTTCAACGCAGTGGTCGATTTTCCGTAAACGTTTGGGGTTGGCTATCGGCGGTGAATTCCGGATGTTTGGTTCATATCGAAGGACGAAACAATGCCCAACGATATGTCCAACTCTTGGAAAACGACGCTTTGCCCAGCATATTGGAAAGGTTTCCCGACGGAAACTTTACCTTCATGCACGACCGCGCTCCAATACATACGGCAAGATTGGCCACAGAAGCGCTGGAGAGGCTTAGTGCGACTCACGGTTTTAGGGTAAGTGTCTTATCACCGATGTTAAATGTTCTATCACAGCTTAATTAACGATAGCATTACATTATTTCTGTTAATGTATCGTAAAGGTTATGAACTGGCCTTCAAAAGGGTGCGACATGAACCCGATAGAAAATCTCTGGGCGGAAATGGTCCGAAACGTTGACCATGTCAACGTTAGAAATGCAGAACAATTACTGGAAGCTGTGCAAAATGCTTGGCGAGATATAAAATTAAACGTGGAGTTATTCCAGTCCTACCACAACTCGATGCCTAATAGGATTCGAGAGGTCTACGAAAACCAAGGATATTGGTCGCGTTATTGAAACGTCGTTTTGTGCAATAAGCCCATTTATTTTTTTGTTTTTTCTTTATTCCAAGTATGCCAAGTTAAATAACCCCGATTTATAAAATATATGCAGCTATGTTTCTATAATGTCCAATGCTAAGTAACATTATTTTGTTTTGGTTCGAATGCTGTCATCATACTTAGAAAATACAGCGGCCACACATTTTCGATTTATGTTAAAACTATTTCCAATAAAATGAAACTAGATCCTTAAATTATGAACTTTGAGTTGACACATGATCTTTACTTCTTTCTTTGGGGGAAAACAACAATTGTCCTAAGTAGGCATATAATAAAATTACAACTTTATATGCTCTCCGATAACGTTTAGGAAAATACTTTGGGAGATTATACACAATGCTTAATTCATCTTGAATTGTTTCACCGTAAATATTAACTTCATTAGATTTACTTCTGTGTGTTTTTACACATTTCTGCGCCACAATCTGTCTAAAATTCACATATATAAATTCAAATACTATTTGAAACAAACCATTAAGGTTGCAGTTGTAAAGTAGTACTACGATTATTTGGTCCGATTCTTGGTATACCCTACGGTTACAATGTTAAAAAACATAATAACCTACCTTCTTGAAAACACAATACGAAAGAGACATTTTCTGTAAATTTCACGAATACCAACCGTTCTACTATTACGTAGGGCTTTTTATTTTTGTCAAATATTACGTTCCAAAATTCAATCTTAGGTATCATTGCAAAAAAGGCAACGAAAGTTTAAAGAGGTAGTTGTTAATTTTCAAATGTGCAGGATTTAAGCAAATTCAACACTAAACCGATAAAGCTCGAAAGTATAGAAAACTTAAGCACATAAATATATTTCTGTCATAAGAATAATTGTAGTCTTAACCGTAAACATACTTCAATAATTTGAATTACATCAGGGATTCTACATGTAAGAGGTATCGGAAGCGGACATATAACCTAAGTTAAACATCTGACTCGGGCAGAGGGGTCTTTTAACTAGTAGAGGCGAAGGCTAGTGGTCCCTTTCAAGGACAAATTGAAAAGAAATCCAAAGCTGGTGAAACACGGCTCAACTGCGCATGGCACACCGCTGCCGGAGCCACTCGTTTCTGATCCCTCTTACATCTAGAATCCCTGAGATTGATAAACATACGCGTAGTATTAAATGAAGGGCCCTTGTAACCATTCCCCATAATTTGTAACACTTTTTCTATATTCTTCATTTTCGATTTTCATCTATTTCGGATATTATGTCACTGGAATTCGATCAAACATTATTATAGACCAATTTGAAATTTCCTTAGCATAAGCCAACACTCAAGGGGTAAGCCCGCCATCGGGGTAAACTCGTGATTCTAAGAAGCTCCGCTAGAGGCAGTGCGAGTTGGCAATAGCCTCCTGCATGGCGTGAGCACGGGACCCAATATAGCCCTGCTTCTTGGCGTGAAGCAGTTTACCCCGATGGCAGCCTCGCCCCTGCGTGTTATTTTATCTGTGTGTAATTTCCGAATTGGTCTATTAAAGTCCATTCTAACATCTATTCCTTAAGAGTTCACAACCTTCAATACACGTTGCTCCGCATTCGAAACATTTATTCTCTAGACGTTTCAAATGTATAATTAAACTTAAGTCCAACTCCTAGCCCAGTATACGTGATTTACGAGAAGCTTCCTCTAGGGCGCTGCCATAGCGAGTGACAGCCGGGCGTGCCTTTGTTAGTGGCTGACATGGAGAGTGAGTAAACGTGCCTCTGTAGCCTTGACTGAAGAATTCTCCGAAAAGGGGGAGGTAACCTCGTAAGTCCTGTATAGAGCCCCTCCCTTCAACACATAATGAAACGTTTAAATTATCTTAATGGCTCACTTAAACTATGGTTTGCCAACGCTGCTGACGGAGACGGCAAAAAATACCCATGGGCCTTAGTTGCTAACTCGCTATAAGGAAAATAAGACTCGCCTCTTCTTTCATCCCCCCCCGTCGCGGGGAAGGGGGGGTCGTGACTATGACGTGCGCCAAAATAACCCTGTTCTCCATTCCTTCTTAGAAAATTAAATGTGTTAATAATAAAACGAAAAGCCACCCAAATAGTATCGATCAAACATTTATTTTCCCAGGCGCCAAATACCATCATGCAAAATTCTGGAAACGTTTTCTTCTCGAAAATCCTCTCACTTTTAACCTATCACAAAACTCGTGTATTATATTTAATTCACTGAATACCATTTATGCAAACTCTAATTGTAATTCAAACATTTCTCAATTTCCAAACCGCCCTGAACATTCATTCCCATGTTAGTCTCTTCCCTTATTTCGTAACACCCGGTTTTCACTGGGCGAATTTTATGCGTTTTTCGCATTATTTTGCGGAAAAGGAAAAACCTTTCCTCTTTTTTTGGCGAATTTCGCGATTTTGCGTTGTGGGTGCTATTTCTATTTTTGCGAATTTTCCCGAGGCGCGTTTTTCTTTTCCGTTGGCACGAACCAATTATTGAGGGTTTGCTGGTCACGTGGTTAAGTCATCGCTTTTAATATTTCTGAATTTCAGGGTGAAATTACATTTAGTAGGGTTTGACCATCTTGTTTATCTCCGCTTTTCCTTTACTACAGAGTTTAGTTGATTCTGATACAACAAAATAATCGTTAGGCTTATTTTTCATCATTTTGGACGTCGCGTTTTGGGTCATAACTTTTGACTTTCTAAACCGATTTTCAATATGAAAATAGTTTTGGATTCTGTGTGGCAAGACGCGTGCAATGACCCCATTGTCGACCCATTTGGTGCATTATTTCGTCATGTCATTATCGGGGGTCTTTACCATTTCCGGTATTACTATCACCCAAATTATGCAACTGTGCAATATTTCTGTGCAAAATAATTTCGTGAAGCAGATCTATCTAGAAAGTCCTATTTTATTGCTCTAGTGCAAATAGAAATTAAATGGCAGCCAAATGAAAATGTCCAGAAACTTTTGTCGGGGTCTGTACTTTTAAAAAAAATCATAAACACGATCCTTTAGTAGGTCACATCTATATCTATATAAATCAAAGTCCTGACTGACTGACTGATAATCAACGCCCAGCCCAAACCGCTTGCCCTAAAGGGCTGAAAATTTGCAGGAACGTTACTCATAAGTAGTAGGCGCGTACTAAGAAAGATTTTTCCAATCCGCCACCATCTTAAAAAATGGCGCCCAGAAATGTAAAAAATATTCTCTATGCAATTAAGTACGCGCGTTTCAACCGATTTCACAAATATTTAGTACAATGGTTTCCTTTAACCTATAGACGGGCTGAATGGTCTTTCGGGTTCGATTTTTCGCCATCTTTTAAAATGGCGCCCAGAAATGTAAGAAAATATTCTCTATGCAATAATGTCCGCGCGTTTCAACCGATTTCACAAATATTTAGTACAATGGTTTCCTTTAACCTATAGACGGGCTGAATGGCATTTTGGGTTCGATTTGTTGCCATCTTTTTAAATGACGGCCAAAAACTTAAAAACCCTTCTTTATGGAATAATGTCCGCGTGAAAAGTAATAAAAAATATCCCGACGGGCTGACGGACTGTGCCGAGTGCCTTCGCTCGTAGGGTGCTACAAAAATATTAGTCATCAGTAAAATCTACACATTCTTTATATAATTTTAGATGGAAGTTCTTATTACACGCGAGCGACGCCGCGGGTAACGGCTAGTTACTATATAATGATCACAGAAAAAGGTAGTTATAGAAACCAGCGAATACAACTGTATTGTTAAAAAATGCTCAAAACTCAACACAAACACTGCTATTTCCCAAAACAGCAGCCGCTATTTCTAAAACAGCAGTTTTTAAAAACTCCGCTGTTTTTTTGAATCGTGGTTGCTATTTCGAGAACTACTCTACAGGGAACTGCTCATATGAGGCACACCCTCTACGCCAGCCACCGGATCGCCAACACCCTCTTCGCCTGCCACCGTATCGCCAACACCCAATTCGACTGCCACCGGATCGCCAACACCCTCTTCTCCTTCCGTCGGATCGCTAGCACCCTTTTCGCCTGCCACCGGATCGCCAGCACCCTCTTATCCTGCCACCGGATCGCCAGCACCCTCCCAGCCTGCCACCGGATCGCCAACACCCTCTTCTCCTGCCACCGGATCGCCAGCACCCTCCCCGCCTGCCACCGGATCGCCAGCACTCTCCCCGCCTGCCACCGGATCGCCAGCGCCCATTTTGCCTACCACCGGATCGCCAGCACTCTCCCCGCCTGCCATCGGATCGCCAGCGCCCATTTTGCCTACCACCGGATCGCCAACACCCATTTCGCCACCCACCGCATCACCAGACCCATTTCGCCAGCACAGATTTCATCCGCCACCGCATCGCCAGCACCCATTTCGCCCGCCACCGCATCGCCAACATCTTCTTCGCCCGCCACCGCATCGCCAACATCTTCTTCGCCCGCCACCGCATCGCCAACATCTTCTTCGCCCGCCACCGCATCGCCAACATCTTCTTCGCCCGCCACCGCATCGCCAACATCTTCTTCGCCCGCCACCGCATCGCCAACATCTTCTTCGCCCGCCACCGCATCGCCAACATCTTCTTCGCCCGCCACCGCATCGCCAACATCTTCTTCGCCCGCCACCGCATCGCCAACATCTTCTTCGTCCGCCACCGCATCGCCAACATCTTCTTCGCCCGCCACCGCATCGCCAACATCTTCTTCGCCCGCCACCGCATTGCCAACATCTTCTTCGCCCGCCACGAAGTTGTTTATTATGGTGTAACCTTGCCCAGCTGGGTTATATGAACTCAAAAAGAACTAGGTTGATATTTTGGTTAGGTTAAAGTTGATTATTTCAACAAAATATTATTAGGTCAGGTTAGGCTAGGTTTTGATTCGTTTTGTTAGACTTAGGTTAGTAATATTTTGGAAATGGTGTAACAATGTTACACTTTTTCCAAAAACCTTAATGTTTTCAATTATATACTTCTGAAATAAAATAACCCTTTTGAATTATAATATGCCTTTTCCAAAACATTACTTTTTACAATTATCTTCTTCCGAAATAAAATAACCTTTCTCGAATTATAATATGCCTTTTCAAAAATAATACTGTTTACAAATATCTAATTCCGAAATAAAACAACCTCTCTCGAGTTGTATTATGCCTTTTCCTAATTATTGTAAACTGATGCAGCCTGAAGAATAGTACAATATTTAAATGTACTTTTAAAAAAATCATAAACACGATCCGTCAGCAGGTCACATTACTAATTAAATAATCACAGAAAAAGGTAGTTTTTGAAAATCAACGAATACAACTGTATTGTTAAAAAATGCTCAGAACTCAGCACAAAAACTGCTATTTCCCAAAACAGCAGTCGTTTTTTCTAAAACAACAGTTTTTAAAACTCCGCTGTTTTTTGGAATCGTGGTTGCTATTTCGAGAACTGCTCTACAGAGAACTCCTCATATGAGGTACACCCGGATCGCCAACACCCTCTTCGCCTGCCACTGGATCGCCAACACCCTCTTCGCCTGCCACTGGAACGCCAACACCCTCTTCGCCTGCCACTGGAACGCCAACACCCTCTTCGCCTGCCACTGGAACGCCAACACCCTCTTCGCCTGCCACTGGATCGTCAACACCCTCTTCGCCTGCCACTGGATCGCCAACACCCTAATAACCTGCCACCGGATCGCCAACACCCTCTTAACCTGCCACCGGATCGCCAAGACCCTCTACGCCATCCATCGGATCGCCATCACCCTCTACGCCATCCATCGGATCGCCATCACCCTCTACAACATCCATCGGATCGACATCACCCTCTACACCATCCATCGGATCGGCATCACCCTCTTAGCCTGCCATCGGATCGCCAGCACCCTCTACGCCAGCCATCGGATCGCTAGCACCCTTTTCGCCTGCCACCTGATCGCCAGCACCCTCTTATCCTGCCACCTGATCGCCAGCACCCTCTTATCCTGCCACCTGATCGCCAGCACCCTCTTATCCTGCCACCTGATAGCCAGCACCCTCTTATCCTGCCACCTGATCGCCAGTACCCTCTCCTCCTGCCACCGGATCGCCATCACCCTCTACGCCATCCATCGGATCGGCATCACCCTCTTAGCCTGCCATCGGATCGCCAGCACCCTCTACGCCAGCCATCGGATCGCCAGCACCCTCTACAACATCCATCGGATCGACATCACCCTCTACACCATCCATCGGATCGGCATCACCCTCTTAGCCTGCCATCGGATCGCCAGCACCCTCTACGCCAGCCATCGGATCGCCAGCACCCTCTACGCCAGCCATCGCATCGCCAGCACCCTCTACGCCAGCCATCGGATCGCCAGCACCCTTTTCGCCTGCCACCTGATCGCCAGCACCCTCTTATCCTGCCACCTGATCGCCAGCACCCTCTTATCCTGCCACCTGATCGCCAGCACCCTCTTATCCTGCCACCTGATCGCAAGTACCCTCTCCTCCTGCCACCGGATCGCCATCACCCTCTACGCCATCCATCGGATCAGCATCACCCTCTTAGCCTGCCATCGGATCGCCAGCACCCTCTACGCCAGCCATCGGATCGCCAGCACCCTCTACGCCAGCCATCGGATCGCCAGCACCCTTTTCGCCTGCCACCGGATCGCCAGCACCTTCTTATCCTGCCACGTGATCGCCAGCACCCTCTTATCCTGCCACCTGATCGCCAGCACCCTCTTATCCTGCCACCTGATCGCCAGTACCTTCTCCTCCTGCCACCGGATCGCCAACACCCTCTACGCCATCCATCGGATCGGCATCACCCTCTTAGCCTGCCATCGGGTCGCCAGCACCCTCTACGCCAGCCACAGGATCGCCAGCACCCTCCCCGCCTGCCACCGGATCGCCAGCACTCTCCCCGCCGGCCACCGGATCGCCAGCGCCCATTTTGCCTACCACCGGATCGCCAGCACTCTCCCCGCCTGCCATCGGATCGCCAGCGCCCATTTTGCCTACCACCGGATCGCCAACACCCATTTCGCCACCCACCGCATCACCAGACCCATTTCGCCAGCACACATTTCATCCGCCACCGCATCGCCAGCACCCATTTCGCCCGCCACCGCATCGCCAACATCTTCTTCGCCCGCCACCGCATCGCCAACATCTTCTTCGCCCGCCACCGCATCGCCAACATCTTCTTCGCCCGCCACCGCATCGCCAACATCTTCTTCGCCCGCCACCGCATCGCCAACATCTTCTTCGCCCGCCACCGCATCGCCAACATCTTCTTCGCCCGCCACCGCATCGCCAACATCTTCTTCGCCCGCCACCGCATCGCCAACATCTTCTTCGCCCGCCACCGCATCGCCAACATCTTCTTCGCCCGCCACCGCATCGCCAACATCTTCTTCGCCCGCCACCGCATCGCCAACATCTTCTTCGTCCGCCACCGCATCGCCAACATCTTCTTCGCCCGCCACCGCATCGCCAACATCTTCTTCGCCCGCCACCGCATTGCCAACATCTTCTTCGCCCGCCACGAAGTTGTTTATTATGGTGTAACCTTGCCCAGCTGGGTTATATGAACTCAAAAAGAACTAGGTTGATATTTTGGTTAGGTTAAAGTTGATTATTTCAACAAAATATTATTAGGTCAGGTTAGGCTAGGTTTTGATTCGTTTTGTTAGACTTAGGTTAGTAATATTTTGGAAATGGTGTAACAATGTTACACTTTTTCCAAAAACCTTAATGTTTTCAATTATATACTTCTGAAATAAAATAACCCTTCTTGAATTATAATATGCCTTTTCCAAAACATTACTTTTTACAATTATCTTCTTCCGAAATAAAATAACCTTTCTCGAATTATAATATGCCTTTTCAAAAATAATACTGTTTACAAATATCTAATTCCGAAATAAAACAACCTCTCTCGAGTTGTATTATGCCTTTTCCTAATTATTGTAGACTGATGCAGCCTGAAGAATAGTACAATATTTAAATGTACTTTTAAAAAAATCATAAACACGATCCGTCAGCAGGTCACATTACTAATTAAATAATCACAGAAAAAGGTAGTTTTTGAAAATCAACGAATACAACTGTATTGTTAAAAAATGCTCAGAACTCAGCACAAAAACTGCTATTTCCCAAAACAGCAGTCGTTTTTTCTAAAACAACAGTTTTTAAAACTCCGCTGTTTTTTTGGAATCGTGGTTGCTATTTCGAGAACTGCTCTACAGAGAACTCCTCATATGAGGTACACCCGGATCGCCAACACCCTCTTCGCCTGCCACTGGATCGCCAACACCCTCTTCGCCTGCCACTGGAACGCCAACACCCTCTTCGCCTGCCACTGGAACGCCAACACCCTCTTCGCCTGCCACTGGAACGCCAACACCCTCTTCGCCTGCCACTGGATCGTCAACACCCTCTTCGCCTGCCACTGGATCGCCAACACCCTAATAACCTGCCACCGGATCGCCAACACCCTCTTAACCTGCCACCGGATCGCCAAGACCCTCTACGCCATCCATCGGATCGCCATCACCCTCTACGCCATCCATCGGATCGCCATCACCCTCTACAACATCCATCGGATCGACATCACCCTCTACACCATCCATCGGATCGGCATCACCCTCTTAGCCTGCCATCGGATCGCCAGCACCCTCTACGCCAGCCATCGGATCGCTAGCACCCTTTTCGCCTGCCACCTGATCGCCAGCACCCTCTTATCCTGCCACCTGATCGCCAGCACCCTCTTATCCTGCCACCTGATCGCCAGCACCCTCTTATCCTGCCACCTGATAGCCAGCACCCTCTTATCCTGCCACCTGATCGCCAGTACCCTCTCCTCCTGCCACCGGATCGCCATCACCCTCTACGCCATCCATCGGATCGGCATCACCCTCTTAGCCTGCCATCGGATCGCCAGCACCCTCTACGCCAGCCATCGGATCGCCAGCACCCTCTACAACATCCATCGGATCGACATCACCCTCTACACCATCCATCGGATCGGCATCACCCTCTTAGCCTGCCATCGGATCGCCAGCACCCTCTACGCCAGCCATCGGATCGCCAGCACCCTCTACGCCAGCCATCGCATCGCCAGCACCCTCTACGCCAGCCATCGGATCGCCAGCACCCTTTTCGCCTGCCACCTGATCGCCAGCACCCTCTTATCCTGCCACCTGATCGCCAGCACCCTCTTATCCTGCCACCTGATCGCCAGCACCCTCTTATCCTGCCACCTGATCGCAAGTACCCTCTCCTCCTGCCACCGGATCGCCATCACCCTCTACGCCATCCATCGGATCAGCATCACCCTCTTAGCCTGCCATCGGATCGCCAGCACCCTCTACGCCAGCCATCGGATCGCCAGCACCCTCTACGCCAGCCATCGGATCGCCAGCACCCTTTTCGCCTGCCACCGGATCGCCAGCACCTTCTTATCCTGCCACCTGATCGCCAGCACCCTCTTATCCTGCCACCTGATCGCCAGCACCCTCTTATCCTGCCACCTGATCGCCAGCACCCTCTTATCCTGCCACCTGATTGCCAGCACCCTCTTATCCTGCCACGTGATCGCCAGCACCCTCTTATCCTGCCACCTGATCGCCAGCACCCTCTTATCCTGCCACCTGATCGCCAGTACCTTCTCCTCCTGCCACCGGATCGCCAACACCCTCTACGCCATCCATCGGATCGGCATCACCCTCTTAGCCTGCCATCGGGTCGCCAGCACCCTCTACGCCAGCCATCGGATCGCCAGCACCCTCTACGCCAGCCATCGGATCGCCAGCACCCTCTACGCCAGCCATCGGATCGCCAGCACCCTTTTCGCCTGCCACCGGATCGCCAGCACCCTCTTATCCTGCCACCGGATCGCCAGCACCCTCTTATCCTGCCACCGGATCGCCAGCACCCTCTTATCCTGCCACCTGATCGCTAGTACCCTCTCCTCCTGCCACCGGATCGCCAACACCCTCTACGCCATCCATCGGATCGGCATCACCCTCTTAGCCTGCCATCGGGTCGCCAGCACCCTCTACGCCAGCCATCGGATCGCCAGCACCCTCTACGCCAGCCATCGGATCGCCAGCACCCTTTTCGCCTGCCACCGGATCGCCAGCACCCTCTTATCCTGCCACCTGATCGCCACCACCCTCTTATCCTGCCACCTGATCGCCAGCACCCTCTTATCCTGCCACCTGATCGCCAGCACCCTCTTATCCTGCCACGTGATCGCCAGCACCCTCTTATCCTGCCACGTGATCGCCAGCACCCTCTTATCCTGCCACCTGATCGCCAGCACCCTCTTATCCTGCCACCTGATCGCCAGTGCCTTCTCCTCCTGCCACCGGATCGCCAACACCCTCTACGCCATCCACTCAACACAAAAACTGCTATTTCCCAAAACAGCAGCCGTTTTTTCTAAAACAACAGTTTTTAAAACTCCGCTGTTTTTTTTGGAATCGTGGTTGCTATTTCGAGAACTGCTCTACAGAGAACTCCTCATATGAGGTACACCCGGATCGCCAACACCCTCTTCGCCTGCCACTGGATCGCCAACACCCTCTTCGCCTGCCACTGGATCGCCAACACCCTCTTCGCCTGCCACTGGATCGCCAACACCCTCTTCGCCTGCCACTGGAACGCCAACACCCTCTTCGCCTGCCACTGGAACGTCAACACCCTCTTCTCCTGCCACTGGATCGCCAACACCCTTATAACCTGCCATCGGATCGCCAACACCCTCTTAACCTGCCACCGGATCGCCAACACCCTCTTAACCTGCCACCGGATCGCCAAGACCCTCTATGCCATCAATCGGACCGCCATCACCCTCTACGCCATCCATCGGATCGCCATCAACATCTACGCCATCCATCGGATTGCCATCACCCTCTACGCCATCCATCGGATCGCCATCACCCTCTACGCCATCCATCGGATCGCCATCACCCTCTACGCCATCCATCGGATCGGCATCACCCTCTACGCCATCCATCGGATCGGCATTACCCTCTTAGCCTGCCATCGGATCGCCAGCACCCTCTACGCCAGCCATCGGATCGCCAGCACCCTTTTCGCCTGCCACCTGATCGCCAGCACCCTCTTATCCTGCCACCTGATCGCCAGCACCCTCTTATCCTGCCACCTGATCGCCAGCACCCTCTTATCCTGCCACCTGATCGCCAGCACCCTCTTATCCTGCCACCTGATCGCCAGCACCCTCTCCTCCTGCCACCGGATCGCCATCACCCTCTACGCCATCCATCGGATCGGCATCACCCTCTTAGCCTGACATCGGATCGCCAGCACCCTCTACGCCAGCCATCGGATCGCCAGCACCCTCTACGCCAGCCATCGGATCGCCAGCACCCTTTTCGCCTGCCACCGGATCGCCAGCACCCTCTTATCCTGCCACCGGATCGCCAGCACCCTCTTATCCTGCCACCGGATCGCCAGCACCCTCTTATCCTGCCACCGGATCGCCAGCACCCTTTTATCCTGCCACCTGATCGCCAGTACCTTCTCCTCCTGCCACCGGATCGCCAACACCCTCTACGCCATCCATCGGATCGGCATCACCCTCTTAGCCTGCCATCGGGTCGCCAGCACCCTCTACGCCAGCCATCGGATCGCCAGCACCCTCTACGCCAGCCATCGGATCGCCAGCACCCTTTTCGCCTGCCACCGGATCGCCAGCACCCTCTTATCCTGCCACCGGATCGCCAGCACCCTCTTATCCTGCCACCGGATCGCCAGCATCCTCTTATCCTGCCACCTGATCGCTAGTACCCTCTCCTCCTGCAACCGGATCGGCATCACCCTCTACGCCATCCACTCAACACAAAAACTGCTATTTCCCAAAACAGCAGCCGTTTTTTCTAAAACAACAGTTTTTAAAACTCCGCTGTTTTTTTTGGAATCGTGGTTGCTATTTCGAGAACTGCTCTACAGAGAACTCCTCATATGAGGTACACCCGGATCGCCAACACCCTCTTCGCCTGCCACAGGATCGCCAACACCCTCTTCGCCTGCCACAGGATCGCCAACACCCTCTTCGCCTGCCACTGGATCGCCAACACCCTCTTCGCCTGCCACTGGAACGCCAACACCCTCTTCGCCTGCCACTGGATCGTCAACACCCTCTTCGCCTGCCACTGGATCGCCAACACCCTAATAACCTGCCATCGGATCGCCAACACCCTCTTAACCTGCAACCGGATCGCCAACACCCTCTTAACCTGCCACCGGATCGCCAAGACCCTCTATGCCATCCATCGGATCGCCAAGACCCTCTACGCCATCCATCGGATCGCCATCAACATCTACGCCATCCATCGAATCACCATCACCCTCTACGCCATCCATCGGATCGCCATCACCCTCTACGCCATCCATCGGATCGGCATCACCCTCTACGCCATCCATCGGATCGGCATCACCCTCTACGCCAGCCATCGGATCGCCAGCACCCTCTACGCCAGCCATCGGATCGCCAGCACCCTTTTCGCCTGCCACCGGATCGCCAGCACCCTCTTATCCTGCCACCTGATCGCCACCACCCTCTTATCCTGCCACCTGATCGCCAGCACCCTCTTATCCTGCCACCTGATCGCCAGCACCCTCTTATCCTGCCACGTGATCGCCAGCACCCTCTTATCCTGCCACGTGATCGCCAGCACCCTCTTATCCTGCCACCTGATCGCCAGCACCCTCTTATCCTGCCACCTGATCGCCAGTGCCTTCTCCTCCTGCCACCGGATCGCCAACACCCTCTACGCCATCCACTCAACACAAAAACTGCTATTTCCCAAAACAGCAGCCGTTTTTTCTAAAACAACAGTTTTTAAAACTCCGCTGTTTTTTTTGGAATCGTGGTTGCTATTTCGAGAACTGCTCTACAGAGAACTCCTCATATGAGGTACACCCGGATCGCCAACACCCTCTTCGCCTGCCACTGGATCGCCAACACCCTCTTCGCCTGCCACTGGATCGCCAACACCCTCTTCGCCTGCCACTGGATCGCCAACACCCTCTTCGCCTGCCACTGGAACGCCAACACCCTCTTCGCCTGCCACTGGAACGTCAACACCCTCTTCTCCTGCCACTGGATCGCCAACACCCTTATAACCTGCCATCGGATCGCCAACACCCTCTTAACCTGCCACCGGATCGCCAACACCCTCTTAACCTGCCACCGGATCGCCAAGACCCTCTATGCCATCCATCGGACCGCCATCACCCTCTACGCCATCCATCGGATCGCCATCAACATCTACGCCATCCATCGGATTGCCATCACCCTCTACGCCATCCATCGGATCGCCATCACCCTCTACGCCATCCATCGGATCGCCATCACCCTCTACGCCATCCATCGGATCGGCATCACCCTCTACGCCATCCATCGGATCGGCATTACCCTCTTAGCCTGCCATCGGATCGCCAGCACCCTCTACGCCAGCCATCGGATCGCCAGCACCCTTTTCGCCTGCCACCTGATCGCCAGCACCCTCTTATCCTGCCACCTGATCGCCAGCACCCTCTTATCCTGCCACCTGATCGCCAGCACCCTCTTATCCTGCCACCTGATCGCCAGCACCCTCTTATCCTGCCACCTGATCGCCAGCACCCTCTCCTCCTGCCACCGGATCGCCATCACCCTCTACGCCATCCATCGGATCGGCATCACCCTCTTAGCCTGACATCGGATCGCCAGCACCCTCTACGCCAGCCATCGGATCGCCAGCACCCTCTACGCCAGCCATCGGATCGCCAGCACCCTTTTCGCCTGCCACCGGATCGCCAGCACCCTCTTATCCTGCCACCGGATCGCCAGCACCCTCTTATCCTGCCACCGGATCGCCAGCACCCTCTTATCCTGCCACCGGATCGCCAGCACCCTTTTATCCTGCCACCTGATCGCCAGTACCTTCTCCTCCTGCCACCGGATCGCCAACACCCTCTACGCCATCCATCGGATCGGCATCACCCTCTTAGCCTGCCATCGGGTCGCCAGCACCCTCTACGCCAGCCATCGGATCGCCAGCACCCTCTACGCCAGCCATCGGATCGCCAGCACCCTTTTCGCCTGCCACCGGATCGCCAGCACCCTCTTATCCTGCCACCGGATCGCCAGCACCCTCTTATCCTGCCACCGGATCGCCAGCATCCTCTTATCCTGCCACCTGATCGCTAGTACCCTCTCCTCCTGCAACCGGATCGGCATCACCCTCTACGCCATCCACTCAACACAAAAACTGCTATTTCCCAAAACAGCAGCCGTTTTTTCTAAAACAACAGTTTTTAAAACTTCGCTGTTTTTTTTGGAATCGTGGTTGCTATTTCGAGAACTGCTCTACAGAGAACTCCTCATATGAGGTACACCCGGATCGCCAACACCCTCTTCGCCTGCCACAGGATCGCCAACACCCTCTTCGCCTGCCACAGGATCGCCAACACCCTCTTCGCCTGCCACTGGATCGCCAACACCCTCTTCGCCTGCCACTGGAACGCCAACACCCTCTTCGCCTGCCACTGGATCGTCAACACCCTCTTCGCCTGCCACTGGATCGCCAACACCCTAATAACCTGCCATCGGATCGCCAACACCCTCTTAACCTGCAACCGGATCGCCAACACCCTCTTAACCTGCCACCGGATCGCCAAGACCCTCTATGCCATCCATCGGATCGCCAAGACCCTCTACGCCATCCATCGGATCGCCATCAACATCTACGCCATCCATCGAATCGCCATCACCCTCTACGCCATCCATCGGATCGCCATCACCCTCTACGCCATCCATCGGATCGGCATCACCCTTTACGCCATCCATCGGATCGGCATCACCCTCTTAGCCTGCCATCGGATCGCCAGCACCCTCTACGCCAGCCATCGGATCGCCAGCACCCTTTTCGCCTGCCACCTGATCGCCAGCAGCCTCTTATCCTGCCACCTGATCGCCAGCACCCTCTTATCCTGCCACCTGATCGCCAGCACCCTCTTATCCTGCCACCTGATCGCCAGTACCCTCTCCTCCTGCCACCGGATCGCCATCACCCTCTTATCCTGCCACCTGATCGCTAGTACCCTCTCCTCCTGCCATCGGATCGCCAGCACCCTCTACGCCAGCCATCGGATCGCCAGCACCCTCTACGCCAGCCATCGGATCGCCAGCACCCTCTACGCCAGCCACCTGATCGCCAGCACCCTCTTATCCTGCCACGTGATCGCCAGCACCCTCTTATCCTGCCACCTGATCGCCAGCACCCTCTTATCCTGCCACCTGATCGCCAGTACCTTCTCCTCCTGCCACTGGATCGCCAACACCCTCTACGCCATCCATCGGATCGGCATCACCCTCTTAGCCTGCCATCGGGTCGCCAGCACCCTGTACGCCAGCCATCGGATCGCCAGCACCCTCTACGCCAGCCATTGGATCGCCAACACCCTCTTCGCCTGCCACAGGATCGCCAACACCCTCTTCGCCTGCCACAGGATCGCCAACACCCTCTTCGCCTGCCACTGGATCGCCAACACCCTCTTCGCCTGCCACTGGAACGCCAACACCCTCTTCGCCTGCCACTGGATCGTCAACACCCTCTTCGCCTGCCACTGGATCGCCAACACCCTAATAACCTGCCATCGGATCGCCAACACCCTCTTAACCTGCAACCGGATCGCCAACACCCTCTTAACCTGCCACCGGATCGCCAAGACCCTCTATGCCATCCATCGGATCGCCAAGACCCTCTACGCCATCCATCGGATCGCCATCAACATCTACGCCATCCATCGAATCGCCATCACCCTCTACGCCATCCATCGGATCGCCATCACCCTCTACGCCATCCATCGGATCGGCATCACCCTCTACGCCATCCATCGGATCGGCATCACCCTCTTAGCCTGCCATCGGATCGCCAGCACCCTCTACGCCAGCCATCGGATCGCCAGCACCCTTTTCGCCTGCCACCTGATCGCCAGCAGCCTCTTATCCTGCCACCTGATCGCCAGCACCCTCTTATCCTGCCACCTGATCGCCAGCACCCTCTTATCCTGCCACCTGATCGCCAGTACCCTCTCCTCCTGCCACCGGATCGCCATCACCCTCTTATCCTGCCACCTGATCGCTAGTACCCTCTCCTCCTGCCATCGGATCGCCAGCACCCTCTACGCCAGCCATCGGATCGCCAGCACCCTCTACGCCAGCCATCGGATCGCCAGCACCCTCTACGCCAGCCACCTGATCGCCAGCACCCTCTTATCCTGCCACGTGATCGCCAGCACCCTCTTATCCTGCCACCTGATCGCCAGCACCCTCTTATCCTGCCACCTGATCGCCAGTACCTTCTCCTCCTGCCACTGGATCGCCAACACCCTCTACGCCATCCATCGGATCGGCATCACCCTCTTAGCCTGCCATCGGGTCGCCAGCACCCTGTACGCCAGCCATCGGATCGCCAGCACCCTCTACGCCAGCCATTGGATCGCCAGCACCCTTTTCGCCTGCCACCGGATCGCCAGCACCCTCTTATCCTGCCACCGGATTGCCAGCACCCTCTTATCCTGCCACCGGATCGCCAGCACCCTCTTATCCTGCCACCGGATCGCCAGCACCCTCTTATCCTGCCACCTGATCGCTAGTACCCTCTCCTCCTGCCACCGGATCGCCAACACCCTCTACGAAATCCATCGGATCGGCATCACCCTCTTAGCCTGCCATCGGGTCGCCAGCACCCTCTACGCCAGCCATCGGATCGCCAGCACCCTCTACGCCAGCCATTGGATCGCCAGCACCCTTTTCGCCTGCCACCGGATCGCCAGCACCCTCTTATCCTGCCACCGGATCGCCAGCACCCTCTTATCCTGCCACCGGATCGCCAGCACCCTCTTATCCTGCCACCTGATCGCTAGTACCCTCTCCTCCTGCCACCGGATCGCCAACACCCTCTACGCCATCCATCGGATCGGCATCACCCTCTTAGCCTGCCATCGGGTCGCCAGCACCCTCTACGCCAGCCATCGGATCGCCAGCACCCTCTACGCCAGCCATCGGATCGCCAGCACCCTTTTCGCCTGCCACCGGATCGCCAGCACCCTCTTATCCTGCCACCGGATCGCCAGCACCCTCTTATCCTGCCACCGGATCGCCAGCATCCTCTTATCCTGCCACCTGATCGCTAGTACCCTCTCCTCCTGCAACCGGATCGGCATCACCCTCTACGCCATCCACTCAACACAAAAACTGCTATTTCCCAAAACAGCAGCCGTTTTTTCTAAAACAACAGTTTTTAAAACTCCGCTGTTTTTTTTGGAATCGTGGTTGCTATTTCGAGAACTGCTCTACAGAGAACTCCTCATATGAGGTACACCCGGATCGCCAACACCCTCTTCGCCTGCCACAGGATCGCCAACACCCTCTTCGCCTGCCACTGGATCGCCAACACCCTCTTCGCCTGCCACTGGAACGCCAACACCCTCTTCGCCTGCCACTGGATCGTCAACACCCTCTTCGCCTGCCACTGGATCGCCAACACCCTAATAACCTGCCATCGGATCGCCAACACCCTCTTAACCTGCAACCGGATCGCCAACACCCTCTTAACCTGCCACCGGATCGCCAAGACCCTCTATGCCATCCATCGGATCGCCAAGACCCTCTACGCCATCCATCGGATCGCCATCAACATCTACGCCATCCATCGAATCGCCATCACCCTCTACGCCATCCATCGGATCGCCATCACCCTCTACGCCATCCATCGGATCGGCATCACCCTCTACGCCATCCATCGGATCGGCATCACCCTCTTAGCCTGCCATCGGATCGCCAGCACCCTCTACGCCAGCCACCTGATCGCCAGCACCCTCTTATCCTGCCACGTGATCGCCAGCACCCTCTTATCCTGCCACCTGATCGCCAGCACCCTCTTATCCTGCCACCTGATCGCCAGTACCTTCTCCTCCTGCCACTGGATCGCCAACACCCTCTACGCCATCCATCGGATCGGCATCACCCTCTTAGGCTGCCATCGGGTCGCCAGCACCCTCTACGCCAGCCATCGGATCGCCAGCACCCTCTACGCCAGCCATCGGATCGCCAGCACCCTTTTCGCCTGCCACCGGATCGCCAGCACCCTCTTATCCTGCCACCGGATCGCCAGCACCCTCTTATCCTGCCACCGGATCGCCAGCATCCTCTTATCCTGCCACCTGATCGCTAGTACCCTCTCCTCCTGCAACCGGATCGGCATCACCCTCTACGCCATCCACTCAACACAAAAACTGCTATTTCCCAAAACAGCAGCCGTTTTTTCTAAAACAACAGTTTTTAAAACTCCGCTGTTTTTTTCGGAATCGTGGTTGCTATTTCGAGAACTGCTCTACAGAGAACTCCTCATATGAGGTACACCCGGATCGCCAACACCCTCTTCGGCTGCCACAGGATCGCCAACACCCTCTTCGCCTGCCACTGGATCGCCAACACCCTCTTCGCCTGCCACTGGAACGCCAACACCCTCTTCGCCTGCCACTGGATCGTCAACACCCTCTTCGCCTGCCACTGGATCGCCAACACCCTAATAACCTGCCATCGGATCGCCAACACCCTCTTAACCTGCAACCGGATCGCCAACACCCTCTTAACCTGCCACCGGATCGCCAAGACCCTCTATGCCATCCATCGGATCGCCAAGACCCTCTACGCCATCCATCGGATCGCCATCAACATCTACGCCATCCATCGAATCGCCATCACCCTCTACGCCATCCATCGGATCGCCATCACCCTCTACGCCATCCATCGGATCGGCATCACCCTCTACGCCATCCATCGGATCGGCATCACCCTCTTAGCCTGCCATCGGATCGCCAGCACCCTCTACGCCAGCCACCTGATCGCCAGCACCCTCTTATCCTGCCACGTGATCGCAAGCACCCTCTTATCCTGCCACCTGATCGCCAGCACCCTCTTATCCTGCCACCTGATCGCCAGTACCTTCTCCTCCTGCCACTGGATCGCCAACACCCTCTACGCCATCCATCGGATCGGCATCACCCTCTTAGCCTGCCATCGGGTCGCCAGCACCCTCTACGCCAGCCATCGGATCGCCAGCACCCTCTACGCCAGCCATTGGATCGCCAGCACCCTTTTCGCCTGCCACCGGATCGCCAGCACCCTCTTCGCCTGCCACTGGATCGCCAACACCCTAATAACCTGCCATCGGATCGCCAACACCCTCTTAACCTGAAACCGGATCGCCAACACCCTCTTAACCTGCCACCTGATCGCTAGTACCCTCTCCTCCTGCCACCGGATCGCCAACACCCTCTACGCCATCCATCGGATCGGCATCACCCTCTTAGCCTGCCATCGGGTCGCCAGCACCCTCTACGCCAGCCATCGGATCGCCAGCACCCTCTACGCCAGCCATTGGATCGCCAGCACCCTTTTCGCCTGCCACCGGATCGCCAGCACCCTCTTATCCTGCCACCGGATCGCCAGCACCCTCTTATCCTGCCACCGGATCGCCAGCACCCTCTTATCCTGCCACTGGATCGCCAGCACCCTCTTATCCTGCCACCTGATCGCTAGTACCCTCTCCTCCTGCCACCGGATCGCCAACACCCTCTACGCCATCCATCGGATCGGCATCACCCTCTTAGCCTGCCATCGGGTCGCCAGCACCCTCTACGCCACCCATCGGATCGCCAGCACCCTCTACGCCAGCCATCGGATCGCCATCACCCTTTTCGCCAGCCACCGGATCGCCAGCACCCTCTTATCCTGCCACCGGATCGCCAGCACCCTCTTATCCTGCCACCGGATCGCCAGCATCCTCTTATCCTGCCACCTGATCGCTAGTACCCTCTCCTCCTGCAACCGGATCGGCATCACCCTCTACGCCATCCACTCAACAAAAAAACTGCTATTTCCCAAAACAGCAGCCGTTTTTTCTAAAACAACAGTTTTTAAAACTCCGCTGTTTTTTTTGGAATCGTGGTTGCTATTTCGAGAACTGCTCTACAGAGAACTCCTCATATGAGGTACACCCGGATCGCCAACACCCTCTTCGCCTGCCACTGGATCGCCAACACCCTCTTCGCCTGCCACTGGATCGCCAACACCCTCTTCGCCTGCCACTGGATCGCCAACACCCTCTTCGCCTGCCACTGGAACGCCAACACCCTCTTCGCCTGCCACTGGAACGTCAACACCCTCTTCTCCTGCCACTGGATCGCCAACACCCTTATAACCTGCCATCGGATCGCCAACACCCTCTTAACCTGCCACCGGATCGCCAACACCCTCTTAACCTGCCACCGGATCGCCAAGACCCTCTATGCCATCCATCGGACCGCCATCACCCTCTACGCCATCCATCGGATCGCCATCAACATCTACGCCATCCATCGGATTGCCATCACCCTCTACGCCATCCATCGGATCGCCATCACCCTCTACGCCATCCATCGGATCGCCATCACCCTCTACGCCATCCATCGGATCGGCATCACCCTCTACGCCATCCATCGGATCGGCATTACCCTCTTCGCCTGCCACTGGATCGCCAACACCCTCTTCGCCTGCCACTGGAACGCCAACACCCTCTTCGCCTGCCACTGGATCGTCAACACCCTCTTCGCCTGCCACTGGATCGCCAACACCCTAATAACCTGCCATCGGATCGCCAGCACCCTCTTATCCTGCCACCGGATCGCCAGCACCCTCTTATCCTGCCACCGGATCGCCAGCACCCTCTTATCCTACCACCGGATCGCCAGCACCCTCTTATCCTGCCACCTGATCGCTAGTACCCTCTCCTCCTGCCACCGGATCGCCAACACCCTCTACGCCATCCATCGGATCGGCATCACCCTCTTAGCCTGCCATCGGGTCGCCACCACCCTCTACGCCAGCCATCGGATCGCCAGCACCCTCTACGCCAGCCATCGGATCGCCAGCACCCTCTACGCCAGCCATCGGATCGCCAGCACCCTCTACGCCAGCCATCGGATCGCCAGCACCCTTTTCGCCTGCCACCGGATCGCCAGCACCCTCTTATCCTGCCACCTGATCGCCAGCACCCTCTTATCCTGCCACCTGATCGCCAGCACCCTCTTATCCTGCCACCTGATCGCCAGCACCCTCTTATCCTGCCACCTGATCGCCAGCACCCTCGTATCCTGCCACCTGATCGCTAGTACCCTCTCCTCCTGCCACCGGATCGCCAACACCCTCTACGCCATCCATCGGATCGGCATCACCCTCTTAGCCTGCCATCGGGTCGCCAGTACCTTCTCCTCCTGCCACCGGATCGCCATCACCCTCTTAGCCTGCCATCGGGTCGCCAGCACCCTCTACGCCAGCCATCGGATCGCCAGCACCCTCTACACCACCCTCTACGCCAGCCATCGGATCGCCAGCACCCTCTACGCCAGCCATCGGATCGCCAGCACCCTCTACGCCAGCCATCGGATCGCCAGCACCCTCTACGCCAGCCATCGGATCGCCAGCACCCTTTTCGCCTGCCACCGGATCGCCAGCACCCTCTTATCCTGCCACCTGATCGCCAGCACCCTCTTATCCTGCCACCTGATCGCCAGCACCCTCTTATCCTGCCACCTGATCGCCAGCACCCTCTTATCCTGCCACCTGATCGCCAGCACCCTCGTATCCTGCCACCTGATCGCTAGTACCCTCTCCTCCTGCCACCGGATCGCCAACACCCTCTACGCCATCTATCGGATCGGCATCACCCTCTTAGCCTGCCATCGGGTCGCCAGTACCTTCTCCTCCTGCCACCGGATCGCCATCACCCTCTTAGCCTGCCATCGGGTCGCCAGCACCCTCTACGCCAGCCATCGGATCGCCAGCACCCTCTACGCCAGCCATCGGATCGCCAGCACCCTTTTCGCCTGCCACCGGAACGCCAGCACCCTCTTATCCTGCCACCGGATCGCCAGCACCCTCTTATCCTGCCACCGGATCGCCAGCATCCTCTTATCCTGCCACCTGATCGCTAGTACCCTCTCCTCCTGCAACCGGATCGGCATCACCCTCTACGCCATCCACTCAACACAAAAACTGCTATTTCCCAAAACAGCAGCCGTTTTTTCTAAAACAACAGTTTTTAAAACTCCGCTGTTTTTTTTGGAATCGTGGTTGCTATTTCGAGAACTGCTCTACAGAGAACTCCTCATATGAGGTACACCCGGATCGCCAACACCCTCTTCGCCTGCCACAGGATCGCCAACACCCTCTTATCCTGCCACCTGATCGCCAGCACCCTCTTATCCTGCCACCTGATCGCCAGCACCCTCTTATCCTGCCACCTGATCGCCAGCACCCTCCTATCCTGCCACCTGATCGCTAGTACCCTCTCCTCCTGCCACCGGATCGCCAACACCCTCTACGCCATCCATCGGATCGGCATCACCCTCTTAGCCTGCCATCGGGTCGCCACCACCCTCTACGCCAGCCATCGGATCGCCAGCACCCTCTACGCCAGCCATTGGATCGCAAGCACCCTTTTCGCCTGCCACCGGATCGCCAGCACCCTCTTATCCTGCCACCTGATCGCCAGCACCCTCTTATCCTGCCACCTGATCGCCAGCACCCTCTTATCCTGCCACCTGATCGCCAGCACCCTCTTATCCTGCCACCTGATCGCCAGCACCCTCTTATCCTGCCACCTGATCGCCAGTACCTTCTCCTCCTGCCACCGGATCGCCATCACCCTCTTAGCCTGCCATCGGGTCGCCAGCACCCTCTACGCCAGCCATCGGATCGCCAGCACCCTCTACGCCAGCCATCGGATCGCCAGCACCCTTTTCGCCTGCCACCGGAACGCCAGCACCCTCTTATCCTGCCACCGGATCGCCAGCACCCTCTTATCCTGCCACCGGATCGCCAGCATCCTCTTATCCTGCCACCTGATCGCTAGTACCCTCTCCTCCTGCAACCGGATCGGCATCACCCTCTACGCCATCCACTCAACACAAAAGCTGCTATTTCCCAAAACAGCAGCCGTTTTTTCTAAAACAACAGTTTTTAAAACTCCGCTGTTTTTTTTGGAATCGTGGTTGCTATTTCGAGAACTGCTCTACAGAGAACTCCTCATATGAGGTACACCCGGATCGCCAACACCCTCTTCGCCTGCCACAGGATCGCCAACACCCTCTTCGCCTGCCACTGGATCGCCAACACCCTCTTCGCCTGCCACTGGAACGCCAACACCCTCTTCGCCTGCCACTGGATCGTCAACACCCTCTTCGCCTGCCACTGGATCGCCAACACCCTAATAACCTGCCATCGGATCGCCAACACCCTCTTAACCTGCAACCGGATCGCCAACACCCTCTTAACCTGCCACCGGATCGCCAAGACCCTCTATGCCATCCATCGGATCGCCAAGACCCTCTACGCCATCCATCGGATCGCCATCAACATCTACGCCATCCATCGAATCGCCATCACCCTCTACGCCATCCATCGGATCGCCATCACCCTCTACGCCATCCATCGGATCGGCATCACCCTCTACGCCATCCATCGGATCGGCATCACCCTCTTAGCCTGCCATCGGGTCGCCACCACCCTCTACGCCAGCCATCGGATCGCCAGAACCCTCTACGCCAGCCATTGGATCGCAAGCACCCTTTTCGCCTGCCACCGGATCGCCAGCACCCTCTTATCCTGCCACCTGATCGCCAGCACCCTCTTATCCTGCCACCTGATCGCCAGCACCCTCTTATCCTGCCACCTGATCGCCAGCACCCTCTTATCCTGCCACCTGATCGCCAGCACCCTCTTATCCTGCCACCTGATCGCCAGCACCCTCTTATCCTGCCACCTGATCGCCAGTACCTTCTCCTCCTGCCACCGGATCGCCATCACCCTCTTAGCCTGCCATCGGGTCGCCAGCACCCTCTACGCCAGCCATCGGATCGCCAGCACCCTCTACGCCAGCCATCGGATCGCCAGCACCCTTTTCGCCTGCCACCGGAACGCCAGCACCCTCTTATCCTGCCACCGGATCGCCAGAACCCTCTTATCCTGCCACCGGATCGCCAGCATCCTCTTATCCTGCCACCTGATCGCTAGTACCCTCTCCTCCTGCAACCGGATCGGCATCACCCTCTACGCCATCCACTCAACACAAAAACTGCTATTTCCCAAAACAGCAGCCGTTTTTTCTAAAACAACAGTTTTTAAAACTCCGCTGTTTTTTTTGGAATCGTGGTTGCTATTTCGAGAACTGCTCTACAGAGAACTCCTCACATGAGGTACACCCGGATCGCCAACACCCTCTTCGCCTGCCACAGGATCGCCAACACCCTCTTCGCCTGCCACTGGATCGCCAACACCCTCTTCGCCTGCCACTGGAACGCCAACACCCTCTTCGCCTGCCACTGGATCGTCAACACCCTCTTCGCCTGCCACTGGATCGCCAACACCCTAATAACCTGCCATCGGATCGCCAACACCCTCTTAACCTGCAACCGGATCGCCAACACCCTCTTAACCTGCCACCGGATCGCCAAGACCCTCTATGCCATACATCGGATCGCCAAGACCCTCTACGCCATCCATCGGATCGCCATCAACATCTACGCCATCCATCGAATCGCCATCACCCTCTACGCCATCCCTCGGATCGCCATCACCCTCTACGCCATCCATCGGATCGGCATCACCCTCTACGCCATCCATCGGATCGGCATCACCCTCTTAGCCTGCCATCGGATCGCCAGCACCCTCTACGCCAGCCACCTGATCGGCATCACCCTCTTAGCCTGCCAACGGATCGCCAGCACCCTCTACGCCAGCCATCGGATCGCCAGCACCCTTTTCGCCTGCCACCTGATCGTCAGCACCCTCTTATCCTGCCACCTGATCGCCAGCACCCTCTTATCCTGCCACCTGATCGCCAGTACCCTCTCCTCCTTCCACCGGATCGCCATCACCCTCTTATCCTGCCACCGGATCGCCAGCATCCTCTTATCCTGCCACCTGATCGCTAGTACCCTCTCCTCCTGCAACCGGATCGGCATCACCCTCTACGCCATCCACTCAACACAAAAACTGCTATTTCCCAAAACAGCAGCCGTTTTTTCTAAAACAACAGTTTATAAAACTCCGCTGTTTTTTTTGGAATCGTGGTTGCTATTTCGAGAACTGCTCTACAGAGAACTCCTCATATGAGGTACACCCGGATCGCCAACACCCTCTTCGCCTGCCACAGGATCGCCAACACCCTCTTCGCCTGCCACTGGATCGCCAACACCCTCTTCGCCTGCCACTGGAACGCCAACACCCTCTTCGCCTGCCACTGGATCGTCAACACCCTCTTCGCCTGCCACTGGATCGCCAACACCCTAATAACCTGCCATCGGATCGCCAACACCCTCTTAACCTGCAACCGGATCGCCAACACCCTCTTAACCTGCCACCGGATCGCCAAGACCCTCTATGCCATCCATCGGATCGCCAAGACCCTCTACGCCATCCATCGGATCGCCATCAACATCTACGCCATCCATCGAATCGCCATCACCCTCTACGCCATCCATCGGATCGCCATCACCCTCTACGCCATCCATCGGATCGGCATCACCCTCTACGCCATCCATCGGATCGGCATCACCCTCTTAGCCTGCCATCGGGTCGCCACCACCCTCTACGCCAGCCATCGGATCGCCAGCACCCTCTACGCCAGCCATTGGATCGCAAGCACCCTTTTCGCCTGCCACCGGATCGCCAGCACCCTCTTATCCTGCCACCTGATCGCCAGCACCCTCTTATCCTGCCACCTGATCGCCAGCACCCTCTTATCCTGCCACCTGATCGCCAGCACCCTCTTATCCTGCCACCTGATCGCCAGCACCCTCTTATCCTGCCACCTGATCGCCAGCACCCTCTTATCCTGCCACCTGATCGCCAGTACCTTCTCCTCCTGCCACCGGATCGCCATCACCCTCTTAGCCTGCCATCGGGTCGCCAGCACCCTCTACGCCAGCCATCGGATCGCCAGCACCCTCTACGCCAGCCATCGGATCGCCAGCACCCTTTTCGCCTGCCACCGGAACGCCAGCACCCTCTTATCCTGCCACCGGATCGCCAGAACCCTCTTATCCTGCCACCGGATCGCCAGCATCCTCTTATCCTGCCACCTGATCGCTAGTACCCTCTCCTC
This sequence comes from Phalangium opilio, assembly GCF_054372755.1. Taxonomy (NCBI): domain Eukaryota; kingdom Metazoa; phylum Arthropoda; class Arachnida; order Opiliones; family Phalangiidae; genus Phalangium; species Phalangium opilio. The sequence continues at coordinate 2,250,513 of NW_028324162.1, read as the reverse complement.
CTGCAACCGGATCGGCATCACCCTCTACGCCATCCACTCAACACAAAAACTGCTATTTCCCAAAACAGCAGCCGTTTTTTCTAAAACAACAGTTTTTAAAACTCCGCTGTTTTTTTTGGAATCGTGGTTGCTATTTCGAGAACTGCTCTACAGAGAACTCCTCATATGAGGTACACCCGGATCGCCAACACCCTCTTCGCCTGCCACAGGATCGCCAACACCCTCTTCGCCTGCCACTGGATCGCCAACACCCTCTTCGCCTGCCACTGGAACGCCAACACCCTCTTCGCCTGCCACTGGATCGTCAACACCCTCTTCGCCTGCCACTGGATCGCCAACACCCTAATAACCTGCCATCGGATCGCCAACACCCTCTTAACCTGCAACCGGATCGCCAACACCCTCTTAACCTGCCACCGGATCGCCAAGACCCTCTATGCCATCCATCGGATCGCCAAGACCCTCTACGCCATCCATCGGATCGCCATCAACATCTACGCCATCCATCGAATCGCCATCACCCTCTACGCCATCCATCGGATCGCCATCACCCTCTACGCCATCCATCGGATCGGCATCACCCTCTACGCCATCCATCGGATCGGCATCACCCTCTTAGCCTGCCATCGGGTCGCCACCACCCTCTACGCCAGCCATCGGATCGCCAGCACCCTCTACGCCAGCCATTGGATCGCAAGCACCCTTTTCGCCTGCCACCGGATCGCCAGCACCCTCTTATCCTGCCACTGGATCGCCAACACCCTCTTCGCCTGCCACTGGAACGCCAACACCCTCTTCGCCTGCCACTGGATCGTCAACACCCTCTTCGCCTGCCACTGGATCGCCAACACCCTAATAACCTGCCATCGGATCGCCAACACCCTCTTAACCTGCAACCGGATCGCCAACACCCTCTTAACCTGCCACCGGATCGCCAAGACCCTCTATGCCATCCATCGGATCGCCAAGACCCTCTACGCCATCCATCGGATCGCCATCAACATCTACGCCATCCATCGAATCGCCATCACCCTCTACGCCATCCATCGGATCGCCATCACCCTCTACGCCATCCATCGGATCGGCATCACCCTCTACGCCATCCATCGGATCGGCATCACCCTCTTAGCCTGCCATCGGGTCGCCAGCACCCTCTACGCCAGCCATTGGATCGCAAGCACCCTTTTCGCCTGCCACCGGATCGCCAGCACCCTCTTATCCTGCCACCTGATCGCCAGCACCCTCTTATCCTGCCACCTGATCGCCAGCACCCTCTTATCCTGCCACCTGATCGCCAGCACCCTCTTATCCTGCCACCTGATCGCCAGCACCCTCTTATCCTGCCACCTGATCGCCAGCACCCTCTTATCCTGCCACCTGATCGCCAGTACCTTCTCCTCCTGCCACCGGATCGCCATCACCCTCTTAGCCTGCCATCGGGTCGCCAGCACCCTCTACGCCAGCCATCGGATCGCCAGCACCCTCTACGCCAGCCATCGGATCGCCAGCACCCTTTTCGCCTGCCACCGGAACGCCAGCACCCTCTTATCCTGCCACCGGATCGCCAGAACCCTCTTATCCTGCCACCGGATCGCCAGCATCCTCTTATCCTGCCACCTGATCGCTAGTACCCTCTCCTCCTGCAACCGGATCGGCATCACCCTCTACGCCATCCACTCAACACAAAAACTGCTATTTCCCAAAACAGCAGCCGTTTTTTCTAAAACAACAGTTTTTAAAACTCCGCTGTTTTTTTTGGAATCGTGGTTGCTATTTCGAGAACTGCTCTACAGAGAACTCCTCATATGAGGTACACCCGGATCGCCAACACCCTCTTCGCCTGCCACAGGATCGCCAACACCCTCTTCGCCTGCCACTGGATCGCCAACACCCTCTTCGCCTGCCACTGGAACGCCAACACCCTCTTCGCCTGCCACTGGATCGTCAACACCCTCTTCGCCTGCCACTGGATCGCCAACACCCTAATAACCTGCCATCGGATCGCCAACACCCTCTTAACCTGCAACCGGATCGCCAACACCCTCTTAACCTGCCACCGGATCGCCAAGACCCTCTATGCCATCCATCGGATCGCCAAGACCCTCTACGCCATCCATCGGATCGCCATCAACATCTACGCCATCCATCGAATCGCCATCACCCTCTACGCCATCCATCGGATCGCCATCACCCTCTACGCCATCCATCGGATCGGCATCACCCTCTACGCCATCCATCGGATCGGCATCACCCTCTTAGCCTGCCATCGGGTCGCCACCACCCTCTACGCCAGCCATCGGATCGCCAGCACCCTCTACGCCAGCCATTGGATCGCAAGCACCCTTTTCGCCTGCCACCGGATCGCCAGCACCCTCTTATCCTGCCACCTGATCGCCAGCACCCTCTTATCCTGCCACCTGATCGCCAGCACCCTCTTATCCTGCCACCTGATCGCCAGCACCCTCTTATCCTGCCACCTGATCGCCAGCACCCTCTTATCCTGCCACCTGATCGCCAGCACCCTCTTATCCTGCCACCTGATCGCCAGTACCTTCTCCTCCTGCCACCGGATCGCCATCACCCTCTTAGCCTGCCATCGGGTCGCCAGCACCCTCTACGCCAGCCATCGGATCGCCAGCACCCTCTACGCCAGCCATCGGATCGCCAGCACCCTTTTCGCCTGCCACCGGAACGCCAGCACCCTCTTATCCTGCCACCGGATCGCCAGAACCCTCTTATCCTGCCACCGGATCGCCAGCATCCTCTTATCCTGCCACCTGATCGCTAGTACCCTCTCCTCCTGCAACCGGATCGGCATCACCCTCTACGCCATCCACTCAACACAAAAACTGCTATTTCCCAAAACAGCAGCCGTTTTTTCTAAAACAACAGTTTTTAAAACTCCGCTGTTTTTTTTTGGAATCGTGGTTGCTATTTCGAGAACTGCTCTACAGAGAACTCCTCATATGAGGTACACCCGGATCGCCAACACCCTCTTCGCCTGCCACAGGATCGCCAACACCCTCTTCGCCTGCCACTGGATCGCCAACACCCTCTTCGCCTGCCACTGGAACGCCAACACCCTCTTCGCCTGCCACTGGATCGTCAACACCCTCTTCGCCTGCCACTGGATCGCCAACACCCTAATAACCTGCCATCGGATCGCCAACACCCTCTTAACCTGCAACCGGATCGCCAACACCCTCTTAACCTGCCACCGGATCGCCAAGACCCTCTATGCCATCCATCGGATCGCCAAGACCCTCTACGCCATCCATCGGATCGCCATCAACATCTACGCCATCCATCGAATCGCCATCACCCTCTACGCCATCCATCGGATCGCCATCACCCTCTACGCCATCCATCGGATCGGCATCACCCTCTACGCCATCCATCGGATCGGCATCACCCTCTTAGCCTGCCATCGGGTCGCCACCACCCTCTACGCCAGCCATCGGATCGCCAGCACCCTCTACGCCAGCCATTGGATCGCAAGCACCCTTTTCGCCTGCCACCGGATCGCCAGCACCCTCTTATCCTGCCACCTGATCGCCAGCACCCTCTTATCCTGCCACCTGATCGCCAGCACCCTCTTATCCTGCCACCTGATCGCCAGCACCCTCTTATCCTGCCACCTGATCGCCAGTACCTTCTCCTCCTGCCACCGGATCGCCATCACCCTCTTAGCCTGCCATCGGGTCGCCAGCACCCTCTACGCCAGCCATCGGATCGCCAGCACCCTCTACGCCAGCCATCGGATCGCCAGCACCCTTTTCGCCTGCCACCGGAACGCCAGCACCCTCTTATCCTGCCACCGGATCGCCAGAACCCTCTTATCCTGCCACCGGATCGCCAGCATCCTCTTATCCTGCCACCTGATCGCTAGTACCCTCTCCTCCTGCAACCGGATCGGCATCACCCTCTACGCCATCCACTCAACACAAAAACTGCTATTTCCCAAAACAGCAGCCGTTTTTTCTAAAACAACAGTTTTTAAAACTCCGCTGTTTTTTTTGGAATCGTGGTTGCTATTTCGAGAACTGCTCTACAGAGAACTCCTCATATGAGGTACACCCGGATCGCCAACACCCTCTTCGCCTGCCACAGGATCGCCAACACCCTCTTCGCCTGCCACTGGATCGCCAACACCCTCTTCGCCTGCCACTGGAACGCCAACACCCTCTTCGCCTGCCACTGGATCGTCAACACCCTCTTCGCCTGCCACTGGATCGCCAACACCCTAATAACCTGCCATCGGATCGCCAACACCCTCTTAACCTGCAACCGGATCGCCAACACCCTCTTAACCTGCCACCGGATCGCCAAGACCCTCTATGCCATCCATCGGATCGCCAAGACCCTCTACGCCATCCATCGGATCGCCATCAACATCTACGCCATCCATCGAATCGCCATCACCCTCTACGCCATCCATCGGATCGCCATCACCCTCTACGCCATCCATCGGATCGGCATCACCCTCTACGCCATCCATCGGATCGGCATCACCCTCTTAGCCTGCCATCGGGTCGCCACCACCCTCTACGCCAGCCATCGGATCGCCAGCACCCTCTACGCCAGCCATTGGATCGCAAGCACCCTTTTCGCCTGCCACCGGATCGCCAGCACCCTCTTATCCTGCCACCTGATCGCCAGCACCCTCTTATCCTGCCACCTGATCGCCAGCACCCTCTTATCCTGCCACCTGATCGCCAGCACCCTCTTATCCTGCCACCTGATCGCCAGCACCCTCTTATCCTGCCACCTGATCGCCAGTACCTTCTCCTCCTGCCACCGGATCGCCATCACCCTCTTAGCCTGCCATCGGGTCGCCAGCACCCTCTACGCCAGCCATCGGATCGCCAGCACCCTCTACGCCAGCCATCGGATCGCCAGCACCCTTTTCGCCTGCCACCGGAACGCCAGCACCCTCTTATCCTGCCACCGGATCGCCAGAACCCTCTTATCCTGCCACCGGATCGCCAGCATCCTCTTATCCTGCCACCTGATCGCTAGTACCCTCTCCTCCTGCAACCGGATCGGCATCACCCTCTACGCCATCCACTCAACACAAAAACTGCTATTTCCCAAAACAGCAGCCGTTTTTTCTAAAACAACAGTTTTTAAAACTCCGCTGTTTTTTTTTGGAATCGTGGTTGCTATTTCGAGAACTGCTCTACAGAGAACTCCTCATATGAGGTACACCCGGATCGCCAACACCCTCTTCGCCTGCCACAGGATCGCCAACACCCTCTTCGCCTGCCACTGGATCGCCAACACCCTCTTCGCCTGCCACTGGAACGCCAACACCCTCTTCGCCTGCCACTGGATCGTCAACACCCTCTTCGCCTGCCACTGGATCGCCAACACCCTAATAACCTGCCATCGGATCGCCAACACCCTCTTAACCTGCAACCGGATCGCCAACACCCTCTTAACCTGCCACCGGATCGCCAAGACCCTCTATGCCATCCATCGGATCGCCAAGACCCTCTACGCCATCCATCGGATCGCCATCAACATCTACGCCATCCATCGAATCGCCATCACCCTCTACGCCATCCATCGGATCGCCATCACCCTCTACGCCATCCATCGGATCGGCATCACCCTCTACGCCATCCATCGGATCGGCATCACCCTCTTAGCCTGCCATCGGGTCGCCACCACCCTCTACGCCAGCCATCGGATCGCCAGCACCCTCTACGCCAGCCATTGGATCGCAAGCACCCTTTTCGCCTGCCACCGGATCGCCAGCACCCTCTTATCCTGCCACTGGATCGCCAACACCCTCTTCGCCTGCCACTGGAACGCCAACACCCTCTTCGCCTGCCACTGGATCGTCAACACCCTCTTCGCCTGCCACTGGATCGCCAACACCCTAATAACCTGCCATCGGATCGCCAACACCCTCTTAACCTGCAACCGGATCGCCAACACCCTCTTAACCTGCCACCGGATCGCCAAGACCCTCTATGCCATCCATCGGATCGCCAAGACCCTCTACGCCATCCATCGGATCGCCATCAACATCTACGCCATCCATCGAATCGCCATCACCCTCTACGCCATCCATCGGATCGCCATCACCCTCTACGCCATCCATCGGATCGGCATCACCCTCTACGCCATCCATCGGATCGGCATCACCCTCTTAGCCTGCCATCGGGTCGCCACCACCCTCTACGCCAGCCATCGGATCGCCAGCACCCTCTACGCCAGCCATTGGATCGCAAGCACCCTTTTCGCCTGCCACCGGATCGCCAGCACCCTCTTATCCTGCCACCTGATCGCCAGCACCCTCTTATCCTGCCACCTGATCGCCAGCACCCTCTTATCCTGCCACCTGATCGCCAGCACCCTCTTATCCTGCCACCTGATCGCCAGCACCCTCTTATCCTGCCACCTGATCGCCAGCACCCTCTTATCCTGCCACCTGATCGCCAGTACCTTCTCCTCCTGCCACCGGATCGCCATCACCCTCTTAGCCTGCCATCGGGTCGCCAGCACCCTCTACGCCAGCCATCGGATCGCCAGCACCCTCTTCGCCTGCCACTGGATCGCCAACACCCTCTTCGCCTGCCACTGGAACGCCAACACCCTCTTCGCCTGCCACTGGATCGTCAACACCCTCTTCGCCTGCCACTGGATCGCCAACACCCTAATAACCTGCCATCGGATCGCCAACACCCTCTTAACCTGCAACCGGATCGCCAACACCCTCTTAACCTGCCACCGGATCGCCAAGACCCTCTATGCCATCCATCGGATCGCCAAGACCCTCTACGCCATCCATCGGATCGCCATCAACATCTACGCCATCCATCGAATCGCCATCACCCTCTACGCCATCCATCGGATCGCCATCACCCTCTACGCCATCCATCGGATCGGCATCACCCTCTACGCCATCCATCGGATCGGCATCACCCTCTTAGCCTGCCATCGGGTCGCCACCACCCTCTACGCCAGCCATCGGATCGCCAGCACCCTCTACGCCAGCCATTGGATCGCAAGCACCCTTTTCGCCTGCCACCGGATCGCCAGCACACTCTTATCCTGCCACTGGATCGCCAACACCCTCTTCGCCTGCCACTGGAACGCCAACACCCTCTTCGCCTGCCACTGGATCGTCAACACCCTCTTCGCCTGCCACTGGATCGCCAACACCCTAATAACCTGCCATCGGATCGCCAACACCCTCTTAACCTGCAACCGGATCGCCAACACCCTCTTAACCTGCCACCGGATCGCCAAGACCCTCTATGCCATCCATCGGATCGCCAAGACCCTCTACGCCATCCATCGGATCGCCATCAACATCTACGCCATCCATCGAATCGCCATCACCCTCTACGCCATCCATCGGATCGCCATCACCCTCTACGCCATCCATCGGATCGGCATCACCCTCTACGCCATCCATCGGATCGGCATCACCCTCTTAGCCTGCCATCGGGTCGCCACCACCCTCTACGCCAGCCATCGGATCGCCAGCACCCTCTACGCCAGCCATTGGATCGCAAGCACCCTTTTCGCCTGCCACCGGATCGCCAGCACCCTCTTATCCTGCCACCTGATCGCCAGCACCCTCTTATCCTGCCACCTGATCGCCAGCACCCTCTTATCCTGCCACCTGATCGCCAGCACCCTCTTATCCTGCCACCTGATCGCCAGCACCCTCTTATCCTGCCACCTGATCGCCAGCACCCTCTTATCCTGCCACCTGATCGCCAGTACCTTCTCCTCCTGCCACCGGATCGCCATCACCCTCTTAGCCTGCCATCGGGTCGCCAGCACCCTCTACGCCAGCCATCGGATCGCCAGCACCCTCTACGCCAGCCATCGGATCGCCAGCACCCTTTTCGCCTGCCACCGGAACGCCAGCACCCTCTTATCCTGCCACCGGATCGCCAGAACCCTCTTATCCTGCCACCGGATCGCCAGCATCCTCTTATCCTGCCACCTGATCGCTAGTACCCTCTCCTCCTGCAACCGGATCGGCATCACCCTCTACGCCATCCACTCAACACAAAAACTGCTATTTCCCAAAACAGCAGCCGTTTTTTCTAAAACAACAGTTTTTAAAACTCCGCTGTTTTTTTTGGAATCGTGGTTGCTATTTCGAGAACTGCTCTACAGAGAACTCCTCATATGAGGTACACCCGGATCGCCAACACCCTCTTCGCCTGCCACAGGATCGCCAACACCCTCTTCGCCTGCCACTGGATCGCCAACACCCTCTTCGCCTGCCACTGGAACGCCAACACCCTCTTCGCCTGCCACTGGATCGTCAACACCCTCTTCGCCTGCCACTGGATCGCCAACACCCTAATAACCTGCCATCGGATCGCCAACACCCTCTTAACCTGCAACCGGATCGCCAACACCCTCTTAACCTGCCACCGGATCGCCAAGACCCTCTATGCCATCCATCGGATCGCCAAGACCCTCTACGCCATCCATCGGATCGCCATCAACATCTACGCCATCCATCGAATCGCCATCACCCTCTACGCCATCCATCGGATCGCCATCACCCTCTACGCCATCCATCGGATCGGCATCACCCTCTACGCCATCCATCGGATCGGCATCACCCTCTTAGCCTGCCATCGGATCGCCAGCACCCTCTACGCCAGCCACCTGATCGGCATCACCCTCTTAGCCTGCCAACGGATCGCCAGCACCCTCTACGCCAGCCATCGGATCGCCAGCACCCTTTTCGCCTGCCACCTGATCGCCAGCACCCTCTTATCCTGCCACCTGATCGCCAGCACCCTCTTATCCTGCCACCTGATCGCCAGTACCCTCTCCTCCTGCCACCGGATCGCCATCACCCTCTTATCCTGCCACCTGATCGCCAGCACCCTCTTATCCTGCCACCTGATCGCCAGTACCTTCTCCTCCTGCCACCGGATCGCCATCACCCTCTTAGCCTGCCATCGGGTCGCCAGCACCCTCTACGCCAGCCATCGGATCGCCAGCACCCTCTACGCCAGCCATCGGATCGCCAGCACCCTTTTCGCCTGCCACCGGAACGCCAGCACCCTCTTATCCTGCCACCGGATCGCCAGAACCCTCTTATCCTGCCACCGGATCGCCAGCATCCTCTTATCCTGCCACCTGATCGCTAGTACCCTCTCCTCCTGCAACCGGATCGGCATCACCCTCTACGCCATCCACTCAACACAAAAACTGCTATTTCCCAAAACAGCAGCCGTTTTTTCTAAAACAACAGTTTTTAAAACTCCGCTGTTTTTTTTGGAATCGTGGTTGCTATTTCGAGAACTGCTCTACAGAGAACTCCTCATATGAGGTACACCCGGATCGCCAACACCCTCTTCGCCTGCCACAGGATCGCCAACACCCTCTTCGCCTGCCACTGGATCGCCAACACCCTCTTCGCCTGCCACTGGAACGCCAACACCCTCTTCGCCTGCCACTGGATCGTCAACACCCTCTTCGCCTGCCACTGGATCGCCAACACCCTAATAACCTGCCATCGGATCGCCAACACCCTCTTAACCTGCAACCGGATCGCCAACACCCTCTTAACCTGCCACCGGATCGCCAAGACCCTCTATGCCATCCATCGGATCGCCAAGACCCTCTACGCCATCCATCGGATCGCCATCAACATCTACGCCATCCATCGAATCGCCATCACCCTCTACGCCATCCATCGGATCGCCATCACCCTCTACGCCATCCATCGGATCGGCATCACCCTCTACGCCATCCATCGGATCGGCATCACCCTCTACGCCATCCATCGGATCGGCATCACCCTCTTAGCCTGCCATCGGATCGCCAGCACCCTCTACGCCAGCCACCTGATCGGCATCACCCTCTTAGCCTGCCAACGGATCGCCAGCACCCTCTACGCCAGCCATCGGATCGCCAGCACCCTTTTCGCCTGCCACCTGATCGCCAGCACCCTCTTATCCTGCCACCTGATCGCCAGCACCCTCTTATCCTGCCACCTTATCGCTAGTACCCTCTCCTCCTGCCATCGGATCGCCAGCACCCTCTACGCCAGCCATCGGATCGCCAGCACCCTCTACGCCAGCCACCTGATCGCCAGCACCCTCTTATCCTGCCACGTGATCGCCAGCACCCTCTTATCCTGCCACCGGATCGCCAGCACCCTCTTATCCTGCCACCGGATCGCCAGCATCCTCTTATCCTGCCACCTGATCGCTAGTACCCTCTCCTCCTGCAACCGGATCGGCATCACCCTCTACGCCATCCACTCAACACAAAAACTGCTATTTCCCAAAACAGCAGCCGTTTTTTCTAAAACAACAGTTTTTAAAACTCCGCTGTTTTTTTTGGAATCGTGGTTGCTATTTCGAGAACTGCTCTACAGAGAACTCCTCATATGAGGTACACCCGGATCGCCAACACCCTCTTCGCCTGCCACAGGATCGCCAACACCCTCTTCGCCTGCCACTGGATCGCCAACACCCTCTTCGCCTGCCACTGGAACGCCAACACCCTCTTCGCCTGCCACTGGATCGTCAACACCCTCTTCGCCTGCCACTGGATCGCCAACACCCTAATAACCTGCCATCGGATCGCCAACACCCTCTTAACCTGCAACCGGATCGCCAACACCCTCTTAACCTGCCACCGGATCGCCAAGACCCTCTATGCCATCCATCGGATCGCCAAGACCCTCTACGCCATCCATCGGATCGCCATCAACATCTACGCCATCCATCGAATCGCCATCACCCTCTACGCCATCCATCGGATCGCCATCACCCTCTACGCCATCCATCGGATCGGCATCACCCTCTACGCCATCCATCGGATCTGCATCACCCTCTTAGCCTGCCATCGGATCGCCAGCACCCTCTACGCCAGCCACCTGATCGGCATCACCCTCTTAGCCTGCCAACGGATCGCCAGCACCCTCTACGCCAGCCATCGGATCGCCAGCACCCTTTTCGCCTGCCACCTGATCGCCAGCACCCTCTTATCCTGCCACCTGATCGCCAGCACCCTCTTATCCTGCCACCTGATCGCCAGTACCCTCTCCTCCTGCCACCGGATCGCCATCACCCTCTTATCCTGCCACCTTATCGCTAGTACCCTCTCCTCCTGCCATCGGATCGCCAGCACCCTCTACGCCAGCCATCGGATCGCCAGCACCCTCTACGCCAGCCACAGGATCGCCAACACCCTCTTCGCCTGCCACTGGATCGCCAACACCCTCTTCGCCTGCCACTGGAACGCCAACACCCTCTTCGCCTGCCACTGGATCGTCAACACCCTCTTCGCCTGCCACTGGATCGCCAACACCCTAATAACCTGCCATCGGATCGCCAGCACCCTCTTATCCTGCCACCGGATCGCCAGCACCCTCTTATCCTGCCACCGGATCGCCAGCACCCTCTTATCCTGCCACCGGATCGCCAGCACCCTCTTATCCTGCCACCTGATCGCTAGTACCCTCTCCTCCTGCCACCGGATCGCCAACACCCTCTACGCCATCCATCGGATCGGCATCACCCTCTTAGCCTGCCATCGGGTCGCCACCACCCTCTACGCCAGCCATCGGATCGCCAGCACCCTCTACGCCAGCCATCGGATCGCCAGCACCCTTTTCGCCTGCCACCGGATCGCCAGCACCCTCTTATCCTGCCACCTGATCGCCAGCACCCTCTTATCCTGCCACCTGATCGCCAGCACCCTCTTATCCTGCCACCTGATCGCCAGCACCCTCCTATCCTGCCACCTGATCGCTAGTACCCTCTCCTCCTGCCACCGGATCGCCAACACCCTCTACGCCATCCATCGGATCGGCATCACCCTCTTAGCCTGCCATCGGGTCGCCAGCACCCTCTACGCCAGCCATCGGATCGCCAGCACCCTCTACGCCAGCCATTGGATCGCCAGCACCCTTTTCGCCTGCCACCGGATCGCCAGCACCCGCTTATCCTGCCACCGGATCGCCAGCACCCTCTTATCCTGCCACCGGATCGCCAGCACCCTCTTATCCTGCCACCGGATCGCCAGCACCCTCTTATCCTACCACCTGATCGCTAGTACCCTCTCCTCCTGCCACCGGATCGCCAACACCCTCTACGCCATCCATCGGATCTTCTTTGTCTTTCAGTAGGTCGAGCAATGAGGATATGTCGAATGTAAGTAGGTCTTCTTCATGATCCCAGGACATGCCAAGGACTTTGAGCAGGTTAGAGCTTGACACCTTGCCGAGTTGTTTTACTGGTGTACTATCTTCAGTCCATAAATCGGCTAATTCTCGGCAGTTGGTCACCCATTTCCTCAGATTCATGCCAGCGTGACTGAATATCTCTCTTGAAACGCGATATACTTCCTTGGATTCGTCAACGGTCTCTCCCCCCGTGACTAAATCGTCGACGTAGAGTCGTTTCGCCAACATGTCGCTGATTTCAGGATACTGGTGTTCATACTTTTTGAAATGACATCGTAGAGTGGCTGCTAATAGGAACGGACTGGAGGCGACCCCAAATAGAACCCTTGTCATTCCAGTGGATGATTTCCAACGGCTCATCTGTCTTTGGCATAGTCTTTATCCATAGGAAACGGACATAATCTCTGTCAATAGGGTCGAGATATATCTGGAGGAATGCTTTCTCGACATCACTCATCAGGGCGACTCGGTACTGTCTAAACTGGATCAGAATGGTTAGTAAGTCTGGAACCAGGCTGGGCCCAACATGCAGGCAAGAGTTGAGCGAAGGGAAACCCTTCTCATGTGCCGAGGCGTCGTGTACTATTCTCAATTTCGTGGTAGACTTGTCATCTCGGATGACAGGGAAATGAGGCAAGTAGTGTAGCCCTTCCTTTTGGTTTATGTTTTGCTCAGGAACGTATTCTGCGAAGCCTTGGTCCAACATCTCAGATACAGCGTCTTGATATCTCATATAGAGGACAGGATCTTGTTTTAGCTTCTTGACTAAGCCTTCTAGCCTCCTTTTGGATAGGGCCATATTGCTGCCAATTTTATCTTGACTGTTCTTCCATGGTAGTCGAACTGTATATCTTCCGGCGTCGAAAGTGAGAGTCTTCTCGTGGTTAACCAATACTTCGTCTTCAGACTTCGATGATACTGATTCCTCTGTTATTCCAAGAGACTCAATCTCCCAAAAGGCTTTTAATGACGCTGCTATCTCGGTCTCTTGAACGCTGACTTTCATGACTTGGATAGAATTAACAGATGACGACATACTTTGTGCCCCATGAACCGACCAGCCAAAGATGCTTTTCACCGCTACCAAAGACCCGTCCATGCGCTTATTCTCTCCGGTATTTAATGCCCAGAAGTAGTCGACTCCGATCAATACCAGGACCTCTTGCGGAACTGGTATCCCATTGACCTCGGTAATATCGCTCAGGGGTAGATTACTGTCTTCCATATACCTCCGAATTCCTTTCCCAGGTACCGTGACCATCGCTCCGCTAATGATTGGTACTTCTAAGGCTTCAATATCCGCAAACGCCTCAGGATTTGTAGTACTTCTCAACGTCAGTTTCACCCTTTTTCTGGTAACTCGTTCAGGTTTCTCTTTCCCAAAGGGAAATACATCAACAACTTCTTCCTTTACGTCTGGAAGGTTTAGACGGCGTCGCAAATTCCCTTGAATGAACGTTCCTTCGCTGCCTCCGTCGAAAAGGCATCTGACCGGTACTCTGGAGTTTTCACCCTCTGCGTATGCGAGTAGTATAGAGCCGCACTTCCTACCTCCGTAGGTGTAGAATGTAGGTGTAGAGTGTAGGTGTAGAATTTCAAGGTCACCCTCTCGCCACGCCCACTTGGGAAACAGCGCCCCCTGGAAAACTCGCGCGCGCCCCCTGGCGCGCCCCCTCGCGGGAAAACTCCCGCGCGCCCCCTGGCGGCTGCGCCCCCTCGCGGGAAAACTCGCGCGCGCCCCCTCGCGGGAAAACTCGCGCGCCCCCTCGCGGGAAAACCCTGCGCGGGAATCTGGCAGTCCTGTCTACAACTGTCTCTGTGACGTCATTGGCGGGAAAATCTACAACTGTATTTGTGACGTCATTGGCGGGAAAACACCGTGCGCCGCCTATTGGGAAACTCCTCCCTTCTACAACTGTATCTGTGACGTCATTTGAAGAATTGTATTTGTGACGTCATTGATAAGAGACGAGAATGGATAGCTTTAAACGTACATGGCCAAGGGTTAATGATAGGCTGGAAGTTGCGCAATCCATTGTAATTTTTAGTTTGACTCAAAATTTTAACCTTTTTTTTCAAGGAGTTTACTTTGATTATGGTATTGTTTTTAATGGTAATTAAAAGTCAGTCTCTTCTACAACTGTGACGTCATAGATAAGAGACGATAAAAACTTTAAACGTACATTGCCAAGGCTTAAATCTTCTACAATTGTAGCTGTGACGTCATTGATAAGAGACGAGAATGGATAGATTTAATACATTGCCAAGGGTTAATGATAGGTCTCTGCTGGATGGTAATTAAAAGGTACACGTAAAAGCGTAATTAATATATAAGAAATTCATCTTAGACGCAATAGTAGAAAGCGTAATTAGTCTCTGAATGTAGAGTTATACTTACAAAAGGAACAAAGATTTGTCAGCCCAAACGGAATCAAATACCAGTACTTAGTTTCAAAATACAATCACAGAAAAGTAAGCGTGTGAAAATACTCTCCTTTCAAATCTATCGCATTCAAAACAATACACATTTAATTTTCTATTAGTATCGTACTAAAACCAACGCTGGAGGCAGAGGTTACCCCGTTTACAGACCAACACCAAATGTCAGGACTCGTCCTAACGTGTCTAAACCTAACCTACCTCCAAGTTATAACGAAGTTATCACTGATTCAAAATAAATCACCGATAGGTTAGTAGTGGTTTGAAAGCAATTACCTATACTAAACCAGACTATTTTGGTAAAGATGTCGTACTTGCAATGGTTTAATAGTAGCAAAATTTCTTCCAACATATAAATGTTTAAGGGATTTGTTTTTTCCAGCTAAATCGGCATCGAAATCTGAAAGGACTCGACTTTAATTTGAGCTGTTAGATTGTCATACCTTTTGAAATAACTAGTTTTTCAGGCATTTTCCTCCTGTCGTATGTTTATATTTATTACCAACGTTCCAATCAAGGTACTAGAACCTATTTTGTTATTCCCTATTGAGGACTGATACGGGTGTAGAGTTATACTTACAAAAGGAACAAAGATTTGACAGCTCAAACGGAATCAAATACCAGTACTTAGTTTCAAAATACAATCACAGAAAAGTAAGCGTGTGTAAATACTCTCCTTTCAAATCATTCGTATTCAAAACAATTCACATCTAATTTTTCTATTAGTATCGTACTAAAGTCAACGTTAGAGGCAGAGGCTACCCCGTTTACAGGCCAACACCAAACGCCAGGACTCGTCCTAACGTGTCTAAACCTAACCTACCTCCAAGTTATAACGTTATTACGTAAGGTGGCGAGAAGAAATTCCACCACAGAATTTGTATTAGTCTTAGACGTCGATATGATGCCCAACTATAACCTCCACGAAATGTTCCTGGAGTATGCCTGAGAAAATAGGCTCTTTCTCGAATCTCGAAAAGATGATAAAACTGTTTACGTTGTACCCGCATTCGAAATGAAAGAAATAGCCCAAATACCCAAGGATAAAACGGACAACGTTTGGAAATGATGGGCGCCCACCTCTTTTACATCGAGCTTTGTTGGAAATGTCAGAAACATATTGACTACGAAGCCTGGTATAGAGAACCAATGACTAATAAGTTAGCTGTCATTTTTGAAGTCTTGTGGAGAGATCCTTGGGAACCTTCTTCTTCAGCAGAAATTCAGCGCCTTATCATGATGAAAGGTTTAGACAATATGACTTTAATTTAAAAGTCAAGTAAGACCAAGATACCACCGTGTGTAGAAAGAAGAAACCATCGATAACTAACCCATTGATTGATATCTTTGTAGGTTTGCGAATTACACGTTGTAAGATACTAATTTTCAGTTTTAAATAACGCTTTTTGTCATCCATTATGGCCTGAAAATGGCCAACTCATTCCATAAAGAAAAGGATACCGATCAAGAAAAGAGCCGTATCTTATTTCGACAGTTCAAAACTGAACTAAAGGAAAAATATCCAGACTCCTCCAGGAGGTGCTACTGATCTCGAAGCTTCCATTTACATGAAAAACAAAGAAGTAATTTATCAGGTTAGTTTTAAAGAGTAAGTAAAAAGAAAATCAAATCTACCTTCCATTGTGTATAAAAACACTGGTCCCGGAAGCTTTGGAACAGATTTTGGCTGTTATGAAAAAACTGTCTCCATTGAGGAACTCTATTTAGATAATATAGGAGTTAAATGGTGTATAGTCGTACAAGTTATTCTTATAATGACGTTATTTAATGTAAAGATTTGTATTTTAAAACAGGGATTTTGCTCATAAACTTGCATTGGTTTTGATAAGTAATCCAAATGTACCTTTTCATACTTTGGACCTATCAAATAACCTAAAAGAAGATAAAGGTAATATAAGTAGTAAGTTACCACACTTTTAGGCATGCAAATTAGCCGAAAATGATCCAAATTTGCATAATTCAGAAATCCCACTTTTGACTATGCAAATTAGGATCTAAATTTGTATAATTCAGAGATCCGACCTTAAACCATGCAAATGAAGCGAAAATGATTATAATTTGCATAATTCAGAATCCCACGCCTGTCAATCAAATGCGAGTCACGTGAGAGTCACGTGTGGTGTTGTGACGTAGGTAAAATTTGTAAGATATATCAGCAACAGGGTTTGAAATTATATTAGTTCGGGACAAAACGTAAAGCTATAATGAACTGGGAAAAACTACGGCTCGAAACTTTTAAAGATTACCCCGTTAGTAATATAAGACCGTCAGAGTTTGCGAAACATGGTTTTTATTATTTAAAGAAAGGCGACGCCGTTAAATGTTTTTATTGCGATATAACATTACATAGTTGGAAAGCTAATGATAAAGTAAATGAGGAGCATCGGAAATATTCCCCGGAATGCCCAATTGTGAAAGGGTTTTCGACATGCAACATACCTATACATTGTTCTATCGATGAGATAGGTAGAGATGTACCACCAACGGAGAAATACGTTTCAACTACAAGCAAACCCAAGACTGAAGAATATTGTAATAATAGATGTTGTATATTACGGGGTTTTGAGGTTGCAATTTCATATTCTTTTAGAGTTGGTACATTTCTTGTTTTTTTACCTATAACTATACCTATTGGGTTAATTACAGCATTGTGGACAAGGAATGACAGCTATGCGATATTAGGTTTATACCCTTTAATGTTACCATATATACTACCGGATTTATTTTTAATAAGATCAGGATTGTGTCTATATTGTAAAAAACAAATCAACAAGATTAATTTTTAAAAAAGGATTGTGTCAATGGTGTAAAAAAGAAATCAAAGGATGAAATAAATTTTTTAAAAAACAATGTTTATTTGTATTGATTACATCACGATTAAATTCTGCGATAAACATTCCAAAAATTTGGAAATAAATTTAAAAAGCGTGTTTCCATCTGTTCCAAGTCTTGACGATGATAATAATCAACAGCGTCTTTTGAAAACACATTAAAAGTGGGGTCATACGCTAATATTAGGTGTCCATCTCTATCTCTATCTTCCAAAATATCTGGAAGATATGGAGATCTTGTAATGAGAGTAAATTTATTTTTAAATTTTTCGAAAGTGAAAGTTAAAAACATTAAAGAATACCTATATCTATGCAATTCTTCAATAACTACGTTAATATATAATAACTTTAACAAATTAATAGTATAACTAATAGGTGTAATAATATATATATTCCAGGGGGTGTCATTGTGTTGTCTGTTCTTTATGATCAAACTAGTGTTGAATTCATACAAAAGTTTTATAATTGCAGTATTTAATACCGATTCAACACTAGCTTGATCGTGACAAACGTATCCTAGAACGTGCGCTGCTGCATTCGAATCTTGACATTGATCAAGTTCATTAGGGTCGTATTTATGTATACTTCCTAGTTTACATTCCGTACTAAAAACGTAGCGTCCACAATTTCTGGTGTCGATAGAGGCCAATTCCGCCCATTCACCACCATCATTTCGTGTGCGATAATATACACTTCGGTAGTAAGATACTTTAACGGTGTTGATAGTCCACAAGTTTTTAAACATTTCGCGACGTACAAGTTGATTAATAACATGCTTTGATATTTGATTGTTTCCTTCAAACTTTATACGATTGTTCTCAATTTCGATCAAACATAATGTACCTAATCGAGGTATCGCGTTTGCACCTTCTGATTTAATACTAATAGGTTTGTAACACACGTAACTCGAAAACCGATGATTTACATTTTTACGTGATTCAACAGCAAAAACGTTCGGTACGTCCATTTTGAATTTTTATTTCACCAAAAGGTTCACTATCTTGTAAAGTATAATTGACAGCGTTCTTTCTGGGGTTAAATTCTGTGAAAATAATTCCAAAAACTTGGAAATGAATATAACAGTTTTTGTTCTATTTTTTGCAACTCTAGGCGTGCATAATCAATAGCGTCTTTTGAAAATACTTTAAAAGTGGGGTCATATATTAAACCGATTTTATCTCTCAAAATTCTTGGAATATTTTTAGATTCTGTAAAGAGATTAAATTTTATTTTCATTTTTTCGAAAGTGAAAGTTAAATCCATTAACGAATGATTAAAGTTATGCAATTCTTCAATAACTACGTTAATATATAATAACTTTATCACATTAACAGTATAACTAATACGGGGATCACCATTAATATAATAGAAGTAATCATAATTGCCATTTTTATCCTTTATGATCAAACGAGTGTTAAATTCATACAAAAGTTTTATAATTGCTGTGTTTAATACCGATTCAACACTCGCTTGATCGTGACACACATACCCTAAAACGTACGCTGCTTGACTCGAATGTTGACATTGATCAAGTTCATGAGGGTAGTATTTATGTAAACGTCCTAGTTTACACTCCGTAGTCAAGATGTAACGTCCGCAATCCCTGGTATCGATCGAGACTACATCTCTCCAAAAATCATATCGGTTACGAGATACTTTAACAATGTTGTTGGTCCACAAGTTTTTTAACATTTCACTGTGTACAAGTTGAGCAATAGCATACTTCGATATTAGATTGTTTCCTTCAAACTTTTTACGATTGTCCTCAATTTCGATCAGGCATAACGTACCTAACCGAGGTATCGCGTTCGCAGCTTGTGATTTAATACAAAAAGCTTCGCCACACGCGTAACTCGAAAATCGATAATTTATATTGTTACTTGAACCAAAAACCATGTGATGCATGCATTCTCCAACCCCGGAATCCATTTTTTGAATTTTTATTTCACTAAAAGGTAAATGATGGTTCACTATCTTGCAAATCCTTACCAATCCCAATCTTCACCTTCAAGTTCTAGGAAAGATGGATTGGCATTTTGAAAATCTTCGTAAGATTTATTGCTGGCATTCTTTGAAAAAATCACTTCAGACACGTTATCAAGTGTTTCTTCGTCACAAAATTCATCGTTTATAAAAATACAGTATCGAGTCAAATAAAATTTCCTCTTAAATGTAGACAAGTTATCTGATAAGGATGATAATGAGTAATTGCCGAACCGTAAAGAATTGATTACAACTTTTATATATAACAGCTTCATGAAATTTGTGGTGAAGCTGTTAGATGTTGCGTAATTCCTACGAAATGGGTTTTTATACGTCAGCGTAGAGTTGAATTCGTAAGTGATTTTAACAATAGCCGTGTTAAGCACTGCTTGAACAGCGTCGCTGTCGTGACAAACGTATCCCAGAACGTAGGCCGCCTCTTCACGATGTTGACAACGCCAGTTTTGTTTTTTATAGTACTTGTGAATCCGACCTAATTTACATGTAGTAGTCGGTACGTGCTGACCACAATTTACTGTATCAATTGGTTTTAGAAATGTCCAAGCATATCTATAAGAATACCAAGATAGTTCTACAACATAACACTCAAACTTGTTTTTCAAAATTTCTTCGCAAACGAGTTTTCTAATCACGGTATGGGTTATTTTATACTTTTGCGCAAATTTCTGACGATTGTCTTCAATTTCGATTAAACATAATGTACCCAACCGAGGAACAATAGTTTTGCAATCGTTATCGACTTTTAAAATGTTTGATAGGTTGAACGAACAAATTTCCTTCATTTGTGTTTACGGAAAGAGCAGAGATAGTAATTTGGTTCCTCTTCACTATCCCAATATGAACACTCTTTTTCTTGACGTTGGTTTTTGTAACAAAACTGATTACAGTTTATACAAAAAAAACTATTGTCCAAAATCGCGTAAGCGTTTTCAATATTGCTAATTAACACTTTACCGTACTGTTTGTATATAGCCCGTTTAAATTTAACGCACTCGGTATTCACACAGTAATGAATTTCACCACCAATAGATGAGAAACTAGCAATATCGTCTTTTTCACAAAAAAGACAGTTTAGATCCTGACCACTCTGTAACTCAGTTTGGCCTGTGGTATTTAATTCCGAAAATTGTTTTTCATTCAAGTCTGAAAAGTAATAATATCTTATAAGAAACACGCACGTTGTGAGGGCCTCTTTTAAAATTATACATTTATAATATGCACCCTTCTTAAAACGACTGATAAATATTTTTCGATAGGGACGCTCATTAATATGGACCCTTCTTTAAAGTCGTTAATACATAAAAAACCAACAGTTAAATATTTTTCTAAGAAAACCAGGGATGACCTCGACGCTCATTACAAATTCCTAACTAGACTTCTTAAGCTAACAACCTTGAAAATTTCATATATAAACTGAACGGATTTCAAAGTTTCACATCATAACGCAAAAAAACTTTAAGTTTGAAAATATCTTCAAAGTCTAGAGTACTACTAGAAAAAATGTGTCCAGCAAAATCTTTTGACTCAAACGCTGTTCAACCGGCTGAGGAATTGTAAGTTATTTTAGCTAACAAGTTAAAATTATTTTTTAATACCGGATCTATTTTATATATAGCGCTCTACCCCAACTCTGGGATATCGATGATGAATTGGAAGTTGATCCAATCATCATCCTCGAGGAAGATGATATCCCAGATGGAGTGGAGGAGGAAATAAACGAATTAATCGCGAATTTTGATATGTTCGCCGAAGCGGACGACCCGGATGTGGTCTCTACGGAATCATCTGAAGAAACGTAAGTTTTTTTGTCTTATATCTAGCAAGATATATACTAATACTGTTTTATATAGCGCATCCGAAAGTGATGACGAGAATGAAAATGCATTTTATTCAGATACCGAAGATGTAGAAATTAATTTAGAGTAAGCTAAAAAACTATTTTGTTAATTTTAATCGAAATTAATATAGATTTTTACAGCGCCATGTATTCTTATATTACTCCCTGTTCATCCTGTAACCACTTCCAATATAATTTTCGTACCTTTTCCGGAATAATAAATACTAATACTATATCCTTTAAATTATTTTACTGCATGAACCACAACTGTATTCTCTACCATACATTAATTTGTCTCAGCTGGATGGAAGGACAATTCCATCCAGTTAATATCTATCAAACATCCACTAACTCTTACTACATTAACAACGCCCATCTTCCTAAATCCTACAATTACTTTCTACAAGAAGACCTACACGCCACGGATGACGAAATTGATCTAAAGTAAGTTAAAAAACCTTTTTTGTTTTAAAAAACCGATTTTACTTATATATTTTTTATTATAGCTACATGTACTCTCGAATCACCCCCTGTCCTCGCTGTAAAAACTACTCTCCAACGAACTATTCTCTGTCAATCCAATATCAACTTCAAACTACGCACTACAAGCTCTACTTCTGCAACCACGAAGACTGTCCTCTCTATCAATCAATTATCTGTCTCAACTACTATGAATATTACTTGCCTATTGACCTTCTTCTCAATTCTAGATTCGCTTCACCTCTCTATCTTAGAAATATTCCTAATTATGTCTATCAAATAAATGAATAAAATATATATATAAGTTTTTAAGAAAAAATGTCTCGTCATTTATATGAAGCTTAAACATTCTATTAAAAATCCCCACTAAAATACGAACACTGTAACCAATGTTTTTCAAGAGCCTCTCGAATATCAAAAATTAAAGCTAGGAAAGTTGTTATCCTTGACAACGCCTTATAATAATTCTTTAAATAGTAGAAATCTAGGGGAAAACTTTATCATTTTCTTTTAACGCTTCATCCGAGAAAGTCTTAAAAAACATGGGTATCCCAGAAGATAATCCTCAGCCGCAGTTACAGGAGATGGACTCTCTGTAAGCTAAAAGTTTACTAGTTGTTTTTAAGCTTCTAGTTTCTTAAGAGTGTTTTTTTATAGAACCCAAGTACCGTTAGAAATTACCGCAGCTTTAGCGGTAGAAAGGGCATCTGCAGGGTAAGTGATATTTGTACCATTAAAAACTATAGTTAAGTAAAAGTAGCTATGTATTTTAGAATCTTCGAAACTCATTCATACGTATTCGTACCGTGCTGCGTTTGTAAAGGAAGAGAGGTGTCTGAAATCGATAGAAATATTTCAAAGGCTTTCTATTGTAGAACTCTATCCTGTCCCCGCTATAATAAGATAGTGGGTATTTGCTTCCCCGTTTTTATGGTTAATATTCATTACCCCTGTCGCGGCCATCCCGATGATATTAATACGGCATTTATGGAAATTTTTGATTATCCTTTAAATGTTTAACTCTTTTTCTAAAAAATATTAACTTTTTCCAAATATATACCATTTATTATTGTTGTATTTTAATTTTACATGTTATTAAAAGATTTTTTAAAATTCAATTAAACAGTACGAAATCATTTGTTGAATGCTTAAAACACATTGAATATTTTGAGGATTACGTAAATTATTTTCGTAAGATTTTAACAGATCGGTTAAATTTAACGTGCTGCAAAATGCGTGTAAGGTAGTTTTATACTCGCGTTTAACATCCAATAGTTTTTTTTCAAAATCACCCAAAAGAATTCGAAAGGTGAGTAGCATATTTTTTATGAAAATTCTTTGATTAATAATAAAGTTAATATGGGTTGAAATAAACCCGTTCATGGGGTCTTGCATAATAAGCGCAAATACTTCGGGTTTAATTGTTACTGGAACGCTTTCGTCATACGTAAAGACAAGACCCAAATTCGTAATAGATATATAGATGTTTTGACAACGTAAAAATTTAATTGACGATTTCTGCATACAGGCCGCGAATTCAGATTTACGTTTGTTCAAGATGTACCATATTTTATACGGTATTAAAATAAAGTTTCCACTTTCAACAATAACTGTTGGTTCTACGTCTCTTCCCCGCGGACAAACAGTTACCGTTACACCGCTTTTTGTTAAGTGTAAGTTCAAATCGCGAAACATAGCCATATTTTTATAAAAATAGTATTACTCACAACACATCACGGGTATTTTTATTCAGGAACGAGCAGTGCAGTTTCAAACATTTACTTTCGATTGACTTTCCTAACAAAAACTCGGGGTCTTTTTATAGTAAAATATCTCCACTTAAAAATTCCATAATATTACCCTTAAGCGATAGAAATTCTTATACCTGATAATTACGAGAAAATAAAAACCTTGGGAGAATTCACACGTGATTTTTGAAAGTATAATTTTGACCCTTCGACCTTTTTCCAAAAAATATCATCCATTTTAAGATCGGAGCACCTTTCCCCCGAAAAATCCCTGTTTAAATTCCCACACTTTTTCGTTTTTTATAAAACCATTAAATACCAATTAAAGCTTTCCATCTGTGTAGGACGTGTATTGGAAAGCGTCTTTTAGCCTTCTACATAAACTCCACCCAAATCGAAGCAAAAAATACTTCTCGGTAATTACACCCAGGTGTATCGTATAAAAAAGCAATTATTTTTTTGATACAATGTAATTTAAAAAATATATTTTGTAACCTAGGGGAATTCAGGTGTTCCAATCGTATATCTAATATCATTAAAAAGTATACCCGCAGCCAGATAAAAAAGGCAATTATTTTTGATACATTGTAATACAAAAAATATATTTTACAACCTAAAAGTATCATTAAGTATAATTAACGACTAGAATTCTCGGTAAATTACTTTTAAAAAATATATTTGATAACCTAGGGGTATCCAGGTGTTTGAAATCGTATACCCATCATTAAAAAGTATACCCACAGCCAGCAATTATTTTTGTTACATTGTATATACCTAGGGTATCATTAAGTATCATTAACGACGAGAATTCAAAATATATTTTATAACCAAGAGGTATCATTAAGTATCATTAACGACGAGAATTCAAAATATATTTTATAACCAAGAGGTATCATTAAGTATCATTAACGA
The DNA here is from genome assembly GCF_054372755.1 of Phalangium opilio. Classification (NCBI taxonomy): domain Eukaryota; kingdom Metazoa; phylum Arthropoda; class Arachnida; order Opiliones; family Phalangiidae; genus Phalangium; species Phalangium opilio. The sequence continues at coordinate 2,226,051 of NW_028324162.1, read as the reverse complement.
CGAGAATTCAAAATATATTTTTATAACCAAGAGGTATCGTATAATTATCCACGAGAATTCCAACTTTTAAAAAATTTTATAGAGGCTATAATTATCTACGAGAATTCCTATCGTAATTATTACTGGGAAAAAAATATTTTTAACCGTATAATTAAGCGTTCCCCGCGCGCTAGCGCGCGGGGACGCCGTGTGTCACCCCCCTCCCCCGGGGGCGGCAGGGGACGGTGTATATAAACTCTCGGGATTTTCGGATATTTCATTCGTTCTTCACTCGACGTTCGTTATGGCATCTTCATCTTCACTCGGTAAGCGAAAACTTAATATATCTGATGATGAAGAGGAGATAGATATTTTTGAGCAAATTAAAAACGTTAAAGAGGAAAATACTATCGAAAAAACCGGCATTGTCCCTCGATACGATATTAAACGAGGTTTAGCTAGTTACGTGACTTCATTACCAGCGTCGCATGACGATTTTTATTTCGATATTCAAATATACAAGTACGAGGATATAAAAGATAGAGATAATAAAGATATTTGGCAATGCGATGGAAGAAGATTAAGATTTGTCGCGTCTAAAGATAGCGTCGAATGTAAACAAATTCGATCTATCGTGAACAAGATCGCCAAGCATATCATCGATAATCCCGACAAGATCACGAAAAATTATTCGTTTTTTAACAAAAACGAATAATTAATCAATATGGAATCCCAATATCTATTACTCGTATATCTATTAACGTATCTATATATACTATATACCCAATATATCAATTACTACTACTATTTAACATAAAAAAAAGAAGACAATTATTACATGGTGGATGGGATAGATATGAGACTCGAAGTTAATAGATTATCTACGTTCAAGATATGGTCTGTCGAAGGTATTAGCGTGGATGACATGGCAGCTAGCGGTTTTTATTGCATTAGTCCTAAAACCGTTCGTTGTTTTTCTTGCCTTACCACCTTGACTGGATGGAGAGCCGACAATCATCCAATGGCTGTTCATGGCTACGAACAACCGTTATGCAGATTTGTTTTTCGGTCAGGAATGAGGTGTGGAAACGTTCCCATCGCTGGTCGTAATTTTTTCGAGGAAATTGAAAGGGACTACTCGGGACCGGAAAATCATCCTACCAGAGTACAACTAGCACCTTGCCCACACATGTTACAACACAGAGTCGAAATCGATTTAAAAGAAAAAGAAGAAAAACGAAAAAAAAATATATAAAACTCTAAACAATTTGATAAACTTACTCATTTAAAGATGAGTAGTTCGAGCGATTCCGAAAATGAAGAACCGCTAAATTTAAGCGTTAAAGCTAATCCTAAACAATTTTATACTTGCGAAAAAATATTAGATAAAAAATCAAGAAAATACAAATGTAATCAAGTAGAATGTAAAATTAAATTTAAAAATTTAGAACATATTAAATTAACCGAAGTAAACGAAACGTTTGTTAGTATAATTAATTCCATACTCTTTGAATTATTACGCAACCAGCAAGGATATAATAGAGTTAGATTTTGTATTCGTTCGGATGAGTTGGATAGTCCGATAAATTTAAGGTTTATGAATATTAATGAATTAACGGCTGAAAGAGTAATAGGAGCTATAAGTCAAGTTGCGCAATCAAATCGAAATTTCCATTTACAAAGCTCTTTAGTTTTTGACGTTATTTTTTTACATTGCGACGTACCCGTTGGACATCGATCAAAATCATTAAAAAATAGAAATATAGTAATTTTGGATACGTTTATAAAAACGAGTCCAAATTATATTTACATTGACAATACCGATAACTTATGTTTTGGAAGAGCTTTGGTGATAGGAATTTATTTGGCTGATAAGAGATTCGAAAAGAATACGAATGAAAAGTATCAACCAACGAACGAGTCAATTAATTATTTTAGAAAGATAAAAAAATGTAATCACCCCCTCCAAAAAGAAAAAGCGGAGCAATTATATAAAAACGCTAATATTTCTCCGGATACCGTTAATTTATTAGATATTCAAAATTTTCAAACTTACTTAAACGAATATCAAATTATTATATTCAGAGCTGATAATTTAGAAAAATATTTTGTCGGACCTTTCAAGGAAAAACAAATTTTTCTATTGTTAGTTAATGATCACGTGCATGTAGTTAAGGAATTGCATACAATGTTTGGCGGTATATCTTATTGTTCTAAATGTTTAAAAGTATTTCACGGAACTAATCAAAAGAATAATCACTTTTGCGAAACTCGAGTTAAATGTAGTAGATGTAGAACTTTAAATGTATTCCACGAAGATAAACTAATTAAACCTGTTAAATGTCGAAAATGCCATCGTTATTTTAAAGGAGAAGAATGTTTGAATTTTCATATATCTAACGGAACGTGCGATAACTTTAAAAGGTGTTTAAAATGCGGACTAGAACTGAAAGAAAAACACTCTTGCTCGAAACCATGTAAAAACTGTTTACGCGTACACGAGAGGAACCGTTGTTACGTTATGCCTCTTTCGAGAACGTACGAAAAAACCAGATATTGTTATTTCGATACCGAATCGATCGTTAAAAATAACGAACACGTCCCTGTCTTACTCGTAAGCGCTATGCAAGAAAATGAAGGGAACAATTACGAGTACGAGATATTTCGGGGGTTCGACTGCGTCGATAAATTTCTAAATTATTTATTCCGGACGAAAGAAATGGTTTTCCAACACGCGACAAAACGGCTTAAAGCAACTAAACCGGTTTTTGAAAATATTACGTTGTTAGCTCATAACAGTAAAGGGTTCGATTCGTTCTTTATTCTTCGTGGGTTATTAAAATTGAACATCATACCGGATATTGTTTTTGACGGAAGCAAAATGTTGGCCATTTTTTTGAAAAATCAAAAAATGAAATTTATCGACTCTTTCAATTTCGTCTCGCAACCATTAAGATCGTTCCCCGCGACGTTTTCTTTGGGCGAAAATAGAAAAGAATTTTTCCCTTACATATTCCACACCGAAGAAACTTTGGATTATGTCGGTCCACTACCGCCGAAAGAGTATTTTCAACCGGAACATATGAAAGAAAAAGATTATAAAGATTTTCTCGAATGGTACGCGACGAAATCGAGACAATCGGTCTATAATTTACGCGAAGAACTGGAATATTATACTATCATGGATGTTAAGGTTTTACAACAGGGTATGGATAAATTTAGACAATTGTTCGAGAAGGAAACTGGTTTCGATGTTTTAAATATGAACGCTTTAACCATAGCGGGGGCCTGCACGAATATTTTCCTTCATAAATACTTGGAAGAATTTACGCTCGGAGTAGTACCGTGTAACGGCTACAGGAATAACTACAATCAAAGCAAATCCGCTTTAAAATGGTTGGCGTGGGAAGAAAAAGAACGCGGAATAAAAATTCAATCGGTTCTCTCGTTGGAAGGGGAAAAAAAGATTGGACGATACCCGGTAGATGGTTATTCTTCTCAACCCGAAATAATATTTCAATTTGACGGAGATTTTATTCACGGATGTCCGAAACATACGAAAGGAGGCGAATGGAATCCGTTATTGCAAGATACGTTTAAAAATTTATACGAGAGAACTCTGGATCGAGATGATGATATCATGTGTAACGCGCCGAACGCTGAATATGTTAGAATATGGAGTTGCGAGTTTGACGAAATGTTGAAAAACAGAATCGAGGTAAGAAAGTTTTGCGATTCGTTACACTTTCGAGATCCGATAGGACCAAGATCGGCATTATACGGTGGTCGTACTGAATGCTTCAGGCTGTATCATAAAACCAAACCAAACGAAAAAATTCTATATTACGATGTTTGTAGTTTGTACCCCTTTGTATGTAAAAACAGAGACTATCCTAAAAATCACCCGGAGATTATTACGAGAGATTTTTCATTCGATTTGAATCATTACTTTGGGGTAATGTCTTGTAAAATATTAGCTCCGAAAGACGCTTACATACCGGCATTACCAATTCGAACCAGAAAAAAACTATTTTTCGCTTTGTGTCGTACTTGCGTGGAAAACGATATACAAACAGCCTGCGCGCATAACGACTCCGAGCGAGCTTTCGAAGGGATTTGGCCCACCCCAGAAATATACATGGCGGTCGAAACCGGTTACGTTATATTGGAAATCTTCGAGGTTCACCATTACCCCGAAAGGTACACCTATATCAAGGATAAAGATCCTGGTTTTTTCGGCAGTTACATTAATACATTTTTGAAACTAAAAATCCAAAACTCTGGCTGGCCTCGCAACGTTACCACCGACGAGGAAAAAACGGAATATTTAAGACTAATTAAAGAACGAGAAGATATCGAGATTAGACCCGAAGATGTAACAAACAATTCAGCTCTACGCGCGTTGGCGAAATTAGCTTTAAACTCGTTATGGGGTCGACATTGCTTAAACAACGATAAACCAAAATCGGTTTTCGTCAAGGATTATCAAGATTTCATTAAAATTATAATGGATCCGACATTGGAATTAACGGATATGCGGCCAATTAACGACGATGACGTTTGTTTAATGACCTACAAATTCAAAAAAGATTTTTGCCCGACATATTACAAAGGATCGGCAGTGTTGGGGAGTTTCGTTAGTTCGTACGGTCGGATCGAATTATTTCGAACTCTGAATAAATTAAAAGAAAGGGTTTTGTACTGCGATACGGATAGTATTATATTTATTCACAAAGAAAGTGACGAATTTCTTCCACCCGTCGGACAATTTATGGGTGATTGGACCGACGAAGTTCCAAATGGGTATATATCGGAATTCGTTACTTCGGGTCCGAAATCGTACAGTTACAAAACAAATACCGGGCATTGCGTTACGAAAATGAAAGGAATTTCGTTAAACAGGAAAAACGAACAGATAATTAACTTTGATTCGATCAAATCGGCTTTAGACACTCCGGGAACTAGTTACACTTTGGAAATCCCCTTTAACGTTGTGCGTGACAAAGCTCGCGCGAAACTACTTTTAGGAAATCTGAAAAAAAGTTTCGGCGTGACTTTTAATAAGAGAATAATCGCGGACAATTTTTTAACATATCCGTTTGGATACTCGTTAAAGCAAGATGCATCGTGAAAGTCTACGTTTAAAATCATTCAATGGTCATTGGACTTCCAATTCGTCGGAGTTGGGAGTTATCCCCGCGGAACTAGCAGCGTCGGGTCTCTTTTACTTAAACGACGGCTTAAAAACCATGTGTTTCAGCTGTCATAACTTATTCGATTGGGGAGGATCGAATGAGACTAATCCTCACGAAGTGCATCAAAAACAAGCTCCATTTTGTAATTATATTCTCGGACTCGATATTACTAACGTGAGTCTGGCTGATGAAGAAGGGGAAAAGAGAAGATTAAAGGAAGAAATCGTGGAATATTTTGACGAATCCATCAAAACGTTTACGTCTAGTTTCGTCGATTTAATTCTCGAATCGTCGATAGATGCTTTCAACACGGAATTTCAACTCTAAAAGAAAAAAAGTGACTTTCGACGATATCCCCGTGGTTTTTATTATTCCGTACGAAGATCGCGTTAATTGGAGAGAAATAAACAAACTCCAATTTCAAAAACGGATTGACGATTTTAATAAACTTTTTGAGAAATGTTTGATGCTTGTAGAATAAAATTCCAAGCCCCCATGCAAATTTTACTGGCCGGTAGTACTATGGCTGGTAAAACGACGTGGATATTTAACCTTTTGAAACACGCCCATTGTTTGATCGAACCACCTCCGGACAGGATAGTGTACTGTTATAAAGAATATCAACCGAAATTTGACATTGCGAAAAAAGAAATTAAAAACATTGAATTTATGGAAGGACTCCCCCCGGATGATTCTTCCTTTTGGGATGAAAGTATTAATAATTTTCTAATAATAGATGATCTGGCATTCTCTTGTTATAATAGTTCCCATATCGCTAATATATTTTGCGTCGGCTCTCATCATAAAAATTTATCCGTCGCTCTTTTAACTCAAAATCTTTTTGGTCAAGGTAAAGAGAGTCGAACCATTAGTCTTAACTCTTCGTACATAATTGTTTTTAAAAATCCGCGAGACGGGTCTCAAATAACTTACTTGAGCAGACAAATATTTCCGAATAATAAAAACCTCGTAACTAGAGCGTATGATTTTGTTACCAAGGGTACTCCCTATTCTTACTTGTGTATCGATTTAAAACAAAACATTCACGATGATTTGCGTTTAAGAACAAATATTTTTCCGCATGAAGGAAATATGATTATTGTATGTGATGACAAATAAAATTTGTATATAAAACTATTTATCGTTTCCGTATGTCTTTTATTTCGCGTTGGAACGTTCGAGGAGTTGGAATGGTTAAGAGAAAGCGTAAATCGAGTTTGTTAAAAAAAGTATTAAAAAGAAATTTTAAACGAAAAATTCGAAAGAGAGGACGTCATCCGTTACACAGACATTTACCATTTTTTCGTGGATTGGTACGCGCCAGTCAAAGTGGCGGAGGAAAATTAACCAAGGTACTGAAAAAAGCCAAGCAAAGTCAAATCAAAGCCGTTCACAACACGTTTTATAATTTGTTAAAGGGAAATATTCCTTTACCCGAAAAGGATAGAATTTATATTAAAAAACATCGAGTATATATAAGAAAAATCGCTAATAAAAGAGGTCTGGCTAAAAACAAACGGAAACTTCTTATAAAACAGGCGGGAGGATTTTTACCCGGGTTAATAGCTGCTTTGGTACCGACATTGATATCTACCATCACTTCATTAGCGAGATGAAACGAATGGTATTACTACCCGAATCCGCTGTTTTATCGGGAGCTGAAAAAGAAGCGACAGAGTTGGATCGTGAAATGAGTCGGATTTTAAAACAAAACACCTCTTCGGAGGATAAACTTCGACATTATTTATTAACTTTACAAAAGTATTTGACTATGAAGAGCCTGATAGAACCTCCTAACGTCAACGTTGCAAATATTCCACCAGTTTTCCAAGTTCAACAACAACAACAACCCGTTCAACCACCGCAATTTCTAACACCTAATCCGTTTTCAGTATTGCAACAGCCTCCTTCGCAACAACAATCACCTCAAGGGACCCCCCTGGCCCTCTCAAGGTCAACGCCGAGGTCACCCTCGAGGGTGCCCTCGACGATTAAGAAGTCATTCCCACGACCTAAACTCACGTCGACTCCGAAAACGAAGAGACATCGACGATATACCAGAGGTGTACCGGAGGCGGAGGAGGGTGATGATGGTGATGATGGTGACGGTCATCCTTATCGCCCGAGACGTCTCCTTACTGGTATGAAATTGCGAAAAGTCAAAACACCGATAAAATGGTCTAAATGAAAATGTACCAATTTTTTTAAAATAAAAAATATTTTATTTCATTTTTTCTCTTGATTCAATAAATGTATACACATATTTAACATAATAATCACGTCGTTGTAAGGTTTATCTTTCACGTCGTACAATTCTCGTATTATTTCATTAAAAGAAAATCCGTGACACAAACTTGTTAAAACAAAAATAACGTGTCCCCCGCATGTAAATGAACTATTCGGCTGTATTTGACAATTATTGTAATACCAATTGGAAGCGTAGCTTGATAGATTAAAACCGTAATAACTAGGGTCTTTACCGTACGAGCAAAAGAAATAACCGTTATCGTTAGTATCGATATAGACTCCTAACCAATGCAATCCTTCGTTTGAGGATGGTTCCGAATTGACCACGAAACAATAGGGTTTCCGTTCTGGTGGGTCGGGTAAAATATCTTTCGGGAACACTCCTATGAAGTAGGGTCTCGTTCGAGGATCTGTGCTTAAAAAAAGGTTTAATTCTTCCGTGTTCATTTAGCAACTTTTTGTAATTCCGGCTCGTAGAATGATCCTTTTATTATTTCGTCGTTTTCGTCTTTTATTATGTAAGCAGTTGGAGTACGTAGTAGTACTTTATGCACGACAAAAATTTCATTCGTCCAATATCCAGTGTATCCTTTACCAAAAGCGCCTTTGTCGGACGTAATTCTCACCAAATCACCCTTTCGTAATTTTGGCTTGTTGCTTGTACGTTTCTTCTTGTAGTATAATCGTTTCCATATTAAATGTTCGTTATTTATATTTACGTTTTTCGGAGCTATACCGATTGTTGAATGAACAGTGGCGTTATATCCATTTACAATTTTTTGTAAATGTTTCGTGTAATTATAATTGTTATTTCTCGTCATTAATCGAAACATTCGCGTTTTCAATGTTCTATTCCATCTTTCTATCATGGCGCATTTTAAATTTCCGTAACTAGCGTACCAATGGATATCCTTACTTTTAAGATAGGCTTGCACTTTTTTGTTTTTAAATTCGCTTCCTTCGTCAGAATTTAACCTCGAAGGTGTACGTTGCTTAAAGATTGTGCCGAGAGCTTTTATGATTTCTTTCGCCCCCTTCGTTTTTAACGGTAAAGCCCACGCGTATCTCGACAAGACGTCAATGACGGTTAGAATGTAACGATATTTGTTATTGTATTTGGACAATTGGGGTAGATCGATTAAATCGCATTGGAAAACCTCATTCATACTAGTGACGTACGTTTGGTTTCTAGGATATATTTTTCTTCTGGGTTTATGTTTCGTATACGCGGGTTGGGAAATCAACCATTGTTCGATATCTTCCTTTGATATATTTGGTAGAGCTTTTTGTAATTTTCTCACCGATCCTAAACTCGCGGGATTTTGCGGATCGTAATATATATTTTCGATTTTACGCGCTATTCGTTTACTAACCATCTTTGAAGGTATTTGGGAAATAAAGAAAGAAACCATCTGTGAATAAGCTTTTTATTTATCAAACGTAATTGTAAAAAACATCTCTTTTCAATTCCGTTACATTGTCAGTAATAATAAGAAATAATTGATCCAAATTTTCGTTCTTCTCTCCAAATCGTTTTTCAAACTCATTCTTCAGGTTCGTCTTATTTAACATCGATATCGCTTGTAGGATATTCAAGTCAGTATTCGAATTTGAGGTGCAGGATACGTGGTGTTCGATTTCGCCTTGGCAATTTAGATTACCGCAGCAGTTGGTCTTTTCCAGTAAATTTTCGGTAATGTCTCGCAAAATCATTGTTCTGAATAATTCCTTGGTATTGGCTTTTATTTCCAATTGCCGGTCCAATTCCGGTTTTATTTGTTTCAATCGACTCCACGTGGTTTTATTTAAACAAAATCCTTTACACGTAGCCATCCACAGTAAATCGTAGCGATGAATATTCGAATTTTCGCATACGTATTGTCGAATGTCGATATACTTTGTTCCGGTTCCAGATACGTAACCTTCAACTTGAAAATTTTCCGGTAGGGTACTGTGGAAGCGGGGTAAGACGTCTTGGAAAAACAAGTTTATATAATCCACCAGCAACCATAAGTTTTGATATACTTTGTTACTAATTGTAACCATATACTCCGTTCTCGCATTATCGGAAATGGAAATAATTAGATCATCACCAGCTTCGGCTATCTCGATAGTTTGTTTATCGGAGAGATTGTACTGTTGTTGTTTCATGATTTTCACGCGATCATTTGACGCTAATTCGTTGAAGACGTTTAATTTTATATTTCTTTCAACACCTTTTTAATTTCCTTAAAATCCCAACAATTACCGACGATAGTTACGTGTCTTTTGTTATTTCTAACTGTTACGAGAAGATTATTATCTTTTCGAGTTGGTAAATAAACGTACTCGTCCATACTCTCACTCTAGTTTGTACAAAACGTTACGATCCCTCGTTATTAATAACTCGTTTTCGAACTCGGCGTATACTATGGCTGTTACCGCAAACGTGAGTGCTTTGTTAAAACGTATAGTCAACCTTAAACTACCGTGTTTTTCTAAAGAACAATGCTCGGCACTAGCCTGCTCTTCCGGAGTAAAATCAACAGCGTATAAAGTGTTACCTCTAGGATAATCAAAAAGACTAATGTAGTTTCCTTTATTTTTCCCATACATATCTAGAGCCGTAAATAAGGAAGCGTATTCCCTACAGTATTGATCGTGAGTAAAATCCGGTGTGAAAGGTTGATCTGGATAATTTTTATTCCCTACTGTAACTGATAAAAAGTTCAAATCTAAGTGTTCGAAATAAAATGGATTTTGAGATATACGCCCATTGAAGGCTGATGTTTTAACGAATCCGATAATCATTCGATTAGCAATTCTACCTAAAAATAGGTTTTCTTTAATCGTGTCACTGTTCCCTGCTTCGATACTAAAATACTTTGCTACAGTTTGATTAATGGGATACACACACGGTGTTTTTTCCAAAACCATAGCATGCGCTAGCATAATTTCAGAGTTTGGTTTTATTTTCCGTACAAATAAAGAAGCTGATTTAATAACGATTTTATAATTAGTAATTGGATCAGCAGCAGCAGCGCCAGGTTGATAAATTATTGGAAAAGTATCCGCTGATCTAATAAATTTAAACTTTATATCAACGTTGTTCAATAAGAACTTGTTCATCTTACATACATCAACGTGTAATCTCCCTATCATTTCAAATATTTTAGATGCTCCGGTTCTGGTTCTTCTAGATTTCATTCCGCTATTCTCGGCATGGTGTGAATCGGCATTTGTTAGTTTTGTATCTTTGTAAAACATTTCTAATGCCAATTGCGTGTCTTTAGCTTCTTTCCCATAATTTAACATTGTTTCGAAATAAGCGATATATGGGGCTAAATTATTCACGACTTGAACCTGAGTATCGTTAAACATAACTTCTATTTGATCAAATAAACTCCATAAGGTTAAATTAACCGGTCCGAGTTTATCGTTGCCCGCGATTTCTACCCATTTATTATCAGTTGTGTTAAATCCTAATATTTGAGCCTTAACGTACAGTTTAATTTTTGAAGTGTCTATATAACTATCGGGAGTTCCGGGAATAAAAAATTCCAATGGACCACCATCCGTTATAGCATTAACAGTTTGTAGTTGTATGTCGTTACTGGCCACAATATTCAAATTAGTGACGGGTTTAGCGAAAAAATCTAATTCCGACATCATTCCTTCCATTTTTGAATAACTTTATTTGTCACTGTTTAAACGTAAACTATTTACTACTCGTGTAAATTCCCTACTTTTATACCCCCCTTTGATTTTTAAGGGTACTTCTTTAAGCTAAAAAATCAGTCTTCTTCCTTATTCTTCTCACTTTTCTCTTTCCTAGCTTACTGGTTCTTCTTCTTCTTTTACGTCTTCCACTCCCAAATTGCGCTTCCCCTATTTTATCACCCGCTTTATGTAATAAATTAGACCCCGCAATTTTAATATTCTTTTTGAAAGAGCTTTTAGGATCTGCTCCCGTTGATATGTCGCCGAACCATCTACTTCCGACACCTATCGCTTCTCGTCCAACAGCTTTTGCTGCTGGTTTGAGTATGGGGGTTATGAACCGAACTAAACTCTTAAATATAGATCCCAAACCGTTTCCTCTTTGAAATACTGGTCCAACAAACGCCTGCCCGATTGTTGTAAATAATAATTATAATATCTATTCCGTACAGACATTATTAGTGATTACGGATCCTTCTAAAATGTAAAGTCGTAACAGTTTTTCCGAGTTTAAATGGAATTTTCGTTCCCGAATCTGTCGTTATATCTATCTCAACTAAATTAAAATTGGGTGTACGTACTGGATAATAATTAATTGGATTGAATGTTAACACGTGAGGTTTATTATCTCGACTGTTTTCAGGTCTTGGAATTGTACGTAAAAGCCCACCCCAAGAGTCACCTATTACCTGGGGGTATATGAGACTCGTATAAATGAATAAAGTTTGTACACCTCTATTTATATCTCCGAGATGTTTACTTTCCGTATTGTTCCTCAACGGAGTGTCTACTTGACTCTTATCAAATCCCAACATGTAACCTAATCCGGGATTATCTTTTGGAAATGTAATTGAAAAATAATCCATATATTTTGCCTCATTTACGGTAATTTTATGCCATGGGGTGTTCTCTTTAACAATTCCAACCCCGCATTTGATTGTTACTGTTCCTGTTTTATTATACACAAAATCGAAATATTTTCGTTTCGATTCGGGTAAAACCATTTTCATTGCTTCGAGTACGGTATCTATACTTTCATACGTACCGTGAGGTATCGTATAAGCTTTCGTTTCGATTGATGCTTTATTAACATCTTTATTTACGTCAACGGGTCTATTTCGGTCCCTTGGAACAAATTGTTTGACTTGGAATTTACCCAAATTTCTGGTATCTAATTGATCCCGTGCAGTGTCTAAAGGATTACTAGCTATATATGTTTCCCGAACAATCCATCGATCCCAATCTAATTCCGCTATTCCAAGTACTTTTCCATATTCTTTAGGAAACTTAATAGCCGTTTGTTTGTCTCCGTTAATTTTAATTTGCATAAATGTCATTCCCTCTTTCATCATTAGTTCAAAATTTATATCATCCCTAGCTTTTGTTGTTATTGACTGTTTAAACGTTTCGAATAATTTTTGGTAAATACTTGTAGGTTCGTCGTTCGGTCCCCTAACTATATTACCCAATTTACCACAACCCCCTTCCCCAATTTCATACTCATAATCAAGATCCACCGATCTAACGACAAATTCATCAAAACAATCAGTGATGTTGTCCCACTTTGAAGGCATATTTATTTCCGACAATCCAACCTCCCAATTTCCATCCGATAAATTATACGTTGTAGGTAGTTCCGTTCTATAACTTGTTTTAGTATTTTCAGGATATAATTGCATGGAGGCATTACTAGGTAAAGTAATGTAAAAGGAATCGTAAGCGGGTGCTAACATCGCCATGTTTACTTGTCGAGTTATTTATTGCTAATGACGTATTCATCAATTTACTAATTGCTTTTATTAACATTTTTGATTGACAGGTGTGCTAATACAAATTCTGAGCGCATATGCAAATTTTGATCATTTCAGGCATGGTTAAAAGTGGGATTTCTGAATTATGCAAATTTGGATCATTTTCGGCTAATTTGCATGCCTAAAAGTGTGGTAACTTACTACTAATATATTTACTAACGAAAAAAGAAATATCAAAGACAAATAAATAACAACAATAGCTCTTCATTGTATTTCTTAATGAAATATCTCTTGTCAATTAATTGTAAAGAAAAACAGAAAATAAATGTTACCAATAAACATTGTGGTGAACTTTTTATGAGGATATTATTTCTGCATTTTTCATAATAGCGCTGAACTGCCTATCTGTACGAGGTTGAATTCAGGGTTCGTACAAACCTGGGAAACTGGGAAAACTTTCAAAAATTCAGTGTTTTTTCTTCTTGGCGGTCTAGTGTAAACATGTTTTACTGTGCTTTGGTGTGTTTTATTGTAGTTTTGTTGTGGTATAGTGTAGTTTTAGAGTGTTTTATTGTACTTTTATTGTAGTTTTATTGTACCTTAGTGTATTTTTTTGTGTTTTACTGTGTTTTATTGTAGTTTTTTTGTATTTTATTGTAGTTTTATTGTACTTTTAGTGTATTTTATTGTGTTTTATTGTACCTTAGTGTATTTTATTATGGTATAGTGTAGTTTTAGAGAGTTTTATTGTACTTTTATTGTACTTTTAGTGTGTTTTACTGTGTTTTGATTTGGTTTTATTGCGTTTTACTGTGTTATGGTGTGTTTTTATTGTAGTTTTAGTGTATTTCAGTGTATTTTGTTGTAATTTAAGTTATTTGTCATAAATTCACAAAGTTTCTGTAAGACTCAATATCATATTGAACATAATAATACGTGGAACAAAGTATTTAGTTTATTTAGTTTATTATTAGTTTATTTAGTTTATTATTATTATTAGTTTATTATTATTATTAGTTTATTTAGTTTATTATTATTATTTAGTTTATTATTATTATTAGTTTATTTAGTTCATTATTAGTTTATTATTATTAGTTTATTTAGTTTATTATTATTATTTATATATATTGTGCATTTATAACATTAAAGTAAAACGAAATAAATTTCCTTACCTACATCCCCAATATAACTCCAAAATTATTATGATATTTTTCGTTTGAATCAACTAACCATTCCACGAACATCTGTCACGACAAAACGGAAACAGTAGGTGTACCATTTTTGAAACGCTTTTCACCCAATACCAGTTCAATATAAACCAACTAGTTTTTTCTACCTTTGGCTGCATAGTGATAATTTATCTTGGTTTAGTGTAGTTTTAGAGTGTTCTATTGTGTTTTATTATAGATTTATTGTACCTTAGTGTATTTTATTTACTTTTACTGTATTTTATTGTAGTTTTATTGTAATTTTAGTGTATTCTATTGTGTTTTACTGTGTTTTGTTGTAGTTTTATTGTACCTTAATGTATTTTATTGTGTTTTACTGTATTTTATTGTAGTTTTATTGTAATTTTAGTGTATTCTATTGTGTTTTACTGTGTTTTGTTGTAGTTTTATTGTACCTTAATGTATTTTATTGTAATTTTAGTGTATTTTATTATGGTATAGTTTAGTTTTAGAGTGTTTTATTGTACTTTTAGTGTATTTTATTGTGTTTTACTGTGTTTTATTGTAGTTTTATTGTACTTTTAGTGTATTTTATTATGGTATAGTGTACTTTTAGTGTGTTTTATTGTACTTTTTGTGTATTTTATTGTGTTTTACTGTATTTTATTGTAGTTTTATTGTAATTTTAGTGTATTCTATTGTGTTTTACTGTGTTTTGTTGTAGTTTTATTGTACCTTAATGTATTTTATTGTAATTTTAGTGTATTTTATTATGGTATAGTTTAGTTTTAGAGTGTTTTATTGTACTTTTAGTGTATTTTATTGTGTTTTACTGTGTTTTACTGTAGTTTTATTGTACCTTAGTGTAGTTTTAGGTTTTCGTGACACCTTAAGCAATATGGTTTTTGTTGGGGCATGCAAAAACATTTTCAAATTTAAAATAGTCTTTTACAACGTGATTACCGTGACACCAATCGGGAATATTGTGCGGTAATTGTGAGGGGCGCGTCATAACATAATTGTACTGTAGAAATGAAAGTTTATAATGTGCTTTAACTCGAAAACCTCTTGTGCCGAAAGATAGTTTAAAATGTTTGAATCGAGACACTCACCGGTTGCAGCGAGTGATTCTTCCAGTTCAGTAGCGATATGAGTTGGTAAACAACCCGAATAAAGATCATGCCGAGAAGCGAGTTCATACTCGTATAGTATATTAAAAGTTTCGCGCGACGCTACTTTAGCCAAGGTATACAGAGAAGGTATGTTCGATAAAGACATGACTAACAGTTGTTTTTATAAAGCAAAGGCAAGGTTGGTTGATGTCAAAGATAATTTGAAATATACGTATGACGTCAAGGTTATCCGTGATAAAAATATATTTTTATCACGGTATAGGCGCTATATTATTCACCTTCAGGTACAACGAAGCCTCGGATCCTAGCTAGCTTAATAGTATTTTATGGAACGAAGTCTATAACCAGCAACTGTTAAAGGAGCAAAATATAACACGGTATAGGCGCTATATTATTCACCTTGAGGTATAGAGAACCAACCTATTCGTTATACGTATATTTCAAATTATCTTTGACGCCAACCTTGTTTTCGCTTTATAAAAACACCTGTTAGTTATAACGGAGCAAAATATAACACGGTATAGGCGCTATATTATTCACCTTCAGGTATAACGAAGCCTCGGATCCTAGCTAGCTTAATAGTATTTTATTGAACGAAGTCTATAACCAGCAACTGTTGGAAGAATCACTCGCTGCAACCGGTGAGTGTCTCGATTCAAACATTTTAAACTATCTTTCGGCACAAGAGGTTTTCGAGTTAAAGCACATTATAAACTTTCATTTCTACAGTACAATTATGTTATGACGCGCCCCTCACAATTACCGCACAATATTCCCGATTGGTGTCACGGTAATCACGTTGTAAAAGACTATTTTAAATTTGAAAATGTTTTTGCATGCCCCAACAAAAACCATATTGCTTAAGGTGTCACGAAAACCTAAAACTACACTAAGGTACAATAAAACTACAGTAAAACACAGTAAAACACAATAAAATACACTAAAAGTACAATAAAACACTCTAAAACTAAACTATACCATAATAAAATACACTAAAATTACAATAAAATACATTAAGGTACAATAAAACTACAACAAAACACAGTAAAACACAATAGAA
The DNA here is from genome assembly GCF_054372755.1 of Phalangium opilio. NCBI lineage: Eukaryota > Metazoa > Arthropoda > Arachnida > Opiliones > Phalangiidae > Phalangium > Phalangium opilio. Next base: position 2,209,818 of record NW_028324162.1, on the reverse strand, counting down.
TACACTAAAATTACAATAAAACTACAATAAAATACAGTAAAACACAATAAAATACACTATACCATAATAAAATACAATAAAAGTACAATAAAATACACTAAAAGTACACTATACCATAATAAAATACATTAAGGTACAATAAAACTACAACAAAACACAGTAAAACACAATAGAATACACTAAAATTGCAATAAAACTACAATAAAATACAGTAAAACACAATAAAATACACAAAAAGTACAATAAAACACACTAAAAGTACACTATACCATAATAAAATACACTAAAAGTACAATAAAACTACAATAAAACACAGTAAAACACAATAAAATACACTAAAAGTACAATAAAACACTCTAAAACTAAACTATACCATAATAAAATACACTAAAATTACAATAAAATACATTAAGGTACAATAAAACTACAACAAAACACAGTAAAACACAATAGAATACACTAAAATTACAATAAAACTACAATAAAATACAGTAAAACACAATAAAATACATTAAGGTACAATAAAACTACAACAAAACACAGTAAAACACAATAGAATACACTAAAATTACAATAAAACTACAATAAAATACAGTAAAAGTAAATAAAATACACTAAGGTACAATAAATCTATAATAAAACACAATAGAACACTCTAAAACTACACTAAACCAAGATAAATTATCACTATGCAGCCAAAGGTAGAAAAAACTAGTTGGTTTATATTGAACTGGTATTGGGTGAAAAGCGTTTCAAAAATGGTACACCTACTGTTTCCGTTTTGTCGTGACAGATGTTCGTGGAATGGTTAGTTGATTCAAACGAAAAATATCATAATAATTTTGGAGTTATATTGGGGATGTAGGTAAGGAAATTTATTTCGTTTTACTTTAATGTTATAAATGCACAATATATATAAATAATAATAATAAACTAAATAAACTAATAATAATAAACTAATAATGAACTAAATAAACTAATAATAATAATAAACTAAATAATAATAATAAACTAAATAAACTAATAATAATAATAAACTAATAATAATAATAAACTAAATAAACTAATAATAAACTAAATAAACTAAATACTTTGTTCCACGTATTATTATGTTCAATATGATATTGAGTCTTACAGAAACTTTGTGAATTTATGACAAATAACTTAAATTACAACAAAATACACTGAAATACACTAAAACTACAATAAAAACACACCATAACACAGTAAAACGCAATAAAACCAAATCAAAACACAGTAAAACACACTAAAAGTACAATAAAAGTACAATAAAACTCTCTAAAACTACACTATACCATAATAAAATACACTAAGGTACAATAAAACACAATAAAATACACTAAAAGTACAATAAAACTACAATAAAATACAAAAAAACTACAATAAAACACAGTAAAACACAAAAAAATACACTAAGGTACAATAAAACTACAATAAAAGTACAATAAAACACTCTAAAACTACACTATACCACAACAAAACTACAATAAAACACACCAAAGCACAGTAAAACATGTTTACACTAGACCGCCAAGAAGAAAAAACACTGAATTTTTGAAAGTTTTCCCAGTTTCCCAGGTTTGTACGAACCCTGAATTCAACCTCGTACAGATAGGCAGTTCAGCGCTATTATGAAAAATGCAGAAATAATATCCTCATAAAAAGTTCACCACAATGTTTATTGGTAACATTTATTTTCTGTTTTTCTTTACAATTAATTGACAAGAGATATTTCATTAAGAAATACAATGAAGAGCTATTGTTGTTATTTATTTGTCTTTGATATTTCTTTTTTCGTTAGTAAATATATTACCTTTATCTTCTTTTAGGTTATTTGATAGGTCCAAAGTATGAAAAGGTACATTTGGATTACTTATCAAAACCAATGCAAGTTTATGAGCAAAATCCCTATTTTAAAATACAAATCTTTACATTAAATAACGTCATTATAAGAATAACTTGTACGACTATACACCATTTAACTCCTATATTATCTAAATAGAGTTCCTCAATGGAGACAGTTTTTTCATAACAGCCAAAATCTGTTCCAAAGCTTCCGGGACCAGTGTTTTTATACACAATGGAAGGTAGATTTGATTTTCTTTTTACTTACTCTTTAAAACTAACCTGATAAATTACTTCTTTGTTTTTCATGTAAATGGAAGCTTCGAGATCAGTAGCACCTCCTGGAGGAGTCTGGATATTTTTCCTTTAGTTCAGTTTTGAACTGTCGAAATAAGATACGGCTCTTTTCTTGATCGGTATCCTTTTCTTTATGGAATGAGTTGGCCATTTTCAGGCCATAATGGATGACAAAAAGCGTTATTTAAAACTGAAAATTAGTATCTTACAACGTGTAATTCGCAAACCTACAAAGATATCAATCAATGGGTTAGTTATCGATGGTTTCTTCTTTCTACACACGGTGGTATCTTGGTCTTACTTGACTTTTAAATTAAAGTCATATTGTCTAAACCTTTCATCATGATAAGGCGCTGAATTTCTGCTGAAGAAGAAGGTTCCCAAGGATCTCTCCACAAGACTTCAAAAATGACAGCTAACTTATTAGTCATTGGTTCTCTATACCAGGCTTCGTAGTCAATATGTTTCTGACATTTCCAACAAAGCTCGATGTAAAAGAGGTGGGCGCCCATCATTTCCAAACGTTGTCCGTTTTATCCTTGGGTATTTGGGCTATTTCTTTCATTTCGAATGCGGGTACAACGTAAACAGTTTTATCATCTTTTCGAGATTCGAGAAAGAGCCTATTTTCTCAGGCATACTCCAGGAACATTTCGTGGAGGTTATAGTTGGGCATCATATCGACGTCTAAGACTAATACAAATTCTGTGGTGGAATTTCTTCTCGCCACCTTACGTAATAACGTTATAACTTGGAGGTAGGTTAGGTTTAGACACGTTAGGACGAGTCCTGGCGTTTGGTGTTGGCCTGTAAACGGGGTAGCCTCTGCCTCTAACGTTGACTTTAGTACGATACTAATAGAAAAATTAGATGTGAATTGTTTTGAATACGAATGATTTGAAAGGAGAGTATTTACACACGCTTACTTTTCTGTGATTGTATTTTGAAACTAAGTACTGGTATTTGATTCCGTTTGAGCTGTCAAATCTTTGTTCCTTTTGTAAGTATAACTCTACACCCGTATCAGTCCTCAATAGGGAATAACAAAATAGGTTCTAGTACCTTGATTGGAACGTTGGTAATAAATATAAACATACGACAGGAGGAAAATGCCTGAAAAACTAGTTATTTCAAAAGGTATGACAATCTAACAGCTCAAATTAAAGTCGAGTCCTTTCAGATTTCGATGCCGATTTAGCTGGAAAAAACAAATCCCTTAAACATTTATATGTTGGAAGAAATTTTGCTACTATTAAACCATTGCAAGTACGACATCTTTACCAAAATAGTCTGGTTTAGTATAGGTAATTGCTTTCAAACCACTACTAACCTATCGGTGATTTATTTTGAATCAGTGATAACTTCGTTATAACTTGGAGGTAGGTTAGGTTTAGACACGTTAGGACGAGTCCTGACATTTGGTGTTGGTCTGTAAACGGGGTAACCTCTGCCTCCAGCGTTGGTTTTAGTACGATACTAATAGAAAATTAAATGTGTATTGTTTTGAATGCGATAGATTTGAAAGGAGAGTATTTTCACACGCTTACTTTTCTGTGATTGTATTTTGAAACTAAGTACTGGTATTTGATTCCGTTTGGGCTGACAAATCTTTGTTCCTTTTGTAAGTATAACTCTACATTCAGAGACTAATTACGCTTTCTACTATTGCGTCTAAGATGAATTTCTTATATATTAATTACGCTTTTACGTGTACCTTTTAATTACCATCCAGCAGAGACCTATCATTAACCCTTGGCAATGTATTAAATCTATCCATTCTCGTCTCTTATCAATGACGTCACAGCTACAATTGTAGAAGATTTAAGCCTTGGCAATGTACGTTTAAAGTTTTTATCGTCTCTTATCTATGACGTCACAGTTGTAGAAGAGACTGACTTTTAATTACCATTAAAAACAATACCATAATCAAAATAAACTCCTTGAAAAAAAAGGTTAAAATTTTGAGTCAAACTAAAAATTACAATGGATTGCGCAACTTCCAGCCTATCATTAACCCTTGGCCATGTACGTTTAAAGCTATCCATTCTCGTCTCTTATCAATGACGTCACAAATACAATTCTTCAAATGACGTCACAGATACAGTTGTAGAAGGGAGGAGTTTCCCAATAGGCGGCGCACGGTGTTTTCCCGCCAATGACGTCACAAATACAGTTGTAGATTTTCCCGCCAATGACGTCACAGAGACAGTTGTAGACAGGACTGCCAGATTCCCGCGCAGGGTTTTCCCGCGAGGGGGCGCGCGAGTTTTCCCGCGAGGGGGCGCAGCCGCCAGGGGGCGCGCGGGAGTTTTCCCGCGAGGGGGCGCGCCAGGGGGCGCGCGCGAGTTTTCCAGGGGGCGCTGTTTCCCAAGTGGGCGTGGCGAGAGGGTGACCTTGAAATTCTACACCTACACTCTACACCTACATTCTACACCTACGGAGGTAGGAAGTGCGGCTCTATACTACTTATGCGACCACTGTCTGAAGTAGTAGTCGTTGGGATAAGTCTCTCTCACATTGTGGCATAATGGTACTCATCGCCATAGTACGTTTCTCTGGTTGCGAGCTGTCTTCCGACTCTGAACTGATACTTTTAGGCTCAGATTGATCTTCAAACTGTTTACGGCAAATTGACTCATGGTGTTTCCTTTGACAATGTCCACATCTGACTCCTGATGGACAGCGACGCGCCATGTGACCTTGGGCAAGACAAACGAAACATCGATTTTGGCTCTTGATGAGTTCCGTCTTCTGGTCTATCGATAATGCTCGACATTCTCTCGTAGAATGTTGTAAATCACCACAGTACATGCAGGACTTGCTCAATGCCGTTTTGAGTACTGCTGTTGTAGAAGGCTTGTTCCTAAGATTACGGTAATGTTTAGAATGGCTGGATTCGTTCTTGACGTTGTTGCTGGTCCATCGGCTATTGAATGCTGTATATTTCTCGTCCTCGTCTTTACGAAGATCTGTGGCTCGTTCTCTGCTTTCCACTTCCCGCTTCAGATACTCCAGCAAGGTTTGCGCGCTCTGCTCTTCATCGTCATATCGCCTATTGAACTCCAGTAGAATCTCATGCGGCAAAACTTGCGTTAAGATAGGATAGAGAAAGGTGCCATACGTTTTTACGGACGTTCCCAAAGCCTCTAGACTCTTCACTTGAATTTCGCAGGTGTCATAAAGATGTCTTAATGATGTTACATCTGACGCTCTTTTAACCGGCTGAAGATGTAAGAGCTTCACCATGTGTGTGTTAATTGCATCCGATCTTTTGCCAAAACGGTCGCTCAACTTCTCTATCGCGGCTTCGTAATTTTCTTCTGATAAGGTATATCCTCCTATTGCTGACAACGCTGGGCCCTCAAGGAAGGATTTCAGGTAGGTGAATTTATCCACTGCCGCTAGCGTAGGATTCTCGTGAATTGAAGCCTCGAATTGACCCCAGAAATTCTGCCACTCGGCTCGATCTCCATTGTACTTTGGAATGGTTAATGTTGGCAGTTTTACGGTTGCTGTCCTGTTGCTATTTCTCTCTTGAGTTCGAGTCTCGTGCAGGATGACTTCTGATGGTCTTTCTAGCGCTGAAGCTGTTATGGCCTTTCTTGCTCGTGCCGTCCAAACAATGATCTTCTCGGCATAGTCCTCCGCTAAATCCACCTCGGCTTCGATGTCTGTCTCGTCTGTCATCGACTGTATTTGTGTATTTAGCTGGTTAAGACTGATGTTCTTGCCTTTTAATTGCTCCAGTAACTCTCCCAAGATTTCTCGGTCCGGATTCTCATCTAGCAGACACATCTCGATCTTACTCAATAGTACTGTCGTTCGCTGGCGAATTACTTTTCTTGATTTTTTAATGGTCTCCATAGGTAGGTTAGGCATGTAAGATCCTCAAGTATAATAGTTCTTCCGATGAATTCCTCAGATTCGGCGGCTCATGAACTCTCGTATTACTAGTCCACTATTTTCTCGTTCTCAAAGTTCTCACTCCCGGGTTTCGGCACCAAAATGTAGCGAACTAATAAGCCTTACACGCGAAAACCAAACCAAACTCAACTTCAGTAATAACAGAGTTTTATTGAGATCATTAAAAATTAAACTAACAGTCCATTTTTCATACTGCGCGTTATAAAATCGAGATTAATTTACAATCAAAGAACTCTATCCGTTAACTGCTCAAGCAACTCTGACCTTCGCCGTTTTACACCGTTTGTTATATACAAGTTATAAAAAAGTTACAAAAAGATAGTATCTAGTTTTTTAGAGTTCGTGACGTCAAGTTGCGACACCCTCTTCGCCTGCCACTGGATCGCCAACACCCTCTTCGCCTGCCACTGGAACGCCAACACCCTCTTCGCCTGCCACTGGATCGTCAACACCCTCTTCGCCTGCCACTGGATCGCCAACACCCTAATAACCTGCCATCGGATCGCCAGCACCCTCTTATCCTGCCACCGGATCGCCAGCACCCTCTTATCCTGCCACCGGATCGCCATCACCCTCTTATCCTGCCACCGGATCGCCAGCACCCTCTTATCCTGCCACCGGATCGCCAGCACCCTCTTATCCTGCCACCTGGTCGCTAGTACCCTCTCCTCCTGCCACCGGATCGCCAACACCCTCTACGCCTGCCATCGGGTCGCCACCACCCTCTTAGCCTGCCATCGGGTCGCCAGCACCCTCTACGCCAGCCATCGGATCGCCAGCACCCTCTACGCCAGCCATCGGATCGCCAGCACCCTCTTATCCTGCCACCTGATCGCCAGCACCCTCTTATCCTGCCACCTGATCGCCAGCACCCTCTTATCCTGCCACCTGATCGCCAGCACCCTCTTATCCTGCCACCTGATCGCAGGCACCCTCTTATCCTGCCACCTGATCGCCAGCACCCTCTTATCCTGCCACCTGATCGCCAGTACCTTCTCCTCCTGCCACCGGATCGCCATCACCCTCTACGCCATCCATCCGATCGGCATCACCCTCTTAGCCTGCCATCGGATCGCCAGCACCCTCTACGCCAGCCATCGGATCGCCAGCACCCTCTACGCCAGCCACCTGATCGCCAGCACCCTCTTATCCTGCCACGTGATCGCCAGCACCCTCTTATCCTGCCACCTGATCGCCAGCACCCTCTTATCCTGCCACCTGATCGCCAGTACCTTCTCCTGCCACCGGATCGCCAACACCCTCTACGCCATCCATCGGATCGGCATCACCCTCTAAGCCTGCCATCGGGTCGCCACCACCCTCTACGCCAGCCATCGGATCGCCAGCACCCTCTACGCCATCCATCGGATCGGCATCACCTTCTTAGCCTGCCATCGGATCGCCAGCACCCTCTTATCCTGCCACCTGATCGCCAGCACCCTCTTATCCTGCCACCTGATCGCCAGCACCCTCTTATCCTGCCACCTGATCGCCAGCACCCTCTTATCCTGCCACCTGATCGCCAGCACCCTCTTATCCTGCCACCTGATCGCCAGCACCCTCTTATCCTGCCACCTGATCGCCAGTACCTTCTCATCCTGCCACCTGATCGCCAGTACCTTCTCCTCCTGCCACCGGATCGCCAACACCCTCTACGCCATCCATCGGATCGGCATCACCCTCTTAGCCAGCCATCGGATCGCCAGCACCCTTTTCGCCTGCCACCGGATCGCCAGCACCCTCTTATCCTGCCACCTGATCGCTAGTACCCTCTCCTCCTGCCACCGGATCGCCAACACCCTCTACGCCATCCATCGGATCGGCATCACCCTCTTAGCCTGCCATCGGGTCGCCACCACCCTCTACGCCAGCCATCGGATCGCCAGCACCCTCTACGCCAGCCATCGGATCGCCAGCACCCTTTTCGCCTGCCACCGGATCGCCAGCACCCTCTTATCCTGCCACCTGATCGCCAGCACCCTCTTATCCTGCCACCGGATCGCCAGCACCCTCTTATCCTGCCACCGGATCGCCAGCACCCTCTTATCCTGCCACCGGATCGCCAGCACCCTCTTATCCTGCCACCGGATCGCCAGCACCCTCTTATCCAGCCACCGGATCGCCAGCACCCTCTTATCCTGCCACCTGATCGCCAGCACCCTCTTATCCTGCCACCTGATCGCTAGTACCCTCTCCTCCTGCAACCGGATCGGCATCAAGGTTCGTAAAGAAAGCGCTATATAAGGTTGCCTCGATCCCGCCGTTTTCTTTCGATTTTTTCTCGTTATTTGATTGGTCTCTCCCTGACTCTCTCTGTGACGTAGTACGTGGAGATTCTGCAGACGACCATAGCTCAAATATACAGCGTAGAGGCTATAAGTTATGGACAAGGCTTAGATAAAATCAATTAATTTTGATTAGTTCCTATTTTTTAACTTGTTTTAATGACCTAAATAAAATATTTAACATGCCGTACGTTGGAGCAAAGTGTGCCATAACTGGGTGTGATAATAAATTTTCCGTAACTTCTAAAAATGTGGACAAGAATCATATCAGTTACTTTACATTACCAAAGGACTCAAAAATCCGAAGAATATGGATTTCTAAATGTTACAATCCTAAAATTAATACTACTTATGCAAGAATTTGCTCGGAACATTTCAAAGACGAACATTTTGTAAGAGATTTTAAAGCTGAACTGATGGGAACGAAGCCTAAAAGACGGTTAAATTCAAGCGCAGTTCCTTCTATGAAGTTACCATACCAACAGTCTGTGTGTGTGAAAAGTTCAGAAGCAAGAGAGTCTAGAGCCAGATGTAGAGAAAGAAGAAAACTTATTGATGAGTTAGTAAATTCAGAACTGTTAGAATCTACCAAGATTTCCTCCAAATCAAGTATATTATCTAATGAAACTTCCAACGTATTTACTATTGATACGTCCAACGTATTTACTATTGATACGCCCAATATTACTATTGATACGCCCAATATTACTATTGATACGCCCAATATTACTATTGATACGCCCAATATTACTATTGATACGTCCAATGTATCTATTGATACGTCCAATGTTACTATTGATACGTCCAATGTTGCTATTGATACGTCCAATGTTACTATTTCCTCTGGCTCAAGTGTGTCATGTAACAACATTATCAACGTTAGTATTACTACCGAATCGTCAAGTACTAACAACACTACCAATAGCGTATTATTCAATGTTAATACTGAAATTATCAAAGTCTGTGATAATTTACACGATTCTAGTCTACAAAATAATTCAAGTGAGAAAGTATTAAAGCTTTACAATGAAGATATGAATGTTTGTAAAGAAAAATCAAGTTGCTTGAAAATGGATCCTATTAATGAAGGTCAATGTTTAAAGTGTTCTCGGTGTTACTGCAATTGTGATGCCATAGAAGAATTAAGAAAAAGTAACATTTTCTGGAAAAACTTTGAACGTTCAGAAAAAGAGAAAAGAACGTTAGCCAAGCACTTAAACAATGCTAAACATCGGCTTTTGAAAAAAGAGCGAAAGAATAAGCTTCAATACTATGAAATTGCTCGTCAAAACGCTACTATTCGCAGTTTGAATGAAGAAGTAAAGCGTTTACAGAAAAAAGTTAAAGACAGTGAGAAGTGTGTTTCCAATGTACCTGATTTTAAAGTTTCAAATGTACCTTTCTAAAATTTCAAATGTACCTGATTTTTAAAATAAATCCACAAAACACTTTAAATAAGAAAAAAAAGGTTGTCTTCCTTAAAAATACTTTTAAATAAGCTAATAAATAAATTATAATTCATAGAATATTAATACCAAAAACAGCGAAGTCAATATTCCCGCTTTTACGTTTAAAAAATTCTCCACGTATGACGTCACATCTATAGAACGCGGATCATAAGCAGACGAACTTTCGTCGAGAGACAGAAAATAGAAAATTCCTAGCTCCGATCGAGACCCCCTTGGATCGGCATCACCCTCTACGCCATCCATCGGATCGGCATCACCCTCTTAGCCTGCCATCGGGTCGCCAGCACCCTCTACGCCAGCCATCGGATCGCCAGCACCCTCTACGCCAGCCATCGGATCGCCAGCACCCTTTTCGCCTGCCACCGGATCACCAGCACCCTCTTATCCTGCCACCGGATCGCCAGCACCCTCTTATCCTGCCACCGGATCGCCAGCATCCTCTTATCCTGCCACCTGATCGCTAGTACCCTCTCCTCCTGCAACCGGATCGGCATCACCCTCTACGCCATCCACTCAACACAAAAACTGCTATTTCCCAAAACAGAAGCCGTTTTTTCTAAAACAACAGTTTTTAAAACTCCGCTGTTTTTTTTTGGAATCGTGGTTGCTATTTCGAGAACTGCTCTACAGAGAACTCCTCATATTAGGTAAACCCGGATCGCCAACACCCTCTTCGCCTGCCACTGGATCGCCAACACCCTCTTCGCCTGCCACTGGAACGCCAACACCCTCTTCGCCTGCCACTGGATCGTCAACACCCTCTTCGCCTGCCACTGGATCGTCAACACCCTCTACGCCTGCCACTGGATCGCCAACACCCTAATAACCTGCCATCGGATCGCCAGCACCCTCTTATCCTGCCATCGGATCGCCAGCACCCTCTTATCCTGCCACCGGATCGCCAGCACCCTCTTATCCTGCCACCGGATCGCCAGCACCCTCTTATCCTGCCACCTGATCGCTAGTACCCTCTCCTCCTGCCACCGGATCGCCAACACCCTCTACGCCATCCATCGGATCGGCATCACCCTCTTAGCCTGCCATCGGGTCGCCACCACCCTCTACGCCAGCCATCGGATCGCCAGCACCCTCTACGCCAGCCATCGGATCGCCAGCACCCTTTTCGCCTGCCACCGGATCGCCAGCACCCTCTTATCCTGCCACCTGATCGCCAGCACCCTCTTATCCTGCCACCTGATCGCCAGCACCCTCTTTTCCTGCCACCTGGTCGCCAGCACCCTCTTATCCTGCCACCTGATCGCCAGCACCCTCTTATCCTGCCACCTGATCGCTAGTACCCTCTCCTCCTGCCACCGGATAGCCATCACCCTCTACGCCATCCATCGGATCGGCATCACCCTCTTAGCCTGCCATCGGGTCGCCACCACCCTCTACGCCAGCCATCGGATCGCCAGCACCCTCTACGCCAGCCATCGGATCGCCAGCACCCTTTTCGCCTGCCACCGGATCGCCAGCACCCTCCTATCCTGCCACCTGATCGCTAGTACCCTCTCCTCCTGCAACCGGATCGGCATCACCCTCTACGCCATCCATCGGATCGGCATCACCCTCTTAGCCTGCCATCGGGTCGCCAGCACCCTCTACGCCAGCCATCGGATCGCCAGCACCCTCTACGCCAGCCCTCGGATCGCCAGCACCCTCTACGCCAGCCATCGGATCGCCAGCACCCTCTACGCCAGCCATCGGATCGCCAGCACCCTTTTCGCCTGCCACCGGATCGCCAGCACCCTCTTATCCTGCCACCGGATCGCCAGCACCCTCTTATCCTGCCACCTGATCGCCAGCACCCTCTTATCCTGCCACCTGATCGCTAGTACCCTCTCCTCCTGCAACCGGATCGGCATCACCCTCTACGCCAACCATCGGATCGGCATCACCCTCTTAGCCTGCCATCGGGTCGCCAGCACCCTCTACGCCAGCCATCGGATCGCCAGCCATCGGATCACCAGCACCCTTTTCGCCTGCCACCGGATCGCCAGCACCCTCTTATCCTGCCACCGGATCGCCAGCACCCTCTTATCCTGCCACCGGATCGCCAGCATCCTCTTATCCTGCCACCTGATCGCTAGTACCCTCTCCTCCTGCAACCGGATCGGCATCACCCTCTACGCCATCCACTCAACACAAAAACTGCTATTTCCCAAAACAGCAGCCGTTTTTTCTAAAACAACAGTTTTTAAAACTCCGCTGTTTTTTTTGGAATCGTGGTTGCTATTTCGAGAACTGCTCTACAGAGAACTCCTCATATGAGGTACACCCGGATCGCCAACACCCTCTTCGCCTGCCACTGGATCGCCAACACCCTCTTCGCCTGCCACTGGATCGCCAACACCCTCTTCGCCTGCCACTGGATCGCCAACACCCTCTTCGCCTGCCACTGGAACGCCAACACCCTCTTCGCCTGCCACTGGATCGTCAACACCCTCTTCGCCTGCCACTGGATCGCCAACACCCTAATAACCTGCCATCGGATCGCCAACACCCTCTTAACCTGCCACCGGATCGCCAACACCCTCTTAACCTGCCACCGGATCGCCAAGACCCTCTATGCCATCCATCGGATCGCCATCACCCTCTACGCCATCCATCGGATCGCCATCACCCTCTACGCCATCCATCGGATCGCCATCAACATCTACGCCATCCATCGAATCGCCATCACCCTCTACGCCATCCATCGGATCGCCATCACCCTCTACGCCATCCATCGGATCGGCATCACCCTCTACGCCATCCATCGGATCGGCATCACCCTCTTAGCCTGCCATCGGATCGCCAGCACCCTCTACGCCAGCCATCGGATCGCCAGCACCCTTTTCGCCTGCCACCTGATCGCCAGCACCCTCTTATCCTGCCACCTGATCGCCAGCACCCTCTTATCCTGCCACCTGATCGCCAGCACCCTCTTATCCTTCAACCTGATCGCCAGTACCCTCTCCTCCTGCCACCGGATCGCCATCCATCGGATCGCCAGCACCCTCTTATCCTGCCACCTGATCGCCAGCACCCTCTTATCCTGCCACCTGATCGCCAGTACCTTCTCCTCCTGCCACCGGATCGCCAACACCCTCTACGCCATCCATCGGATCGGCATCACCCTCTTAGCCTGCCATCGGGTCGCCACCACCCTCTACGCCAGCCATCGGATCGCCAGCACCCTCTACGCCAGCCATTGGATCGCCAGCACCCTTTTCGCCTGCCACCGGATCGCCAGCACCCTCTTATCCTGCCACCGGATCGCCAGCACCCTCTTATCCTGCCACCGGATCGCCATCACCCTCTACGCCATCCATCGGATCGGCATCACCCTCTACGCCATCCATCGGATCGGCATCACCCTCTTAGCCTGCCATCGGTTCGCCAGCACCCTCTACGCCAGCCATCGGATCGCCAGCACCCTTTTCGCCTGCCACCTGATCGCCAGCACCCTCTTATCCTGCCACCTGATCGCCAGCACCCTCTTATCCTGCCACCTGATCGCCAGCACCCTCTTATCCTTCCACCTGATCGCCAGTACCCTCTCCTCCTGCCACCGGATCGCCATCCATCGGATCGCCAGCACCCTCTTATCCTGCCACCGGATCGCCAGCACCCTCTTATCCTGCCACCTGATCGCCAGTACCCTCTCCTCCTGCCACCGGATCGCCAACACCCTCTACGCCATCCATCGGATCGGCATCACCCTCTTAGCCTGCCATCGGGTCGCCAGCACCCTCTACGCCAGCCATCGGATCGCCAGCACCCTCTACGCCAGCCATCGGATCGCCAGCACCCTTTTCGCCTGCCACCGGATCGCCAACACCCTCTTCGCCTTCCACTGGATCGCCTGCCACTGGATTACCAACACCCTCTTCGCCTGCCACTGGATCGCCAGCAACCTCTACGCCAGCCATCGGATCGCCAGCAACCTCTACGCCAGCCATCGGATCGCCAGCACCCTCTACGCCAGCCATCGGATTGCCAGCACCCTTTTCGCCTGCCACCGGATCGCCAGCACCCTCTTATCCTGCCACCTGATCGCCAGCACCCTCTTATCCTGCCACCTGATCGCCAGCACCCTCTTATCCTGCCACCTGATCGCCAGCACCCTCTTATCCTGCCACCTGATCGCCAGTACCCTCTCCTCCTGCCACCGGATCGCCAACAGCCTCTTTGCGAGCCACAGTATCGCTAACACCCTCTATGCGAGTCACCGTATCGCCAACACCCACTACGACTGCCACCGGATCGCCAACACCCTCTACGCCTGCCATCGGATCGCCAGCACTCTCTGCGCCTGCCATCTGATGGCCAGCACCCTCTTCCCCTGCCATCACAAGAGCGGATTTCATATAGCGGTCCTCATAACAACAGTTCTCTAAATAGCGGTTCCCGAAATGGCAGTTTTCCCCATACAGCAATTACCGTTACAGCAGTTCTCTAAAGAGTGGGAAAATAGATATGCGAAAAACCATAGTTGTTTATTATGGTGTAAGTTTGCCCAGCTGGGTTATATCAACTCAAAAAGAACTAGGTTGATATTTTGGTTAGGTTAAAGTTGATTATTTCAACTAAATATTATTAGGTCAGGTTAGGTTAGGTTTTGATTCGTTTAGTTAGACTAAGGTTAGTAATATTTTGGAAATGGTGAAACAATGTTACACTTTTTCCAAAAACTTAATGTTTTCAATTATCTACTTCTGAAATAAAATAACCCTTCTCGAATTATAATATGCCTTTTCCAAAACATTACTGTTTGCAATTATCTTCTTCCGAAATAAAATAACCTTTCTCGAATTATAATATGCCTTTTCAAAAATAATACTGTTTAGAAATATCTAATTCCGAAATAAAACAACCTCTCTCGAATTTAATTATGCCTTTTCCTAATTATTGTAAACTGATGCAGCCTGAAGAATAGTACAATATTTAAATGTACTATTAAAAAAATCATAAACACGATCCGTTAGCAGGTCACATTACTAATTAAATAATCACAGAAAAAGGTAGTTTTTGAAAACCAACGAATACAACTGTATTGTTAAAAAATGCTCAAAACTCAACACAAAAACTGCTATTTCCTAAAACAGCAGCCGTTTTTTCTAAAACAACAGTTTTTAAAACTCCGCTGTTTTTTTTTGGAATCGTGGTTGCTATTTCAAGAACTGCTCTACAGAGAAATCCTCATATGAGGTACACCCGGATCGCCAACACCCTCTTCGCCTGTCACTGGATCGCCAACACCCTCTTCGCCTGCCACTGGATCGCCAACACCCTCTTCGCCTGCCACTGGATCGCCAACACCCTCTTCGCCTGCCACTGGATCGCCAACACCCTCTTCGCCTGCCACTGGATCGCCAACACCCTCTTCGCCTGCCACTGGATCGCCAACACCCTCTTCGCCTGCCACTGGATCGCCAACACCCTCTTCGCCTGCCACTGGATCGCTAACACCCTCTTCGCCTGCCACTGGATCGCCAACACCCTCTTCGCCTGCCACTGGATCGCCAACACCCTCTTCGCCTGCCACTGGATCGCCAACACCCTCTTCGCCTGCCACTGGATCGCCAACACCCTCTTCGCCTGCCACTGGATCGCCAGCAACCTCTACGCCAGCCATCGGATCGCCAGCACCCTCTTATCCTGCCACCTGATCGCCAGCACCCTCTTATCCTGCCACCTGATCGCCAGCACCCTTTTCGCCTGCCACCGGATCGCCAGCACCCTCTTATCCTGCCACCTGATCGCCAGCACCCTCTTATCCTGCCACCTGATCGCCAGCACCCTCTTATCCTGCCACCTGATCGCCAGCACCCTCTTATCCTGCCACCTGATCGCCAGCACCCTCTTATCCTGCCACCTGATCGCCAGCACCCTCTTATCCTGCCACCTGATCGCCAGCACCCTCTTATCCTGCCACCTGATCGCCAGTACCCTCTCCTCCTGCCACCGGATCGCCAACAGCCTCTTTGCGAGCCACAGTATCGCTAACACCCTCTATGCGAGTCACCGTATCGCCAACACCCACTACGACTGCCACCGGATCTCCAACACCCTCTACGCCTGCCATCGGATCGCCAGCACTCTCTGCGCCTGCCATCTGATGGCCAGCACCCTCTTCCCCTGCCATCACAAGAGCGGATTTCATATAGCGGTCCTCATAACAACAGTTCTCTAAATAGCAGTTCCCGAAATGGCAGTTTTCCCCATACAGCAATTACCGTTACAGCAGTTCTCTAAAGAGTGGGAAAATAGATATGCGAAAAACCATAGTTGTTTATTATGGTGTAAGTTTGCCCAGCTGGGTTATATCAACTCAAAAAGAACTAGGTTGATATTTTGGTTAGGTTAAAGTTGATTATTTCAACTAAATATTATTAGGTCAGGTTAGGTTAGGTTTTGATTCGTTTAGTTAGACTAAGGTTAGTAATATTTTGGAAATGGTGAAACAATGTTACACTTTTTCCAAAACCTTAATGTTTTCAATTATCTACTTCTGAAATAAAATAACCCTTCTCGAATTATAATATGCCTTTTCCAAAACATTACTGTTTGCAATTATCTTCTTCCGAAATAAAATAACCTTTCTCGAATTATAATATGCCTTTTCAAAAATAATACTGTTTAGAAATATCTAATTCCGAAATAAAACAACCTCTCTCGAATTTAATTATGCCTTTTCCTAATTATTGTAAACTGATGCAGCCTGAAGAATAGTACAATATTTAAATGTACTATTAAAAAAATCATAAACACGATCCGTTAGCAGGTCACATTACTAATTAAATAATCACAGAAAAAGGTAGTTTTTGAAAACCAACGAATACAACTGTATTGTTAAAAAATGCTCAAAACTCAACACAAAAACTGCTATTTCCTAAAACAGCAGCCGTTTTTTCTAAAACAACAGTTTTTAAAACTCCGCTGTTTTTTTTTGGAATCGTGGTTGCTATTTCAAGAACTGCTCTACAGAGAAATCCTCATATGAGGTACACCCGGATCGCCAACACCCTCTTCGCCTGTCACTGGATCGCCAACACCCTCTTCGCCTGCCACTGGATCGCCAACACCCTCTTCGCCTGCCACTGGATCGCCAACACCCTCTTCGCCTGCCACTGGATCGCCAACACCCTCTTCGCCTGCCACTGGATCGCCAACACCCTCTTCGCCTGCCACTGGATCGCCAACACCCTCTTCGCCTGCCACTGGATCGCCAACACCCTCTTCGCCTGCCACTGGATCGCCAACACCCTCTTCGCCTGCCACTAGATCGCTAACACCCTCTTCGCCTGCCACTGGATCGCCAACACCCTCTTCGCCTGCCACTGGATCGCCAACACCCTCTTCGCCTGCCACTGGATCGCCAACACCCTCTTCGCCTGCCACTGGATCGCCAACACCCTCTTCGCCTGCCACTGGATCGCCAACACCCTCTTCGCCTGCCACTGGATCGCCAGCAACCTCTACGCCAGCCATAGGATCGCCAGCACCCTCTTATCCTGCCACCTGATCGCCAGCACCCTCTTATCCTGCCACCTGATCGCCAGCACCCTTTTCGCCTGCCACCGGATCGCCAGCACCCTCTTATCCTGCCACCTGATCGCCAGCACCCTCTTATCCTGCCACCTGATCGCCAGCACCCTCTTATCCTGCCACCTGATCGCCAGTACCCTCTCCTCCTGCCACCGGATCGCCAACAGCCTCTTTGCGAGCCACAGTATCGCTAACACCCTCTATGCGAGTCACCGTATCGCCAACACCCACTACGACTGCCACCGGATCGCCAACACCCTCTACGCCTGCCATCGGATCGCCAGCACTCTCTGCGCCTGCCATCTGATGGCCAGCACCCTCTTCCCCTGCCATCACAAGAGCGGATTTCATATAGCGGTCCTCATAACAACAGTTCTCTAAATAGCGGTTCCCGAAATGGCAGTTTTCCCCATACAGCAATTACCGTTACAGCAGTTCTCTAAAGAGTGGGAAAATAGATATGCGAAAAACCATAGTTGTTTATTATGGTGTAAGTTTGCCCAGCTGGGTTATATCAACTCAAAAAGAACTAGGTTGATATTTTGGTTAGGTTAAAGTTGATTATTTCAACTAAATATTATTAGGTCAGGTTAGGTTAGGTTTTGATTCGTTTAGTTAGACTAAGGTTAGTAATATTTTGGAAATGGTGAAACAATGTTACACTTTTTCCAAAAACTTAATGTTTTCAATTATCTACTTCTGAAATAAAATAACCCTTCTCGAATTATAATATGCCTTTTCCAAAACATTACTGTTTGCAATTATCTTCTTCCGAAATAAAATAACCTTTCTCGAATTATAATATGCCTTTTCAAAAATAATACTGTTTAGAAATATCTAATTCCGAAATAAAACAACCTCTCTCGAATTTAATTATGCCTTTTCCTAATTATTGTAAACTGATGCAGCCTGAAGAATAGTACAATATTTAAATGTACTATTAAAAAAATCATAAACACGATCCGTTAGCAGGTCACATTACTAATTAAATAATCACAGAAAAAGGTAGTTTTTGAAAACCAACGAATACAACTGTATTGTTAAAAAATGCTCAAAACTCAACACAAAAACTGCTATTTCCTAAAACAGCAGCCGTTTTTTCTAAAACAAAAGTTTTTAAAACTCCGCTGTTTTTTTTTGGAATCGTGGTTGCTATTTCAAGAACTGCTCTACAGAGAAATCCTCATATGAGGTACACCCGGATCGCCAACACCCTCTTCGCCTGTCACTGGATCGCCAACACCCTCTTCGCCTGCCACTGGATCGCCAACACCCTCTTCGCCTGCCACTGGATCGCCAACACCCTCTTCGCCTGCCACTGGATCGCCAACACCCTCTTCGCCTGCCACTGGATCGCCAACACCCTCTTCGCCTGCCACTGGATCGCCAACACCCTCTTCGCCTGCCACTGGATCGCCAACACCCTCTTCGCCTGCCACTGGATCGCCAACACCCTCTTCGCCTGCCACTGGATCGCCAACACCCTCTTCGCCTGCCACTAGATCGCTAACACCCTCTTCGCCTGCCACTGGATCGCCAACACCCTCTTCGCCTGCCACTGGATCGCCAACACCCTCTTCGCCTGCCACTGGATCGCCAACACCCTCTTCGCCTGCCACTGGATCGCCAACACCCTCTTCGCCTGCCACTGGATCGCCAACACCCTCTTCGCCTGCCACTGGATCGCCAGCAACCTCTACGCCAGCCATAGGATCGCCAGCACCCTCTTATCCTGCCACCTGATCGCCAGCACCCTCTTATCCTGCCACCTGATCGCCAGCACCCTTTTCGCCTGCCACCGGATCGCCAGCACCCTCTTATCCTGCCACCTGATCGCCAGCACCCTCTTATCCTGCCACCTGATCGCCAGCACCCTCTTATCCTGCCACCTGATCGCCAGTACCCTCTCCTCCTGCCACCGGATCGCCAACAGCCTCTTTGCGAGCCACAGTATCGCTAACACCCTCTATGCGAGTCACCGTATCGCCAACACCCACTACGACTGCCACCGGATCGCCAACACCCTCTACGCCTGCCATCGGATCGCCAGCACTCTCTGCGCCTGCCATCTGATGGCCAGCACCCTCTTCCCCTGCCATCACAAGAGCGGATTTCATATAGCGGTCCTCATAACAACAGTTCTCTAAATAGCGGTTCCCGAAATGGCAGTTTTCCCCATACAGCAATTACCGTTACAGCAGTTCTCTAAAGAGTGGGAAAATAGATATGCGAAAAACCATAGTTGTTTATTATGGTGTAAGTTTGCCCAGCTGGGTTATATCAACTCAAAAAGAACTAGGTTGATATTTTGGTTAGGTTAAAGTTGATTATTTCAACTAAATATTATTAGGTCAGGTTAGGTTAGGTTTTGATTCGTTTAGTTAGACTAAGGTTAGTAATATTTTGGAAATGGTGAAACAATGTTACACTTTTTCCAAAAACTTAATGTTTTCAATTATCTACTTCTGAAATAAAATAACCCTTCTCGAATTATAATATGCCTTTTCCAAAACATTACTGTTTGCAATTATCTTCTTCCGAAATAAAATAACCTTTCTCGAATTATAATATGCCTTTTCAAAAATAATACTGTTTAGAAATATCTAATTCCGAAATAAAACAACCTCTCTCGAATTTAATTATGCCTTTTCCTAATTATTGTAAACTGATGCAGCCTGAAGAATAGTACAATATTTAAATGTACTATTAAAAAAATCATAAACACGATCCGTTAGCAGGTCACATTACTAATTAAATAATCACAGAAAAAGGTAGTTTTTGAAAACCAACGAATACAACTGTATTGTTAAAAAATGCTCAAAACTCAACACAAAAACTGCTATTTCCTAAAACAGCAGCCGTTTTTTCTAAAACAACAGTTTTTAAAACTCCGCTGTTTTTTTTTGGAATCGTGGTTGCTAATTCAAGAACTGCTCTACAGAGAAATCCTCATATGAGGTACACCCGGATCGCCAACACCCTCTTCGCCTGTCACTGGATCGCCAACACCCTCTTCGCCTGCCACTGGATCGCCAACACCCTCTTCGCCTGCCACTGGATCGCCAACACCCTCTTCGCCTGCCATTGGATCGCCAACACCCTCTTCGCCTGCCACTGGATCGCCAACACCCTCTTCGCCTGCCACTGGATCGCCAACACCCTCTTCGCCTGCCACTGGATCGCCAACACCCTCTTCGCCTGCCACTGGATCGCCAACACCCTCTTCGCCTGCCACTGGATCGCCAACACCCTCTTCGCCTGCCACTGGATCGCCAGCAACCTCTACGCCAGCCATCGGATCGCCAGCACCCTCTTATCCTGCCACCTGATCGCCAGTACCCTCTCCTCCTGCCACCGGATCGCCAACACCCTCTATGCGAGTCACCGTATCGCCAACACCCACTACGACTGCCACCGGATCGCCAACACCCTCTACGCCTGCCATCGGATCGCCAGCACTCTCTGCGCCTGCCATCTGATGGCCAGCACCCTCTTCCCCTGCCATCACAAGAGCGGATTTCATATAGCGGTCCTCATAACAACAGTTCTCTAAATAGCGGTTCCCGAAATGGCAGTTTTCCCCATACAGCAATTACCGTTACAGCAGTTCTCTAAAGAGTGGGAAAATAGATATGCGAAAAACCATAGTTGTTTATTATGGTGTAAGTTTGCCCAGCTGGGTTATATCAACTCAAAAAGAACTAGGTTGATATTTTGGTTAGGTTAAAGTTGATTATTTCAACTAAATATTATTAGGTCAGGTTAGGTTAGGTTTTGATTCGTTTAGTTAGACTAAGGTTAGTAATATTTTGGAAATGGTGAAACAATGTTACACTTTTTCCAAAAACTTAATGTTTTCAATTATCTACTTCTGAAATAAAATAACCCTTCTCGAATTATAATATGCCTTTTCCAAAACATTACTGTTTGCAATTATCTTCTTCCGAAATAAAATAACCTTTCTCGAATTATAATATGCCTTTTCAAAAATAATACTGTTTAGAAATATCTAATTCCGAAATAAAACAACCTCTCTCGAATTTAATTATGCCTTTTCCTAATTATTGTAAACTGATGCAGCCTGAAGAATAGTACAATATTTAAATGTACTATTAAAAAAATCATAAACACGATCCGTTAGCAGGTCACATTACTAATTAAATAATCACAGAAAAAGGTAGTTTTTGAAAACCAACGAATACAACTGTATTGTTAAAAAATGCTCAAAACTCAACACAAAAACTGCTATTTCCTAAAACAGCAGCCGTTTTTTCTAAAACAACAGTTTTTAAAACTCCGCTGTTTTTTTTGGAATCGTGGTTGCTATTTCAAGAACTGCTCTACAGAGAAATCCTCATATGAGGTACACCCGGATCGCCAACACCCTCTTCGCCTGTCACTGGATCGCCAACACCCTCTTCGCCTGTCACTGGATCGCCAACACCCTCTTCGCCTGCCACTGGATCGCCAACACCCTCTTCGCCTGCCACTGGATCGCCAACACCCTCTTCGCCTGCCACTGGATCGCCAACACCCTCTTCGCCTGCCACTGGATCGCCAACACCCTCTTCGCCTGCCACTGGATCGCCAACACCCTCTTCGCCTGCCACTAGATCGCTAACACCCTCTTCGCCTGCCACTAGATCGCCAACACCCTCTTCGCCTGCCACTGGATCGCCAACACCCTCTTCGCCTGCCACTGTATCGCCAACACCCTCTTCGCCTGCCACTGGATCGCCAACACCCTCTTCGCCTGCCACTGGATCGCCAACACCCTCTTCGCCTGCCACTGGATCGCCAACACCCTCTTCGCCTGCCACTGGATCGCCAGCAACCTCTACGCCAGCCATAGGATCGCCAGCACCCTCTTATCCTGCCACCGGATCGCCAGCACCCTCTTATCCTGCCACCTGATCGCCAGCACCCTCTTATCCTGCCACCTGATCGCCAGCACCCTCTTATCCTGCCACCTGATCGCCAGCACCCTCTTATCCTGCCACCTGATCGCCAGTACCCTCTCCTCCTGCCACCGGATCGCCAACAGCCTCTTTGCGAGCCACAGTATCGCTAACACTCTCTATGCGAGTCACCGTTTCGCCAACACCCACTACGACTGCCACCGGATCGCCAACACCCTCTACGCCTGCCATCGGATCGCCAGCACTCTCTGCGCCTGCCATCTGATGGCCAGCACCCTCTTCCCCTGCCATCACAAGAGCGGATTTCATATAGCGGTCCTCATAACAACAGTTCTCTAAATAGCGGTTCCCGAAATGGCAGTTTTCCCCATACAGCAATTACCGTTACAGCAGTTCTCTAAAGAGTGGGAAAATAGATATGCGAAAAACCATAGTTGTTTATTATGGTGTAAGTTTGCCCAGCTGGGTTATATCAACTCAAAAAGAACTAGGTTGATATTTTGGTTAGGTTAAAGTTGATTATTTCAACTAAATATTATTAGGTCAGGTTAGGTTAGGTTTTGATTCGTTTAGTTAGACTAAGGTTAGTAATATTTTGGAAATGGTGAAACAATGTTACACTTTTTCCAAAAACTTAATGTTTTCAATTATCTACTTCTGAAATAAAATAACCCTTCTCGAATTATAATATGCCTTTTCCAAAACATTACTGTTTGCAATTATCTTCTTCCGAAATAAAATAACCTTTCTCGAATTATAATATGCCTTTTCAAAAATAATACTGTTTAGAAATATCTAATTCCGAAATAAAACAACCTCTCTCGAATTTAATTATGCCTTTTCCTAATTATTGTAAACTGATGCAGCCTGAAGAATAGTACAATATTTAAATGTACTATTAAAAAAATCATAAACACGATCCGTTAGCAGGTCACATTACTAATTAAATAATCACAGAAAAAGGTAGTTTTTGAAAACCAACGAATACAACTGTATTGTTAAAAAATGCTCAAAACTCAACACAAAAACTGCTATTTCCTAAAACAGCAGCCGTTTTTTCTAAAACAACAGTTTTTAAAACTCCGCTGTTTTTTTTTGGAATCGTGGTTGCTAATTCAAGAACTGCTCTACAGAGAAATCCTCATATGAGGTACACCCGGATCGCCAACACCCTCTTCGCCTGTCACTGGATCGCCAACACCCTCTTCGCCTGCCACTGGATCGCCAACACCCTCTTCGCCTGCCACTGGATCGCCAACACCCTCTTCGCCTGCCATTGGATCGCCAACACCCTCTTCGCCTGCCACTGGATCGCCAACACCCTCTTCGCCTGCCACTGGATCGCCAACACCCTCTTCGCCTGCCACTGGATCGCCAACACCCTCTTCGCCTGCCACTGGATCGCCAACACCCTCTTCGCCTGCCACTGGATCGCCAACACCCTCTTCGCCTGCCACTGGATCGCCAGCAACCTCTACGCCAGCCATCGGATCGCCAGCACCCTCTTATCCTGCCACCTGATCGCCAGTACCCTCTCCTCCTGCCACCGGATCGCCAACACCCTCTATGCGAGTCACCGTATCGCCAACACCCACTACGACTGCCACCGGATCGCCAACACCCTCTACGCCTGCCATCGGATCGCCAGCACTCTCTGCGCCTGCCATCTGATGGCCAGCACCCTCTTCCCCTGCCATCACAAGAGCGGATTTCATATAGCGGTCCTCATAACAACAGTTCTCTAAATAGCGGTTCCCGAAATGGCAGTTTTCCCCATACAGCAATTACCGTTACAGCAGTTCTCTAAAGAGTGGGAAAATAGATATGCGAAAAACCATAGTTGTTTATTATGGTGTAAGTTTGCCCAGCTGGGTTATATCAACTCAAAAAGAACTAGGTTGATATTTTGGTTAGGTTAAAGTTGATTATTTCAACTAAATATTATTAGGTCAGGTTAGGTTAGGTTTTGATTCGTTTAGTTAGACTAAGGTTAGTAATATTTTGGAAATGGTGAAACAATGTTACACTTTTTCCAAAAACTTAATGTTTTCAATTATCTACTTCTGAAATAAAATAACCCTTCTCGAATTATAATATGCCTTTTCCAAAACATTACTGTTTGCAATTATCTTCTTCCGAAATAAAATAACCTTTCTCGAATTATAATATGCCTTTTCAAAAATAATACTGTTTAGAAATATCTAATTCCGAAATAAAACAACCTCTCTCGAATTTAATTATGCCTTTTCCTAATTATTGTAAACTGATGCAGCCTGAAGAATAGTACAATATTTAAATGTACTATTAAAAAAATCATAAACACGATCCGTTAGCAGGTCACATTACTAATTAAATAATCACAGAAAAAGGTAGTTTTTGAAAACCAACGAATACAACTGTATTGTTAAAAAATGCTCAAAACTCAACACAAAAACTGCTATTTCCTAAAACAGCAGCCGTTTTTTCTAAAACAACAGTTTTTAAAACTCCGCTGTTTTTTTTGGAATCGTGGTTGCTATTTCAAGAACTGCTCTACAGAGAAATCCTCATATGAGGTACACCCGGATCGCCAACACCCTCTTCGCCTGTCACTGGATCGCCAACACCCTCTTCGCCTGTCACTGGATCGCCAACACCCTCTTCGCCTGCCACTGGATCGCCAACACCCTCTTCGCCTGCCACTGGATCGCCAACACCCTCTTCGCCTGCCACTGGATCGCCAACACCCTCTTCGCCTGCCACTGGATCGCCAACACCCTCTTCGCCTGCCACTGGATCGCCAACACCCTCTTCGCCTGCCACTAGATCGCTAACACCCTCTTCGCCTGCCACTAGATCGCCAACACCCTCTTCGCCTGCCACTGGATCGCCAACACCCTCTTCGCCTGCCACTGTATCGCCAACACCCTCTTCGCCTGCCACTGGATCGCCAACACCCTCTTCGCCTGCCACTGGATCGCCAACACCCTCTTCGCCTGCCACTGGATCGCCAACACCCTCTTCGCCTGCCACTGGATCGCCAGCAACCTCTACGCCAGCCATAGGATCGCCAGCACCCTCTTATCCTGCCACCGGATCGCCAGCACCCTCTTATCCTGCCACCTGATCGCCAGCACCCTCTTATCCTGCCACCTGATCGCCAGCACCCTCTTATCCTGCCACCTGATCGCCAGCACCCTCTTATCCTGCCACCTGATCGCCAGTACCCTCTCCTCCTGCCACCGGATCGCCAACAGCCTCTTTGCGAGCCACAGTATCGCTAACACTCTCTATGCGAGTCACCGTTTCGCCAACACCCACTACGACTGCCACCGGATCGCCAACACCCTCTACGCCTGCCATCGGATCGCCAGCACTCTCTGCGCCTGCCATCTGATGGCCAGCACCCTCTTCCCCTGCCATCACAAGAGCGGATTTCATATAGCGGTCCTCATAACAACAGTTCTCTAAATAGCGGTTCCCGAAATGGCAGTTTTCCCCATACAGCAATTACCGTTACAGCAGTTCTCTAAAGAGTGGGAAAATAGATATGCGAAAAACCATAGTTGTTTATTATGGTGTAAGTTTGCCCAGCTGGGTTATATCAACTCAAAAAGAACTAGGTTGATATTTTGGTTAGGTTAAAGTTGATTATTTCAACTAAATATTATTAGGTCAGGTTAGGTTAGGTTTTGATTCGTTTAGTTAGACTAAGGTTAGTAATATTTTGGAAATGGTGAAACAATGTTACACTTTTTCCAAAAACTTAATGTTTTCAATTATCTACTTCTGAAATAAAATAACCCTTCTCGAATTATAATATGCCTTTTCCAAAACATTACTGTTTGCAATTATCTTCTTCCGAAATAAAATAACCTTTCTCGAATTATAATATGCCTTTTCAAAAATAATACTGTTTAGAAATATCTAATTCCGAAATAAAACAACCTCTCTCGAATTTAATTATGCCTTTTCCTAATTATTGTAAACTGATGCAGCCTGAAGAATAGTACAATATTTAAATGTACTATTAAAAAAATCATAAACACGATCCGTTAGCAGGTCACATTACTAATTAAATAATCACAGAAAAAGGTAGTTTTTGAAAACCAACGAATACAACTGTATTGTTAAAAAATGCTCAAAACTCAACACAAAAACTGCTATTTCCTAAAACAGCAGCCGTTTTTTCTAAAACAACAGTTTTTAAAACTCCGCTGTTTTTTTTTGGAATCGTGGTTGCTAATTCAAGAACTGCTCTACAGAGAAATCCTCATATGAGGTACACCCGGATCGCCAACACCCTCTTCGCCTGTCACTGGATCGCCAACACCCTCTTCGCCTGCCACTGGATCGCCAACACCCTCTTCGCCTGCCACTGGATCGCCAACACCCTCTTCGCCTGCCATTGGATCGCCAACACCCTCTTCGCCTGCCACTGGATCGCCAACACCCTCTTCGCCTGCCACTGGATCGCCAACACCCTCTTCGCCTGCCACTGGATCGCCAACACCCTCTTCGCCTGCCACTGGATCGCCAACACCCTCTTCGCCTGCCACTGGATCGCCAACACCCTCTTCGCCTGCCACTGGATCGCCAGCAACCTCTACGCCAGCCATCGGATCGCCAGCACCCTCTTATCCTGCCACCTGATCGCCAGTACCCTCTCCTCCTGCCACCGGATCGCCAACACCCTCTATGCGAGTCACCGTATCGCCAACACCCACTACGACTGCCACCGGATCGCCAACACCCTCTACGCCTGCCATCGGATCGCCAGCACTCTCTGCGCCTGCCATCTGATGGCCAGCACCCTCTTCCCCTGCCATCACAAGAGCGGATTTCATATAGCGGTCCTCATAACAACAGTTCTCTAAATAGCGGTTCCCGAAATGGCAGTTTTCCCCATACAGCAATTACCGTTACAGCAGTTCTCTAAAGAGTGGGAAAATAGATATGCGAAAAACCATAGTTGTTTATTATGGTGTAAGTTTGCCCAGCTGGGTTATATCAACTCAAAAAGAACTAGGTTGATATTTTGGTTAGGTTAAAGTTGATTATTTCAACTAAATATTATTAGGTCAGGTTAGGTTAGGTTTTGATTCGTTTAGTTAGACTAAGGTTAGTAATATTTTGGAAATGGTGAAACAATGTTACACTTTTTCCAAAAACTTAATGTTTTCAATTATCTACTTCTGAAATAAAATAACCCTTCTCGAATTATAATATGCCTTTTCCAAAACATTACTGTTTGCAATTATCTTCTTCCGAAATAAAATAACCTTTCTCGAATTATAATATGCCTTTTCAAAAATAATACTGTTTAGAAATATCTAATTCCGAAATAAAACAACCTCTCTCGAATTTAATTATGCCTTTTCCTAATTATTGTAAACTGATGCAGCCTGAAGAATAGTACAATATTTAAATGTACTATTAAAAAAATCATAAACACGATCCGTTAGCAGGTCACATTACTAATTAAATAATCACAGAAAAAGGTAGTTTTTGAAAACCAACGAATACAACTGTATTGTTAAAAAATGCTCAAAACTCAACACAAAAACTGCTATTTCCTAAAACAGCAGCCGTTTTTTCTAAAACAACAGTTTTTAAAACTCCGCTGTTTTTTTTGGAATCGTGGTTGCTATTTCAAGAACTGCTCTACAGAGAAATCCTCATATGAGGTACACCCGGATCGCCAACACCCTCTTCGCCTGTCACTGGATCGCCAACACCCTCTTCGCCTGTCACTGGATCGCCAACACCCTCTTCGCCTGCCACTGGATCGCCAACACCCTCTTCGCCTGCCACTGGATCGCCAACACCCTCTTCGCCTGCCACTGGATCGCCAACACCCTCTTCGCCTGCCACTGGATCGCCAACACCCTCTTCGCCTGCCACTGGATCGCCAACACCCTCTTCGCCTGCCACTAGATCGCTAACACCCTCTTCGCCTGCCACTAGATCGCCAACACCCTCTTCGCCTGCCACTGGATCGCCAACACCCTCTTCGCCTGCCACTGTATCGCCAACACCCTCTTCGCCTGCCACTGGATCGCCAACACCCTCTTCGCCTGCCACTGGATCGCCAACACCCTCTTCGCCTGCCACTGGATCGCCAACACCCTCTTCGCCTGCCACTGGATCGCCAGCAACCTCTACGCCAGCCATAGGATCGCCAGCACCCTCTTATCCTGCCACCGGATCGCCAGCACCCTCTTATCCTGCCACCTGATCGCCAGCACCCTCTTATCCTGCCACCTGATCGCCAGCACCCTCTTATCCTGCCACCTGATCGCCAGCACCCTCTTATCCTGCCACCTGATCGCCAGTACCCTCTCCTCCTGCCACCGGATCGCCAACAGCCTCTTTGCGAGCCACAGTATCGCTAACACTCTCTATGCGAGTCACCGTTTCGCCAACACCCACTACGACTGCCACCGGATCGCCAACACCCTCTACGCCTGCCATCGGATCGCCAGCACTCTCTGCGCCTGCCATCTGATGGCCAGCACCCTCTTCCCCTGCCATCACAAGAGCGGATTTCATATAGCGGTCCTCATAACAACAGTTCTCTAAATAGCGGTTCCCGAAATGGCAGTTTTCCCCATACAGCAATTACCGTTACAGCAGTTCTCTAAAGAGTGGGAAAATAGATATGCGAAAAACCATAGTTGTTTATTATGGTGTAAGTTTGCCCAGCTGGGTTATATCAACTCAAAAAGAACTAGGTTGATATTTTGGTTAGGTTAAAGTTGATTATTTCAACTAAATATTATTAGGTCAGGTTAGGTTAGGTTTTGATTCGTTTAGTTAGACTAAGGTTAGTAATATTTTGGAAATGGTGAAACAATGTTACACTTTTTCCAAAAACTTAATGTTTTCAATTATCTACTTCTGAAATAAAATAACCCTTCTCGAATTATAATATGCCTTTTCCAAAACATTACTGTTTGCAATTATCTTCTTCCGAAATAAAATAACCTTTCTCGAATTATAATATGCCTTTTCAAAAATAATACTGTTTAGAAATATCTAATTCCGAAATAAAACAACCTCTCTCGAATTTAATTATGCCTTTTCCTAATTATTGTAAACTGATGCAGCCTGAAGAATAGTACAATATTTAAATGTACTATTAAAAAAATCA
Organism: Phalangium opilio; assembly: GCF_054372755.1. Lineage (NCBI taxonomy): Eukaryota > Metazoa > Arthropoda > Arachnida > Opiliones > Phalangiidae > Phalangium > Phalangium opilio. The sequence goes on along the minus strand of NW_028324162.1, from coordinate 2,180,393 downwards.
TAAACACGATCCGTTAGCAGGTCACATTACTAATTAAATAATCACAGAAAAAGGTAGTTTTTGAAAACCAACGAATACAACTGTATTGTTAAAAAATGCTCAAAACTCAACACAAAAACTGCTATTTCCTAAAACAGCAGCCGTTTTTTCTAAAACAACAGTTTTTAAAACTCCGCTGTTTTTTTTTGGAATCGTGGTTGCTAATTCAAGAACTGCTCTACAGAGAAATCCTCATATGAGGTACACCCGGATCGCCAACACCCTCTTCGCCTGTCACTGGATCGCCAACACCCTCTTCGCCTGCCACTGGATCGCCAACACCCTCTTCGCCTGCCACTGGATCGCCAACACCCTCTTCGCCTGCCACTGGATCGCCAACACCCTCTTCGCCTGCCACTGGATCGCCAACACCCTCTTCGCCTGCCACTGGATCGCCAACACCCTCTTCGCCTGCCACTGGATCGCCAACACCCTCTTCGCCTGCCACTGGATCGCCAACACCCTCTTCGCCTGCCACTGGATCGCCAACACCCTCTTCGCCTGCCACTGGATCGCCAGCAACCTCTACGCCAGCCATCGGATCGCCAGCACCCTCTTATCCTGCCACCTGATCGCCAGCACCCTTTTCGCCTGCCACCGGATCGCCAGCACCCTTTTCGCCTGCCACCGGATCGCCAGCACCCTCTTATCCTGCCAATTGATCGCCAGCACCCTCTTATCCTGCCACCTGATCGCCAGCACCCTCTTATCCTGCCACCTGATCGCCAGCACCCTCTTATCCTGCCACCTGATCGCCAGCACCCTCTTATCCTGCCACCTGATCGCCAGCACCCTCTTATCCTGCCACCTGATCGCCAGTACCCTCTCCTCCTGCCACCGGATCGCCAACAGCCTCTTTGCGAGCCACAGTATCGCTAACACCCTCTATGCGAGTCACCGTATCGCCAACACCCACTACGACTGCCACCGGATCGCCAACACCCTCTACGCCTGCCATCGGATCGCCAGCACTCTCTGCGCCTGCCATCTGATGGCCAGCACCCTCTTCCCCTGCCATCACAAGAGCGGATTTCATATAGCGGTCCTCATAACAACAGTTCTCTAAATAGCGGTTCCCGAAATGGCAGTTTTCCCCATACAGCAATTACCGTTACAGCAGTTCTCTAAAGAGTGGGAAAATAGATATGCGAAAAACCATAGTTGTTTATTATGGTGTAAGTTTGCCCAGCTGGGTTATATCAACTCAAAAAGAACTAGGTTGATATTTTGGTTAGGTTAAAGTTGATTATTTCAACTAAATATTATTAGGTCAGGTTAGGTTAGGTTTTGATTCGTTTAGTTAGACTAAGGTTAGTAATATTTTGGAAATGGTGAAACAATGTTACACTTTTTCCAAAAACTTAATGTTTTCAATTATCTACTTCTGAAATAAAATAACCCTTCTCGAATTATAATATGCCTTTTCCAAAACATTACTGTTTGCAATTATCTTCTTCCGAAATAAAATAACCTTTCTCGAATTATAATATGCCTTTTCAAAAATAATACTGTTTAGAAATATCTAATTCCGAAATAAAACAACCTCTCTCGAATTTAATTATGCCTTTTCCTAATTATTGTAAACTGATGCAGCCTGAAGAATAGTACAATATTTAAATGTACTATTAAAAAAATCATAAACACGATCCGTTAGCAGGTCACATTACTAATTAAATAATCACAGAAAAAGGTAGTTTTTGAAAACCAACGAATACAACTGTATTGTTAAAAAATGCTCAAAACTCAACACAAAAACTGCTATTTCCTAAAACAGCAGCCGTTTTTTCTAAAACAACAGTTTTTAAAACTCCGCTGTTTTTTTTTTGGAATCGTGGTTGCTATTTCAAGAACTGCTCTACAGAGAAATCCTCATATGAGGTACACCCGGATCGCCAACACCCTCTTCGCCTGTCACTGGATCGCCAACACCCTCTTCGCCTGCCACTGGATCGCCAACACCCTCTTCGCCTGCCACTGGATCGCCAACACCCTCTTCGCCTGCCACTGGATCGCCAACACCCTCTTCGCCTGCCACTGGATCGCCAACACCCTCTTCGCCTGCCACTGGATCGCCAACACCCTCTTCGCCTGCCACTGGATCGCCAACACCCTCTTCGCCTGCCACTGGATCGCCAACACCCTCTTCGCCTGCCACTGGATCGCCAACACCCTCTTCGCCTGCCACTGGATCGCCAGCAACCTCTACGCCAGCCATCGGATCGCCAGCACCCTCTTATCTTGCCACCTGATCGCCAGCACCCTCTTATCCTGCCACCTGATCGCCAGCACCCTTTTCGCCTGCCACCGGATCGCCAGCACCCTCTTATCCTGCCACCTGATCGCCAGCACCCTCTTATCCTGCCACCTGATCGCCAGCACCCTCTTATCCTGCCACCTGATCGCCAGCACCCTCTTATCCTGCCACCTGATCGCCAGCACCCTCTTATCCTGCCACCTGATCGCCAGCACCCTCTTATCCTGCCACCTGATCGCCAGTACCCTCTCCTCCTGCCACCGGATCGCCAACAGCCTCTTTGCGAGCCACAGTATCGCTAACACCCTCTATGCGAGTCACCGTATCGCCAACACCCACTACGACTGCCACCGGATCGCCAGCAACCTCTACGCCAGCCATCGGATCGCCAGCAACCTCTACGCCAGCCATCGGATCGCCAGCACCCTCTACGCCAGCCATCGGATCGCCAGCACCCTTTTCGCCTGCCACCGGATCGCCAGCACCCTCTTATCCTGCCACCTGATCGCCAGCACCCTCTTATCCTGCCACCTGATCGCCAGCACCCTCTTATCCTGCCACCTGATCGCCAGCACCCTTTTATCCTGCCACCTGATCGCCAGTACCCTCTCCTCCTGCCACCGGATCGCCAACAGCCTCTTTGCGAGCCACAGTATCGCTAACACCCTCTATGCGAGTCACCGTATCGCCAACACCCACTACGACTGCCACCGGATCGCCAACACCCTCTACGCCTGCCATCGGATCGCCAGCACTCTCTGCGCCTGCCATCTGATGGCCAGCACCCTCTTCCCCTGCCATCACAAGAGCGGATTTCATATAGCGGTCCTCATAACAACAGTTCTCTAAATAGCGGTTCCCGAAATGGCAGTTTTCCCCATACAGCAATTACCGTTACAGCAGTTCTTTAAAGAGTGGGAAAATAGATATGCGAAAAACCATAGTTGTTTATTATGGTGTAAGTTTGCCCAGCTGGGTTATATCAACTCAAAAAGAACTAGGTTGATATTTTGGTTAGGTTAAAGTTGATTATTTCAACTAAATATTATTAGGTCAGGTTAGGTTAGGTTTTGATTCGTTTAGTTAGACTTAGGTTAGTAATATTTTGCAAATGGTGTAACCATGTTACACTTTTTCCAAAAACCTTAATGTTTTCAATTATCTTCTTCCGAAATAAAATAACCTTTCTCGAATTATAATATGCTTTTTCAAAAATAATACTGTTTAGAAATATCTAATTCCGAAATAAAACAACCTCTCTCGAATTTAATTATGCCTTTTCCTAATTATTGTAAACTGATGCAGCCTGAAGAATAGTACAATATTTAAATGTACTTTTAAAAAAATCATAAACACGATCCGTTAGCAGGTCACATTACTAATTAAATAATCACAGAAAAAGGTAGTTTTTGAAAACCAACGAACCAACGAATACAACTGTATTGTTAAAAAATGCTCAAAACTCAACACAAAAACTGCTATTTCTCAAAACAGCAGCCGTTTTTTCTAAAACAACAGTTTTTAAAACTCCGCTGTTTTTTTTTGGAATCGTGGTTGCTATTTCGAGAACTGCTCTACAGAGAACTCCTCATATGAGGTACACCCGGATCGCCAACACCCTCTTCGCCTGCCACTGGATCGCCAACACCCTCTTCGCCTGCCACTGGATCGCCAAAACCCTCTTCGCCTGCCACTGGATCGCCAACACCCTCTTCGCCTGCCACTGGATCGCCAACACCCTCTTCGCCTGCCACTGGATCGCCAACACCCTCTTCGCCTGCCACTGGATCGCCAACACCCTCTTCGCCTGCCACTGGATCGCCAACACCCTAATAACCTGCCATCGGATCGCTAACATCCTCTTAACCTGCCATCGGATCGCTAACAACCTCTTAACCTGCCACCGGATCGCCAACACCCTCTTAACCTGCCACCGGATCGCCAAGACCCTCTACGCCACCCATCGGATCGCCATCACCCTCTACGCCATCCATCGGATCGGCATCACCCTCTTAGCCTGCCATCGGATCGCCAGCACCCTCTACGCCAGCCATCGGATCGCCAGCACCCTCTACGCCAGCCATCGGATCGCCAGCACCCTTTTCGCCTGCCACCGGATCGCCAGCACCCTCTTATCCTGCCACCTGATCGCCAGCACCCTCTTATCCTGCCACCTGATCGCCAGCACCCTCTTATCCTGCCACCTGATCGCCAGCACCCTCTTCGCCTGCCACTGGATCGTCAACACCCTCTTCGCCTGCCACTGGATCGTCAACACCCTCTTCGCCTGCCACTGGATCGCCAACACCCTAAAGGTTAGTCCACACTATGGCTTTTTTTCGCGTCGCAAGCTACGTAACGCTCGCGCGCGCGGTACGCCTCTTCGCTCGGATCGTTTACACTATAGAAATTCGCTAAGTAAGCCCTCGTTTTGACTAACTTCGCAGCATATCCGAGAGCTTCAATGGCTGAATATTATAATTAATAAATAAAAAAACTGAGAAGGGATTTGTCAACAATATTGAACATATAGGGAAACATCATAAAGCTCTTTATATAACTAAAGTTTTGGAATTAAATGATGGTAATTACCAGCTCTTTCTCTCTGCAAAACCTTCGCGAACCCATATTCTTCTTCTCGTGCATTTTCTTTTCCGGTGATTAAGTAAAAAAAAAACCAAAATAGTTGTTGATTTTCACTCGTTTACGATAAATACTAGGCCTATTAACCGGAGACATATTTGTTTTCGTGAAAATATCTCGAATACACTGCGTCTGCGCCAACCAGGAAACCTCTGATTGGCTGCGAGGCTGCAATCCTTGCGAAAATCTTTAACACGCCAAAGATTTTCGCGAGGTTTGCAAGGCCTTGCGAGCTTAGCTTTGCCGCGAATTTCAGTAGTGTAAACGGTCCGAGCGAAGCGACGTACCGCGCGCGCGAGCGTTACGTAGCTTGCGACGCGAAAAAAAGCCATAGTGTGGACGGACCTTAATAACCTGCCATCGGATCGCCAACACCCTCTTAACCTGCCACCGGATCGCCAACACCCTCATAACCTGCCACCGGATCGCCAAGACCCTCTACGCCATCCATCGGATCGCCATCACCCTCTACGCCATCCATCGGATCGCCATCACCCTCTACGCCATCCATCGGATCGCCATCACCCTCTACGCCATCCATCGGATCGGCATCACCCTCTACGCCATCCATCGGATCGGCATCACCCTCTTAGCCTGCCATCGGATCGCCAGCACCCTCTACGCCAGCCATCGGATCGCCAGCACCCTTTTCGCCTGCCAAAGTATCGCCAGCACCCTCTTATTCTGCCACCTGATCGCCAGCACCCTCTTATCCTGCCACCTGATCGCCAGCACCCTCTTATCCTGCCACCTGATCGCCAGCACCCTCTCCTCCTGCCACCGGATCGCCTACACCCTCTACGCCATCCATCGGATCGGCATCACCCTCTACGCCAGCCATCGGATCGCTAGCACCCTCTACGCCAGCCATCGGATCGCTAGCACCCTCTACGCCAGCCATCGGATCGCCAGCACCCTCTACGCCAGCCATCGGATCGCCAGCACCCTTTTCGCCTCCCACCGGATCGCCAGCACCCTCTTATCCTGCCACCTGATCGCCAGCACCCTCTTATCCTGCCACCTGATCGCCAGCACCCTCTTATCCTGCCACCGGATCGCCAGTACCCTCTCCTCCTGCCACCGGATCGCCAACACCCTCTTTGCGAGCCACAGTATCGCTAACACCGTCTATGCGAGTCACCGTATCGCCAACACCCACTACGACTGCCACCGGATCGCCAACACCCTCTACGCCTGCCATCGGATCGCCAGCACTCTCTGCGCCTGCCATCGGATGGCCATCACCCTCTTCTCCTGCCATCACAAGAGCGGATTTCATAGAGCGGTCCTCATAACTACAGTTCTCTAAATAACGGTTCCCGAAATGGCAGTTTTCGCCATACAGCAATTACCGTTACAGCAGTTCTCTAAATGTTACACTTTTTCCAAAAACTTAATATTTTCAATTATCTACTTCTGAAATAAAATAACCCTTCTCGAATTATAATATGCCTTTTCCAAAACATTACTGTTTGCAATTATCATCTTTTGAAATAAAATAACCTTTCTCGAATTATAATATGCCTTTTCAAAAATAATATTGTTTAGAAATATCTAATTCCGAAATAAACCAACCTTTCTCGAATTTACTTATGCCTCTTCCAAATTATTGTAAACTGATACAGCCTGAAGAATAGTACAATATTTAAATGTACTTTTAAAACAAGTTGGGAAACCAAAATAAACCTCTCCGAGCCGAGACGAATTTACTTTCTAAACACAGGTCCACCAGCATATGAGAAAAACCGGAAATGCATAGTTCAAATTGCCGAATTATTGCCAAGGTCTTTAGCAAAGGCTTAAGCGTTTAACAATTTCCTTTGTATCCTCAATTATTCTAATGAGGACCTAAAATGTATCACTGAAGGGTGTATTTTACTTTCGGCCCACTCTGAACCGTTAACACCTCCTATAAGAGGAGGCGAAACCAGGTCATTTCTAGTTTATATCTAGGGTATCTTATTTCACAGACCCAATCGTTTCAGCACTTGTGGATAGGTGAAGAATTAACACCCATATTATCTAATGAATATAAGAAATGCGATTACACTATATATATAAATATAGTAAAGCTGAATTAAAAAGTAAACACCAAATTTGAAATGCTAATATCAAAAGATGTTCTTGGAATATTAAGATGAAACGGAGCTTTATAGCTACACAACTACTTAAAGAATCGTAATGCCGAAAAAGATTTAAAATATTTCCATTTAATATTCTGCAAAAAGGAAATGTTATCGTTTCGTAAGAGATCTTATCATTCTACTCGCTTTATATTAACTTTGATGTGCGTGTAGTGTTTCGATTCGGATACAATCTTCATTACTCGTTCTATATAAACTCTCACTTGTGTCATTACATAGAAATACGTTTATCTTAAATAATTAATTAAATATAAATGATATTAATTATTTTAATCGCCAGTAAATAACTTTAAAAATAGATAAATCGTTTAAAATAAAGTTGTTCCTATTATCTTTCGAAACTTTGCTAATATTGACGTTTAAAGTGAAGGGTACCCCTCTTGCCCGCTTTCTTCAAATTTTGGGGTATATATACGATTCGTTTCCATTATAATAATAGATCAAAACGCATTCGCGTGAACCGATGGTGGAAGCCCTGCCATTGGGAGGCTAGACGTTTCTCGTAACCCTAGCCGATCGCCGCGTATATCTTGAAACCAACAATAGCTAAAAACGCATTCGCGTGAACCGATGGTGGAAGCCCTGCCATTGGGAGGCTAGACGTTTCTCGTAACCCTAGCCGATCGCCGCGAATATCTTGAAACCAAACGGTGACGAAGGAAAAGAAGCCGGAATGGACTGACTGGCGTCCATGTGGAATGGACCTGAAGATGGTGGTGCATAGAAGCTGGTGTCAATGTGGAATTGACGAAGAACAGAAGATGGTGGTGCATAGAAGCTGGTGCAAGGTGAAATTGACGAAGTTCAGAAGATGTTTGTGCTAGTGTCCATGTGGAGTGGACGAAAACCAAAGCTGGTGGTGTTGGAACTCAAGTAGAATAGCCAGAGGAGACAAACCCAAATTTCCGTGAACTGTCAAAGCAGTCCGGAAATTGAGAACACGTTTGCTCCGATACGCAAACTGCGAACGCGGTCACGTGGGGTCTGACAGACAGACAGACAGACACACACAGACACGGCCGGTATAATACCTCTCCGTGACATACGTCACTCGGAGAGGTAAAAAATCATAAGCACGATCCGTTAGTAGGTCACATTACTATATAATGATCACAGAAAAAGGTAGTTTTAGAAAACAACGAATACAACTGTATTGTTAAAAAATGCTCAAAACCCAACACAAACACTGCTATTTCCCAAAACAGCAGCCGCTATTTCTAAAACAGCAGTTTTTAAAAACTCCGCTGTTTTTTTGGAATCGTGGTTGCTATTTCGAGAACTGCTCTACAGAGAAATCCTCATATGAGGTACACCGGATCGCCAACACCCTCTTCGCTTGCCACTGGATCGCCAACACCCTACTAACCTGCCACCGGATCGCCAAGACCCTCTACGCCATCCATCGGATCGCCAAGACCCTCTACGCCATCCATCGGATCGGCATCACCCTCTACGCCATCCATCGGATCGGTATCACCCTCTACGCCATCCATCGGATCGGTATCACCCTCTACGCCATCCATCGGATCGGTATCACCCTCTACGCCATCCATCGGATCGCCAGCACCCTTTTCGCCTGCCACCGGATCGCCAGCAACCTTTTCGCCTGCCACCGGATCGCCAGCAACCTTTTCGCCTGCCACCGGATCGCCAGCAACCTTTTCGCCTGCCACCGGATCGCCAGCAACCTTTTCGCCTGCCACCGGATCGCCAGCAACCTTTTCGCCTGCCACCGGATCGCCAGCAACCTTTTCGCCTGCCACCGGATCGCCAGCACCCTCTTATCCTGCCACCTGATCGCCTGTACCCTCTTATCCTGCCACCTGATCGCCTGTACCCTCTTATCCTGCCACCTGATCGCCAGTACCCTCTCCTCCTGCCACCGGATCGCCAACACCTTCTTTGCGAGCCACAGTATCGCCAACACCCTCTACGCCTGCCATCGGATCGCCAGCACCCTCTGCGCCTGCCATCGGATCGCCAGCACCCTCTTCTCCTGCCATCACAAGAGCGGATTTCATAATAGTGGTCCTCATAACAACAGTTCCCTAAATAGCAGTTCCCGAAATAGCGGTTCCCGAAATGGCAGTTTTCCCCATACAGCAATTACCGTTACAGCAGTTCTCTAAAGAGCGGGAAAATAGATATGCGAAAAACCATAGTTGTTAATTATGGTGTAAGCTTGCCCAGCTGGGTTATATGAACTCAAAAAGAACTAGGTTGATATTTTGGTTAGATTAAAGTTGATTATTTCAACTAAAAATTATTAGGTCAGGTTAGGTTAGGTTTTGATTCGTTTAGTTAGACTAAGGTTAGTAATATTTTGGAAATGGTGTAACAATGTTACACTTTTTCCAAAAACCTTAATGTTTTCAATCATCTACTTCTGAAATAAAATAACCCTTCTCGAATTATAATATGCCTTTTCCAAAACATTACTGTTTGCAATTATCTTCTTCCGAAATAAAACAACCTCTCTCGAATTTAATTATGCCTTTTCCTAATTATTGTAAACTGATGCAGCCTGAAGAATAGTACAATATTTAAATGTACTTTTAAAAAAATCATAAACACGATCCGTTAGCAGGTCACATTACTAATTAAATAATCACAGAAAAAGGTAGTTTTTGAAAACCAACGAACCAACGAATACAAATGTGTTGTTAAAAAATGCTCAAAACTCAACACAAAAACTGCTATTTCCCAAAACAGCAGCCGTTTTTTCTAAAACAATTGTTTTTAAAACTCCGCTGTTTTTTTTGGAATCGTGGTTCCTATTTCGAGAACTGCTCTACAGAGAACTCCTCATATGAGGTACACCCGGATCGCCAACACCCTCTTCGCCTGCCACTGGATCGCCAACACCCTCTTCGCCTGCCACTGGATCGCCAACACCGTCTTCGCCTGCCACTGGATCGCCAACACCCTCTTCGCCTGCCACTGGATCGCCAACACCCTCTTCGCCTGCCACTGGATCGCCAACACCCTAATAACCTCTCATCGGATCGCCAACACCCTCTTAACCTGCCACCGGATCGCCAACACCCTCTTAACCTGCCACCGGATCGCCAACACCCTCTTCGCCTGCCACTGGATCGCCAACACCCTCTTCGCCTGCCACTGGATCGCCAACACCCTCTTCGCCTGCCACTGGATCGCCAACACCCCCTTCGCCTGCCACTGGATCGCCAACACCCTCTTCGCCTGCCACTGGATCGCCAAACCCTCTTCGCCTGCCACTGGATCGCCAACACCCTCTTCGCCTGCCACTGGATCGCCAACACCCTCTTCGCCTGCCACTGGATCGCCAACACCCTCTTCGCCTGCCACTGGATCGCCAACACCCTCTTCGCCTGCCACTGGATCGCCAACACCCTCTTCGCCTGCCACTGGATCGCCAACACCCTCTTCGCCTGCCACTGGATCGCCAACACCCTCTTCGCCTGCCACTGGATCGTCAACACCCTAATAACCTGCCATCGGATCGCCAACACCCTCTTAACCTGCCACCGGATCGCCAACACCTTCTTAACCTGCCACCGGATCGCCAACACCCTCTTCGCCTGCCACTGGATCGCCAACACCCTCTTCGCCTGCCACTGGATCGCCAACACCCTCTTCGCCTTCCACTGGATCGCCAACACCCTTATGACCTGTCATCGGATCGCCAACACCCTCTTAACCTGCCACCGGATCGCCAACACCCTCTTAACCTGCCACCGGATCGCCAAGACCCTCTTAACCTGCCACCGGATCGCCAAGACCCTCTTAACCTGCCACCGGATCGCCAAGACCCTCTACGCCATCCATCGGATCGCCATCACCCTCTACGCCATCCATCGGATCGCCATCACCCTCTACGCCATCCATCGGATCGCCATCACCCTCTACGCCATCCATCGGATCGGCATCACCCTCTACGCCATCCATCGGATCGGCATCACCCTCTTAGCCTGCCATCGGATCGCCAGCATCCTCTACGCCAGCCATCGGATCGCCAGCACCCTTTTCGCCTGCCACCGGATCGCCAGCACCCTCTTATCCTGCCACCTGATCGCCAGCACCCTCTTATCCTGCCACCTGATCGCCAGTACCCTCTCCTCCTGCCACCGGATCGCCAACACCCTCTACGCCATCCATCGGATCGGCATCACCCTCTTAGCCTGCCATCGGATCGCCAGCACCCTCTATGCCAGCCATCGGATCGCCAGCACCCTCTACGCCAGCCATCGGATCGCCAGCACCCTTTTCGCCTGCCACCGGATCGCCAGCACCCTCTTATCCTGCCACCTGATCGCCAGCACCCTCTTATCCTGCCACCTGATCGACAGTACCCTCTCCTCCAGCCACCGGATCGCCAACACCCTCTTTGCGAGCCACAGTATCGCTAAAACCGTCTATGCGAGTCACCGTATCGCCAAAACCCACTACGACTGCCACCGTATCGCCAACACCCTCTACGCCTGCCATCTGATCGCCAGCACCCTCTGCGCCTGCCATCGGATGGCCAGCACCCTCTTCTCCTGCCATCACAAGAGCGGATTTCATATAGCGATCCTCATAACAACAGTTCTCTAAATAGCGGTTCCCGAAATGGCAGTTTTCCCCATACAGCAATTACCGTTACAGCAGTTCTCTAAAGAGCGGGAAAATAGATATGCGAAAAACCATAGTTGTTTATTATGGTGTAAGCTTGCCCAGGTGGGTTATATGAACTCAAAAAGAACTAGGTTGATATTTTGGTTAGATTAAAGTTGATTATTTCAACTGAATATTATTAGGTCAGGTTAGGTTAGGTTTTGATTCGTTTAGTTAGGCTAAGGTTAGTAATATTTTGGAAATGGTGTAACAATGTTACACTTTTTCCAAAAACTTAATGTTTTCAATTATCTACTTCTGAAATAAAATAACCCTTCTCGAATTATAATATGCCTTTTCCAAAACATTACTGTTTGCAATTATCATCTTTTGAAATAAAATAACCTTTCTCGAATTATAATATGCCTTTTCAAAAATAATATTGTTTAGAAATATCTAATTCCGAAATAAACCAACCTTTCTCGAATTTACTTATGCCTTTTCCAAATTATTGTAAACTGATGCAGCCTGAAGAATAGTACAATATTTAAATGTACTTTTAAAACAAGTTGGGAAACCAAAATAAACCTCTCCGAGCCGAGACGAATTTACTTTCTAAACACAGGTCCACCAGCATATGGGAAAAACCGGAAATGCATAGTTCAAATTGCCGAAATATTGCCAAGGTCTTTAGCAAAGGCTTAAGCGTTTAACAATTTCCTTTGTATCCTCAATTATTCTAATGAGGACCTAAAATGTATCACTGAAGGGTGTATTTTACTTTCGGCCCACTCTGAACCGTTAACACCTCCTATAAGAGGAGGTGAAACCAGGTCATTTCTAGTTTATATCTAGGGTATCTTATTTCACAGACCCAATCGTTTCAGCACTTGTGGATAGGTGAAGAATTAACACCCATATTATCTAATGAATATAAGAAATGCGATTACACTATATATATAAATATAGTAAAGCTGAATTAAAAAGTAAACACCAAATTTGAAATGCTAATATCAAAAGATGTTCTTGGAATATTAAGATGAAACGGAGCTTTATAGCTACACAACTACTTAAAGAATCGTAATGCCGAAAAAGATTTAAAATATTTCCATTTAATATTCTGCAAAAAGGAAATGTTATCGTTTCGTAAGAGATCTTATCATTCTACTCGCTTTATATTAACTTTGATGTGCGTGTAGTGTTTCGATTCGGATACAATCTTCATTACTCGTTCTATATAAACTCTCACTTGTGTCATTACATAGAAATACGTTTATCTTAAATAATTAATTAAATATAAATGATATTAATTATTTTAATCGCCAGTAAATAACTTTAAAAATAGATAAATCGTTTAAAATAAAGTTGTTCCTATTATCTTTCGAAACTTTGCTAATATTGACGTTTAAAGTGAAGGGTACCCCTCTTGCCCGCTTTCTTCAAATTTTGGGGTATATATACGATTCGTTTCCATTATAATAATAGATCAAAACGCATTCGCGTGAACCGATGGTGGAAGCCCTGCCATTGGGAGGCTAGACGTTTCTCGTAACCCTAGCCGATCTCCGCGTATATCTTGAAACCAATAATAGATAAAAACGCATTCGCGTGAACCGATGGTGGAAGCCCTGCCATTGGGAGGCTAGACGTTTCTCGTAACCCTAGCCGATCGCCGCGTATATCTTGAAACCAATAATAGATAAAAACGCATTCGCGTGAACCGATGGTGGAAGCCCTGCCATTGGGAGGCTAGACGTTTCTCGTAACCCTAGCCGATCGCCGCGAATATCTTGAAACCAAACGGTGACGAAGGAAAAGAAGCCGGAATGGACTGACTGGCGTCCATGTGGAATGGACAAAGACCTGAAGATGGTGGTGCATAGAAGCTGGTTTCAATGTGGAATTGACGAAGAACAGAAGATGGTGGTGCATAGAAGCTGGTGCAAGGTGAAATTGACGAAGATGTTTGTGCTAGTGTCCATGTGGAGTGGACGAAAACCAAAGCTGGTGGTGTTGGAACTCAAGTAGAATAGCCAGAGGAGACAAACCCAAATTTCCGTGAACTGTCAAAGCAGTCCGGAAATTGGGAACACGTTTGCTCCGATAAGCAAACTGCGAACGCGGTCACGTGGGGTCTGACAGACAGACAGACACACACACAGACACGGCCGGTGTAATACCTCTCCGTGACATACGTCACTCGGAGAGGTAAAAAATCATAAACACGATCCGTTAGTAGGTCACATTACTATATAATGATCACAGAAAAAGTAGTTTTAGAAACCAACGAATACAACTGTATTGTTAAAAAATGCTCAAAACCCAACACAAACACTGCTATTTCCCAAAACAGCAGCCGCTTTTTCTAAAACAGCAGTTTTTAAAAACTCCGCTGTTTTTTTGGAATCGTGGTTGCTATTTCGAGAACTGCTCTACAGAGAAATCCTCATATGAGGTACACCCGGATCGCCAACACCCTCTTCGCTTGCCACTGGATCGCCAACACCCTACTAACCTGCCATCGGATCGCCAACACCCTCTTAAGCTGCTACCGGATCGCCAACACCCTCTTAACCTGCCACCGGATCGCCAAGACCCTCTACGCCATCCATCGGATCGGCATCACCCTCTACGCCATCCATCGGATCGGCATCACCCTCTACGCCATCCATCGGATCGGCATCACCCTCTACGCCATCCATCGGATCGGTATCACCCTCTACGCCATCCATCGGATCGGTATCACCCTCTACGCACTCCATCGGATCGCCAGCACCCTTTTTGCCTGCCACCGGATCGCCAGCAACCTTTTCGCCTGCCACCGGATCGCCAGCAACCTTTTCGCCTGCCACCGGATCGCCAGCAACCTTTTCGCCTGCCACCGGGTCGCCAGCAACCTTTTCGCCTGCCACCGGATCGCCAGCAACCTTTTCGCCTGCCACCGGATCGCCAGCAACCTTTTCGCCTGCCACGGGATCGCCAGCACCCTTTTCGCCTGCCCCGGATCGCCAGCACCCTCTTATCCTGCCACCTGATCGCCTGTACCCTCTTATCCTGCCACCTGATCGCCTGTACCCTCTTATCCTGCCACCTGATCGCCAGTACCCTCTCCTCCTGCCACCGGATCGCCAACACCCTCTTTGCGAGCCACAGTATCGCCAACACCCTCTACGCCTGCCATCGGATCGCCAGCACCCTCTGCGCCTGCCATCGGATCGCCAGCACCCTCTTCGCCTGCCATCACAAAAGCGGATTTCATAATAGTGGTCCTCATAACAACAGTTCCCTAAATAGCAGTTCCCGAAATAGCGGTTCCCGAAATGGCAGTTTTCCCCATACAGCAATTACCGTTACAGCAGTTCTCTAAAGAGCGGTAAAATAGATATGCGAAAAACCATAGTTGTTTATTATGGTGTAAGCTTGCCCAGCTGGGTTTTATGAACTCAAAAAGAACTAGGTTGATATTTTGGTTAGGTTAAAGTTGATTATTTCAACTAAACATTATTAGGTCAGGTTAGGTTAGGTTAGGTTTTGATTCGTTTAGTTAGACTTAGGTTAGTAATATTTTGGAAATGGTGTAACAATGTTACACTTTTTCCAAAAACTAGATGTTTTCAATTATCTACTTCTGAAATAAAATAACCCTTCTCGAATTATAATATGCCTTTTCCAAAAACCTTAATGTTTTCAATTATCTTCTTCCGAAATAAAATAACCTTTCTCGAATTATAATATGCCTTTTCAAAAATAATACTGTTTACAAATATCTAATTCCGAAATAAAACAACCTTTCTCGAATTTTATTATGCCTTTTCCAAATTATTGTAAACTGATACAGCCTGAATAATAGTACAATATTTAAATGTACTTTTAAAAAAAATCATAAACACGATCCTTTAGTAGGTCACATTACTATATAATGATCACAGAAAAAGGTAGTTATAGAAAGCAACGAATACAACTGTATTGTTAAAAAATGCTCAAAACTCAACACAAACACTGCTATTTCCCAAAACAGCAGCCGCTATTTCTAAAGCAGCAGTTTTTAAAAACTCTGCTGTTTTTTTTGAATCGTGGTTGCTATTTCGAGAACTGCTCTACAGGGAACTGCTCATATGAGGCACACCCTCTACGCCAGCCACCGGATCGCCAGCACCCTCCCCGCCTGCCACCGGATCGCCAGCACCCTCTTCGCCTGCCACCGGATCGCCAGCACCCTCTTCGCCTGCCACCGTATCGCCAACACCCAATTCGACTGCCACCGTATCGCCAACACCCAATTCGACTGCCACCGGATCGCCAACACCCTCTTCTCCTTCCGTCGGATCGCCAGCACCCTTTTCGCCTTCCGTCGGATCGCCAGCACCCTCTTATCCTGCCACCGGATCGCCAGCACCCTCTCCGCCTGCCACCGGATCGCCAACACCCTCTGCTCCTTCCGCCGGATCGCCAGCACCCTTTTCACCTGCCACCGGATAGCCAGCACCCTCTTCTTCTGCCACCGGATCGCCAACACCCTCTTTGTGAGCCACAGTATCGCCAACACCCTCTATGCGAGTCACCGTATCGCCAACACCCTCTACGCCTGCCGTCGGATCACCAGCACCTTCTGCGCCAGCCACGGGATCGCAAACACCCTCTACGCCTGCCGTCGGATCGCCAGCACCCTCTGGGCCCTCCACCGGATCGCAAACACCCTCTTCGCCTGCCACCGGATCGCCAACACCCTCTTCGTCTGCCACCGGATCGCCAACAACCTCTTCGTCTGCCACCGGATCGCCAACACCCTCTTCGTCTCCTCTAGGAGATGTACTCAAGCAAGGTTTTAATGAAGAATTATTTCTTTAAAATCAATGGTTTTCGCAATAATATAGACAAAGCCTACATTATTAATAACAAGAAAGGTAACTCCATATTGATATTTATTTTCTGTTTGACACACCACAAAAGGAGCCACCATTTCAATCGCTGAGTTAATGAAACGCGCAGATTCCATATTTATGAGCGTAAGGAGACATTTTTATTTTTAAGGAAAAACATATCACAAACAGATTTGGGCAGGATATGGCATTTTTAAATTTAAACAATGTCTTGGTCACTTAAAGCAAGAAATTCAATGACATACTAGTCACTGTAGCAAAAAAAGTTAAAACATGTTTAGTGTCATAAAATTGTAAAACTGAGTTACAATTAAGATAATTTTTTAAAAACCAAATATTCATTTTATTAAAATCTAGATTTATCTAATATTGGTGATGACAAGTTTACAATACCAGCTGCAATTAAAAACATAGGGTTAATGAAAGACGTCATCTCCCAATCCAGTTTATCATTAAAGATTGAAAAAAGTTTTAATCTTTGTATCAAACTGTCTATGTGCACTCTTGCTTTTACTATTTTGAAGTTATCGAGTGATTTTGTTTCCGTAAACTGATTAGATTCTATCAGAAATGGTGGCATGAAAAATTCAATACCTTTTTATAAACAATTAGTCTCTATTCTGAATCCTTTTCTACCATGCATGCGTCTACATAGGGTGTTAATTTTCCTTTATACCCAGCTTTCTCATTGCTATTGACGAGAGAGAATACGGTTATTCAGTTCATCTCGATCGCACAGTTTCTCCGAGATTTTCAATACCTCATTTTCATTATGGAAAGATTTCATCGTCATGGGTTACAAAACAGGGTATATTATCCCCTCGAAAGATTAAGCTTACTCTTAATTACTTAAGTGAACAAAACAGCTGTTATAAAAGGGGTGAGTTTCAAGTCGTATTCATTGTACCAACGATATTGAACGATTGAAGATGGAGATTTCGCCTGGGAAGAGATGCGTCCTAGAGGCTGGTTTTATTCGAGCTAATAACGAGTATGTAATAAAAGAATTAGCGTACTACATAGTTGAAACGGGTGAAAACGGTACGTTCGTTTTCAAGCTACCGTTCCCATACGGCGAACTATGCTTGAAGGACCGACCATTAAATGGTTGGGTTTCGCGGAATATTTGCGCTCTCAGTTGGAACGATGGAGGATACGTATTCGAGGACTTTACCAACATTTTAAGTGAGCTATCTGGGAAAGCTGATATCTTTTGGACGAAAGGGTTAGAGAAGATTTTTGCCAGAAATCCGCGGCGGGACACCTTCTTTTCAAAACCGGTGCAGGACTCGTTTCCCCGTCGAAGGCGGAGTGCCAAGGCTTAGCAAAAGGCACACCTTTTCAACTTCGAGAACCTAATGCAAGGAAGCGCGCTCATTTCACTTAGACCAATGGGGTAATCCAGCCACTCTCAAACGCCAAATTTAAATCGTACAAACTCATTTTTCATTGTAAAGGAATCAAAAACTAATATTTCTCGCTTATTTTACGCTTCACATCGTTCTTGTACTATTCTAGCACACCTGTCTATTCTTTCACAACCTCTTTATATACTAGTACACCTTTTTCTTTTACTCCCAGCACACCTGTCTTTTCCTACACAACCTCTTTTTCTAGCACACCTAGCACACTTTTTCTTATACTATTCGAGATCACCTGTCTATTCTTTCACAACCCCTTCCGATACTTTTATCTACACTTTTTCCTGTTTGGTTAGGAACTAGGGCTTTCTAGCCATTACAGCTCCGTTCTTTAGAGAGGCTTATAAACGTTTTTGTTTCATGGGAGAATATGATGTACAATTTCCTTTATGTTTTAGCGGAGAATATGATGTACAATTTCCTTTAGTTTTATTTATCGAAAAATTAAATGATATTAAATTTACGTGGATATTAAATTATTTTTAAGTTTAGTTTTAAAAATATTTACATTTGGAGAATCTACTTTTTCCGCGGGCAAGCAGTTCCATAAGGGAACTACCCGAAAAAAAAAACGAAGTTTTTGACTACATTTAGACGAGGACACCTTTTTCATTCACTCCCAACACACCTATACTTTATTTCACAACCCCTACCGATACTAGCACACCTTTTACTTGTACTATTTCAGCATACCTGTCTTTTCTTTTACAACCTCTTTTTACCTCTCCGAGTGACGTATGTCACGGAGAGATTCTGTAACGATCGTGTGTGTCTGTCTGTGTGTCTGTTGTTACACCCACGTGACCGCGTTCGCAGTTTCCAAATCTGAGCAAACGTGTTCGCCATTTTCGAACTGCTTTCACAGTCACGGAAATGGCTCCTCTACTTGAGTTCTCACACCACCATCTTCTGGTCTTTGTCCATCCCACACGGACACCAGTCTGTACTTACTGGCTTCTAATCACCCCCATCTTTTGATCTTCGTCCATCCCACATGGACACCAGTCTGTACATACTGGCTTCTAATCACCACCATCTTCTGGTCTTTGTCCATCCCACTTGGACACCAGTCTGTACATTCTGGCTTCTAACACCACCATCTACTGGTCTTCCGTGTATTCCACATAGACACCAATGTGTCTCATTGGCTTCTACTCCATTATCATCGTTTGGTTTTAGGATATACGTGGCGATCAGCTAAGGTTACGAGAAACGTCTAGCCTCCCTAAGGTGGGATCGCCACCAAAGGTTTTCGCAATTGCGCTTTTTCCTTACTATTATAATGGAAACAAATCGTATATATACCCCAAAATTTGAAGAAAGCGGGCAAGAGGGGTACCCTTCACTTTAAACGTCAATATTAGCAAAGTTTGAGATGATAATAGGTATAACTTTATTTTAAACGATTTAACTATTATTAATGTTAATTATTGAAGATTAAAATAATTATATTTATTTAAATATTAAAGATAATCTTGTTTCTCAACTCAAAATTAATACGGAAAGAGTTAAAAAGCAGTCTATGTTTTTGTCTGTGTGTGTCCGTCAATTGTTACACTAGTGCGTCGCGTTAGCAGTTAGCCTTGTGTTGATGTGTTAAGAAATCATACAGAACCTTAATATTCCCTTTTTCCATAATATAAAGTGAATATGTGGAAGTATTTTTCGTAATTATGATGCATTTAGTACTTTTGTAGCTTAAAAGCTCTGTTTCATTTTGATATTCCAAAGATTTTTTTAATATTGTTATTTGAAATGGCTGTTTATATATTACTTAAGATATACTACATAAGTATATAGAATAATCCTTGGTTTAGTGATTTCATGAAGAAAACTAAGACCTAGACTCCGGCGGGTGTATTAAGTATCATCCGCAATAGGATTAGTGAAACAAACAGTAAATAATTGAGGCCTGAGGTGAAGTAAACTTTGGGCTTTGATTTTCGTGAACATCAACGGTTCAGAGTGAGCCGAAAGTTAAATACACTATTAAATAATCAGGTTAAGATTTTATAATAGAAGAAAAGATCATGGTGGCAATTAGAATAGTAAAAGGGCTAATGGTAAACGGGTAGTAGCTACAGACTTTTTATTCTCTTTATGGTGCGCATTGACTATTAGTGCGTCTAGCTACAATTTAGCTTTGGTGTTATTTAACGTTAACATTCATGTTGGCAAACTAAGAATATTGTTGAGGTGATACGAGACGATAGTGTTTACACTCCAAACCAATTGTGAATGTAGCTATCAGAATACACGGTAAACAGCTGAAGCGTAGACTTCATTCCCTGTTCATTTCCCCATTGACTGATTTCCATGTGTCCAAGATTTATCCTTATTGGATGTAAAATGTCGTCTGCTTTACTGTATTATTCGCTATGCTTGGAATACTGCTTCAATATTTCGTAAATGTTTACTTCAAAAAAGAGAAATAATTCCATATCTAGGTAAATAAGTTTGACTCGGAGAGGAAATATTTTGGTTTTCCCAACTTGTTTTTCTAGACTTTCTAGCATACCTGGCACACTTTTTCTTATACTATTCCAGATCACCTGTCTATTCTTTCACAACCTCTTCCGATACTAGCACATCTTTTTCTTCTACTCCCAGGACACCTGTATTTTCTTTCACAACTTCTTCCCATACTAGGACAACTTTTATTTCTTCTACTTATCCAGCATACCTGTCTTTTCTTTCACAACCTCTTTGTTCTAGCACACCTTTTTTCTTTTACTAATCCAGCATACCTGTTTTTTCTTTCACAACCTCTTTCTTTTAGCAGTGCACACCTGGCACACCTTTTTCTTATACTATTCCAGAACACCTGTCTATTCTTTCACAACGTCTTCCTATACTAGCACCCCTATCTCATACACTCCCAGCACACCTGTCTACTTTTAATCACAAGCCGGCAAAACTCCTATCACTCCGGCGAAAAACTCTCTCCTTTCCCGGTAAAGTAATCCTCCAAAGGCCGAGGCTTCGCTTAAGTGTTGCGACAGCTGGAAAATCCGCGCCGGCACACCTTTTTTTCACAACGGCCTGAACTTGAGCAAGCCCTTAGCCGGTACCCATCCCTATGAAAAGGCCAGGCTTCGCGTAAGCGACGCGCTTGTTATGAGTGCGCGCACCTACTTTCACAACGGCCATGCACCATAAGCAATTTTTGCTTGGAATACCCGTGGAATCAAGGCTTCGTAAAACACTAAAAGGCAAACTTTTTCAACTTCCAAGGAGCGCGCTCATTTAACATAGACCAATGGGGTAATCCAGCCACTCTCAAGCTCCAAATTTAAATATTTCAAAGTCATTTTTCAATGTAAAAAAGCCCAAATTTAAGATTCCTAAATATAACAACAGACCAATCTTCGTTTTTCACACCTTTCTTCAATCCTAACACACCATTCTTATAATAAGCCAGCACATATCTTTTTGTTTGTGAAATTGATATAAAAAATTAAAAGTAACAAAGAACATAGGAACAATTATAGTTTTTATTTTTCATTTAGTATTTTGAAAACTGAAAACTAAGTAACTGGTTAACCTTCTTGTCTTTACCAGCACTGAGGAACATGTCCTGTTTAGTTATGAATTTAAGACATGTGATGCTAAAAAAACGAGGCAAATTTAATTGAAAACATAAATTACAAAGAAATGAAAGTTACCTGAAATACTGGTGAGTGATGGCCCAACTATACCTCAAGTACAAATACTTTAAATTATTCCTATTCTATTCGGTATACGGACTAAATACCCCCAAGACCAAAGACCCCCGGTCATAATCCCCCCATTTTTAAAAACGTACAAAATCCCCCCTCTCTCAAGACAAAATCCCCCGGTCATTTTCCCCCCATCCAAATTAAGAGTACAAAATCCCCCCACTATCAAGACAAAATCCCCCCACTCTCTAGTCAAAATCCCCCTACGCTCTGGACAAAATTCCCCGGTCATAGTCCCCGGTTAGGTTAGGTTAGGTTTGGTTAGGCTAGGCTAGGCTAGGTTTAGGTTAGGTTTAGGCTAAGTTAGTTTGGGTTGGGTTGGGTTCGGTTCGGTTCGGTTTTGGAAATATTGTAACAATGGTACGCCCTTTCCAAAATATTATTTTTTACATTTATTTTCTTCCGAAGAACACAGTTTGGGGGGAATTTGTCCCGGGGCTGGGGGAATTTGTCCTGGGGCTGGGGGTATTTTGTTTTCGGCATCCATTCGGGGGGAAATTGTCCGGGGGATTTTGTCTCCTACCTGAGGGGATTATGTCCTTTTCTTCTCAAATGGGGGGATTATGTCCTACATTCAGATTATTCACCACTAAAATAAAGCTCCAACCCTGATTAAACACATCTCTTAGCCGCAACAGTACAACAAAGAAGAAGTCTGAAGAATCTTTATGTGCACACAAGTCTGAAGAATCATTATGTGCACACACAAGTCTGAAGAATCATTATGTGCACACACAAGTCTGAGGAATCTTTATGTGTCCAAGTGAAAAATCTTTATTTGCACAGGTCTACGACTTCTGTTTGTGCACAGGTCTACGACATCTGTTTGTTCACAGGTCTACGACCTCTGTTTGTGCACAGGTCTATGGAATCTGATTTGCTCATTTCTATGACATCTCTTTTTGCGCAAGTCAATAACATTTGTTTATGCTCAAGTCTAAAACATCTGTTTGTACACAAGCCTAAAACATCTGTTTGTGCACAAGTCTAAAACATCTGTTTGTACACAAGTCTAAAACATCTGTTTGTACACAAGTCTAAAACATCTGTTTGTGCACAAGTCTAAAGCATCTGTTTGTGCACAAGTCTAAAGCATCTGTTTGTGAACAAGTCTATAACACCTGTTTGTGATCAATTCTATAACGCCTGCTTGTGAACAAGTCTATAACACCTGTGTGTGAACAAGTCTATAACACCTGTGTGTGAACAAGTCTATAACATCTCTTTGTGCACAAGTCTATAACATCGGTTTATTCACAAGTCTATGACATCTGTTTGTGCACACGCGAGTGACTTCTGTCTGAGCAAAGGTCTACGGAATATTTTTGAGCACGGGTCTACGTATTATTTTTGTGCAAATGGGTATGGAATCTTTTTGAGCATAAGGGTTTGAAATCTGTTTGAGCATAGGGGCATTGAAAATGTTTGTGCATAACTCTATGGAATCTGATGTGCACATGTCTATAACATCTCTTTTTGCGCAAGTCTGCGACATTTCTTTGTACACAAGCCTGTGATTCTATTTGTGCACAAGTGTACGAAATATTTTTATGCACAATTGTACGGAAATTTTTGTGCATAGGTGTACGAACTGTTTTTGTTCACAGGTGTACGGAATATTTTTGTGCATAGGTGTATGGAATATTATGGTGAAAATGGATTTGGAGTATTTTTGTGCACAGGTGTACGGAATATTTTTGTGAAAATGGATACCGAACAATTTTGTGCACAGGTGTGCGTGATAGTTTTGTGCACAGGTGAACGTGATATTTTTGTGCAAATGGGTAAGGAACATTTTTGAGCATAGGGATATGGAATGTTTTTGTGCAGAGGTCCATGGATTATTTTTGTGTACAGGTATATGGAATGTTTTTGTGCAGAAGTCCGTGGAATATTTTTGTGTACAGGTATATGACTCATGTTTGTGCACAAATCTATAGAATGTTTTGTACACCGGTCTAGGACATATGATTGTGCAAGTAGTATATCCCCCCACTTCGTACCTCCGTAGGTGTAGAATGTAGGTGTAGAATGTAGGTCAAGGTCACCAGTGTAGGTCAATGACCTATGACGTAATGAGTGACGTAATCAACGACCCTCGCCGCCGGGGAAGCCCCTCGCGGGGAAACCCGCGCGCCCCCTCGCGGGAAAATACCGCGCGCCGCCTCGCGGGAAAACCGCGAAATTTGAAAACCGCGCGCAAACTCGCGGTGAGTCTGCGCATGCGTATGACGGTCTCTTCAACTGTATCTGTGACGTCATTGGCGAGAAAACACCGTGCGCCGTCTATTGGGAAACTCCTCTCTTCTACAACTGTATCTGTGACGTCATTGATAAGAGAGAGATAGCTTTAAACGTATATTGACAAGGGTTAAATCTTCTACAACTGTATCTGTGACGTCATTAATAAGAGACGAGAATGGATAGCTTGAAACGTACATTGACAAGGGTTAAATCTTCTACAATTGTGACGTCATTGATAAGAGACGAAGATGAATGGATAGCTTTAAACGTACATTGACAAGGGTTAAATAGAAAATCTTTCTTTGAGAAAGTGTAATTATGGAAAATAAGTTAAGCCGAGTGTATTATAACAGTGAAAGTCCTCTCAGTTACGGTAGCGCAAAGAAATTGAAACAAGGAGTGAAAAATGTTTCGAAGAAAAAAATTAAGACTTGGCTTCAGTCTCAGCCAACATATACCATTCACAAAGCAAGGAGGATATACTTTCCAAGAAATCGTACTTACGTTACAACAGTCAGTGAAGTATTTCAGTGCGACTTGATCGATCTACGAAATCTTAAGAAAATAATAAAGGGTTTCAATATATTCTAACTATTATTGATATCCTCTCAAAATATGCTTGGAGTCTTCCTTTGAAAAATAAAACTAGTAAAGAGGTTTTGAAAGCTTTACGGAGAGTTATTAAAGAAAGCCGTTACGAATTAATGTTGATCAAGGTAGTGAATTTTTATCAAAATTGTTTAAAGATTATTTAAGAAAAGAGGGAATAAGTTTTTATACTAGTGTAGGTGCGACTAAATGCGGAGTAATTGAAAGGTTTAATAGAACTTTAAAGGATAAAATCTTCAAGTTGTTAACTAGAACGAAGAAACTAAATTACATTGATGCCTTACCAAAAATAATGAAATTCTACAATGCAACTGTACATTCAAGTACTGGTTTCGCTCTTATTGATGTCAATGAGAAGAAATTCCACCACAGAATTTGTATTAGTCTTAGACGTCGATATGATGCCCAACTATAACCTCCACGAAATGTTCCTGGAGTATGCCTGAGAAAATAGGCTCTTTCTCGAATCTCGAAAAGATGATAAAACTGTTTACGTTGTACCCGCATTCGAAATGAAAGAAATAACCCAAATACCCAAGGATAAAACGGACAACGTTTGGAAATGATGGACGCCCACCTCTTTTACATTGAGCTTTGTTGGAAATGTCAGAAACATATTGACTACGAAGCCTGGTATAGAGAACCAATGACTAATAAGTTAGCTGTCATTTTTGAAGTCTTGTGGAGAGATCCTTGGGAACCTTTCTTCTTCAGCAGAAATTCAGCGCCTTATCATGATGAATGGTTTAGACAATATGGCTTTAATTTAAAAGTCAAGTAAGACCAAGATACCACCGTGTGTAGAAAGAAGAAACCATCGATAATTAACCCATTGATTAATATCTTTGCAGGTTTGCGAATTACACGTTGTAGGATACAAATTTTCAGTTTTAAATAACGCTTTTGTCATCCATAAGGGCCTGAAAATGGCCAACTCATTCCATAAAGAAAAGGATACCGATCAAGAAAAGAGCCGTATCTTATTTCGACAGTTTAAAACTGAACTATAGGAAAAATATCCAGACTCCTCCAGGAGGTGCTACTGATCTCGAAGCTTCCATTTACATGAAAAAAAGAAGTAATTTATCAGGTTAGTTTTAAAGAGTAAGTAAAAAGAAAATCAAATCTACCTTACATTGTGTATAAAAACAATGGTCCCGGAAGCTTTGGAACAGATTTTGGCTGTTATGAAAAAAACTGTCTCCATTGAGGAACTCTATTTAGATAATATAGGAGTTAAATGGTGTATATTCGTACAAGTTATTCTTATAATGACGTTATTTAATGTAAAGATTTGTATTTTAAAATAGGGATTTTGCTCATAAACTTGCAT
Organism: Phalangium opilio; assembly: GCF_054372755.1. NCBI lineage: Eukaryota > Metazoa > Arthropoda > Arachnida > Opiliones > Phalangiidae > Phalangium > Phalangium opilio. The sequence goes on along the minus strand of NW_028324162.1, from coordinate 2,154,529 downwards.
TGGTTTTGATAAGTAATCCAAATGTACCTTTTCATACTTTGGACCTATCAAATAACCTAAAAGAAGATAAAGGTAATATATTTTCTAACGAAAAAAGAAATATCAAAGACAAATAACAATAATAGCTCTTCATTGTATTTCTTAATGAAATATCTCTTGTTTGTAAAGAAAAACAGAAAATAAATGTTACCAATAAACATTGTGGTGAACTTTTTATGAGGATATTATTTCTGCATTTTTCATAATAGCGCTGAACTGCCTATCTGTACGAGGTTGAATTCAGGGTTCGTACAAACCTGGGAAACTGGGAAAACTTTCAAAAATTCAGTGTTTGTTCTTCTTGGCGGTCTAGTGTAAACATGTTTTACTGTGCTTTGGTGTGTTTTATTGTTGTGGTACAGTGTAGTTTTAGAGTGTTTTATTGTACTTTTATTGTGTTTTATTGTAGTTTTATTGTGTTTTACTGTGTTTTATTGTAGTTTATTGTATTTTATTGTAGTTTTATTGTACTTTTAGTGTATTTTATTGTGTTTTATTGTACCTTAGTGTATTTTATTATGGTATAGTGTAGTTTTAGAGAGTTTTATTGTACTTTTATTGTACTTTTAGTTTGTTTCACTGTGTTTTGGTTTGGTTTTATTGCGTTTTACTGTGTTTTGGTGTGTTTTTATTGTAGTTTTAGTGTATTTCGGTGTATTTTGTTGTAATTTAAGTTATTTGTCATAAATTCACAAAGTTTCTGTAAGACTCAATATCATATTGATCATAATAATACGTGGAACAAAGTATTTAGTTTATTATTAGTTTATTTAGTTTATTATTAGTTTATTATTATTATTAGTTTATTTAGTTTATTATTATTATTTAGTTTATTATTATTAGTTTATTTAGTTCATTATTAGTTTATTATTATTAGTTTACTTAGTTTATTATTATTATTTATATATATTGTGCCTTTATAACATTAAAGTAAAACGAAATAAATTTCCTTACCTACATCCAAAATATCACTCCAAAATTATTATGATATTTTTCGTTTGAATCAACTAACCATTCCACGAACATCTGTCACGACAAAACGGAAACAGTAGGTGTACCATTTTTGAACGCTTTTCTCCCAATACCAGTTCAGTATAAATCTCTTCAACTAGAAAGTGTATTTTATTGTACTTTAAGTGTATTTTATTATGGTATAGTATTTTTTAGTGTGTTTTATTGTACTTTTAGTGTATTTTATTGTGTTTTACTGTATTTTATTGTAGTTTTATTGTACTTTTAGTGTATTTTATTGTGTTTTACTGTGTCTTTGTGTAGTTTTATAGTGTTTTATTTTACTTTTAGTGTATTTTATTGTGTATTACTGTATTTTATTGTAGTTTTATTGTACTTTTAGTGTGTTTTATTGTAGTTTTGTTGTGGTATAGTGTAGCTTTAGAGTGTTTTATTGTACTTTTATTGTGTTTTATTGTAGTTTTATTGTACCCTAGTGTATTTTTATTGTGTTTTACTGTATTTTATTGTAGTTTTATTGTACTTTTAGTGTGTTTTAGGTTTTCGTGACACTTTAAGCAATATGGTTTTTTGTTGGGGCATGCAAATCTAATTTAAAATAGTCTTTTACAACGTGATTACCGTGACGCCAATCGGTAATATTGTGCGGTAATTGTGAGGGGCGCGTCATAACATAATTGTACTGTAGAAATGAAAGTTTATAATGTGCTCTAACTCGAAAACATCTTGTGCCGAAAGATAGTTTAAAATGTTTGAATCGAGATACTCACCGGTTGTAGCGAGTGATTCTTCAAGTTCAGTAGCGATATGACTGGGTAAACAACCCGAATAAAGATCATGCCGAGAAGCGAGTTCATACTCGTATAGTATATTAAAAGTTTCGCTCGACGCTACTTTAGCCAAGGTATACAGACAAGGTATATTCGACAAAGACATGACTATTGTTATGGCGGGGAGAATTTAATAGTTTGTAGATCTGAATACAGTATCACGAGTTCGAATCCCCTTAGCGAGAGTCCTTAACAAGCGAACCAAGGTTACTTTTGTAAAGGATATATTTTTATAATAAACAGTTGTTTTCATAAAGCGAAAACAAGGTTGGTTGACGTCAAAGATAATTGGAAATATATTTTGCTCTCTTATAAGTAACAGTTGCTTTTATAAAGTAAAGACAAGGTTAGTTGATGTCAAATATAATTCGACGTATGACGTCAAGGTTAGCCATGATAAAAATTTATTTTGCTCCTTTATAACTTACAGTTGTTGGTTATAGACTTCGTTCCATAAAATACTATCAAACTAGCTAGGACCCAAGGATTCGTTATACCTGAAGGTGAATAATATAGCGCCTATACCGTGTTATATTTTGCTTCGTTATAATTAACAGGTGTTTTAATAAAGCGAAAACAAGGTTGGCGTCAAAGGTAATTCGAAATATACGTATGACGTCAAGGTTATAATATATTTTTCGCTCTTATAACTAACAGCTGTTTTTGTAAAACGGAAACAAGATTTTTTTACATCTATGTTAGTTCAAAATGTACTTATTTTAACGTGATACGTAGACCGCTTTAGATCTAGTATATAACCCCGCAAGTCGCGGCGTACAATCACTTGAGGCAATATCTCTCGACCATAAACTAAATTCTCTCGATGCCTTTAGACATGGTAAGATTTTTTTTCCACGTTTTTAAAAACTGCATGTCCAAATGTATCATTATTGTCTTTAGACGGCAAATCAAACGTGGGAAACTATCGAAATTAAATTTAACGAGAGCGACAATATCGGTGTAAAATTAGTTAAATTAAACAATAAATTATATGTAGATATTAGAAGATACGCTTTTAAAAAACCCCTTATATATGGAATATGTATTTCGATAGACGTGATAGAAGAAGTTAAAAAAAATTTAAGCAAACCATGCGGTATCATAAAACAGACCCTATGTTTCCCGGGAATGTTGGAACTGGAAAATTTTGAAGATACGGGCTATTTATTAACAAAATATAGGGGGGAAATGCGCGAAAAAAAATTAAATTTAAAGTTTGATGAGGTACCAGAAGTTGTCAGTCTTATAGACAAAGTTTTAAAGAAAATGCCTGTAACTGTATAAGAAATTTGAAAATGTACGCAATAAAGAATTTTTAAAACGTATTTTTAGAAAAATTAATACTTTTTTTTTATTTTAGAACTTGTAGTGTATATTATTTTAGATATTTTAGTTTGTTTCCTAGGTCTACGTCAAGAGTTTTATTTCGAGTTGCGCCTAAGATCAAATAGAAAACATGTCATCATCCGAAGAAGAGCCTTTGGATCTTTCCTATTTTAATCCTAAAAGGTTTTACGAATTATCAAAAGTTAACCAAACTGTCTCTCGAAAGTTCAACTGTTTAGCCTCTGAATATAAAATTATTTTTAAAGACCTTCATATGCTCAAATTGACAGAAGTATATGAACAATTGAAAAAAATCTTTCAATCCATTATAGAGACAATTTTAGAATCTTCTCCAGGTTACAATAGCGTTAGATTTTGTGTTAGGTCTGACTTACTGGAAAATGCTATAAATTTAAATTTTATGGCCCTAAATGAGATAACGGCGGAAAGATTAATGACTGCCATTAGTCAAGTAAGTCAAAGCCGAAGAAATTTTTTTCTCGAGGGTGATGTCAGGCTCGATGCTATATTTTTAAACGTTAATGTACCAATATCAGGTCGTCGATCTGTTAAAAATAGATCGATGATAGCTCTCGACAAATATATTCAGAAAGGAAGGACATTTTTACCCATAATTAACGATGATGAACTATGCGTATCAAGAGCAATCGTTTGCGGGACGATGGTTGCTGATTTAACATATTTAAAGAAACAAAAGCTTAGTACTTTGACTTTTGATTTTAATCGTTATAGACGTATACAACTAGGTCATAGACCTTTGCAAAAAGAAGAAGCGTTAAAGCTTCATGCCAAGGCTAATGTGCCTATTGGTCCCGTTAGTTTAGACAAAATTTCAATGTTTCAAAAAGTATTGCAACCCGAGTATCAAATAGTTATTTTCAGTGCTAATGATAATTTCAAAAAGGTTTATCAAGGTGAAATGTTTTCGGAGAAAAAAAATTTTTTATTACAAATAGATCAACACATGCACGTCATTAAAAGTTTAGCCAGTATGTTTGGGACCAAGTCGTATTGCAACACGTGTTTAACAACGTTTACTAATTCAAAGAACGCAAAAAAACACAAATGTTTTAATCAAAAAATCAAATGTTGGCGTTGTTACTCTGAGACCTTTCACGAAGACCCTCAGATTGAAATATCTCGCTGCCAAAACTGTAATAGATACTTTAAAGGGCCTGAATGTTTCCAATTTCACATAGAAAATGACACTTGTTTAAAAATTAAACGGTGCTTAAAATGTTGCAAAGAAATTCGCGATGACAAACATAAATGTCTTACATCTGTTCTAGATGTAAAATTGAGCACCCTCCCAAAATGTGTTACGTTCAACCCCTTGATGATACTTTTAAAGAAACTAGATTTTGTTATTTTGACTGTGAAACTATTGATATGAACTCTAAACATACCCCAGTTCTATTAGTTTCGGCCATGCAAATTAATGATACCGAATACGATTATCAAATTTTTAGAGGTTTTGATTGTGTTGATAAGTTTATGAAATATCTGACCCAAACAGAAGATGAGACATCTTATACAAGGAACAATAAACGAATAAAAATAAGTAAACCTAAATTTGAAAATTTGACTATAGTGGCCCACAATTTTAAAGGTTTTGATTCGTATTTTATATTAAATTGGTTAATTAATAACCATGTAAAACCAGACGTCATATTCGACGGCTCTAAAATTCTAGCTCTCTTTATTAAAAGTCAAAATTTTAGGTTTATTTGTAGTTATTCATTCGTGGCCCTTCCTTTGAGAGCCTTTACAGAAACCTTTCAATTGGGTAGTTACAAAAAACAGTTTTTTCCTTATATTTTCTTAAAAGAGGACACTTTAAACTATGAAGGTCCGTTACCTGAAAAGACCGCGTTTCAACCTGAATTTATGAATGAAAAGGACCGACAGGCCTTTGATTTATGGTACAGTGAAAAAGGTAAAAAATCCACGTACAAAATAATGACCGAATTAGAGGAATACGCTGTACAAGATGTGGTAGTTTTACAAAAAGGAATTACAAAATTTAGAGAACTTTACAAAAAGGCATCGGGTCTAGATCCTCTTAATTGCGGAGCTATTACAATATCGGGGGCCTGTACTAATGTGTTTTTACACAAATATTTAGAAAAAAATACATTGGGTGTAGTACCTAGTCCGGGTTATCGCGGGTCATACAACCAAAGTAGTAAAGCTATCAAGTGGTTGGCTTGGGTTAGTAAAGAAATGAAGGTAGAAATACAGACAGCCCTATCTCCTGAAGGAGAAAAAAGAATTGGACCTTATTTAGTTGACGGTTACTCAAAGGATCCTGAAATTATCCTAGAGTTTAATGGTTGCGCGTATCACGGTTGTCCGAAATGTTTAAAAGGTAGTGAATGGAACAGTTTAGTAAATGATACAAATAAAAACTGTTACGAAAAGGGCCTGGATAGAATAGAATTTATAAAAAAGTTACACCCCAATGCAAAGTATATAATAATGTGGGAATGCGAGTTTGAAAATTTGTTAAAGACAAATATCGCTTGTAGTACCTTTTGCGAAACTGTAGAGGTACCTTCACCAATATTAGCCAGGTCGGCTTTATACGGTGGAAGGACAGAAGTCTTCAAATTATATCATAAACCGGATGAAGCAAAAAACGAAAAAATTTATTATTACGACCTCATGTCACTCTATCCCGCTGTCAATAAATACGGAATCTACCCAAAAGGACATCCCAAAATTTTAAATAGTAACTTTAACTATGAAAAAAATGCCTATTTTGGTATAATATCGTGTGAACTCTTGCCCCCGACTGATCTATATATCCCAGTTTTACCATACAGGTTTAATGGAAAATTGTTTTTCCCCCTGTGTAAGTCATGTGCCCTTGAATCAAATAATGAAGCGTGTCAACATTCTGACAAGGAACGAATTATTTCGGGTATTTGGCCCTCGCCTGAAATTTACAAAGCCGTAGAAATGGGTTATAAAATTATAAAAATATACGAAGTACATCATTTCGACGAGACATTTCAGTATGAAAAACATGTTAACGATGGACTATTTGGAGGTTATGTTAACAATTTTTTTAAGATAAAACAAGCTAATTCCGGCTATCCGTCTTCCGTTAAAACTGCCGAGCAAAAACAAAAATATATTGAATCGATTTATGAATCTGAAGGTATTAGTATCGAGATGGACGAAGTAGTCCATAACCCCGCGCTGAGAGCTATTTCAAAGATTTGTCTCAACAGTCTTTGGGGGTTTTGGTATGAATACAAACAAAATCAAAACACAAATTGTTAACGAGTACACAGAACTTGTACGTATCTTATCTGATGACACAAAGGAATTGGTAGATTTAAGACCAATATAAAGAAATGTGCTTATTATCGTACAAAAACAAAGATGAATTTGCACCAACATATTTCAAAGGAAATCCGTATGTGGCTTGTTTCGTTTCGTGTTACGGAAGATTAACCTTATTCGAGACCTTGCATAAATTGGGTAAAAGAGCATTATACACAGATACGGATAGCGTTTTATTTGTGGCGGGGGAAAACGATTTTAAACCCCCCACGGGTAACAATTTAGGATGTTGGGTTAACGAACTAGGGGACGCTACAATTACAGAGTTTGTTTCAAATGGGCCCAAGAGTTACGGTTACAGAACTACGGACGGTCAATCTGTCGTGAAGGTTAAAGGAATTTGCCTTAATCGTGTTAACGAGAAAATTATAAACTTTGAAGCTATAGTGGACTCTATAAAAAATAAATCCAAACGTCTAAAAGTGGACGTTCCTTTCAACGTCATTCGAAATAAAACGTCGGCCACTCTTTTAAGTCGAAAACTAGAAAAAAGCTTTGGATTTACGTTTAACAAACGTGTAATTAAAGGTTGGGACACTTTGCCTTTTGGTTTTAAAGCGGACCCATGAAAATTATTTTAGAATTAAAAATCAAATAATCATAATAATTAATAATGTATAGTCTAAAATTAACAAAATAGATTAATGTAAAAAATAATATATGTAAATAAGATAACAGCTTAAAAAACCTCTGCTGTTCTAAGATAAAAAACGGACACGTGACCTATGGGGTCCCTCGTCTCTTGCTAGTGAGCCTCTCAAAAAATCACTCTCGAAATTACCTCCAACGCGAGAAGTTCATTTAATTTTATCCTTGGTAAAATAAACTATTTCTTGCAAATAAAGTCTCAAAGTTTATTCATTTACAAAATAACCAACAAAAGTATATTAAGACTAGTTAATTTTCAGTCGGTTAATTAGTTCTTTTAGATAATATTAGTTCTCCCAATAACCTAAACACCAACAATTCTTATCAATGACGTCACAGATACAGTTGAAGAGACCGTCATACGCATGCGCAGACTCACCGCGAGTTTGCGCGCGGTTTTCAAATTTCGCGGTTTTCCCGCGAGGCGGCGCGCGGTATTTTCCCGCGAGGGGGCGCGCGGGTTTCCCCGCGAGGGGCTTCCCCGGCGGCGAGGGTCGTTGATTACGTCACTCATTACGTCATAGGTCATTGACCTACACTGGTGACCTTGACCTACATTCTACACCTACATTCTACACCTACGGAGGTACGAAGTGGGGGGATATACTACTTGTGCACAAGTCTATGGCATCAGTTTGTGCAAAAGTCTAAGGTATGTGTTTTTGCACAAATATTTGACATCTATTTTTGCACAAGTCTATGGTATCTGTGTGTACAGGTCTACAAAATATGTTTGTGCACAAGTCTGAAGAATCTTTATGTGCACAAGTCTACGGAATCTCTTGTGCAAATGTCGATGACATCTCTTTTTGAGGAAGTATGAAATCAGTTTTTTACACAAGCATATGACATCTGTTTTTGCACAAGTCTATAACATCGGATTGTGCAAAACCGTGTGACTTCTGTTTGTGTACAAGTCTGTGGAATCTATTTCTGCACGAGTCTACGTAATATATTTGTGCGCAAATCTATGGAATCTGTTTATGCGCTAGTCTACGGCATCTGTTTGTGCACGGGTCTACGGAAAATGTTTGTGCAAATGGGTGTGGAATATTTTTGAGCATATATGGGTATGGAATGTTTCTGAACAGGTCCAAGGCATGTTTTTGTGCACAGGTCCAAGGCATGTTTTTGTGCACAGGTCCATGGAATATTTTTGTACACAGGTCTATGTCACATGTTTATACAAAAGCCAATAGAATATTTTGTGCATAGGTCAATGGAATCGTTTTGTGCACAGCACAGTTTTATGAAATATTTTGTGCGCAGGTCAAGGGAATATTTCTGTGCAAATGGTTATGGAATAGTTTTGTGCTATGGGTATGAAATCTTTATGTACACAGGTCTATGGAATCTTTATGTACACAAGCATATATAATGTTTTGTGCACAGTTCCATGAAATATTTTGTGCACATCTCCATGAAATATTTTGTGCACGGGTCTATGGAAACTTGATGTGCACAAGTCTATAGAATGTTTTTGTGCACATGTCTATGACTTCTGTTTGTGCACAAAACTATGGAATCTGGTTTGAACATGTCTATGACATCTGTTGTGCACAAGTCTGTGACTTCCACTTGTGTACAAGTCTACGCAATTTGTTTGTGCACATGGCTACGGAATCTGTGCACAGATCTCCGGAATCTGTTTGTACACAGGCCTACGGCATCTGTTTGTGCACAGGTTTACGGAATCTGTTTCTTTACAAGTGTACGGCATCTGTTTGTGCACAGGCCTACGGCATATTTTTTTGAGCACAGGTCTAGGGAATCTTTTGTGCACTGTTTTATGGAATCTCTTTGGGCACAGGTCCATGGAATCGTTTTGTTCAAATGGGTATGGAATCGTTTCGTGCAAATGGGTATGAAATTGTTTTGTGCAAATGGGTATGGAATCTTTATGGAAGCAGGTCTATGACTTCTGTTTGTAAACAAGTCTAAGACTTCTGTTTTTGCACTAGTCCGTGGATTCTGATGTGCACATATCCTTGACATCTCTTATTGCGCAAGTCTATGATGTATTTTTTGTGCAAGTCTATGACATCTGTTTGTGCACAACCCTGTGACTTCCGTTTGTGTCCAAGTATCCGGAATCTGTTTGTGCACATGTCTACGGTATCTGTTTGTGCACATGTCTACGGTATCTGTTTGTGCACAGGTCTACGGAATATTTTTGTGCACAGGTCTACGGAATATTTTTGTGCACAGGTCTACGGAATATTTTTGTGCACAAGCCTACTGAATCGGTTTGTGCAGAGGGCCAAGGAATCTGTCTTTGCAAAGGCCACTGCATCTGTTTGTGCACAGGTCTAAAGAACATTTTTCTGCAAATGGATACGGGATATTTTTGTGCAAATGGATATGCAGTACTTTTGTGCACGGATCATTGCCTTTATTTTAGTTAATTAGACAATACGGTTATGAACAAGGGGGAATAGCTCAGCGGTAGAGCATTCGACTGCAGATCGAGAGGTCCTTGGTTCAAACCAGAGTTCCCCATGTAAAAGCACGGATCACTGCCTTTATTTTAGTTAATTCGACATTACGGTTAGGAACAAGGGGGAATAGCTCAGTGGTAGACCATTCGACTGCAGATCGAGAGGTCCTTGGTTCAAACCCGAGTTCCCCCTGTATCAGCACGGATCATTGCCTTTATTTTAGTTAATTAGAAATTACGGTTATGAACAAGGGGGGATAGCTCAGTGGTAGAGCATTCGCCTGCAGATCGAGAGGTCCTTGGTTTAAACCCGAGTTCCCCCTGTAACAGCACGGATCATTGCCTTTATTTTAGTTAATTAGAAATTACGGTTATGAACAAGGGGGAATAGCTCAGCGGTAGAGCATTCGACTGCAGATCGAGAGGTCCTTGGTTCAAACCAGAGTTCCCCATGTAACAGCACGGATCACTGCCTTTATTTTAGTTAATTCGACATTACGGTTAGGAACAAGGGGGAATAGCTCAGCGGTAGAGCATTCGCCTGCAGATCGAGAGGTCCTTGGTTCAAACCCGAGTTCCCCCTGTAACATCACGGATCATTGCCTTTATTTTAATTAATTAGTCATTACGGTTATGAACAAGGCGTAATAGCTCAGCGGTAGAGCATTCGCCTGCAGATCGAAAGGTCCTTGGTTCAAACCCGAGTTCCCCCTGTAACAGCACGGATCATTGCCTTTATTTTAGTTAATTAGGCATTACGGTTATGAACAAGGGGGGATAGCTCAGCGGTAGAGCATTCGCCTGCAGATCGAGAGGTCCTTGGTTTAAACCCGAGTTCCCCCTGTAACAGCACGGATCATTGCCTTTATTTTAGTTAATTAGTCATTACGGTTATGAACAAGGGGGAATAGCTCAGCGGTAGAGCATTCGACTGCAGATCGAGAGGTCCTTGGTTCAAACCAGAGTTCCCCATGTAACAGCACGGATCACTGCCTTTATTTTAGTTAATTCGACATTACGGTTAGGAACAAGGGGGAATAGCTCAGCGGTAGAGCATTCGCATGCAGATCGAGAAGTCCTTGGTTCAAACCCGAGTTCCCCCTGTAACAGCACGGATCATTGCCTTTATTTTAATTAATTAGTCATTACGGTTATGAACAAGGGGGAATAGCTCAACGGTGGAGCATTCGCCTGCAGATCGAGAGGTCCTTGGTTTAAACCCGAGTTCCCCCTGTAACAGCACGGATCATTGCCTTTATTTTAGTTAATTAGAAATTACGGTTATGAACAAGGGGGAATAGCTCAGCGGTAGAGCATTCGACTGCAGATCGAGAGGTCCTTGGTTCAAACCAGAGTTCCCCATGTAACAGCACGGATCACTGCCTTTATTTTAGTTAATTCGACATTACGGTTATGAACAAGGGAGAATAGCTCAGCAGTAGAGCATTCGCCTGCAGATCGAGAGGTCCTTGGTTTTAAACCCGTGTTCCCCCTGTAACAGCACGGATCATTGCCTTTATTTTAATTAATTAGTCATTACGGTTATGAACAAGGGGGGATAGCTCAGCGGTAGAGCATTCGCCTGCAGATCGAGAGGTCCTTGGTTTAAACCCGAGTTCCCCCTGTAACAGCACGGATCATTGCCTTTATTTTAGTTAATTAGAAATTACGGTTATGAACAAGGGGGAATAGCTCAGCGGTAGAGCATTCGACTGCAGATCGAGAGGTCCTTGGTTCAAACCAGAGTTCCCCATATAACAGCACGGACCACTGCCTTTATTTTAGTTAATTCGACATTACGGTTAGGAACAAGGGGGAATAGCTCAGTGGTAAACCATTCGACTGCAGATCGAGAGGTCCTTGGTTCAAACCAGAGTTCCCCCTGTAACAGCACGGATCATTGCCTTTATTTTAGTTAATTAGACATTACGGTTATGAACAAGGGAGAATAGCTCAGCAGTAGAGCATTCGCCTGCAGATCGAGAGGTCCTTGGTTTTAAACCCGTGTTCCCCCTGTAACAGCACGGATCATTGCCTTTATTTTAGTTAATTAGACATTACGGTTAGGAACAAGGGGGAATAGCTCAGTGGTAAACCATTCGACTGCAGATCGAGAGGTCCTTGGTTCAAACCAGAGTTCCCCATGTAACAGCACGGATCACTGCCTTTATTTTAGTTAATTCGACATTACGGTTAGGAACAAGGGGGAATAGCTCAGTGGTAGACCATTCGACTGCAGATCGAGAGGTCCTTGGTTCAAACCCGAGTTCCCCCTGTATCAGCACGGATCATTGCCTTTATTTTAGTTAATTAGAAATTACGGTTATGAACAAGGGGGAATAGCTCAGCGGTAGAGCATTCGTTTGCAGATTGAGAGGTCCTTGGTTCAAACCAGAGTTCCCCATGTAACAGCACGGATCACTGCCTTTATTTTAGCTAATTCGACATTACGGTTAGGAACAAGGGGGAATAGCTCAGCAGTAGAGCATTCGCCTGCAGATCGAGAGGTCCTTGGTTCAAACCCGAATTCCCCCTGTAACAGCACGGATCATTGCCTTTATTTTAATTAATTAGTCATTACGGTTATGAACAAGGGGGAATAGCTCAGCGGTAGAGCATTCGCCTGCAGATCGAGAGGTCCTTGGTTCAAACCCGAGTTCCCCCTGTAACAGCACGGATCATTGCCTTTATTTTAATTGATTAGTCATTACGGTTAGGAACAAGGGGGAATAGCTCAGTGGTAGAGCATTCGCCTGCAGATCGAGAGGTCCTCGGTTTAAACCCGAGTTCCCCCTGAAACAGCACGGATCATTGCCTTTATTTTAGTTAATTAGACAATACGGTTATGAACAAGGGGGAATAGCTCAGCGGTAGAGCATTCGACTGCAGATCGAGAGGTCCTTGGTTCAAACCAGAGTTCCCCATGTAACAGCACGGACCACTGCCTTTATTTTAGTTAATTCGACATTACGGTTAGGAACAAGGGGGAATAGCTCAGTGGTAAACCATTCGACTGCAGATCGAGAGGTCCTTGGTTCAAACCCGAGTTCCCCCTGTAACAGCACGGATCATTGCCTTTATTTTAGTTAATTAGACATTACGGTTATAAACAAGGGAGAATAGCTCAGCAGTAGAGCATTCGCCTGCAGATCGAGAGGTCCTTGGTTTTAAACCCGTGTTCCCCCTGTAACAGCACGGATCATTGCCTTTATTTTAGTTAATTAGACATTACGGTTAGGAACAAGGGGGAATAGCTCAGCAGTAGAGCATTCTACTGCAGATAGAGAGGTCTTTGGTCCAAACCCGTGTTCCCCCTGTAACAGCACGGATCATTGCCTTTATTTTAGTTAATTAGACATTACGGTTATGAACAAGGGAGAATAGCTCAGCAGTAGAGCATTCGCCTGCAGATCGAGAGGTCCTTGGTTTTAAACCCGTGTTCCCCCTGTAACAGCACGGATCATTGCCTTTATTTTAGTTAATTAGACATTACGGTTAGGAACAAGGGGGAATAGCTCAGTGGTAGAGCATTCTACTGCAGATAGAGAGGTCTTTGGTCGAAACCCGTGTTCCCCCTGTAACAGCACGGATCATTGCCTTTATTTTAATTAATTAGTCATTACGGTTATGAACAAGGGGGAATAGCTCAGCGGTAGAGCATTCGCCTGCAGATCGAGAGGTCCTTGGTTTAAACCCGAGTTCCCCCTGTAACAGCACGGATCATTGCCTTTATTTTAGTTAATTAGACATTACGGTTAGGAACAAGGGGGAATAGCTCAGTGGTAGAGCATTCGCCTGCAGATCGAGAGGTCCTCGGTTTAAACCCGAGTTCCCCCTGAAACAGCACGGATCATTGCCTTTATTTTAGTTAATTAGACAATACGGTTATGAACAAGGGGGAATAGCTCAGCGGTAGAGCATTCGACTGCAGATCGAGAGGTCTTTGGTCCAAACCCGTGTTCCCCCTGTAACAGCACGGATCATTGCCTTTATTTTAGTTAATTTGACATTACGGATATGAACAAGGGGGAATAGCTCAGTGGTGGAGCATTCAACAGCAGATCGTGAGGCCTTTGGTCCAAACCCGAGGTCCCCATGTAACAGCACGGATCATTGCCTTATTTTAGTTAATTAGACATTACGGTTATGAACGAGGGGGAATAGCTCAGTGGTGGAGCATTCAACAGCAGATCGTGAGGCCTTTGGTCCAAACCCGTGTTCCCCCTGTAACAGCACGGACCATTGCCTTTATTTTAGTTAATTAGACATTACGGTTATGAACAAGGGAGAATAGCTCAGCAGTAGAGCATTCGCCTGCAGATCGAGAGGTCCTTGGTTCAAACCCGTGTTCCCCCTGTAACAGCACGGATCATTGCCTTTATTTTAGTTAATTAGACAATACGGTTATGAACAAGGGGGAATAGCTCAGCGGTAGAGCATTCGACTGCAGATCGAGAGGTCCTTGGTTCAAACCAGAGTTCCCCATGTAACAGCACGGACCACTGCCTTTATTTTAGTTAATTCGACATTACGGTTAGGAACAAGGGGGAATAGCTTAGTGGTAAACCATTCGACTGCAGATCGAGAGGTCCTTGGTTCAAACCCGAGTTCCCCATGTAACAGCACGGATCATTGCCTTTATTTTAGTTAATTAGACATTACGGTTATAAACAAGGGAGAATAGCTCAGCAGTAGAGCATTCGCCTGCAGATCGAGAGGTCCTTGGTTTTAAACCCGTGTTCCCCCTGTAACAGCACGGATCATTGCCTTTATTTTAGTTAATTAGACATTACGGTTAGGAACAAGGGGGAATAGCTCAGTGGTAGAGCATTCTACTGCAGATAGAGAGGTCTTTGGTCCAAACCCGTGTTCCCCCTGTAACAGCACGGATCATTGCCTTTATTTTAGTTAATTAGACATTACGGTTATGAACAAGGGGGAATAGCTCAGCGGTAGAGCATTCGACTGCAGATCGAGAGGTCCTTGGTTCAAACCAGAGGTCCCCATGTAACAGCACGGACCACTGCCTTTATTTTAGTTAATTCGACATTACGGTTAGGAACAAGGGGGAATAGCTCAGTGGTAAACCATTCGACTGCAGATCGAGAGGTCCTTGGTTCAAACCCGAGTTCCCCCTGTAACAGCACGGATCATTGCCTTTATTTTAGTTAATTAGACATTACGGTTATAAACAAGGGAGAATAGCTCAGCAGTAGAGCATTCGCCTGCAGATCGAGAGGTCCTTGGTTTTAAACCCGTGTTCCCCCTGTAACAGCACGGATCATTGCCTTTATTTTAGTTAATTAGACATTACGGTTAGGAACAAGGGGGAATAGCTCAGCAGTAGAGCATTCTACTGCAGATAGAGAGGTCTTTGGTCCAAACCCGTGTTCCCCCTGTAACAGCACGGATCATTGCCTTTATTTTAGTTAATTTGACATTACGGATATGAACAAGGGGGAATAGCTCAGTGGTGGAGCATTCAACAGCAGATCGTGAGGCCTTTGGTCCAAACCCGAGGTCCCCATGTAACAGCACGGATCATTGCCTTATTTTAGTTAATTAGACATTACGGTTATGAACGAGGGGGAATAGCTCAGTGGTGGAGCATTCAACAGCAGATCGTGAGGCCTTTGGTCCAAACCCGTGTTCCCCCTGTAACAGCACGGACCATTGCCTTTATTTTAGTTAATTAGACATTACGGTTATGAACAAGGGAGAATAGCTCAGCAGTAGAGCATTCGCCTGCAGATCGAGAGGTCCTTGGTTCAAACCCGTGTTCCCCCTGTAACAGCACGGATCATTGCCTTTATTTTAGTTAATTAGACAATACGGTTATGAACAAGGGGGAATAGCTCAGCGGTAGAGCATTCGACTGCAGATCGAGAGGTCCTTGGTTCAAACCAAAGTTCCCCATGTAACAGCACGGACCACTGCCTTTATTTTAGTTAATTCGACATTACGGTTAGGAACAAGGGGGAATAGCTTAGTGGTAAACCATTCGACTGCAGATCGAGAGGTCCTTGGTTCAAACCCGAGTTCCCCATGTAACAGCACGGATCATTGCCTTTATTTTAGTTAATTAGACATTACGGTTATAAACAAGGGAGAATAGCTCAGCAGTAGAGCATTCGCCTGCAGATCGAGAGGTCCTTGGTTTTAAACCCGTGTTCCCCCTGTAACAGCACGGATCATTGCCTTTATTTTAGTTAATTAGACATTACGGTTAGGAACAAGGGGGAATAGCTCAGTGGTAGAGCATTCTACTGCAGATAGAGAGGTCTTTGGTCCAAACCCGTGTTCCCCCTGTAACAGCACGGATCATTGCCTTTATTTTAGTTAATTAGACATTACGGTTATGAACAAGGGGGAATAGCTCAGCAGTAGAGCATTCTACTGCAGATTGAGAGGTCTTTGGTCCAAACCCGTGTTCCCCCTGTAACAGCACGGATCATTGCCTTTATTTTAGTTAATTTGACATTACGGATATGAACAAGGGGGAATAGCTCAGTGGTGGAGCATTCAACAGCAGATCGTGAGGCCTTTGGTCCAAACCCGAGGTCCCCATGTAACAGCACGGATCATTGCATTATTTTAGTTAATTAGACATTGCGGTTATGAACGAGGGGGAATAGCTCAGTGGTGGAGCATTGAACAGCAGATCGTGAGGCCTTTGGTCCAAACCCGTGTTCCCCCTGTAACAGCACGGACCATTGCCTTTATTTTAGTTAATTAGACATTACGGTTATGAACAAGGGGAATAGCTCAGTGGTAGAGCATTCGACTGCAGATCGAGAGGTCCTTGGTTCAAACCCGTGTTCCCCCTGTAACAGCACGGATCATTGCCTTTATTTTAGTTAATTCGACATTACGGTTAGGAACAAGGGGAATAGCTCAGTGGTAGAGCATTCGACTGCAGATCGAGAGGTCCTTGGTTCAAACCCGAGTTCCCCCTGTAACAGCACGGATCATTGCCTTTATTTTAATTTATAAGTCATTACGGTTACGAAAAAGGGGGAATAGCTCAGCGGTAGAGCATTCGCCTGCAGATCGAGAGGTCCTTGGTTTAAACCCGAGTTCCCCCTGTAACAGCACGGATCATTGCCTTTATTTTAGTTAATTAGAAATTACGGTTATGAACAAGGGGGAGTAGCTCAGCGGTAGAGCATTCGACTGCAGATCGAGAGGTCCTTGGTTCAAACCAGAGTTCCCCATGTAACAGCACGGATCACTGCCTTTATTTTAGTTAATTCGACATTACGGTTAGGAACAAGGGGGAATAGCTCAGCAGTAGAGCATTCGCCTGCAGATCGAGAGGTCCTTGGTTCAAACCCGAGTTCCCCCTGTAACAGCACGGATCATTGGCTTTATTTTAGTTAATTAGACATTACGGTTATGAACAAGGGAGAATAGCTCAGCAGTAGAGCATTCGCCTGCAGATCGAGAGGTCCTTGGTTTAAACCCGTGTTCCCCCTGTAACAGCACGGATCATTGCCTTTATTTTAGTTAATTAGACATTACGGTTATGAACGAGGGGGAATAGCTCAGTGGTAGAGCATTCTACTGCAGATAGAGAGGTCTTTGGTCCAAACCCGTGTTCCCCCTGTAACAGCACGGATCATTGCCTTTATTTTAATTAATTAGTCATTACAGTTATGAACAAGGGGGAATAGCTCAGCGGTAGAGCATTCGCCTGCAGATCGAGAGGTCCTTGGTTTAAACCCGAGTTCCCCCTGTAACAGCACGGATCATTGCCTTTATTTTAGTTAATTAGACAATACGGTTATGAACAAGGGGGAATAGCTCAGCGGTAGAGCATTCGACTGCAGATCGAGAGGTCCTTGGTTCAAACCAGAGTTCCCCATATAACAGCATTGACCACTGCCTTTATTTTAGTTAATTCGACATTACGGTTAGGAACAAGGGGGAATAGCTCAGTGGTAAACCATTCGACTGCAGATCGAGAGGTCCTTGGTTCAAACCAGAGTTCCCCCTGTAACAGCACGGATCATAGCCTTTATTTTAGTTAATTAGACATTACGGTTATAAACAAGGGAGAATAGCTCAGCAGAAGAGCATTCGCCTGCAGATCGAGAGGTCCTTGGTTCAAACCCGAGTTCCCCCTGTAACAGCACGGATCATTGCCTTTATTTTAGTTAATTAGACATTACGGTTAGGAACAAGGGGGAATAGCTCAGTGGTAGAGCATTCTACTGCAGATAGAGAGGTCTTTGGTTCAAACCCGAGTTCCCCCTGTAACAGCACGGATCATTGCCTTTATTTTAATTAATTAGTCATTACGGTTATGAACAAGGGGGAATAGCTCAGCGGTAGAGCATTCGCCTGCAGATCGAGAGGTCCTTGGTTTAAACCCGAGTTCCCCCTGTAACAGCACGGATCATTGCCTTTATTTTAGTTAATTAGACAATACGGTTATGAACAAGGGGGAATAGCCTAGCGGTAGCGCATTCGACTGCAGATCGAGAGGTCCTTGGTTCAAACCAGAGTTCTCCATGTAACAGCACGGATCACTGCCTTTATTTTAGTTAATTCGACATTACGGTTAGGAACAAGGGGGAATAGCTCAGTGGTAGACCATTCGACTGCAGATCGAGAGGTCCTTGGTTCAAACCCGAGTTCCCCCTGTATCAGCACGGATCATTGCCTTTATTTTAGTTAATTAGACATTACGGTTATAAACAAGGGAGAATAGCTCAGCAGTAGAGCATTCGCCTGCAGATCGAGAGGTCCTTGGTTTAAACCCGAGTTCCCCCTGTAACAGCACGGATCATTGCCTTTATTTTAGTTAATTCGACATTACGGTTAGGAACAAGGGGGAATAGCTCAGTGGTAGAGCATTCGACTGCAGATCGAGAGGTCCTTGGTTCAAACCCGAGTTCCCCCTGTAACAGCACGGATCATTGCCTTTATTTTAATTAATTAGTCATTACGGTTTTGAACAAGGGGGAATAGCTCAGCGGAATAGCATTCGCCTGCAGATCGAGAGGTCCTTGGTTCAAACCCGAGTTCCCCCTGTAACAGCACGGATCATTGCCTTTATTTTAGTTAATTAGACATTACGGTTATTAACAAGGGAGAATAGCTCAGCAGTAGAGCATTCGCCTGCAGATCGAGAGGTCCTTGGTTTAAACCCGTGTTCCCCCTGTAACAGCACGGAGCATTGCCTTTATTTTAATTAATTAGTCATTACGGTTATGAACAAGGGGGAATAGCTCAGCGGTAGAGCATTCGCCTGCAGATCGAGAGG
Organism: Phalangium opilio; assembly: GCF_054372755.1. Taxonomy (NCBI): domain Eukaryota; kingdom Metazoa; phylum Arthropoda; class Arachnida; order Opiliones; family Phalangiidae; genus Phalangium; species Phalangium opilio. The sequence continues at coordinate 2,135,637 of NW_028324162.1, read as the reverse complement.
TCCTTGGTTCAAACCCGAGTTCCCCCTGTAACAGCACGGATCATTGCCTTTATTTTAGTTAATTAGACATTACGGTTATGAACAAGGGAGAATAGCTCAGCAGTAGAGCATTCGCCAGCAGATCGAGAGGTCCTTGGTTTAAACCCGTGTTCCCCTGTAACAGCACGGATCATTGCCTTTATTTTAGTTAATTAAACATTACGGTTATGAACAAGGGGGAATAGCTCAGTGGTAGAGCATTCTACTGCAGATAGAGAGGTCTTTGGTCCAAACCCGTGTTCCCCCTGTAACAGCACGGATCATTGCCTTTATTTTAGTTAATTAGACATTACGGTTATGAACAAGGGGGAATAGCTCAGTGGTAGAGCATTCTACTGCAGATAGAGAGGTCTTTGGTCCAAGACCGTGTTCCCCCTGTAACAGCACGGATCATTGCCTTTATTTTAATTAATTAGTCATTACGGTTATGAACAAGAGGGAATAGCTCAGCGGTAGAGCATTCGCCTGCAGATCGAGAGGTCCTTGGTTTAAACCCGAGTTCCCCCTGTAACAGCACGGATCATTGCCTTTATTTTAGTTAATTAGACAATACGGTTATTAACAAGGGGGAATAGCCTAGCGGTAGCGCATTCGACTGCAGATCGAGAGGTCCTTGGTTCAAACCAGAGTTCTCCATGTAACAGCACGGATCACTGCCTTTATTTTAGTTAATTCGACATTACGGTTAGGAACAAGGGGGAATAGCTCAGTGGTAGACCATTCGACTGCAGATCGAGAGGTCCTTGGTTCAAACCCGAGTTCCCCCTGTATCAGCACGGATCATTGCCTTTATTTTAGTTAATTAGACATTACGGTTATAAACAAGGGAGAATAGCTCAGCAGTAGAGCATTCGCCTGCAGATCGAGAGGTCCTTGGTTTAAACCCGAGTTCCCCCTGTAACAGCACGGATCATTGCCTTTATTTTAGTTAATTCGACATTACGGTTAGGAACAAGGGGGAATAGCTCAGTGGTAGAGCATTCGACTGCAGATCGAGAGGTCCTTGGTTCAAACCCGAGTTCCCCCTGTAACAGCACGGATCATTGCCTTTATTTTAATTAATTAGTCATTACGGTTTTGAACAAGGGGGAATAGCTCAGCGGAAGAGCATTCGCCTGCAGATCGAGAGGTCCTTGGTTCAAACCCGAGTTCCCCCTGTAACAGCACGGATCATTGCCTTTATTTTAGTTAATTAGACATTACGGTTATTAACAAGGGAGAATAGCTCAGCAGTAGAGCATTCGCCTGCAGATCGAGAGGTCCTTAGTTTAAACCCGTGTTCCCCCTGTAACAGCACGGAGCATTGCCTTTATTTTAATTAATTAGTCATTACGGTTATGAACAAGGGGGAATAGCTCAGCGGTAGAGCATTCGCCTGCAGATCGAGAGGTCCTTGGTTCAAACCCGAGTTCCCCCTGTAACAGCACGGATCATTGCCTTTATTTTAGTTAATTAGACATTACGGTTATGAACAAGGGGGAATAGCTCAGCGGTAGAGCATTCGACTGCAGATCGAGAGGTCCTTGGTTCAAACCAGAGTTCCACATGTAACAGCACGGATCACTGCCTTTATTTTAGTTAATTCGACATTACGGTTAGGAACAAGGGGAATAGCTCAGTGGTAGAGCATTCGACTGCAGATCGAGAAGTCCTTGGTTCAAACCCGAGTTCCCCCTGTAACAGCACGGATCATTGCCTTTATTTTAATTAATTAGTCATTACGGTTTTGAACAAGGGGGAATAGCTCAGCGGAAGAGCATTCGCCTGCAGATCGAGAGGTCCTTGGTTCAAACCCGAGTTCCCCCTGTAACAGCACGGATCATTGCCTTTATTTTAGTTAATTAGACATTACGGTTATTAACAAGGGAGAATAGCTCAGCAGTAGAGCATTCGCCTGCAGATCGAGAGGTCCTTGGTTTAAACCCGTGTTCCCCCTGTAACAGCACGGAGCATTGCCTTTATTTTAATTAATTAGTCATTACGGTTATGAACAAGGGGGAATAGCTCAGCGGTAGAGCATTCGCCTGCAGATCGAGAGGTCCTTGGTTCAAACCCGAGTTCCCCCTGTAACAGCACGGATCATTGCCTTTATTTTAGTTAATTAGACATTACGGTTATGAACAAGGGAGAATAGCTCAGCAGTAGAGCATTCGCCAGCAGATCGAGAGGTCCTTGGTTTAAACCCGTGTTCCCCTGTAACAGCACGGATCATTGCCTTTATTTTAGTTAATTAAACATTACGGTTATGAACAAGGGGGAATAGCTCAGTGGTAGAGCATTCTACTGCAGATAGAGAGGTCTTTGGTCCAAACCCGTGTTCCCCCTGTAACAGCACGGATCATTGCCTTTATTTTAGTTAATTAGACATTACGGTTATGAACAAGGGGGAATAGCTCAGTGGTAGAGCATTCTACTGCAGATAGAGAGGTCTTTGGTCCAAGACCGTGTTCCCCCTGTAACAGCACGGATCATTGCCTTTATTTTAATTAATTAGTCATTACGGTTATGAACAAGGGGGAATAGCTCAGCGGTAGAGCATTCGCCTGCAGATCGAGAGGTCCTTGGTTTAAACCCGAGTTCCCCCTGTAACAGCACGGATCATTGCCTTTATTTTAGTTAATTAGACAATACGGTTATTAACAAGGGGGAATAGCCTAGCGGTAGCGCATTCGACTGCAGATCGAGAGGTCCTTGGTTCAAACCAGAGTTCTCCATGTAACAGCACGGATCACTGCCTTTATTTTAGTTAATTCGACATTACGGTTAGGAACAAGGGGGAATAGCTCAGTGGTAGACCATTCGACTGCAGATCGAGAGGTCCTTGGTTCAAACCCGAGTTCCCCCTGTATCAGCACGGATCATTGCCTTTATTTTAGTTAATTAGACATTACGGTTATAAACAAGGGAGAATAGCTCAGCAGTAGAGCATTCGCCTGCAGATCGAGAGGTCCTTGGTTTAAACCCGAGTTCCCCCTGTAACAGCACGGATCATTGCCTTTATTTTAGTTAATTCGACATTACGGTTAGGAACAAGGGGGAATAGCTCAGTGGTAGAGCATTCGACTGCAGATCGAGAGGTCCTTGGTTCAAACCCGAGTTCCCCCTGTAACAGCACGGATCATTGCCTTTATTTTAATTAATTAGTCATTACGGTTTTGAACAAGGGGGAATAGCTCAGCGGAAGAGCATTCGCCTGCAGATCGAGAGGTCCTTGGTTCAAACCCGAGTTCCCCCTGTAACAGCACGGATCATTGCCTTTATTTTAGTTAATTAGACATTACGGTTATTAACAAGGGAGAATAGCTCAGCAGTAGAGCATTCGCCTGCAGATCGAGAGGTCCTTAGTTTAAACCCGTGTTCCCCCTGTAACAGCACGGAGCATTGCCTTTATTTTAATTAATTAGTCATTACGGTTATGAACAAGGGGGAATAGCTCAGCGGTAGAGCATTCGCCTGCAGATCGAGAGGTCCTTGGTTCAAACCCGAGTTCCCCCTGTAACAGCACGGATCATTGCCTTTATTTTAGTTAATTAGACATTACGGTTATGAACAAGGGGGAATAGCTCAGCGGTAGAGCATTCGACTGCAGATCGAGAGGTCCTTGGTTCAAACCAGAGTTCCACATGTAACAGCACGGATCACTGCCTTTATTTTAGTTAATTCGACATTACGGTTAGGAACAAGGGGAATAGCTCAGTGGTAGAGCATTCGACTGCAGATCGAGAAGTCCTTGGTTCAAACCCGAGTTCCCCATGTAACATCACGGATCATTGCCTTTATTTTAGTTAATTAGTCATTACGGTTATGAACAAGGGGGAATAGCTCAGCGGTAGAGCATTCGCCTGCAGATCGAGAGGTCTTTGGTTCAAACCCGAGTTCCCCCTGTAACAGCACGGATCATTGCCTTTATTTTAGTAAATTAGTCATTACGGTTATGAACATGGGGGAATAGCTCAGTGGTGGAGCATTCAACAGCAGATCGTGAGGTCCTTGGTTCAAACCAGAGTTCCCCCTGTAACAGCACGGATCATTGCCTTTATTTTAGTTAATTCGACATTACGGTTAGGAACAAGGGGGAATAGCTCAGTGGTAAACCATTCGACTGCAGATCGAGAGGTCCTTGGTTCAAACCAGAGTTCCCCCTGTAACAGCACGGATCATTGCCTTTATTTTAGTTAATTAGACATTACGGTTATAAACAAGGGAGAATAGCTCAGCAGTAGAGCTTTCGCCTGCAGATCGAGAGGTCCTTGGTTCAAACCCGAGTTCCCCCTGTAACAGCACGGATCATTGCCTTTATTTTAGTTAATTAGACATTACGGTTATGAACAAGGGAGAATAGCTCAGCAGTAGAGCATTCGCCTGCAGATCGAGAGGTCCTTGGTTTTAAACCCGTGTTCCCCCTGTAACAGCACGGATCATTGCCTTTATTTTAGTTAATTAGACATTACGGTTAGGAACAAGGGGGAATAGCTCAGTGGTAGAGCATTCTACTGCAGATAGAGAGGTCTTTGGTCCAAACCCGTGTTCCCCCTGTAACAGCACGGATCATTGCCTTTATTTTAATTAATTAGTCATTACGGTTATGAACAAGGGGGAATAGCTCAGCGGTAGAGCATTCGCCTGCAGATCGAGAGGTCCTTGGTTTAAACCCGAGTTCCCCCTGTAACAGCACGGATCATTGCCTTTATTTTAGTTAATTAGACATTACGGTTATGAACAAGGGGGAATAGCTCAGCGGTAGAGCATTCGACTGCAGATCGAGAGGTCCTTGGTTCAAACCAGAGTTCCCCATGTAACAGCACGGATCACTGCCTTTATTTTAGTTAATTCGACATTACGGTTAGGAACAAGGGGGAATAGCTCAGTGGTAGAGCATTCGACTGCAGATCGAGAAGTCCTTGGTTCAAACCCGAGTTCCCCATGTAACATCACGGATCATTGCCTTTATTTTAGTTAATTAGTCATTACGGTTATGAACAAGGGGGAATAGCTCAGCGGTAGAGCATTCGCCTGCAGATCGAGAGGTCTTTGGTTCAAACCCGAGTTCCCCCTGTAACAGCACGGATCATTGCCTTTATTTTAGTAAATTAGTCATTACGGTTATGAACAAGGGGGAATAGCTCAGTGGTGGAGCATTCAACAGCAGATCGTGAGGTCCTTGGTTCAAACCAGAGTTCCCCCTGTAACAGCACGGATCATTGCCTTTATTTTAGTTAATTCGACATTACGGTTAGGAACAAGGGGGAATAGCTCAGTGGTAAACCATTCGACTGCAGATCGAGAGGTCCTTGGTTCAAACCAGAGTTCCCCCTGTAACAGCACGGATCATTGCCTTTATTTTAGTTAATTAGACATTACGGTTATAAACAATGGAGAATAGCTCAGCAGTAGAGCATTCGCCTGCAGATCGAGAGGTCCTTGGTTCAAACCCGAGTTCCCCCTGTAACAGCACGGATCATTGCCTTTATTTTAGTTAATTAGACATTACGGTTATGAACAAGGGAGAATAGCTCAGCAGTAGAGCATTCGCCTGCAGATCGAGAGGTCCTTGGTTTTAAACCCGTGTTCCCCCTGTAACAGCACGGATCATTGCCTTTATTTTAGTTAATTAGACATTACGGTTAGGAACAAGGGGGAATAGCTCAGTGGTAGAGCATTCTACTGCAGATAGAGAGGTCTTTGGTCCAAACCCGTGTTCCCCCTGTAACAGCACGGATCATTGCCTTTATTTTAATTAATTAGTCATTACGGTTGTGAACAAGGGGGAATAGCTCAGCGGTAGAGCATTCGCCTGCAGATCGAGAGGTCCTTGGTTTAAACCCGAGTTCCCCCTGTAACAGCACGGATCATTGCCTTTATTTTAGTTAATTAGACAATACGGTTATGAACAAGGGAGAATAGCTCAGTGGTAGACCATTCGACTGCAGATCGAGAGGTCCTTGGTTCAAACCCGAGTTCCCCCTGTATCAGCACGGATCATTGCCTTTATTTTAGTTAATTAGACATTACGGTTATAAACAAGGGAGAATAGCTCAGCAGTAGAGCATTCGCCTGCAGATCGAGAGGTCCTTGGTTTAAACCCGAGTTCCCCCTGTAACAGCACGGATCATTGCCTTTATTTTAGTTAATTCGACATTACGGTTATGAACAAGGGGGAATAGCTCAGCGGTAGAGCATTCGACTGCAGATCGAGAGGTCCTTGGTTCAAACCAGAGTTCCCCATGTAACAGCACGGATCACTGCCTTTATTTTAGTTAATTCGACATTACGGTTAGGAACAAGGGGGAATAGCTCAGTGGTAGAGCATTCGACTGCAGATCGAGAAGTCCTTGGTTCAAACCCGAGTTCCCCATGTAACATCACGGATCATTGCCTTTATTTTAGTTAATTAGTCATTACGGTTATGAACAAGGGGGAATAGCTCAGCGGTAGAGCATTCGCCTGCAGATCGAGAGGTCTTTGGTTCAAACCCGAGTTCCCCCTGTAACAGCACGGATCATTGCCTTTATTTTAGTAAATTAGTCATTACGGTTATGAACAAGGGGGAATAGCTCAGTGGTGGAGCATTCAACAGCAGATCGTGAGGTCCTTGGTTCAAACCAGAGTTCCCCCTGTAACAGCACGGATCATTGCCTTTATTTTAGTTAATTCGACATTACGGTTAGGAACAAGGGGGAATAGCTCAGTGGTAAACCATTCGACTGCAGATCGAGAGGTCCTTGGTTCAAACCAGAGTTCCCCCTGTAACAGCACGGATCATTGCCTTTATTTTAGTTAATTAGACATTACGGTTATAAACAATGGAGAATAGCTCAGCAGTAGAGCATTCGCCTGCAGATCGAGAGGTCCTTGGTTCAAACCCGAGTTCCCCCTGTAACAGCACGGATCATTGCCTTTATTTTAGTTAATTAGACATTACGGTTATGAACAAGGGAGAATAGCTCAGCAGTAGAGCATTCGCCTGCAGATCGAGAGGTCCTTGGTTTTAAACCCGTGTTCCCCCTGTAACAGCACGGATCATTGCCTTTATTTTAGTTAATTAGACATTACGGTTAGGAACAAGGGGGAATAGCTCAGTGGTAGAGCATTCTACTGCAGATAGAGAGGTCTTTGGTCCAAACCCGTGTTCCCCCTGTAACAGCACGGATCATTGCCTTTATTTTAATTAATTAGACATTACGGTTATAAACAAGGGAGAATAGCTCAGCAGTAGAGCATTCGCCTGCAGATCGAGAGGTCCTTGGTTTAAACCCGAGTTCCCCCTGTAACAGCACGGATCATTGCCTTTATTTTAGTTAATTCGACATTACGGTTTGGAACAAGGGGGAATAGCTCAGTGGTAGAGCATTCGACTGCAGATCGAGAGGTCCTTGGTTCAAACCCGAGTTCCCCCTGTAACAGCACGGATCATTGCCTTTATTTTAATTAATTAGTCATTACGGTTATGAACAAGGGGGAATAGCTCAGCGGAAGAGCATTCGCCTGCAGATCGAGAGGTCCTTGGTTCAAACCCGAGTTCCCCCTGTAACAGCACGGATCATTGCCTTTATTTTAGTTAATTAGACATTACGGTTATTAACAAGGGAGAATAGCTCAGCAGTAGAGCATTCGCCTGCAGATCGAGAGGTCCTTGGTTTAAACCCGTGTTCCCCCTGTAACAGCACGGATCATTGCCTTTATTTTAATTAATTAGTCATTACGGTTATGAACAAGGGGGAATAGCTCAGCGGTAGAGCATTCGCCTGCAGATCGAGAGGTCCTTGGTTCAAACCCGAGTTCCCCCTGTAACAGCACGGATCATTGCCTTTATTTTAGTTAATTAGACATTACGGTTATGAACAAGGGAGAATAGCTCAGCAGTAGAGCATTCGCCAGCAGATCGAGAGGTCCTTGGTTTAAACCCGTGTTCCCCTGTAACAGCACGGATCATTGCCTTTATTTTAGTTAATTAAACATTACGGTTATGAACAAGGGGGAATAGCTCAGTGGTAGAGCATTCTACTGCAGATAGAGAGGTCTTTGGTCCAAACCCGTGTTCCCCCTGTAACAGCACGGATCATTGCCTTTATTTTAGTTAATTAGACATTACGGTTATGAACAAGGGGGAATAGCTCAGTGGTAGAGCATTCTACTGCAGATAGAGAGGTCTTTGGTCCAAACCCGTGTTCTCCCTGTAACAGCACGGATCATTGCCTTTATTTTAGTTAATTAGTCATTACGGTTATGAACAAGGGGGAATAGCTCAGCGGTAGAGCATTCGCCTGCAGATCGAGAGGTCTTTGGTTCAAACCCGAGTTCCCCCTGTAACAGCACGGATCATTGCCTTTATTTTAGTAAATTAGTCATTACGGTTATGAACAAGGGGGAATAGCTCAGTGGTAGTGCATTCCACTGCAGATCGAGAGGTCCTTGGTTCAAACCAGAGTTCCCCCTGTAACAGCACGGATCATTGCCTTTATTTTAGTTAATTCGACATTACGGTTAGGAACAAGGGGGAATAGCTCAGTGGTAGAGCATTCGACTGCAGATCGAGAAGTCCTTGGTTCAAACCCGAGTTCCCCCTGTAACAGCACGGATCATTGCCTTTATTTTAGTTAATTAGACATTACGGTTATGAACAAGGGGGAATAGCTCAGTGGTAGAGCATTCTACTGCAGATAGAGAGGTCTTTTTTCCAAACCCGTGTTCCCCCTGTAACAGCACGGATCATTGCCTTTATTTTAATTAATTAGTCATTACGGTTATGAACAAGGGGGAATAGCTCAGCGGTAGAGCATTCGCCTGCAGATCGAGAGGTCCTTGGTTCAAACCCGTGTTCCCCCTGTAACAGCACGGATCATTGCCTTTATTTTAGTTAATTCGACATTACGGTTAGGAACAAGGGGGAATAGCTCAGTGGTAGAGCATTCGACTGCAGATCGAGAAGTCCTTGGTTCAAACCCGAGTTCCCCCTGTAACAGCACGGATCATTGCCTTTATTTTAGTTAATTAGACATTACGGTTATGAACAAGGGGGAATAGCTCAGTGGTAGAGCATTCTACTGCAGATAGAGAGGTCTTTTTTCCAAACCCGTGTTCCCCCTGTAACAGCACGGATCATTGCCTTTATTTTAATTAATTAGTCATTACGGTTATGAACAAGGGGGAATAGCTCAGCGGTAGAGCATTCGCCTGCAGATCGAGAGGTCTTTGGTCCAAACCCGTGTTCCCCCTGTAACAGCACGGATCATTGCCTTTATTTTAGTTAATTCGACATTACGGTTAGGAACAAGGGGGAATAGCTCAGTGGTAGAGCATTCGACTGCAGATCGAGAGGTCCTTGGTTCAAACCCGAGTTCCCCCTGTAACAGCACGGATCATTGCCTTTATTTTAATTAATTAGTCATTACGGTTATGAACAAGGGGAATAGCTCAGCGGTAGAGCATTCGCCTGCAGATCGAGAGGTCCTTGGTTCAAACCCGAGTTCCCCCTGTAACAGCACGGATCATTGCCTTTATTTTAGTTAATTAGTCATTACGGTTATGAACAAGGGGGAATAGCTCAGCGGTAGAGCATTCGCCTGCAGATCGAGAGGTCTTTTTTCCAAACCCGTGTTCCCCCTGTAACAGCACGGATCATTGCCTTTATTTTAGTTAATTAGACATTACGGTTATGAACAAGGGGGAATAGCTCAGCGGTAGAGCATTCGACTGCAGATCGAGAGGTCCTTGGTTCAAACCAGAGTTCCCCGTGTAACAGCACGGATCACTGCCTTTATTTTAGTTAATTCGACATTACGGTTAGGAACAAGGGGGAATAGCTCAGTGGTAGAGCATTCGACTGCAGATCGAGAAGTCCTTGGTTCAAACCCGAGTTCCCCATGTAACATCACGGATCATTGCCTTTATTTTAGTTAATTAGTCATTACGGTTATGAACAAGGGGGAATAGCTCAGCGGTAGAGCATTCGCCTGCAGATCGAGAGGTCTTTGGTTCAAACCCGAGTTCCCCCTGTAACAGCACGGATCATTGCCTTTATTTTAGTAAATTAGTCATTACGGTTATGAACAAGGGAGAATAGCTCAGTGGTAGTGCATTCGACTGCAGATCGAGAGGTCCTTGGTTCAAACCAGAGTTCCCCCTGTAACAGCACGGATCATTGCCTTTATTTTAGTTAATTCGACATTACGGTTAGGAACAAGGGGGAATAGCTCAGTGGTAGAGCATTCGACTGCAGATCGAGAAGTCCTTGGTTCAAACCCGAGTTCCCCCTGTAACAGCACGGATCATTGCCTTTATTTTAGTTAATTAGACATTACGGTTATGAACAAGGGGGAATAGCTTAGTGGTAGAGCATTCTACTGCAGATAGAGAGGTCTTTTTTCCAAACCCGTGTTCCCCCTGTAACAACACGGATCATTGCCTTATTTTAATTAATTAGTCATTACGGTTATGAACAAGGGGGAATAGCTCAGTGGTAGAGCATTCGACTGCAGATCGAGAAGTCCTTGGTTCAAACCCGAGTTCCCCCTGTAACAGCACGGATCATTGCCTTTATTTTAATTAAATAGTCATTACGGTTATGAACAAGGGGGAATAGCTCAGCGGTAGAGCATTCGCCTGCAGATCGAGAGGTCCTTGGTTTAAACCCGAGTTCCCCCTGTAACAGCACGGATCATTGCCTTTATTTTAGTTAATTAGACATTACGGTTATGAACAAGGGGGAATAGCTCAGCGGTAGAGCATTCGACTGCAGATCGAGAGGTCCTTGGTTCAAACCAGAGTTCCCCATGTAACAGCACGGATCACTGCCTTTATTTTAGTTAATTCGACATTACGGTTAGGAACAAGGGGGAATAGCTCAGTGGTAGAGCATTCGACTGCAGATCGAGAAGTCCTTGGTTCAAACCCGAGTTCCCCATGTAATATCACGGATCATTGCCTTTATTTTAGTTAATTAGTCATTACGGTTATGAACAAGGGGGAATAGCTCAGCGGTAGAGCATTCGCCTGCAGATCGAGAGGTCTTTGGTTCAAACCCGAGTTCCCCCTGTAACAGCACGGATCATTGCCTTTATTTTAGTAAATTAGTCATTACGGTTATGAACAAGGGGGAATAGCTCAGTGGTAGAGCCTTCGACTGCAGATCGAGAGGTCCTTGGTTCAAACCAGAGTTCCCCCTGTAACAGCACGGATCATTGCCTTTATTTTAGTTAATTAGACATTACGGTTATGAACAAGGGGGAATAGCTCAGCGGTAGAGCATTCGACTGCAGATCGAGAGGTCCTTGGTTCAAACCAGAGTTCCCGCTGTAACAGCACGGATCATTGCCTTTATTTTAGTTAATTAGACATTACGGTTATGAACAAGGGGGAATAGCTCAGCGGAAGAGCATTCGCCTGCAGATCGAGAGGTCCTTGGTTTAAACCCGTGTTCCCCATGTAACATCACGGATCATTGCCTTTATTTTAGTTAATTCGACATTACGGTTAGGAACAAGGGGGAATAGCTCAGCGGTAGAGCATTCGCCTGCAGATCGAGAGGTCTTTGGTTCAAACCCGAGTTCCCCCTGTAACAGCACGGATCATTGCCTTTATTTTAGTAAATTAGTCATTACGGTTATGAACAAGGGGGAATAGCTCAGTGGTAGTGCATTCGACTGCAGATCGAGAGGTCCTTGGTTCAAACCAGAGTTCCCCCTGTAACAGCACGGATCATTGCCTTTATTTTAGTTAATTCGACATTACGGTTAGGAACAAGGGGGAATAGCTCAGTGGTAGAGCATTCGACTGCAGATCGAGAAGTCCTTGGTTCAAACCCGAGTTCCCCCTGTAACAGCACGGATCATTGCCTTTATTTTAGTTAATTAGACATTACGGTTATGAACAAGGCGGAATAGCTCAGTGGTAGAGCATTCTACTGCAGATAGAGAGGTCTTTTTTCCAAACCCGTGTTCCCCCTGTAACAGCACGGATCATTGCCTTTATTTTAATTAATTAGTCATTACGGTTATGAACAAGGGGGAATAGCTCAGTGGTAGAGCATTCGACTGCAGATCGAGAAGTCCTTGGTTCAAACCCGAGTTTCCCCTGTAACAGCACGGATCATTGCCTTTATTTTAATTAAATAGTCATTACGGTTATGAACAAGGGGGAATAGCTCAGCGGTAGAGCATTCGCCTGCAGATCGAGAGGTCCTTGGTTTAAACCCGAGTTCCCCCTGTAACAGCACGGATCATTGCCTTTATTTTAGTTAATTAGACATTACGGTTATGAACAAGGGGGAATAGCTCAGCGGTAGAGCATTCGACTGCAGATCGAGAGGTCCTTGGTTCAAACCAGAGTTCCCCATGTAACAGCACGGATCACTGCCTTTATTTTAGTTAATTCGACATTACGGTTAGGAACAAGGGGGAATAGCTCAGTGGTAGAGCATTCGCCTGCAGATCGAGAGGTCTTTGGTTCAAACCCGAGTTCCCCCTGTAACAGCACGGATCATTGCCTTTATTTTAGTAAATTAGTCATTACGGTTATGAACAAGGGGGAATAGCTCAGTGGTAGAGCCTTCGACTGCAGATCGAGAGGTCCTTGGTTCAAACCAGAGTTCCCCCTGTAACAGCACGGATCATTGCCTTTATTTTAGTTAATTAGACATTACGGTTATGAACAAGGGGGAATAGCTCAGCGGTAGAGCATTCGACTGCAGATCGAGAGGTCCTTGGTTCAAACCAGAGTTCCCCATGTAACAGCACGGATCACTGCCTTTATTTTAGATAATTCGACATTACGGTTAGGAACAAGGGGGAATAGCTCAGTGGTAGAGCATTCGCCTGCAGATCGAGAGGTCTTTGGTTCAAACCCGAGTTCCCCCTGTAACAGCACGGATCATTGCCTTTATTTTAGTAAATTAGTCATTACGGTTATGAACAAGGGGGAATAGCTCAGTGGTAGAGCCTTCGACTGCAGATCGAGAGGTCCTTGGTTCAAACCAGAGTTCCCCCTGTAACAGCACGGATCATTGCCTTTATTTTAGTTAATTAGACATTACGGTTATGAACAAGGGGGAATAGCTCAGCGGTAGAGCATTCGACTGCAGATCGAGAGGTCCTTGGTTCAAACCAGAGTTCCCCATGTAACAGCACGGATCACTGCCTTTATTTTAGTTAATTCGACATTACGGTTAGGAACAAGGGGGAATAGCTCAGTGGTAGAGCATTCGCCTGCAGATCGAGAGGTCTTTGGTTCAAACCCGAGTTCCCCCTGTAACAGCACGGATCATTGCCTTTATTTTAGTAAATTAGTCATTACGGTTATGAACAAGGGGGAATAGCTCAGTGGTAGAGCCTTCGACTGCAGATCGAGAGGTCCTTGGTTCAAACCAGAGTTCCCCCTGTAACAGCACGGATCATTGCCTTTATTTTAGTTAATTAGACATTACGGTTATGAACAAGGGGGAATAGCTCAGCGGTAGAGCATTCGACTGCAGATCGAGAGGTCCTTGGTTCAAACCAGAGTTCCCCATGTAACAGCACGGATCACTGCCTTTATTTTAGATAATTCGACATTACGGTTAGGAACAAGGGGGAATAGCTCAGTGGTAGAGCATTCGACTGCAGATCGAGAAGTCCTTGGTTCAAACCCGAGTTCCCCATGTAACATCACGGATCATTGCCTTTATTTTAGTTAATTAGTCATTACGGTTATAAACAAGGGAGAATAGCTCAGCAGTAGAGCATTCGCCTGCAGATCGAGAGGTCCTTGGTTTAAACCCGAGTTCCCCCTGTAACAGCACGGATCATTGCCTTTATTTTAGTTAATTCGACATTACGGTTAGGAACAAGGGGGAATAGCTCAGTGGTAGAGCATTCGACTGCAGATCGAGAGGTCCTTGGTTCAAACCCGAGTTCCCCCTGTAACAGCACGGATCATTGCCTTTATTTTAATTAATTATTCATTACGGTTATGAACAAGGGGGAATAGCTCAGCGGAAGAGCATTCGCCTGCAGATCGAGAGGTCCTTGGTTCAAACCCGAGTTCCCCCTGTAACAGCACGGATCATTGCCTTTATTTTAGTTAATTAGACATTACGGTTATTAACAAGGGAGAATAGCTCAGCAGTAGAGCATTCGCCTGCAGATCGAGAGGTCCTTGGTTTAAACCCGTGTTCCCCATGTAACATCACGGATCATTGCCTTTATTTTAGTTAATTAGTCATTACGGTTATAAACAAGGGAGAATAGCTCAGCAGTAGAGCATTCGCCTGCAGATCGAGAGGTCCTTGGTTTAAACCCGAGTTCCCCCTGTAACAGCACGGATCATTGCCTTTATTTTAGTTAATTCGACATTACGGTTAGGAACAAGGGGGAATAGCTCAGTGGTAGTGCATTCGACTGCAGATCGAGAAGTCCTTGGTTCAAACCCGAGTTCCCCCTGTAACAGCACGGATCATTGCCTTTATTTTAGTTAATTAGACATTACGGTTATGAACAAGGGGGAATAGCTCAGTGGTAGAGCATTCTACTGCAGATAGAGAGGTCTTTGGTCCAAACCCGTGTTCTCCCTGTAACAGCACGGATCATTGCCTTTATTTTAGTTATTTAGACATTACGGTTATGAACAAGGGGGAATAGCTCAGCGGTAGAGCATTCGACTGCAGATCGAGAGGTCCTTGGTTCAAACCAGAGTTCCCCATGTAACAGCACGGATCACTGCCTTTATTTTAGATAATTCGACATTACGGTTAGGAACAAGGGGGAATAGCTCAGTGGTAGACCATTCGACTGCAGATCGAGAGGTCCTTGGTTCAAACCCGAGTTTCCCCTGTATCAGCACGGATCATTGCCTTTATTTTAGTTAATTAGAAATTACGGTTATAAACAAGGGAGAATAGCTCAGCAGTAGAGCATTCGCCTGCAGATCGAGAGGTCCTTGGTTTAAACCCGAGTTCCCCCTGTAACAGCACGGATCATTGCCTTTATTTTAGTTAATTCGACATTACGGTTAGGAACAAGGGGGAATAGCTCAGTGGTAGAGCATTCGACTGCAGATCGAGAGGTCCTTGGTTCAAACCCGAGTTCCCCCTGTAACAGCACGGATCATTGCCTTTATTTTAATTAATTAGTCATTACGGTTATGAACAAGGGTGAATAGCTCAGCGGAAGAGCATTCGCCTGCAGATCGAGAGGTCCTTGGTTCAAACCCGAGTTCCCCCTGTAACAGCACGGATCATTGCCTTTATTTTAGTTAATTAGACATTACGGTTATTAACAAGGGAGAATAGCTCAGCAGTAGAGCATTCGCCTGCAGATCGAGAGGTCCTTGGTTTAAACCCGTGTTCCCCCTGTAACAGCACGGATCATTGCCTTTATTTTAATTAATTAGTCATTACGGTTATGAACAAGGGGGAATAGCTCAGCGGTAGAGCATTCGCCTGCAGATCGAGAGGTCCTTGCTTCAAACCCGAGTTCCCCCTGTAACAGCACGGAGCATTGCCTTTATTTTAATTAATTAGTCATTACGGTTATGAACAAGGGGGAATAGCTCAGCGGTAGAGCATTCGCCTGCAGATCGAGAGGTCCTTGGTTCAAACCCGAGTTCCCCCTGTAACAGCACGGATCATTGCCTTTATTTTAGTTAATTAGACATTACGGTTATGAACAAGGGAGAATAGCTCAGCAGTAGAGCATTCGCCAGCAGATCGAGAGGTCCTTGGTTTAAACCCGTGTTCCCCTGTAACAGCACGTATCATTGCCTTTATTTTAGTTAATTAAACATTACGGTTATGAACAAGGGGGAATAGCTCAGTGGTAGAGCATTCTACTGCAGATAGAGAGGTCTTTGGTCCAAACCCGTGTTCCCCCTGTAACAGCACGGATCATTGCCTTTATTTTAGTTAATTAGACATTACGGTTATGAACAAGGGGGAATAGCTCAGTGGTAGAGCATTCTACTGCAGATAGAGAGGTCTTTGGTCCAAACCCGTGTTCCCCCTGTAACAGCACGGATCATTGCCTTTATTTTAGTTAATTCGACATTACGGTTAGGAACAAGGGGGAATAGCTCAGTGGTAGAGCATTCGACTGCAGATCGAGAAGTCCTTGGTTCAAACCCGAGTTCCCCCTGTAACAGCACGGATCATTGCCTTTATTTTAGTTAATTAGACATTACGGTTATGAACAAGGGGGAATAGCTCAGTGGTAGAGCATTCTACTGCAGATAGAGAGGTCTTTTTTCCAAACCAGTGTTCCCCCTGTAACAGCACGGATCATTGCCTTTATTTTAATTAATTAGTCATTACGGTTATGAACAAGGGGGAATAGCTCAGCGGTAGAGCATTCGCCTGCAGATCGAGAGGTATTTGGTTCAAACCCGTGTTCCCCCTGTAACAGCACGGATCATTGCATTTATTTTAGTTAATTCGACATTACGGTTAGGAACAAGGGGGAATAGCTCAGTGGTAGAGCATTCGACTGCAGATCGAGAGGTCCTTGGTTCAAACCCGAGTTCCCCCTGTAACAGCACGGATCATTGCCTTTATTTTAATTAATTAGTCATTACGGTTATGAACAAGGGGGAATAGCTCAGCGGTAGAGCATTCGCCTGCAGATCGAGAGGTCCTTGGTTCAAACCCGAGTTCCCCCTGTAACAGCACGGATCATTGCCTTTATTTTAATTAATTAGTCATTACGGTTATGAACAAGGGGGAATAGCTCAGCGGTAGAGCATTCGCCTGCAGATCGAGAGGTCTTTTTTCCAAACCCGTGTTCCCCCTGTAACAGCACGGATCATTGCCTTTATTTTAGTTAATTAGACATTACGGTTATGAACAAGGGGGAATAGCTCAGCAGTAGAGCATTCGCCTGCAGATCGAGAGGTCCTTGGTTTAAACCCGAGTTCCCCCTGTAACAGCACGGATCATTGTCTTTATTTTAGTTAATTAGTCATTACGGTTATAAACAAGGGAGAATAGCTCAGCAGTAGAGCATTCGCCTGCAGATCGAGAGGTCCTTGGTTTAAACCCGAGTTCCCCCTGTAACAGCACGGATCATTGCCTTTATTTTAGTTAATTCGACATTACGGTTAGGAACAAGGGGGAATAGCTCAGTGGTAGAGCATTCGACTGCAGATCGAGAGGTCCTTGGTTCAAACCCGAGTTCCCCCTGTAACAGCACGGATCATTGCCTTTATTTTAATTAATTATTCATTACGGTTATGAACAAGGGGGAATAGCTCAGCGGAAGAGCATTCGCCTGCAGATCGAGAGGTCCTTGGTTCAAACCCGAGTTCCCCCTGTAACAGCACGGATCATTGCCTTTATTTTAGTTAATTAGACATTACGGTTATTAACAAGGGAGAATAGCTCAGCAGTAGAGCATTCGCCTGCAGATCGAGAGGTCCTTGGTTTAAACCCGTGTTCCCCATGTAACATCACGGATCATTGCCTTTATTTTAGTTAATTAGTCATTACGGTTATAAACAAGGGAGAATAGCTCAGCAGTAGAGCATTCGCCTGCAGATCGAGAGGTCCTTGGTTTAAACCCGAGTTCCCCCTGTAACAGCACGGATCATTGCCTTTATTTTAGTTAATTCGACATTACGGTTAGGAACAAGGGGGAATAGCTCAGTGGTAGTGCATTCGACTGCAGATCGAGAAGTCCTTGGTTCAAACCCGAGTTCCCCCTGTAACAGCACGGATCATTGCCTTTATTTTAGTTAATTAGACATTACGGTTATGAACAAGGGGGAATAGCTCAGTGGTAGAGCATTCTACTGCAGATAGAGAGGTCTTTGGTCCAAACCCGTGTTCTCCCTGTAACAGCACGGATCATTGCCTTTATTTTAGTTATTTAGACATTACGGTTATGAACAAGGGGGAATAGCTCAGCGGTAGAGCATTCGACTGCAGATCGAGAGGTCCTTGGTTCAAACCAGAGTTCCCCATGTAACAGCACGGATCACTGCCTTTATTTTAGATAATTCGACATTACGGTTAGGAACAAGGGGGAATAGCTCAGTGGTAGACCATTCGACTGCAGATCGAGAGGTCCTTGGTTCAAACCCGAGTTTCCCCTGTATCAGCACGGATCATTGCCTTTATTTTAGTTAATTAGAAATTACGGTTATAAACAAGGGAGAATAGCTCAGCAGTAGAGCATTCGCCTGCAGATCGAGAGGTCCTTGGTTTAAACCCGAGTTCCCCCTGTAACAGCACGGATCATTGCCTTTATTTTAGTTAATTCGACATTACGGTTAGGAACAAGGGGGAATAGCTCAGTGGTAGAGCATTCGACTGCAGATCGAGAGGTCCTTGGTTCAAACCCGAGTTCCCCCTGTAACAGCACGGATCATTGCCTTTATTTTAATTAATTAGTCATTACGGTTATGAACAAGGGGGAATAGCTCAGCGGAAGAGCATTCGCCTGCAGATCGAGAGGTCCTTGGTTCAAACCCGAGTTCCCCCTGTAACAGCACGGATCATTGCCTTTATTTTAGTTAATTAGACATTACGGTTATTAACAAGGGAGAATAGCTCAGCAGTAGAGCATTCGCCTGCAGATCGAGAGGTCCTTGGTTTAAACCCGTGTTCCCCCTGTAACAGCACGGATCATTGCCTTTATTTTAATTAATTAGTCATTACGGTTATGAACAAGGGGGAATAGCTCAGCGGTAGAGCATTCGCCTGCAGATCGAGAGGTCCTTGCTTCAAACCCGAGTTCCCCCTGTAACAGCACGGAGCATTGCCTTTATTTTAATTAATTAGTCATTACGGTTATGAACAAGGGGGAATAGCTCAGCGGTAGAGCATTCGCCTGCAGATCGAGAGGTCCTTGGTTCAAACCCGAGTTCCCCCTGTAACAGCACGGATCATTGCCTTTATTTTAGTTAATTAGACATTACGGTTATGAACAAGGGAGAATAGCTCAGCAGTAGAGCATTCGCCAGCAGATCGAGAGGTCCTTGGTTTAAACCCGTGTTCCCCTGTAACAGCACGGATCATTGCCTTTATTTTAGTTAATTAAACATTACGGTTATGAACAAGGGGGAATAGCTCAGTGGTAGAGCATTCTACTGCAGATAGAGAGGTCTTTGGTCCAAACCCGTGTTCCCCCTGTAACAGCACGGATCATTGCCTTTATTTTAGTTAATTAGACATTACGGTTATGAACAAGGGGGAATAGCTCAGTGGTAGAGCATTCTACTGCAGATAGAGAGGTCTTTGGTCCAAACCCGTGTTCCCCCTGTAACAGCACGGATCATTGCCTTTATTTTAGTTAATTCGACATTACGGTTAGGAACAAGGGGGAATAGCTCAGTGGTAGAGCATTCGACTGCAGATCGAGAAGTCCTTGGTTCAAACCCGAGTTCCCCCTGTAACAGCACGGATCATTGCCTTTATTTTAGTTAATTAGACATTACGGTTATGAACAAGGGGGAATAGCTCAGTGGTAGAGCATTCTACTGCAGATAGAGAGGTCTTTTTTCCAAACCAGTGTTCCCCCTGTAACAGCACGGATCATTGCCTTTATTTTAGTTAATTAGACATTACGGTTATGAACAAGGGGGAATAGCTCAGCGGTAGAGCATTCGCCTGCAGATCGAGAGGTCCTTGCTTCAAACCCGAGTTCCCCCTGTAACAGCACGGAGCATTGCCTTTATTTTAATTAATTAGTCATTACGGTTATGAACAAGGGGGAATAGCTCAGCGGTAGAGCATTCGCCTGCAGATCGAGAGGTCCTTGGTTCAAACCCGAGTTCCCCCTGTAACAGCACGGATCATTGCCTTTATTTTAGTTAATTAGACATTACGGTTATGAACAAGGGAGAATAGCTCAGCAGTAGAGCATTCGCCAGCAGATCGAGAGGTCCTTGGTTTAAACCCGTGTTCCCCTGTAACAGCACGGATCATTGCCTTTATTTTAGTTAATTAAACATTACGGTTATGAACAAGGGGGAATAGCTCAGTGGTAGAGCATTCTACTGCAGATAGAGAGGTCTTTGGTCCAAACCCGTGTTCCCCCTGTAACAGCACGGATCATTGCCTTTATTTTAGTTAATTAGACATTACGGTTATGAACAAGGGGGAATAGCTCAGTGGTAGAGCATTCTACTGCAGATAGAGAGGTCTTTGGTCCAAACCCGTGTTCCCCCTGTAACAGCACGGATCATTGCCTTTATTTTAGTTAATTCGACATTACGGTTAGGAACAAGGGGGAATAGCTCAGTGGTAGAGCATTCGACTGCAGATCGAGAAGTCCTTGGTTCAAACCCGAGTTCCCCCTGTAACAGCACGGATCATTGCCTTTATTTTAGTTAATTAGACATTACGGTTATGAACAAGGGGGAATAGCTCAGTGGTAGAGCATTCTACTGCAGATAGAGAGGTCTTTTTTCCAAACCAGTGTTCCCCCTGTAACAGCACGGATCATTGCCTTTATTTTAATTAATTAGTCATTACGGTTATGAACAAGGGGGAATAGCTCAGCGGTAGAGCATTCGCCTGCAGATCGAGAGGTATTTGGTTCAAACCCGTGTTCCCCCTGTAACAGCACGGATCATTGCATTTATTTTAGTTAATTCGACATTACGGTTAGGAACAAGGGGGAATAGCTCAGTGGTAGAGCATTCGACTGCAGATCGAGAGGTCCTTGGTTCAAACCCGAGTTCCCCCTGTAACAGCACGGATCATTGCCTTTATTTTAATTAATTAGTCATTACGGTTATGAACAAGGGGGAATAGCTCAGCGGTAGAGCATTCGCCTGCAGATCGAGAGGTCCTTGGTTCAAACCCGAGTTCCCCCTGTAACAGCACGGATCATTGCCTTTATTTTAATTAATTAGTCATTACGGTTATGAACAAGGGGGAATAGCTCAGCGGTAGAGCATTCGCCTGCAGATCGAGAGGTCTTTTTTCCAAACCCGTGTTCCCCCTGTAACAGCACGGATCATTGCCTTTATTTTAGTTAATTAGACATTACGGTTATGAACAAGGGGGAATAGCTCAGCGGTAGAGCATTCGACTGCAGATCGAGAGGTCCTTGGTTCAAACCCGAGTTCCCCCTGTAACAGCACGGATCATTGCCTTTATTTTAGTAAATTAGTCATTACGGTTATGAACAAGGGGGAATAGCTCAGTGGTAGTGCATTCGACTGCAGATCGAGAGGTCCTTGGTTCAAACCAGAGTTCCCCCTGTAACAGCACGGATCATTGCCTTTATTTTAGTTAATTCGACATTACGGTTAGGAACAAGGGGGAATAGCTCAGTGGTAGAGCATTCGACTGCAGATCGAGAAGTCCTTGGTTCAAACCCGAGTTCCCCCTGTAACAGCATGGATCATTGCCTTTATTTTAGTTAATTAGACATTACGGTTATGAACAAGGGGGAATAGCTCAGTGGTAGAGCATTCTACTGCAGATAGAGAGGTCTTTTTTCCAAACCCGTGTTCCCCCTGTAACAGCACGGATCATTGCCTTTCTTTTAATTAATTAGTCATTACGGTTATGAACAAGGGGGAATAGCTCAGTGGTAGAGCATTCGACTGCAGATCGAGAAGTCCTTGGTTCAAACCCGAGTTCCCCCTGTAACAGCACGGATCATTGCCTTTATTTTAATTAAATAGTCATTACGGTTATGAACAAGGGGGAATAGCTCAGCGGTAGAGCATTCGCCTGCAGATCGAGAGGTCCTTGGTTCAAACCCGAGTTCCCCCTGTAACAGCACGGATCATTGCCTTTATTTTAGTTAATTAGACATTACGGTTATGAACAAGGGGGAATAGCTCAGCGGTAGAGCATTCAACTGCAGATCGAGAGGTCCTTGGTTCAAACCAGAGTTCCCCATGTAACAGCACGGATCACTGCCTTTATTTTAGTTAATTCGACATTACGGTTAGGAACAAGGGGGAGTAGCTCAGTGGTAGAGCATTCGGCTGCAGATCGAGAAGTCCTTGGTTCAAACCCGAGTTCCCCATGTAATATCACGGATCATTGCCTTTATTTTAGTTAATTAGACATTACGGTTATGAACAAGGGGGAATAGCTCAGCGGTAGAGCATTCGACTGCAGATCGAGAGGTCCTTGGTTCAAACCAGAGTTCCCCATGTAACAGCACGGATCACTGCCTTTATTTTAGTTAATTCGACATTACGGTTAGGAACAAGGGGGAATAGCTCAGTGGTAGAGCATTCGACTGCAGATCGAGAAGTCCTTGGTTCAAACCCGAGTTCCCCATGTAACATCACGGATTATTGCCTTTATTTTAGTTAATTAGTCATTACGGTTATGAACAAGGGGGAATAGCTCAGCGGTAGAGCATTCGCCTGCAGATCGAGAGGTCTTTGGTTCAAACCCGAGTTGCCCCTGTAACAGCACGGATCATTGCCTTTATTTTAGTAAATTAGTCATTACGGTTATGAACAAGGGGGAATAGCTCAGTGGTAGTGCATTCGACTGCAGATCGAGAGGTCCTTGGTTCAAACCAGAGTTCCCCCTGTAACAGCACGGATCATTGCCTTTATTTTAGTTAATTCGACATTACGGTTAGGAACTAGGGGGAATAGCTCAGTGGTAGAGCATTCGACTGCAGATCGAGAGGTCCTTGGTTTAAACCCGAGTTCCCCCTGTAACAGCACGGATCATTGCCTTTATTTTAGTTAATTCGACATTACGGTTAGGAACAAGGGGGAATAGCTCAGTGGTAGAGCATTCGACTGCAGATCGAGAGGTCCTTGGTTCAAACTCGAGTTCCCCCTGTAACAGCACGGATCATTGCCTTTATTTTAATTAATTATTCATTACGGTTATGAACAAGGGGGAATAGCTCAGCGGAAGAGCATTCGCCTGCAGATCGAGAGGTCCTTGGTTCAAACCCGAGTTCCCCCTGTAACAGCACGGATCATTGCCTTTATTTTAGTTAATTAGACATTACGGTTATTAACAAGGGAGAATAGCTCAGCAGTAGAGCATTCGCCTGCAGATCGAGAGGTCCTTGGTTTAAACCCGTGTTCCCCATGTAACATCACGGATCATTGCCTTTATTTTAGTTAATTAGTCATTACGGTTATAAACAAGGGAGAATAGCTCAGCAGTAGAGCATTCGCCTGCAGATCGAGAGGTCCTTGGTTTAAACCCGAGTTCCCCCTGTAACAGCACGGATCATTGCCTTTATTTTAGTTAATTCGACATTACGGTTAGGAACAAGGGGGAATAGCTCAGTGGTAGTGCATTCGACTGCAGATCGAGAAGTCCTTGGTTCAAACCCGAGTTCCCCCTGTAACAGCACGGATCATTGCCTTTATTTTAGTTAATTAGACATTACGGTTATGAACAAGGGGGAATAGCTCAGTGGTAGAGCATTCTACTGCAGATAGAGAGGTCTTTGGTCCAAACCCGTGTTCTCCCTGTAACAGCACGGATCATTGCCTTTATTTTAGTTATTTAGACATTACGGTTATGAACAAGGGGGAATAGCTCAGCGGTAGAGCATTCGACTGCAGATCGAGAGGTCCTTGGTTCAAACCAGAGTTCCCCATGTAACAGCACGGATCACTGCCTTTATTTTAGATAATTCGACATTACGGTTAGGAACAAGGGGGAATAGCTCAGTGGTAGACCATTCGACTGCAGATCGAGAGGTCCTTGGTTCAAACCCGAGTTTCCCCTGTATCAGCACGGATCATTGCCTTTATTTTAGTTAATTAGACATTACGGTTATAAACAAGGGAGAATAGCTCAGCAGTAGAGCATTCGCCTGCAGATCGAGAGGTCCTTGGTTTAAACCCGAGTTCCCCCTGTAACAGCACGGATCATTGCCTTTATTTTAGTTAATTCGACATTACGGTTAGGAACAAGGGGGAATAGCTCAGTGGTAGAGCATTCGACTGCAGATCGAGAGGTCATTGGTTCAAACCCGAGTTCCCCCTGTAACAGCACGGATCATTGCCTTTATTTTAATTAATTAGTCATTACGGTTATGAACAAGGGGGAATAGCTCAGCGGAAGAGCATTCGCCTGCAGATCGAGAGGTCCTTGGTTCAAACCCGAGTTCCCCCTGTAACAGCACGGATCATTGCCTTTATTTTAGTTAATTAGACATTACGGTTATTAACAAGGGAGAATAGCTCAGCAGTAGAGCATTCGCCTGCAGATCGAGAGGTCCTTGGTTTAAACCCGTGTTCCCCCTGTAACAGCACGGATCATTGCCTTTATTTTAATTAATTAGTCATTACGGTTATGAACAAGGGGGAATAGCTCAGCGGTAGAGCATTCGCCTGCAGATCGAGAGGTCCTTGCTTCAAACCCGAGTTCCCCCTGTAACAGCACGGAGCATTGCCTTTATTTTAATTAATTAGTCATTACGGTTATGAACAAGGGGGAATAGCTCAGCGGTAGAGCATTCGCCTGCAGATCGAGAGGTCCTTGGTTCAAACCCGAGTTCCCCCTGTAACAGCACGGATCATTGCCTTTATTTTAGTTAATTAGACATTACGGTTATGAACAAGGGAGAATAGCTCAGCAGTAGAGCATTCGCCAGCAGATCGAGAGGTCCTTGGTTTAAACCCGTGTTCCCCTGTAACAGCACGGATCATTGCCTTTATTTTAGTTAATTAAACATTACGGTTATGAACAAGGGGGAATAGCTCAGTGGTAGAGCATTCTACTGCAGATAGAGAGGTCTTTGGTCCAAACCCGTGTTCCCCCTGTAACAGCACGGATCATTGCCTTTATTTTAGTTAATTAGACATTACGGTTATGAACAAGGGGGAATAGCTCAGTGGTAGAGCATTCTACTGCAGATAGAGAGGTCTTTGGTCCAAACCCGTGTTCCCCCTGTAACAGCACGGATCATTGCCTTTATTTTAGTTAATTCGACATTACGGTTAGGAACAAGGGGGAATAGCTCAGTGGTAGAGCATTCGACTGCAGATCGAGAAGTCCTTGGTTCAAACCCGAGTTCCCCCTGTAACAGCACGGATCATTGCCTTTATTTTAGTTAATTAGACATTACGGTTATGAACAAGGGGGAATAGCTCAGTGGTAGAGCATTCTACTGCAGATAGAGAGGTCTTTTTTCCAAACCAGTGTTCCCCCTGTAACAGCACGGATCATTGCCTTTATTTTAATTAATTAGTCATTACGGTTATGAACAAGGGGGAATAGCTCAGCGGTAGAGCATTCGCCTGCAGATCGAGAGGTATTTGGTTCAAACCCGTGTTCCCCCTGTAACAGCACGGATCATTGCATTTATTTTAGTTAATTCGACATTACGGTTAGGAACAAGGGGGAATAGCTCAGTGGTAGAGCATTCGACTGCAGATCGAGAGGTCCTTGGTTCAAACCCGAGTTCCCCCTGTAACAGCACGGATCATTGCCTTTATTTTAATTAATTAGTCATTACGGTTATGAACAAGGGGGAATAGCTCAGCGGTAGAGCATTCGCCTGCAGATCGAGAGGTCCTTGGTTCAAACCCGAGTTCCCCCTGTAACAGCACGGATCATTGCCTTTATTTTAGTTAATTAGTCATTACGGTTATGAACAAGGGGGAATAGCTCAGCGGTAGAGCATTCGCCTGCAGATCGAGAGGTCTTTTTTCCAAACCCGTGTTCCCCCTGTAACAGCACGGATCATTGCCTTTATTTTAGTTAATTAGACATTACGGTTATGAACAAGGGGGAATAGCTCAGCGGTAGAGCATTCGACTGCAGATCGAGAGGTCCTTGGTTCAAACCCGAGTTCCCCCTGTAACAGCACGGATCATTGCCTTTATTTTAGTAAATTAGTCATTACGGTTATGAACAAGGGGGAATAGCTCAGTGGTAGTGCATTCGACTGCAGATCGAGAGGTCCTTGGTTCAAACCAGAGTTCCCCCTGTAACAGCACGGATCATTGCCTTTATTTTAGTTAATTCGACATTACGGTTAGGAACAAGGGGGAATAGCTCAGTGGTAGAGCATTCGACTGCAGATCGAGAAGTCCTTGGTTCAAACCCGAGTTCCCCCTGTAACAGCATGGATCATTGCCTTTATTTTAGTTAATTAGACATTACGGTTATGAACAAGGGGGAATAGCTCAGTGGTAGAGCATTCTACTGCAGATAGAGAGGTCTTTTTTCCAAACCCGTGTTCCCCCTGTAACAGCACGGATCATTGCCTTTCTTTTAATTAATTAGTCATTACGGTTATGAACAAGGGGGAATAGCTCAGTGGTAGAGCATTCGACTGCAGATCGAGAAGTCCTTGGTTCAAACCCGAGTTCCCCCTGTAACAGCACGGATCATTGCCTTTATTTTAATTAAATAGTCATTACGGTTATGAACAAGGGGGAATAGCTCAGCGGTAGAGCATTCGCCTGCAGATCGAGAGGTCCTTGGTTCAAACCCGAGTTCCCCCTGTAACAGCACGGATCATTGCCTTTATTTTAGTTAATTAGACATTACGGTTATGAACAAGGGGGAATAGCTCAGCGGTAGAGCATTCGACTGCAGATCGAGAGGTCCTTGGTTCAAACCAGAGTTCCCCATGTAACAGCACGGATCACTGCCTTTATTTTAGTTAATTCGACATTACGGTTAGGAACAAGGGGGAGTAGCTCAGTGGTAGAGCATTCGGCTGCAGATCGAGAAGTCCTTGGTTCAAACCCGAGTTCCCCATGTAATATCACGGATCATTGCCTTTATTTTAGTTAATTAGACATTACGGTTATGAACAAGGGGGAATAGCTCAGCGGTAGAGCATTCGACTGCAGATCGAGAGGTCCTTGGTTCAAACCAGAGTTCCCCATGTAACAGCACGGATCACTGCCTTTATTTTAGTTAATTCGACATTACGGTTAGGAACAAGGGGGAATAGCTCAGTGGTAGAGCATTCGACTGCAGATCGAGAAGTCCTTGGTTCAAACCCGAGTTCCCCATGTAACATCACGGATCATTGCCTTTATTTTAGTTAATTAGTCATTACGGTTATGAACAAGGGGGAATAGCTCAGCGGTAGAGCATTCGCCTGCAGATCGAGAGGTCTTTGGTTCAAACCCGAGTTGCCCCTGTAACAGCACGGATCATTGCCTTTATTTTAGTAAATTAGTCATTACGGTTATGAACAAGGGGGAATAGCTCAGTGGTAGTGCATTCGACTGCAGATCGAGAGGTCCTTGGTTCAAACCAGAGTTCCCCCTGTAACAGCACGGATCATTGCCTTTATTTTAGTTAATTCGACATTACGGTTAGGAACAAGGGGGAATAGCTCAGTGGTAGAGCATTCGACTGCAGATCGAGAAGTCCTTGGTTCAAACCCGAGTTCCCCCTGTAACAGCACGGATCATTGCCTTTATTTTAGTTAATTAGACATTACGGTTATGAACAAGGGGGAATAGCTCAGCGGTAGAGCATTCGACTGCAGATCGAGAGGTCCTTGGTTCAAACCAGAGTTCCCCATGTAACAGCACGGATCACTGCCTTTATTTTAGTTAATTCGACATTACGGTTAGGAACAAGGGGGAGTAGCTCAGTGGTAGAGCATTCGACTGCAGATCGAGAAGTCCTTGGTTCAAACCCGAGTTCCCCATGTAATATCACGGATCATTGCCTTTATTTTAGTTAATTAGTCATTACGGTTATGAACAAGGGGGAATAGCTCAGCGGTAGAGCATTCGCCTGCAGATCGAGAGGTCTTTGGTTCAAACCCGAGTTCCCCCTGTAACAGCACGGATCATTGCCTTTATTTTAGTTAATTAGACATTACGCTTATGAACAAGGGGGAATAGCTCAGCGGTAGAGCATTCGACTGCAGATCGAGAGGTCTTTGGTTCAAACCCGAGTTCCCCCTGTAACAGCACGGATCATTGCCTTTATTTTAGTAAATTAGACATTACGGTTATGAACAAGGGGGAATAGCTCAGTGGTAGAGCATTCTACTGCAGATAGAGAGGTCTTTTTTCCAAACCCGTGTTCCCCCTGTAACAGCACGGATCATTGCCTTTCTTTTAATTAATTAGTCATTACGGTTATGAACAAGGGGGAATAGCTCAGTGGTAGAGCATTAGACTGCAGATCCAGAAGTCCTTGGTTCAAACCCGAGTTCCCCCTGTAACAGCACGGATCATTGCCTTTATTTTAATTAAATAGTCATTACGGTTATGAACAAGGGGGAATAGCTCAGCGGTAGAGCATTCGCCTGCAGATCGAGAGGTCCTTGGTTTAAACCCGAGTTCCCCCTGTAACAGCACGGATCATTGCCTTTATTTTAGTTAATTAGACATTACGGTTATGAACAAGGGGGAATATCTCAGCGGTAGAGCATTCGACTGCAGATCGAGAGGTCCTTGGTTCAAACCAGAGTTCCCCATGTAACAGCACGGATCACTGCCTTTATTTTAGTTAATTCGACATTACGGTTAGGAACAAGGGGGAGTAGCTCAGTGGTAGAGCATTCGACTGCAGATCGAGAAGTCCTTGGTTCAAACCCGAGTTCCCCATGTAATATCACGGATCATTGCCTTTATTTTAGTTAATTAGTCATTACGGTAATGAACAAGGGGGAATAGCTCAGCGGTAGAGCATTCGCCTGCAGATCGAGAGGTCTTTGGTTCAAACCCGAGTTCCCCCTGTAACAGCACGGATCATTGCCTTTATTTTAGTAAATTAGTCATTACGGTTATGAACAAGGGGGAATAGCTCAGTGGTAGAGCCTTCGACTGCAGATCGAGAGGTCCTTGGTTCAAACCAGAGTTCCCCCTGTAACAGCACGGATCATTGCCTTTATTTTAGTTAATTAGACATTACGGTTATGAACAAGGGGGAATAGCTCAGCGGTAGAGCATTCGACTGCAGATCGAGAGGTCCTTGGTTCAAACCAGAGTTCCCCATGTAACAGCACGGATCACTGCCTTTATTTTAGATAATTCGACATTACGGTTATGAACAAGGGGGAATAGCTCAGCGGTAGATTATTCGCCTGCAGATCGAGAGGTCTTTGGTTCAAACCCGAGTTCCCCCTGTTACAGCACGGATCATTGCCTTTATTTTAGTAAATTAGTCATTACGGTTATGAACAAGGGGGAATAGCTCAGTGGTAGTGCATTCGACTGCAGATCGAGAGGTCCTTGGTTCAAACCAGAGTTCCCCCTGTAACAGCACGGATCATTGCCTTTATTTTAGTTAATTCGACATTACGGTTAGGAACAAGGGGGAATAGCTCAGTGGTAGAGCATTCGACTGCAGATCGAGAAGTCCTTGGTTCAAACCCGAGTTCCCCCTGTAACAGCACGGATCATTGCCTTTATTTTAGTTAATTAGACATTACGGTTATGAACAAGGGGGAATAGCTCAGTGGTAGAGCATTCTACTGCAGATAGAGAGGTCTTTTTTCCAAACCCGGGTTCCCCCTGTAACAGCACGGATCATTGCCTTTATTTTAATTAATTAGTCATTACGGTTATGAACAAGGGGGAATAGCTCAGCGGTAGAGCATTCGCCTGCAGATCGAGAGGTCCTTGGTTCAAACCCGTGTTCCCCCTGTAACAGCACGGATCATTGCCTTTATTTTAGTTAATTCGACATTACGGTTAGGAACAAGGGGGAATAGCTCAGTGGTAGAGCATTCGACTGCAGATCGAGAGGTCCTTGGTTCAAACCCGAGTTCCCCCTGTAACAGCACGGATCATTGCCTTTATTTTAATTAATTAGTCATTACGGTTATGAACAAGGGTTAATAGCTCAGCGGTAGAGCATTCGCCTGCAGATCGAGAGGTCCTTGGTTCAAACCCGAGTTCCCCCTGTAACAGCACGGATCATTGCCTTTATTTTAGTTAATTAGTCATTACGGTTATGAACAAGGGGGAATAGCTCAGCGGTAGAGCATTCGCCTGCAGATCGAGAGGTCTTTTTTCCAAACCCGTGTTCCCCCTGTAACAGCACGGATCATTGCCTTTCTTTTAATTAATTAGTCATTACGGTTATGAACAAGGGGGAATAGCTCAGTGGTAGAGCATTCGACTGCAGATCGAGAAGTCCTTGGTTCAAACCCGAGTTCCCCCTGTAACAGCACGGATCATTGCCTTTATTTTAATTAAATAGTCATTAAGGTTATGAACAAGGGGGAATAGCTCAGCGGTAGAGCATTCGCCTGCAGATCGAGAGGTCCTTGGTTTAAACCCGAGTTCCCCCTGTAACAGCACGGATCACTGCCTTTATTTTAGTTAATTCGACATTACGGTTATGAACAAGGGGGAATAGCTCAGCGGTAGAGCATTCGACTGCAGATCGAGAGGTCCTTGGTTCAAACCAGAGTTCCCCATGTAACAGCACGGATCACTGCCTTTATTTTAGTTAATTCGACATTACGGTTAGGAACAAGGGGGAGTAGCTCAGTGGTAGAGCATTCGACTGCAGATCGAGAAGTCCTTGGTTCAAACCCGAGTTCCCCATGTAATATCACGGATCATTGCCTTTATTTTAGTTAATTAGTCATTACGGTAATGAACAAGGGGGAATAGCTCAGCGGTAGAGCATTCGCCTGCAGATCGAGAGGTCTTTGGTTCAAACCCGAGTTCCCCCTGTAACAGCACGGATCATTGCCTTTATTTTAGTAAATTAGTCATTACGGTTATGAACAAGGGGGAATAGCTCAGTGGTAGAGCCTTCGACTGCAGATCGAGAGGTCCTTGGTTCAAACCAGAGTTCCCCCTGTAACAGCACGGATCATTGCCTTTATTTTAGTTAATTAGACATTACGGTTATGAACAAGGGGGAATAGCTCAGCGGTAGAGCATTCGACTGCAGATCGAGAGGTCCTTGGTTCAAACCAGAGTTCCCCATGTAACAGCACGGATCACTGCCTTTATTTTAGATAATTCGACATTACGGTTATGAACAAGGGGGAATAGCTCAGCGGTAGAGCATTCGCCTGCAGATCGAGAGGTCTTTGGTTCAAACCCGAGTTCCCCCTGTAACAGCACGGATCATTGCCTTTATTTTAGTAAATTAGTCATTACGGTTATGAACAAGGGGGAATAGCTCAGTGGTAGTGCATTCGACTGCAGATCGAGAGGTCCTTGGTTCAAACCAGAGTTCCCCCTGTAACAGCACGGATCATTGCCTTTATTTTAGTTAATTCGACATTACGGTTAGGAACAAGGGGGAATAGCTCAGTGGTAGAGCATTCGACTGCAGATCGAGAAGTCCTTGGTTCAAACCCGAGTTCCCCCTGTAACAGCACGGATCATTGCCTTTATTTTAGTTAATTAGACATTACGGTTATGAACAAGGGGGAATAGCTCAGCGGTAGAGCATTCGCCTGCAGATCGAGAGGTCTTTTTTCCAAACCCGTGTTCCCCCTGTAACAGCACGGATCATTGCCTTTCTTTTAATTAATTAGTCATTACGGTTATGAACAAGGGGGAATAGCTCAGTGGTAGAGCATTCGACTGCAGATCGAGAAGTCCTTGGTTCAAACCCGAGTTCCCCCTTTAACAGCACGGATCATTGCCTTTATTTTAATTAAATAGTCATTAAGGTTATGAACAAGGGGGAATAGCTCAGCGGTAGAGCATTCGCCTGCAGATCGAGAGGTCCTTGGTTTAAACCCGAGTTCCCCCTGTAACAGCACGGATCACTGCCTTTATTTTAGTTAATTCGACATTACGGTTATGAACAAGGGGGAATAGCTCAGCGGTAGAGCATTCGACTGCAGATCGAGAGGTCCTTGGTTCAAACCAGAGTTCCCCATGTAACAGCACGGATCACTGCCTTTATTTTAGTTAATTCGACATTACGGTTAGGAACAAGGGGGAGTAGCTCAGTGGTAGAGCATTCGACTGCAGATCGAGAAGTCCTTGGTTCAAACCCGAGTTCCCCATGTAATATCACGGATCATTGCCTTTATTTTAGTTAATTAGTCATTACGGTAATGAACAAGGGGGAATAGCTCAGCGGTAGAGCATTCGCCTGCAGATCGAGAGGTCTTTGGTTCAAACCCGAGTTCCCCCTGTAACAGCACGGATCATTGCCTTTATTTTAGTAAATTAGTCATTACGGTTATGAACAAGGGGGAATAGCTCAGTGGTAGAGCCTTCGACTGCAGATCGAGAGGTCCTTGGTTCAAACCAGAGTTCCCCCTGTAACAGCACGGATCATTGCCTTTATTTTAGTTAATTAGACATTACGGTTATGAACAAGGGGGAATAGCTCAGCGGTAGAGCATTCGACTGCAGATCGAGAGGTCCTTGGTTCAAACCAGAGTTCCCCATGTAACAGCACGGATCACTGCCTTTATTTTAGATAATTCGACATTACGGTTATGAACAAGGGGGAATAGCTCAGCGGTAGAGCATTCGCCTGCAGATCGAGAGGTCTTTGGTTCAAACCCGAGTTCCCCCTGTAACAGCACGGATCATTGCCTTTATTTTAGTAAATTAGTCATTACGGTTATGAACAAGGGGGAATAGCTCAGTGGTAGTGCATTCGACTGCAGATCGAGAGGTCCTTGGTTCAAACCAGAGTTCCCCCTGTAACAGCACGGATCATTGCCTTTATTTTAGTTAATTCGACATTACGGTTAGGAACAAGGGGGAATAGCTCAGTGGTAGAGCATTCGACTGCAGATCGAGAAGTCCTTGGTTCAAACCCGAGTTCCCCCTGTAACAGCACGGATCATTGCCTTTATTTTAGTTAATTAGACATTACGGTTATGAACAAGGGGGAATAGCTCAGTGGTAGAGCATTCTACTGCAGATAGAGAGGTCTTTTTTCCAAACCCGGGTTCCCCCTGTAACAGCACGGATCATTGCCTTTATTTTAATTAATTAGTCATTACGGTTATGAACAAGGGGGAATAGCTCAGTGGTAGAGCATTCGACTGCAGATCGAGAGGTCCTTGGTTCAAACCCGAGTTCCCCCTGTAACAGCACGGATCATTGCCTTTATTTTAATTAATTAGTCATTACGGTTATGAACAAGGGGGAATAGCTCAGCGGTAGAGCATTCGACTGCAGATCGAGAGGTCCTTGGTTCAAACCCGAGTTCCCCCTGT
Source organism: Phalangium opilio (assembly GCF_054372755.1). Classification (NCBI taxonomy): domain Eukaryota; kingdom Metazoa; phylum Arthropoda; class Arachnida; order Opiliones; family Phalangiidae; genus Phalangium; species Phalangium opilio. The sequence continues at coordinate 2,102,596 of NW_028324162.1, read as the reverse complement.
AACAGCACGGATCATTGCCTTTATTTTAATTAATTATTCATTACGGTTATGAACAAGGGGGAATAGCTCAGCGGAAGAGCATTCGCCTGCAGATCGAGAGGTCCTTGGTTCAAACCCGAGTTCCCCCTGTAACAGCACGGATCATTGCCTTTATTTTAGTTAATTAGACATTACGGTTATTAACAAGGGAGAATAGCTCAGCAGTAGAGCATTCGCCTGCAGATCGAGAGGTCCTTGGTTTAAACCCGTGTTCCCCATGTAACATCACGGATCATTGCCTTTATTTTAGTTAATTAGTCATTACGGTTATAAACAAGGGAGAATAGCTCAGCAGTAGAGCATTCGCCTGCAGATCGAGAGGTCCTTGGTTTAAACCCGAGTTCCCCCTGTAACAGCACGGATCATTGCCTTTATTTTAGTTAATTCGACATTACGGTTAGGAACAAGGGGGAATAGCTCAGTGGTAGTGCATTCGACTGCAGATCGAGAAGTCCTTGGTTCAAACCCGAGTTCCCCCTGTAACAGCACGGATCATTGCCTTTATTTTAGTTAATTAGACATTACGGTTATGAACAAGGGGGAATAGCTCAGTGGTAGAGCATTCTACTGCAGATAGAGAGGTCTTTGGTCCAAACCCGTGTTCTCCCTGTAACAGCACGGATCATTGCCTTTATTTTAGTTATTTAGACATTACGGTTATGAACAAGGGGGAATAGCTCAGCGGTAGAGCATTCGACTGCAGATCGAGAGGTCCTTGGTTCAAACCAGAGTTCCCCATGTAACAGCACGGATCACTGCCTTTATTTTAGATAATTCGACATTACGGTTAGGAACAAGGGGGAATAGCTCAGTGGTAGACCATTCGACTGCAGATCGAGAGGTCCTTGGTTCAAACCCGAGTTTCCCCTGTATCAGCACGGATCATTGCCTTTATTTTAGTTAATTAGACATTACGGTTATAAACAAGGGAGAATAGCTCAGCAGTAGAGCATTCGCCTGCAGATCGAGAGGTCCTTGGTTTAAACCCGAGTTCCCCCTGTAACAGCACGGATCATTGCCTTTATTTTAGTTAATTCGACATTACGGTTAGGAACAAGGGGGAATAGCTCAGTGGTAGAGCATTCGACTGCAGATCGAGAGGTCATTGGTTCAAACCCGAGTTCCCCCTGTAACAGCACGGATCATTGCCTTTATTTTAATTAATTAGTCATTACGGTTATGAACAAGGGGGAATAGCTCAGCGGAAGAGCATTCGCCTGCAGATCGAGAGGTCCTTGGTTCAAACCCGAGTTCCCCCTGTAACAGCACGGATCATTGCCTTTATTTTAGTTAATTAGACATTACGGTTATTAACAAGGGAGAATAGCTCAGCAGTAGAGCATTCGCCTGCAGATCGAGAGGTCCTTGGTTTAAACCCGTGTTCCCCCTGTAACAGCACGGATCATTGCCTTTATTTTAATTAATTAGTCATTACGGTTATGAACAAGGGGGAATAGCTCAGCGGTAGAGCATTCGCCTGCAGATCGAGAGGTCCTTGCTTCAAACCCGAGTTCCCCCTGTAACAGCACGGAGCATTGCCTTTATTTTAATTAATTAGTCATTACGGTTATGAACAAGGGGGAATAGCTCAGCGGTAGAGCATTCGCCTGCAGATCGAGAGGTCCTTGGTTCAAACCCGAGTTCCCCCTGTAACAGCACGGATCATTGCCTTTATTTTAGTTAATTAGACATTACGGTTATGAACAAGGGAGAATAGCTCAGCAGTAGAGCATTCGCCAGCAGATCGAGAGGTCCTTGGTTTAAACCCGTGTTCCCCTGTAACAGCACGGATCATTGCCTTTATTTTAGTTAATTAAACATTACGGTTATGAACAAGGGGGAATAGCTCAGTGGTAGAGCATTCTACTGCAGATAGAGAGGTCTTTGGTCCAAACCCGTGTTCCCCCTGTAACAGCACGGATCATTGCCTTTATTTTAGTTAATTAGACATTACGGTTATGAACAAGGGGGAATAGCTCAGTGGTAGAGCATTCTACTGCAGATAGAGAGGTCTTTGGTCCAAACCCGTGTTCCCCCTGTAACAGCACGGATCATTGCCTTTATTTTAGTTAATTCGACATTACGGTTAGGAACAAGGGGGAATAGCTCAGTGGTAGAGCATTCGACTGCAGATCGAGAAGTCCTTGGTTCAAACCCGAGTTCCCCCTGTAACAGCACGGATCATTGCCTTTATTTTAGTTAATTAGACATTACGGTTATGAACAAGGGGGAATAGCTCAGTGGTAGAGCATTCTACTGCAGATAGAGAGGTCTTTTTTCCAAACCAGTGTTCCCCCTGTAACAGCACGGATCATTGCCTTTATTTTAATTAATTAGTCATTACGGTTATGAACAAGGGGGAATAGCTCAGCGGTAGAGCATTCGCCTGCAGATCGAGAGGTATTTGGTTCAAACCCGTGTTCCCCCTGTAACAGCACGGATCATTGCATTTATTTTAGTTAATTCGACATTACGGTTAGGAACAAGGGGGAATAGCTCAGTGGTAGAGCATTCGACTGCAGATCGAGAGGTCCTTGGTTCAAACCCGAGTTCCCCCTGTAACAGCACGGATCATTGCCTTTATTTTAATTAATTAGTCATTACGGTTATGAACAAGGGGGAATAGCTCAGCGGTAGAGCATTCGCCTGCAGATCGAGAGGTCCTTGGTTCAAACCCGAGTTCCCCCTGTAACAGCACGGATCATTGCCTTTATTTTAGTTAATTAGTCATTACGGTTATGAACAAGGGGGAATAGCTCAGCGGTAGAGCATTCGCCTGCAGATCGAGAGGTCTTTTTTCCAAACCCGTGTTCCCCCTGTAACAGCACGGATCATTGCCTTTATTTTAGTTAATTAGACATTACGGTTATGAACAAGGGGGAATAGCTCAGCGGTAGAGCATTCGACTGCAGATCGAGAGGTCCTTGGTTCAAACCCGAGTTCCCCCTGTAACAGCACGGATCATTGCCTTTATTTTAGTAAATTAGTCATTACGGTTATGAACAAGGGGGAATAGCTCAGTGGTAGTGCATTCGACTGCAGATCGAGAGGTCCTTGGTTCAAACCAGAGTTCCCCCTGTAACAGCACGGATCATTGCCTTTATTTTAGTTAATTCGACATTACGGTTAGGAACAAGGGGGAATAGCTCAGTGGTAGAGCATTCGACTGCAGATCGAGAAGTCCTTGGTTCAAACCCGAGTTCCCCCTGTAACAGCATGGATCATTGCCTTTATTTTAGTTAATTAGACATTACGGTTATGAACAAGGGGGAATAGCTCAGTGGTAGAGCATTCTACTGCAGATAGAGAGGTCTTTTTTCCAAACCCGTGTTCCCCCTGTAACAGCACGGATCATTGCCTTTCTTTTAATTAATTAGTCATTACGGTTATGAACAAGGGGGAATAGCTCAGTGGTAGAGCATTCGACTGCAGATCGAGAAGTCCTTGGTTCAAACCCGAGTTCCCCCTGTAACAGCACGGATCATTGCCTTTATTTTAATTAAATAGTCATTACGGTTATGAACAAGGGGGAATAGCTCAGCGGTAGAGCATTCGCCTGCAGATCGAGAGGTCCTTGGTTCAAACCCGAGTTCCCCCTGTAACAGCACGGATCATTGCCTTTATTTTAGTTAATTAGACATTACGGTTATGAACAAGGGGGAATAGCTCAGCGGTAGAGCATTCGACTGCAGATCGAGAGGTCCTTGGTTCAAACCAGAGTTCCCCATGTAACAGCACGGATCACTGCCTTTATTTTAGTTAATTCGACATTACGGTTAGGAACAAGGGGGAGTAGCTCAGTGGTAGAGCATTCGGCTGCAGATCGAGAAGTCCTTGGTTCAAACCCGAGTTCCCCATGTAATATCACGGATCATTGCCTTTATTTTAGTTAATTAGACATTACGGTTATGAACAAGGGGGAATAGCTCAGCGGTAGAGCATTCGACTGCAGATCGAGAGGTCCTTGGTTCAAACCAGAGTTCCCCATGTAACAGCACGGATCACTGCCTTTATTTTAGTTAATTCGACATTACGGTTAGGAACAAGGGGGAATAGCTCAGTGGTAGAGCATTCGACTGCAGATCGAGAAGTCCTTGGTTCAAACCCGAGTTCCCCATGTAACATCACGGATCATTGCCTTTATTTTAGTTAATTAGTCATTACGGTTATGAACAAGGGGGAATAGCTCAGCGGTAGAGCATTCGCCTGCAGATCGAGAGGTCTTTGGTTCAAACCCGAGTTGCCCCTGTAACAGCACGGATCATTGCCTTTATTTTAGTAAATTAGTCATTACGGTTATGAACAAGGGGGAATAGCTCAGTGGTAGTGCATTCGACTGCAGATCGAGAGGTCCTTGGTTCAAACCAGAGTTCCCCCTGTAACAGCACGGATCATTGCCTTTATTTTAGTTAATTCGACATTACGGTTAGGAACAAGGGGGAATAGCTCAGTGGTAGAGCATTCGACTGCAGATCGAGAAGTCCTTGGTTCAAACCCGAGTTCCCCCTGTAACAGCACGGATCATTGCCTTTATTTTAGTTAATTAGACATTACGGTTATGAACAAGGGGGAATAGCTCAGCGGTAGAGCATTCGACTGCAGATCGAGAGGTCCTTGGTTCAAACCAGAGTTCCCCATGTAACAGCACGGATCACTGCCTTTATTTTAGTTAATTCGACATTACGGTTAGGAACAAGGGGGAGTAGCTCAGTGGTAGAGCATTCGACTGCAGATCGAGAAGTCCTTGGTTCAAACCCGAGTTCCCCATGTAATATCACGGATCATTGCCTTTATTTTAGTTAATTAGTCATTACGGTTATGAACAAGGGGGAATAGCTCAGCGGTAGAGCATTCGCCTGCAGATCGAGAGGTCTTTGGTTCAAACCCGAGTTCCCCCTGTAACAGCACGGATCATTGCCTTTATTTTAGTTAATTAGACATTACGGTTATGAACAAGGGGGAATAGCTCAGCGGTAGAGCATTCGACTGCAGATCGAGAGGTCCTTGGTTCAAACCAGAGTTCCCCATGTAACAGCACGGATCACTGCCTTTATTTTAGTTAATTCGACATTACGGTTAGGAACAAGGGGGAATAGCTCAGTGGTAGAGCATTCGACTGCAGATCGAGAAGTCCTTGGTTCAAACCCGAGTTCCCCATGTAACATCACGGATCATTGCCTTTATTTTAGTTAATTAGTCATTACGGTTATGAACAAGGGGGAATAGCTCAGCGGTAGAGCATTCGCCTGCAGATCGAGAGGTCTTTGGTTCAAACCCGAGTTCCCCCTGTAACAGCACGGATCATTGCCTTTATTTTAGTAAATTAGACATTACGGTTATGAACAAGGGGGAATAGCTCAGTGGTAGAGCATTCTACTGCAGATAGAGAGGTCTTTTTTCCAAACCCGTGTTCCCCCTGTAACAGCACGGATCATTGCCTTTCTTTTAATTAATTAGTCATTACGGTTATGAACAAGGGGGAATAGCTCAGTGGTAGAGCATTCGACTGCAGATCCAGAAGTCCTTGGTTCAAACCCGAGTTCCCCCTGTAACAGCACGGATCATTGCCTTTATTTTAATTAAATAGTCATTACGGTTATGAACAAGGGGGAATAGCTCAGCGGTAGAGCATTCGCCTGCAGATCGAGAGGTCCTTGGTTTAAACCCGAGTTCCCCCTGTAACAGCACGGATCATTGCCTTTATTTTAGTTAATAAGACATTACGGTTATGAACAAGGGGGAATATCTCAGCGGTAGAGCATTCGACTGCAGATCGAGAGGTCCTTGGTTCAAACCAGAGTTCCCCATGTAACAGCACGGATCACTGCCTTTATTTTAGTTAATTCGACATTACGGTTAGGAACAAGGGGGAGTAGCTCAGTGGTAGAGCATTCGACTGCAGATCGAGAAGTCCTTGGTTCAAACCCGAGTTCCCCATGTAATATCACGGATCATTGCCTTTATTTTAGTTAATTAGTCATTACGGTAATGAACAAGGGGGAATAGCTCAGCGGTAGAGCATTCGCCTGCAGATCGAGAGGTCTTTGGTTCAAACCCGAGTTCCCCCTGTAACAGCACGGATCATTGCCTTTATTTTAGTAAATTAGTCATTACGGTTATGAACAAGGGGGAATAGCTCAGTGGTAGAGCCTTCGACTGCAGATCGAGAGGTCCTTGGTTCAAACCAGAGTTCCCCCTGTAACAGCACGGATCATTGCCTTTATTTTAGTTAATTAGACATTACGGTTATGAACAAGGGGGAATAGCTCAGCGGTAGAGCATTCGACTGCAGATCGAGAGGTCCTTGGTTCAAACCAGAGTTCCCCATGTAACAGCACGGATCACTGCCTTTATTTTAGATAATTCGACATTACGGTTATGAACAAGGGGGAATAGCTCAGCGGTAGATTATTCGCCTGCAGATCGAGAGGTCTTTGGTTCAAACCCGAGTTCCCCCTGTTACAGCACGGATCATTGCCTTTATTTTAGTAAATTAGTCATTACGGTTATGAACAAGGGGGAATAGCTCAGTGGTAGTGCATTCGACTGCAGATCGAGAGGTCCTTGGTTCAAACCAGAGTTCCCCCTGTAACAGCACGGATCATTGCCTTTATTTTAGTTAATTCGACATTACGGTTAGGAACAAGGGGGAATAGCTCAGTGGTAGAGCATTCGACTGCAGATCGAGAAGTCCTTGGTTCAAACCCGAGTTCCCCCTGTAACAGCACGGATCATTGCCTTTATTTTAGTTAATTAGACATTACGGTTATGAACAAGGGGGAATAGCTCAGTGGTAGAGCATTCTACTGCAGATAGAGAGGTCTTTTTTCCAAACCCGGGTTCCCCCTGTAACAGCACGGATCATTGCCTTTATTTTAATTAATTAGTCATTACGGTTATGAACAAGGGGGAATAGCTCAGCGGTAGAGCATTCGCCTGCAGATCGAGAGGTCCTTGGTTCAAACCCGTGTTCCCCCTGTAACAGCACGGATCATTGCCTTTATTTTAGTTAATTCGACATTACGGTTAGGAACAAGGGGGAATAGCTCAGTGGTAGAGCATTCGACTGCAGATCGAGAGGTCCTTGGTTCAAACCCGAGTTCCCCCTGTAACAGCACGGATCATTGCCTTTATTTTAATTAATTAGTCATTACGGTTATGAACAAGGGGGAATAGCTCAGCGGTAGAGCATTCGCCTGCAGATCGAGAGGTCCTTGGTTCAAACCCGAGTTCCCCCTGTAACAGCACGGATCATTGCCTTTATTTTAGTTAATTAGTCATTACGGTTATGAACAAGGGGGAATAGCTCAGCGGTAGAGCATTCGCCTGCAGATCGAGAGGTCTTTTTTCCAAACCCGTGTTCCCCCTGTAACAGCACGGATCATTGCCTTTCTTTTAATTAATTAGTCATTACGGTTATGAACAAGGGGGAATAGCTCAGTGGTAGAGCATTCGACTGCAGATCGAGAAGTCCTTGGTTCAAACCCGAGTTCCCCCTGTAACAGCACGGATCATTGCCTTTATTTTAATTAAATAGTCATTAAGGTTATGAACAAGGGGGAATAGCTCAGCGGTAGAGCATTCGCCTGCAGATCGAGAGGTCCTTGGTTTAAACCCGAGTTCCCCCTGTAACAGCACGGATCACTGCCTTTATTTTAGTTAATTCGACATTACGGTTATGAACAAGGGGGAATAGCTCAGCGGTAGAGCATTCGACTGCAGATCGAGAGGTCCTTGGTTCAAACCAGAGTTCCCCATGTAACAGCACGGATCACTGCCTTTATTTTAGTTAATTCGACATTACGGTTAGGAACAAGGGGGAGTAGCTCAGTGGTAGAGCATTCGACTGCAGATCGAGAAGTCCTTGGTTCAAACCCGAGTTCCCCATGTAATATCACGGATCATTGCCTTTATTTTAGTTAATTAGTCATTACGGTAATGAACAAGGGGGAATAGCTCAGCGGTAGAGCATTCGCCTGCAGATCGAGAGGTCTTTGGTTCAAACCCGAGTTCCCCCTGTAACAGCACGGATCATTGCCTTTATTTTAGTAAATTAGTCATTACGGTTATGAACAAGGGGGAATAGCTCAGTGGTAGAGCCTTCGACTGCAGATCGAGAGGTCCTTGGTTCAAACCAGAGTTCCCCCTGTAACAGCACGGATCATTGCCTTTATTTTAGTTAATTAGACATTACGGTTATGAACAAGGGGGAATAGCTCAGCGGTAGAGCATTCGACTGCAGATCGAGAGGTCCTTGGTTCAAACCAGAGTTCCCCATGTAACAGCACGGATCACTGCCTTTATTTTAGATAATTCGACATTACGGTTATGAACAAGGGGGAATAGCTCAGCGGTAGAGCATTCGCCTGCAGATCGAGAGGTCTTTGGTTCAAACCCGAGTTCCCCCTGTAACAGCACGGATCATTGCCTTTATTTTAGTAAATTAGTCATTACGGTTATGAACAAGGGGGAATAGCTCAGTGGTAGTGCATTCGACTGCAGATCGAGAGGTCCTTGGTTCAAACCAGAGTTCCCCCTGTAACAGCACGGATCATTGCCTTTATTTTAGTTAATTCGACATTACGGTTAGGAACAAGGGGGAATAGCTCAGTGGTAGAGCATTCGACTGCAGATCGAGAAGTCCTTGGTTCAAACCCGAGTTCCCCCTGTAACAGCACGGATCATTGCCTTTATTTTAGTTAATTAGACATTACGGTTATGAACAAGGGGGAATAGCTCAGCGGTAGAGCATTCGCCTGCAGATCGAGAGGTCTTTTTTCCAAACCCGTGTTCCCCCTGTAACAGCACGGATCATTGCCTTTCTTTTAATTAATTAGTCATTACGGTTATGAACAAGGGGGAATAGCTCAGTGGTAGAGCATTCGACTGCAGATCGAGAAGTCCTTGGTTCAAACCCGAGTTCCCCCTTTAACAGCACGGATCATTGCCTTTATTTTAATTAAATAGTCATTAAGGTTATGAACAAGGGGGAATAGCTCAGCGGTAGAGCATTCGCCTGCAGATCGAGAGGTCCTTGGTTTAAACCCGAGTTCCCCCTGTAACAGCACGGATCACTGCCTTTATTTTAGTTAATTCGACATTACGGTTATGAACAAGGGGGAATAGCTCAGCGGTAGAGCATTCGACTGCAGATCGAGAGGTCCTTGGTTCAAACCAGAGTTCCCCATGTAACAGCACGGATCACTGCCTTTATTTTAGTTAATTCGACATTACGGTTAGGAACAAGGGGGAGTAGCTCAGTGGTAGAGCATTCGACTGCAGATCGAGAAGTCCTTGGTTCAAACCCGAGTTCCCCATGTAATATCACGGATCATTGCCTTTATTTTAGTTAATTAGTCATTACGGTAATGAACAAGGGGGAATAGCTCAGCGGTAGAGCATTCGTCTGCAGATCGAGAGGTCTTTGGTTCAAACCCGAGTTCCCCCTGTAACAGCACGGATCATTGCCTTTATTTTAGTAAATTAGTCATTACGGTTATGAACAAGGGGGAATAGCTCAGTGGTAGAGCCTTCGACTGCAGATCGAGAGGTCCTTGGTTCAAACCAGAGTTCCCCCTGTAACAGCACGGATCATTGCCTTTATTTTAGTTAATTAGACATTACGGTTATGAACAAGGGGGAATAGCTCAGCGGTAGAGCATTCGACTGCAGATCGAGAGGTCCTTGGTTCAAACCAGAGTTCCCCATGTAACAGCACGGATCACTGCCTTTATTTTAGATAATTCGACATTACGGTTATGAACAAGGGGGAATAGCTCAGCGGTAGAGCATTCGCCTGCAGATCGAGAGGTCTTTGGTTCAAACCCGAGTTCCCCCTGTAACAGCACGGATCATTGCCTTTATTTTAGTAAATTAGTCATTACGGTTATGAACAAGGGGGAATAGCTCAGTGGTAGTGCATTCGACTGCAGATCGAGAGGTCCTTGGTTCAAACCAGAGTTCCCCCTGTAACAGCACGGATCATTGCCTTTATTTTAGTTAATTCGACATTACGGTTAGGAACAAGGGGGAATAGCTCAGTGGTAGTGCATTCGACTGCAGATCGAGAAGTCCTTGGTTCAAACCCGAGTTCCCCCTGTAACAGCACGGATCATTGCCTTTATTTTAGTTAATTAGACATTACGGTTATGAACAAGGGGGAATAGCTCAGTGGTAGAGCATTCTACTGCAGATAGAGAGGTCTTTTTTCCAAACCCGGGTTCCCCCTGTAACAGCACGGATCATTGCCTTTATTTTAATTAATTAGTCATTACGGTTATGAACAAGGGGGAATAGCTCAGTGGTAGAGCATTCGACTGCAGATCGAGAGGTCCTTGGTTCAAACCCGAGTTCCCCCTGTAACAGCACGGATCATTGCCTTTATTTTAATTAATTAGTCATTACGGTTATGAACAAGGGGGAATAGCTCAGCGGTAGAGCATTCGCCTGCAGATCGAGAGGTCCTTGGTTCAAACCCGAGTTCCCCCTGTAACAGCACGGATCATTGCCTTTATTTTAGTTAATTAGTCATTACGGTTATGAACAAGGGGGAATAGCTCAGCGGTAGAGCATTCGCCTGCAGATCGAGAGGTCTTTTTTCCAAACCCGTGTTCCCCCTCTAACAGCACGGATCATTGCCTTTATTTTAATTAATTAGTCATTACGGTTATGAACAAGGGGGAAGAGCTCAGTGGTAGAGCATTCGACTGCAGATCGAGAAGTCCTTGGTTCAAACCCGAGTTCCCCCTGTAACAGCACGGATCATTGCCTTTATTTTAATTAATTAGTCATTACGGTTATGAACAAGGGGGAATAGCTCAGCGGTAGAGCATTCGCCTGCAGATCGAGAGGTCCTTGGTTTAAACCCGAGTTCCCCCTGTAACAGCACGGATCACTGCCTTTATTTTAGTTAATTCGACATTACGGTTATGAACAAGGGGGAATAGCTCAGCGGTAGAGCATTCGACTGCAGATCGAGAGGTCCTTGGTTCAAACCAGAGTTCCCCATGTAACAGCACGGATCACTGCCTTTATTTTAGTTAAAGGGATAGAATCGGCTTTATCTGAGTTGGTCACACTAACATTGGTTTTCTGTAAATTAACCACCCCTAAAAACATGGGGGTCAGTAGAAATCGCGAGAAAAATTTATTAATTTAAATAAACGTGAATAAAAATTGAAATTTTGAACGCCAGATTTAAAATCGGCCACCATTTTCAACCCATTACCTACGTAGGTAAAGTTCGGTATCTGATTGGTTGGTAGTAATTGGAATGAAAACTGTCGTTTAAGGAGTAAAAAGTAGTAGGAACGAGAATCTAGGTCAGCTTGCCTGGTGAATCGTCGTCTGCTTATATGCTTAAGAATGTCAGACGAGAAAGTATTTCTGATCATTCCGGTCCTGAATCTGAGGATGAAAGTTCGAACTCTGATTCTTTGGATTCAGAAAATTCGGAACAATTTATAATAAACGAATCTGAGGGTAGTTCTTCTGAAGAAGAAGAATTTTGTGTGCAGCCATACCAATTCCCGTCAATCTGTATCATACTGCGCTCACAGAATGAATCCCCCTACCAGTAGGAAAAACACTACGGAGAAATTGGTAGAGACGAACTAGTAACGTTTTTCGGTGGTTCGGCTCTGTGTCACCAGGTGCCCTCATGATCGCAAAACAAGAGCATTTTGGATCTTTTAATCGTAATTTAAAAATCATTAATTAAACTAAAATATAAAAACATATATATTTTCAGAATCCTTATTTGTCTATCTATCGAAATAAATTAACCTTATAGGGATTTATTGCAATGAAATTAAAAGAAAGTATCCCTTTAATTCGACATTACGGTTAGGAACAAGGGGGAATAGCTCAGTGGTAGAGCATTCGACTGCAGATCGAGAAGTCCTTGGTTCAAACCCGAGTTCCCCATGTAACATCACGGATCATTGCCTTTATTTTAGTTAATTAGTCATTACGGTTATGAACAAGGGGGAATAGCTCAGCGGTAGAGCATTCGCCTGCAGATCGAGAGGTCTTTGGTTCAAACCCGAGTTCCCCCTGTAACAGCACGGATCATTGCCTTTGTTTTAGTAAATTAGTCATTACGGTTATGAACAAGGGGGAATAGCTCAGTGGTAGAGCATTCGACTGCAGATCGAGAGGTCCTTGGTTCAAACCAGAGTTCCCCCTGTAACAGCACGGATCATTGCCTTTATTTTAGTTAATTCGACATTACGGTTAGGAACAAGGGGGAATAGCTCAGTGGTAGAGCATTCGACTGCAGATAGAGAGGTCTTTTTTCCAAACCCGTGTTCCCCCTGTAACAGCACGGATCATTGCCTTTATTTTAATTAATTAGTCATTACGGTTATGAACAAGGGGGAATAGCTCAGCGGTAGAGCATTCGCCTGCAGATCGAGAGGTCCTTGGTTCAAACCCGTGTTCCCCCTGTAACAGCACGGATCATTGCCTTTATTTTAGTTAATTCGACATTACGGTTAGGAACAAGGGGGAATAGCTCAGTGGTAGAGCATTCGACTGCAGATCGAGAGGTCCTTGGTTCAAACCCGAGTTCCCCCTGTAACAGCACGGATCATTGCCTTTATTTTAATTAATTAGTCATTACGGTTATGAACAAGGGGGAATAGCTCAGCGGTAGAGCATTCGCCTGCAGATCGAGAGGTCCTTGGTTCAAACCCGAGTTCCCCCTGTAACAGCACGGATCATTGCCTTTATTTTAGTTAATTAGTCATTACGGTTATGAACAAGGGGAATAGCTCAGCGGTAGAGCATTCGCCTGCAGATCGAGAGGTCTTTGGTTCAAACCCGAGTTCCCCCTGTAACAGCACGGATCATTGCCTTTATTTTAGTTAATTAGTCATTACGGTTATGAACAAGGGGGAATAGCTCAGTGGTAGAGCATTCGACTGCAGATCGAGAAGTCCTTGGTTCAAACCCGAGTTCCCCCTGTAACAGCACTTATCATTGCCTTTATTTTAATTAATTAGTCATTACGGTTATGAACAAGGGGGAATAGCTCAGTGGTAGAGCATTCGACTGCAGATCGAGAAGTCCTTGGTTCAAACCCGAGTTCCCCCTGTAACAGCACGGATCATTGCCTTTATTTTAGTTAATTAGACATTACGGTTATGAACAAGGGGGAATAGCTCAGTGGTAGAGCATTCTACTGCAGATAGAGAGGTCTTTTTTCCAAACCCGTGTTCCCCCTGTAACAGCACGGATCATTGCCTTTATTTTAGTTAATTAGTCATTACGGTTATGAACAAGGGGAAATAGCTCAGCGGTAGAGCATTCGACTGCAGATCGAGAGGTCCTTGGTTCAAACCCGAGTTCCCCCTGTAACAGCACGGATCATTGCCTTTATTTTAATTAATTAGTCATTACGGTTATGAACAAGGGGGAATAGCTCAGCGGTAGAGCATTCGCCTGCAGATCGAGAGGTCCTTGGTTCAAACCCGAGTTCCCCCTGTAACAGCACGGATCATTGCCTTTATTAATAAAAAATGTCTTTGTACACAAAGACGCGAAAAAGTAAGAGATAAGTGTTGAAAATTAATTGTTTGAAGTCACAGATATTCAAATTTTCATTTTTGAAGACCTGATTATAAAACATCAATTATTTGAAAAAATGTCTTATCTTAGGTTTTTTCACCAAAATTCCTTAAGTAATATATTTTATCCTTAAACATGTGCATCATTTTAAAAATAGAAAACGTATGCACTTTATTTTCTTTTTAAAATTTAGAGATAGTTTGAGTATTCGGGCCTATAAGGAGAATAAAATGGACAGAAAATCGTTCATAGCAGACAAAATAAAATAAGCATGAGAACTTAACAAAACGTGTTCGTTAATTTTAAAGTTTTCGATTTTTCAAAAATTGACGTGTTGTATCTCTCTCAAAAGATCACGATCAAGCTACATATCCTTTTGATTCTAATAACTACATCACAGTCAAAGGGCGAATGTAATTTTCGGTTCGCAATATTTTCAATTTTAAAATTTAAATATAAATTCTTCTAGCTCTATTTTTCAGATATCCGAGTATTGGAACTTCCTCGAAGCAAATGTTTCTAGAAAATAAACAGAAGTATCAAGGTAGTTTCTCTGAAAGTTTTGTGAAAAAAACTAAGATAAGAAATTTTTTCAAATAATTGATGTTTTATAATCACGTCTTCAAAAATGAAAATTTGAATATCTGTGACTTCATACAATTAATTTTCAACACTTATCTCTTACTTTTTCGCGTCTTTGTGTACAAAGACATTTTTTATTAATATCTGTTACTTCAGTCTTAATATGAATTGAAACTGTTTGGAAACTAGTATTTTAAAACTTATAGTCTTATACTGAAAAGCAGGCGCTCCATTTAAGTCTTGCGGTGTTGCTCGTTTATTAGTTACCGCGTTTGAACTAACAAGGCCCTAACCATCTATTATAGAAGTATTAATCTTGATTGCTTCAACGCCCAGTCCAACTCAAATTGCCTTCCCGTCGTTTTCACGTGCAAAGCACAGTGGATGCAATAATACAAATGGATTCCGAAGACTTAGGCTAAAAAATTATTACGTAGATCGACCTGTGTACAAAAACAATCTATACACCTGTGCACAAACATATTCCATAGACCTGTGCTGGGTGACCACATTTCCTAAATTTTATAATTTTTCCTATTTTCGGATGTCTTCCTATTAGTTCCTATAATTTCGATAATTTTCCTATATTTTTCCTATTTTTTGAAATTGTAGATATTTTGCGCGCTCTCACTTTTGGTTTTGTTATATATCACTCAAAACAGAAATTTGATAGAAAGTAATGCCGATTTCCACTAGCTACTATCAATCAGCCACCGTGGATTTACAATACAGGCTAACGCTTCTGTGATTCAGATATTCCGATCGTGTTTTAAGTTTAAGTTTATCTACATCAAAGTCCTGACTGACTGATAATCATCGCCCAGCCCAAACCGCTGGCCCCAGAAGGCTGAAAATTTGGAGGAACGTTACTCGTAAGTAGTAGGCGCGTACTAAGAAAGATTTTTCCAATCCGCCACCATCTTAATAAATGGCGCCCAGAAATGTAGCAAATCTTCTCTTTGTAAGAAAGTCCGCGCGTTTCAACCGATTTCACAAATATTTAGTACACTGGATTCCTTTAACCTATAGATGGGCTGAATGGTCTTTCGGGATCGATTTGTTGCCATCATTTTAAATGGCGGCCAGATATTAAAAAACCCTTCTTTATGGAATGTCTGCGTGTAAATAATAAAAAATGTCCCGACGAGCTGATGGGCGACGCCGAGTGCCTTCGCTCCTAGAATGCTACAAAAATATTTGTCGAATCAGTAAAATGTACCCATACTTGATGGAAGTTCTTACTACACTCAAGCGATGCCGCGGGTAACAGCTAGTCTCCTATAATTTCCTGTAAATCAATTGTAAATTTCCTATTTTCCTATAACTATTACAAGGCTTTGTTGTGGTCACCCTGCCTGTGCACAAACATATTTCGTAGAGCTGTACACATACAAATACCATAGACTTGTGAAAACACATGTCATATAATTGTGTACAAACAGAGCCCGTAGACTTGTGCACAAACAGATCCCTTAGAATTGAGCACAAACTGATGTCATTGACTTGCACACAAACTGATGTCATAGACTTGCGCACAAACTGATGTCATAGACTTGCGCACAAACTGATGTCATACACTTGCGCGCACACTGATGTCATATACTTACGCACACACTGATGTCATAGACTTGCGCACAAACAGATGTCATAAACTTGTGCAAAAAGAGATGTTATACCTGTACACAAAAAGATTCCATGGACCTCTGCACAAAAACATTCCATACCCGTATGCTCAAAAATATGCTCAAGAATATCTCGTACACCAGTGCACAAAAATACTGCATATCCATTTGCACAAAAATATCCCGTATCCATTTGCACAAAAATATCCCGTATCCATTTGCACAAAAATATCCCGTATCCATTTGCAGAAAAATGTTCTTTAGACCTGTGCACAAACAGATGCAGTGGCCTTTGCAAAAACAGATTCCTTAGGCCTCTGCACAAACCGATTCAGTAGGCCTGTGCACAAAAATATTCCGTAGACCTAAGCACAAAAATATTCCGAAGACCTGTGCACAAAAATATTCTGTAGACCTGTGCACAAACAGATTCCGGAGACTTGTACACAAACGGAAGTCACAGGGTTGTGCACAAACAAATGTCATAGACTTGCGCAAAAAATACATCATAGACTTGCGCAAAAAGAGATGTCATGGATATGTGCACATCAGATTCCATGGACTAGTGCAAAAACAGAAGTCTTAGACTTGTTTACAAACAGAAGTCTTAGACTTGTTTACAAACAGAAGTCATAGACCTGTTTACATAAAGATTCCATAGACCGGTTTACATAAAGATTCCATAGACCGGTTTACATAAAGATTCCATAGACCGGTTTACATAAAGATTCCATAGACCTGTTTACATAAAGATTCCATACCCATTTGCACAAAACAATTCCATACCCATTTGCACAAAACAATTCCATACCCATTTGCACAAAACGATTCCATAGACCTGTGCACAAAATTATTCCATAGACCTGTGCCCAAAATTATTCCATAGACCTGTGCACAAACTTATTCCATAGACCTGTGCACAAAATTATTCCATAGACCTGTGCCCAGAGAGATTCCATAAAACTGTGCACAAAAAGATTCCCTAGACCTGTGCTCAAAAAATATGCCGTAGGCCTGAGCACAAACAGATGCCATAGACCTGTAAAGAAACAGATTCCGTAAACCTGTGCACAAACAGATGCCGTAGGCCTGTGTACAAACAGATTCCGGAGATCGGTGCACAGATTCCGTAGCCATGTGCACAAACAAATTCCGTAGACTTGTACACAAGTAGAAGTCACAGGCTTGTGCACAACAGATGTCATAGACATGTTCAAACCAGATTCCATAGTTTTGTGCACAAACAGAAGTCATAGACCT
The DNA here is from genome assembly GCF_054372755.1 of Phalangium opilio. Classification (NCBI taxonomy): domain Eukaryota; kingdom Metazoa; phylum Arthropoda; class Arachnida; order Opiliones; family Phalangiidae; genus Phalangium; species Phalangium opilio. The sequence goes on along the minus strand of NW_028324162.1, from coordinate 2,085,524 downwards.
GTGCACAAACAGAAGTCATAGACCTGTGCACAAAAACATTCTTTAGACTTGTGCACATCAAGTTTCCATAGACTTGTGCACATCAAGTTTCCATAGACCTGTGCACAAAAGATCTCATGGAGATGTGCATAAAAGATTTCATGGAACTGTGCACAAAACATTATATAGGCTTGTGTACATAAAGATTCCATAGACCTGTGTACATAAAGATTTCATACCCATAGCACAAAACTATTCCATAACCATTTGCACACAAATATTCCCTAGAACCTGCGCACAAAAATATTTCATAAAACTGTGCACAAAAAGATTCCATTGACTTATGCACAAAATATTCTATTGGCTTTTGTATAAACACATGACATAGACCTGTGTACAAAAATATTCCATGGACCTGTGCACAAAAACATGCCTTGGACCTGTTCAGAAACATTCCATACCCCTATATGCTCAAAAATATTCCACACCCATTTGCACAAACATTTTCCGTAGACCCGTGCACAAACAGATGCCGTAGACTAGCGCATAAACAGATTCCATAGATTTGCGCACAAACCTATTACGTAGACTCGTGCACAAATAGATTCCACAGACTTGTACACAAACAGAAGTCACACGGTTTTGCACAATCCGATGTTATAGACTTGTGCACAAACAGATGTCATATACTTGTGTATAAACTGATTTCATAGACTTGCTCAAAAAGAGATGTCATCGACATTTGCACAAGAGATTCCGTAGACTTGTGCACATAAAGATTCTTCAGACTTGTGCACAAACATATTTTGTAGACCTGTACACACACAAATACCATAGACTTGTGCAAAAATAGATGTCAAATATTTGTGCAAAAACACATCCCTTAGACTTTTGCACAAACTGATGCCATAGACTTGTGCAGAATCATATGTTCTAGACCGGTGTACAAAACATTCTATAGATTTGTGCACAAAAACATTCCATATACCTGTACAGAAAAATATTCCATTGACCTCTGCACAAAAACATTCCATAACCCTATGCTCAAAAATTTTCCTTACCCATTTGCACAAAAATATCACGTTCACCTGTGCAGAAAAATATCACGTACACCTGTGCACTAAAATATCACGTACACCTGTGCACAAAAATATTCGGTATCCATTTTCACAAAAAAATTCCGTACACCTGTGCACAAAAATACTCCAAATCCTATTTCACCATAATATTCTCTACACCTGTGAACAAAAATATTCCAAATCCATTTTCACCATAATATTCCGTACACCTGTGAACAAATACAGTTCGTACACCTGTGCACAAAAATATTCCAAATCCGTTTTCACCTATAATATTCCGTACACCTGTGAACAAAAACAGTTCGTACAGCTGTGCTCAAAAGTATTCCGTACAATTGTGCATAAAAATATTCCGTACACCTATGCATAAAAATATTTCGTACACTTGTGCACAAATAGAAATCACAGGCTTGTGCCCAAAGAAATGTCGTAGACTTGCGCAAAAAGAGATGTTATAGACATGTGCACATCAGATTCCATAGAGTTATGCACAAACATTTTCAATACCCCTATGCTCAAACAGATTTCAAACCCTTATGCTCAAAAAGATTCCATACCCATTTGCACAAAAATAATCTGTAGACCCGTGCTCAAAAATATTCCGTAGACCCTTGCTCAGACAGAAGTCACTCGCGTGTGCACAAACAGATGTCAAAGACTTGTGAATAAACAGATGTTATAGACTTGTGCACAAAGAGATGTTATAGACTTGTTCACACACAGGTGTTATAGACTTGTTCACACACAGGTGTTATAGACTTGTTCACACACAGGTGTTATAGACTTGTTCACACACAGGTGTTATAGACTTGTTCACACACAGGTGTTATAGACTTGTTCACACGCAGGTGTTATAGACTTGTTCACAAGCAGGTGTTATAGAATTGCTCACAAACAGGTGTTATAGACTTGTGCACAAACAGATGATTTAGACTTGTGCACAAACAGATGATTTAGACTTGTGCACAAACAGATGTTTTAGACTTGTGCACAAACAGATGTTTTAGACTTGTGCACAAACAGATGTTTTAGTCTTGTGTACAAACATGTGTTTTAGACTTGTGCACAAACAGATGTTTTAGTCTTGTGCATAGACAAATGTTATTGACTTGCGCAAAAAGAGATGTCATAGAAATGAGCGAATCAGATTCCAAAGACCTGTGCACAAACAGAAGTCGTAGACCTGTGCACAAACAGAAGTCGTAGACCTGTGCACAAACAGAAGTCGTAGACCTGTGCACAAACAGAAGTCGTAGACCTGTGCAAATAAAGATTTTTCACTTGGGCACGATTCTTCAGACTTGTGTGCACATAAAGATTCTTCAGACTTCTGTGCACATAAAGATTCTTCAGACTTGTGTGCACATAAAGATTCTTCAGACTTGTGTGCACATAAAGATTCTTCAAACTTGTGTGCACATAAAGATTCTTCAAACTTGTGTGCACATAAAGATTCTTCAAACTTGTGCACATAAATATACCTTAGACCCATGAACAAAAAATTCCATAGACCTGTGCACAGAAGATTCCATACTCCTATACTCAAAAGGATTCCATGCAGATTTGCACAAAAACATTCCGTAGACCTGTGTAAAACAATATTCCATAGGCCTGTGCACGAAAAGATTCCATAGACCTGGAAACAAAAATATTCCACTGACCTGTGCACAAAAAGATTGCATAGGCCTCTGCGCAAAGGGATTTTATACCCCTTTGCACAAAGATATTCTGTAGGTCTGCGCTTAAACAGATTCCGTAGACCTGTACACAAACAAATGTTATAGTTTAGACTCGTGTAAAAATTTAATTACTATAATTGGTAATTATCTTTAATTGCTTATTTTGTTTAATTAAGTCTAATCTGTACTTCGCAACTAAATTAGTTGGACGCGCAAAAGTTATAATGACAATTAAGCTAGCTAATTGCCCTACAAATTTGATTATCCGCAGTAAAACGACGTAAGTCCTAGAATGACTTTCCTTATTACTCAACCCAAGCAAAAAAGTCTTAAGTTCCACAGTTTAAAGGTAAACCACGTAATTCGGAGCAGGTACTTAAAACTATTAAAAACAATACTTAAACTTTGTTTTTCTTAATGAAACAAAAATTGGCGCCCACTTTAAAAATGGGGCTTTCATTTAAGACCGTTTTCAAATCTATCAAACGTATAGTTATTTTTGTAAGGGTACTTACAAAATGGGTAAGTTTGGAAAATTTCCCATGTTATTTCTATGGAGATTCTCTAGTTTTTCGCCAAAATCTGTGATTAATTTTATGGAAATGAAAACCACCCTTAGCAACTTTATGCTTTATAAAATAAACTATTAGGTGGATCATCTTGAAATTTTTACCACATATTAAGGGCCCGGATTTTAGTTCAGTAAAAAAATTTCGAAACAATAAACTTAATACGAAAAAAGTTAAAACCAATCCAAAAACCTTCCTTATACATTAAAGCCGTCATCAGGCCTTATCTAAGGGAGCTACCGCTCCCTTAGAATATGTTTTATGAAAATAACTGGAAGAAATGTTATTTTAAAACGTCCAAATAACACAAAACCATGTCAGGATTGCCGAGCGGTCTAAGGCTACAGATTCAAGGGTTCTTAGTTTCATTGGTTCACGATGTCAATCTGTGTATTCTGGGCCTCGTATGAGGGCGTGGGTTCGAATCCCACTTCTGACACGATATGTTTTATGAAAATAACTGGAAGAGATGTAATTTTACAACGTCCAAATTACACAAAACCATGTCAGGATTGCCGAGCGGTCTAAGGCTACAGATTCAAGGGTTCTTAGTTTCATTGGTTCACGATGTCAATCTGTGTATTCTGAGCCTCGTATGAGGGCGTAGGTTCGAATCCCACTTCTGACACGATATGTTTTATGAAAATAACTGGATGAGATGTAATTTTAAAACGTCCAAATTACACTAAACCACGTCAGGATGACCGAGCGGTCTAAGGCGACAGACTCAAGGGTTCTTAGTTTCATTGGTTCACGATGTCAATCTGTGTGTTTTGGGCCTCGTATGATGGCGTGGGTTCGAATCCCACTTCTGACACGATATGTTTTATGAAAATAACTGGAAGAGATGTAATTTTACAACGTCCAAATTACACAAAACCATGTCAGGATTGCCGAGCGGTCTAAGGCTACAGATTCAAGGGTTCTTAGTTTCATTGGTTCACGATGTCAATCTGAGTATTCTGGGCCTCGTATGAGGGCGTAGGTTCGAATCCCACTTCTGACACGATATGTTTTATGAAAATAACTGGATGAGATGTAATTTTAAAACGTCCAAATTACACAAAACCATGTCAGGATTGCCGAGCGGTCTAAGGCTACAGATTCAAGGGTTCTTAGTTTCATTGGTTCACGATATCAATCTGTGTAGTCTGGGCCTCGTATGAGGGCGTGGGTTCGAATCCCTCTTCTGACACGATATGTTTTATGAAAATAACTGGAAGAGATGTAATTTTAAAACGTCCAAATTGCACCAAATCACGTCAGGATGGCCGAGCGGTCTAAGGCGCCAGGCTCAAGGAGCTTAGCTTCCTTCGTTCACGATGTGAATCTGCGTTATTCTGGGCCTCGTTTGAGGGCGTGGGTTCGAATCCCACTTCTGACACGATATGTTTTATGAAAATAACTGGAAGAGATGTATTTTAAAACGTCTAAATGACCTAAAACCACGTCAGGATGGCCGAACGGTGTAAGGCGCGAGACTCAAGGGGCTTAGCTTCCTTCGTTCACGATGTGAAACTGTGTTATTCTGGGCCTCGTATGAGAGCGTGGGTTCGAATCCCACTTCTGACACGATATGTTTTATGAAAATAACTGGATGAGATGAAATTTTAAAACGTCCAAATTGCACTAAACCACGTCAGGATGACCAAGCGGTCTAAGGCGACAGACTCAAGGGTTCTTAGTTTCATTGGTTCACGATGTCAATCTGTGTGATTGGGGCCTCGTATGAGGGCGTGGGTTCGAATCCCACTTCTAACACGATATGTTTTATGAAAATAACTGGAAGAGATGTAATTTTAAAACGTCCAAATTGCACAAAATCACGTCAGGATGGCCGAGCGGTCTAAGGCGCCAGGCTCAAGGAGCTTAGCTTCCTTCGTTCACGATGTGAATCTGTGTTATTTTGGGCCTCGTATGAGGGCGTGGGTTCGAATCCCACTTCTGACACGATATGTTTTATGAAAATAACTGGAAGAGATGTAATTTTACAACGTCCAAATTACACAAAACCATGTCAGGATTGCCGAGCGGTCTAAGGCTACAGATTCAAGGGTTCTTAGTTTCATTGGTTCACGATGTCAATCTGAGTATTCTGGGCCTCGTATGAGGGCGTAGGTTCGAATCCCACTTCTGACACGATATGTTTTATGAAAATAACTGGATGAGATGTAATTTTAAAACGTCCAAATTACACAAAACCATGTCAGGATTGCCGAGCGGTCTAAGGCTACAGATTCAAGGGTTCTTAGTTTCATTGGTTCACGATATCAATCTGTGTAGTCTGGGCCTCGTATGAGGGCGTGGGTTCGAATCCCTCTTCTGACACGATATGTTTTATGAAAATAACTGGAAGAGATGTAATTTTAAAACGTCCTAATTGCACCAAATCACGTCAGGATGGCCGAGCGGTCTAAGGCGCCAGGCTCAAGGAGCTTAGCTTCCTTCGTTCACGATGTGAATCTGCGTTATTCTGGGCCTCGTTTGAGGGCGTGGGTTCGAATCCCACTTCTGACACGATATGTTTTATGAAAATAACTGGAAGAGATGTATTTTAAAACGTCTAAATGACCTAAAACCACGTCAGGATGGCCGAACGGTGTAAGGCGCGAGACTCAAGGGGCTTAGCTTCCTTCGTTCACGATGTGAATCTGTGTTATTTTGGGCCTCGTATGAGGGCGTGGGTTCGAATCCCACTTCTGACACGATATGTTATATGAAAATAACTGGAAGAGATGTATTTTAAAACGTCTAAATGACCTAAAACCACGTCAGGATGGCCGAACGGTGTAAGGCGCGAGACTCAAGGGGCTTAGCTTCCTTCGTTCACGATGTGAAACTGTGTTATTCTGGGCCTCGTATGAGAGCGTGGGTTCGAATCCCACTTCTGACACGATATGTTTTATGAAAATAACTGGATGAGATGAAATTTTAAAACGTCCAAATTGCACTAAACCACGTCAGGATGACCGAGCGGTCTAAGGCGACAGACTCAAGGGTTCTTAGTTTCATTGGTTCACGATGTCAATCTGTGTGATTGGGGCCTCGTATGAGGGCGTGGGTTCGAATCCCACTTCTAACACGATATGTTTTATGAAAATAACTGGAAGAGATGTAATTTTAAAACGTCCAAATTGCACAAAATCACGTCAGGGTGGCCGAGCGGTCTAAGGCGCCAGGCTCAAGGAGCTTAGCTTCCTTCGTTCACGATGTGAATCTGTGTTATTTTGGGCCTCGTATGAGGGCGTGGGTTCGAATCCCACTTCTGACACGATATGTTTTATGAAAATAACTGGAAGAGATGTAGTTTTAAAACTCCAAATTACACAAAATCACGTCAGGATGACCGAGCGGTCTAAGGCGACAGACTCAAGGGTTCTTAGTTTCATTGGTTCACGATGTCAATCTGTGTGTTTTGGGCCTCGTATGATGGCGTGGGTTCGAATCCCACTTCTGACACGATATGTTTTATGAAAATAACTGGAAGAGATGTAATTTTACAACGTCCAAATTACACAAAACCATGTCAGGATTGCCGAGCGGTCTAAGGCTACAGATTCAAGGGTTCTTAGTTTCATTGGTTCACGATGTCAATCTGTGTATTCTGGGCCTCGTATGAGGGCGTGTGTTCGAATCCCACTTCTAACACGATATGTTTTATGAAAATAACTGGAAGAGATGTAATTTTAAAACGTCCAAATTGCACCAAATCACGTCAGGATGGCCGAGCGGTCTAAGGCGCCAGGCTCAAGGAGCTTAGCTTCCTTCGTTCACGATGTGAATCTGCGTTATTCTGGGCCTCGTATGAGGGCGTGGGTTCGAATCCCACTTCTGACACGATATGTTTTATGAAAATAACTGGAAGAGATGTATTTTAAAACGTCCAAATTACACTAAACCACGTCAGGATGACCGAGCGGTCTAAGGCGACAGACTCAAGGGTTCTTAGTTTCATTGGTTCACGATGTCAATCTGTGTGATTGGGGCCTCGTATGAGGGCGTGGGTTCGAATCCCACTTCTAACACGATATGTTTTATGAAAATAACTGGAAGAGATGTAATTTTAAAACGTCCAAATTGCACAAAATCACGTCAGGATGGCCGAGCGGTCTAAGGCGCCAGGCTCAAGGAGCTTAGCTTCCTTCGTTCACGATGTGAAACTGTGTTATTCTGGGCCTCGTATGAGGGCGTGGGTTCGAATCCCACTTCTAACACGATATGTTTTTTGAAAATAACCCGAAGAGATGTAATTTTAAAACGTCCAAATTACACAAAACCATGTCAGGATTGCCGAGCGGTCTAAGGCTACAGATTCAAGGGTTCTTAGTTTCATTGGTTCACGATGTAAATCTGTGTATTCTGAGCCTCGTATGAGGGCGTAGGTTCGAATCCCACTTCTGACACGATATGTTTTATGAAAATAACTGGATGAGATGTAATTTTAAAACGTTCAAATTACACAAAACCATGTCAGGATTGCCGAGCGGTCTAAGGCTACAGATTCAAGGGTTTTTAGTTTCATTGGTTCACGATATCAATCTGTGTAGTCTGGGCCTCGTATGAGGGCGTGGGTTCGAATCCCTCTTCTGACAAGATATGTTTTATGAAAATAACTGTCAGAGATGTAATTTTAAAACGTCCAAATTGCACCATATCACGTCAGGATGGCCGAGCGGTCTAAGGCGCCAGGCTCAAGGAGCTTAGCTTCCTTCGTTCACGATGTGAATCTGCGTTATTCTGGGCCTCGTATGAGGGCGTGGGTTCGAATCGCACTTCTGACACGATATGTTTTATGAAAATAACTGGAAGAGATGTATTTTAAAACGTCCAAATTACACTAAACCACGTCAGGATGACCGAGCGGTCTAAGGCGACAGACTCAAGGGTTCTTAGTTTCATTGGTTCACGATGTCAATCTGTGTGTTTTGGGCCTCGTATGATGGCGTGGGTTCGAATCCCACTTCTAACACGATATGTTTTATGAAAATAACTGGAAGAGATGTTATTTTAAAACGTCCAAATAACACAAAACCATGTCAGGATTGCCGAGCGGTCTAAGGCTACAGATTCAAGGGTTCTTAGTTTCATTGGTTCACGATGTCAATCTGTGTTATTTTGGGCCTCGTATGATGGCGTGGGTTCGAATCCCACTTCTAACACGATATGTTTTTTGAAAATAACTGGAAGAGATGTAATTTTACAACGTCCAAATTACACAAAACCATGTCAGGATTGCCGAGCGGTCTAAGGCTACAGATTCAAGGGTTCTTAGTTTCATTGGTTCAAGATGTCAATCTGAGTATTCTGGGCCTCGTATGATGGCGTGGGTTCGAATCCCACTTCTGACACGATATGTTTTATGAAAATAACTGGAAGAGATGTAATTTTACAACGTCCAAATTACACAAAACCATGTCAGGATAGCCGAGCGGTCTAAGGCTACAGATGCAAGGGTTCTTAGTTTCATTGGTTCACGATGTCAATCTGAGTATTCTGGGCCTCGTGTGAGGGCGTAGGTTCGAATCCCACTTCTGACACGATATGTTATATGAAAATAACTGGAAGAGATGTAATTTTAAAACGTCCAAATTACACAAAACCATGTCAGGATTGCCGAGCGGTCTAAGGCTACAGATTCAAGGGTTCTTAGTTTCATTGGTTCACGATATCAATCTGTGTAGTCTGGGCCTCGTATGAGGGCGTGGGTTCGAATCCCTCTTCTGACACGATATGTTTTATGAAAATAACTGGAAGAGATGTAATTTTAAAACGTCCAAATTGCACCAAATCACGTCAGGATGGCCGAGCGGTCTAAGGCGCCAGGCTCAAGGAGCTTAGCTTCCTTCGTTCACGATGTGAATCTGCGTTATTCTGGGCCTCGTATGAGGGCGTGGGTTCGAATCCCACTTCTGACACGATATGTTTTATGAAAATAACTGGAAGAGATGTATTTTAAAACGTCCAAATTACACTAAACCACGTCAGGATGACCGAGCGGTCTAAGGCGACAGACTCAAGGGTTCTTAGTTTCATTGGTTCACGATGTCAATCTGTGTGATTGGGGCCTCGTATGAGGGCGTGGGTTCGAATCCCACTTCTAACACGATATGTTTTATGAAAATAACTGGAAGAGATGTAATTTTAAAACGTCCAAATTGCACAAAATCACGTCAGGATGGCCGAGCGGTCTAAGGCGCCAGGCTCAAGGAGCTTAGCTTCCTTCATTCACGATGTGAAACTGTGTTATTCTGGGCCTCGTATGAGGGCGTGGGTTCGAATCCCACTTCTAACACGATATGTTTTTTGAAAATAACTCGAAGAGATGTAATTTTAAAACGTCCAAATTACACAAAACCATGTCAGGATTGCCGAGCGGTCTAAGGCTACAGATTCAAGGGTTCTTAGTTTCATTGGTTCACGATGTAAATCTGTGTATTCTGAGCCTCGTATGAGGGCGTAGGTTCGAATCCCACTTCTGACACGATATGTTTTATGAAAATAACTGGATGAGATGTAATTTTAAAACGTCCAAATTACACAAAACCATGTCAGGATTGCCGAGCGGTCTAAGGCTACAGATTCAAGGGTTTTTAGTTTCATTGGTTCACGATATTAATCTGTGTAGTCTGGGCCTCGTATGAGGGCGTGGGTTCGAATCCCTCTTCTGACAAGATATGTTTTATGAAAATAACTGGAAGAGATGTAATTTTAAAACGTCCAAATTGCACCAAATCACGTCAGGATGGCCGAGCGGTCTAAGGCGCCAGGCTCAAGGAGCTTAGCTTCCTTCGTTCACGATGTGAATCTGCGTTATTCTGGGCCTCGTATGAGGGCGTGGGTTCGAATCGCACTTCTGACACGATATGTTTTATGAAAATAACGGGAAGAGATGTATTTTAAAACGTCTAAATGACTTAAAACCACGTCAGGATGGCCGAACGGTGTAAGGCGCGAGACTCAAGGGGCTTAGCTTCCTTCGTTCACGATGTGAAACTGTGTTATTCTGGGCCTCGTATGAGAGCGTGGGTTCGAATCCCACTTCTGACACGATATGTTTTATGAAAATAACTGGATGAGATGTAATTTTAAAACGTCCAAATTACACTAAACCACGTCAGGATGACCGAGCGGTCTAAGGCGACAGACTCAAGGGTTCTTAGTTTCATTGGTTCACGATGTCAATCTGTGTATTCTGAGCCTCGTATGAGGGCGTAGGTTCGAATCCCACTTCTGACACGATATGTTTTATGAAAATAACTGGATGAGATGTAATTTTAAAACGTCCAAATTACACTAAACCACGTCAGGATGACCGAGCGGTCTAAGGCGACAGACTCAAGGGTTCTTAGTTTCATTGGTTCACGATGTCAATCTGTGTGTTTTGGGCCTCGTATGATGGCGTGGGTTCGAATCCCACTTCTAACACGATATGTTTTATGAAAATAACTGGAAGAGATGTTATTTTAAAACGTCCAAATAACACAAAACCATGTCAGGATTGCCGAGCGGTCTAAGGCTACAGATTCAAGGGTTCTTAGTTTCATTGGTTCGCGATGTCAATCTGTGTATTCTGGGCCTCGTATGAGGGCGTGGGTTCGAATCCCACTTCTGACACGATATGTTTTATGAAAATAACTGGAAGAGATGTAATTTTACAACGTCCAAATTACACAAAACCATGTCAGGATTGCCGAGCGGTCTAAGGCTACAGATTCAAGGGTTCTTAGTTTCATTGGTTCACGATGTCAATCTGTGTATTCTGAGCCTCGTATGAGGGCGTAGGTTCGAATCCCACTTCTGACACGATATGTTTTATGAAAATAACTGGATGAGATGTAATTTTAAAACGTCCAAATTACACTAAACCACGTCAGGATGACCGAGCGGTCTAAGGCTACAGATTCAAGGGTTCTTAGTTTCATTGGTTCACGATGTCATTCTGTGTATTCTGGGCCTCGTATGAGGGCGTAGGTTCGAATCCCACTTCTGACACGATATGTTTTATGAAAATAACTGGATGAGATGTAATTTTAAAACGTCCAAATTACACTAAACCACGTCAGGATGACCGAGCGGTCTAAGGCGACAGACTCAAGGGTTCTTAGTTTCATTGGTTCACGATGTGAATCTGTGTATTCTGGTCCTCGTTTGAGAGAGTGGGTTCGAATTCCACTTCTGACACGATATGTTATATGAAATTAACTGGAAGAGATGTAATTTTAAAACGTCCAAATTACACAAAACCATGTCAGGATTGCCGAGCGGTCTAAGGCTACAGATTCAAGGGTTCTTAGTTTCATTGGTTCACGATATCAATCTGTGTAGTCTGGGCCTCGTATGAGGGCGTGGGTTCGAATCCCTCTTCTGACACGATATGTTTTATGAAAATAACTGGAAGAGATGTAATTTTAAAACGTCCAAATTGCACCAAATCACGTCAGGATGGCCGAGCGGTCTAAGGCGCCAGGCTCAAGGAGCTTAGCTTCCTTCGTTCACGATGTGAATCTGCGTTATTCTGGGCCTCGTATGAGGGCGTGGGTTCGAATCCCACTTCTGACACGATATGTTTTATGAAAATAACTGGAAGAGATGTATTTTAAAACGTCCAAATTACACAAAACCATGTCAGGATTGCCGAGCGGTCTAAGGCTACAGATTCAAGGGTTCTTAGTTTCATTGGTTCACGATATCAATCTGTGTAGTCTGGGCCTCGTATGAGGGCGTGGGTTCGAATCCCTCTTCTGACACGATATGTTTTATGAAAATAACTGGAAGAGATGTAATTTTAAAACGTCCAAATTGCACCAAATCACGTCAGGATGGCCGAGCGGTCTAAGGCGCCAGGCTCAAGGAGCTTAGCTTCCTTCGTTCACGATGTGAATCTGCGTTATTCTGGGCCTCGTATGAGGGCGTGGGTTCGAATCCCACTTCTGACACGATATGTTTTATGAAAATAACTGGAAGAGATGTATTTTAAAACGTCCAAATTACACAAAACCATGTCAGGATTGCCGAGCGGTCTAAGGCTACAGATTCAAGGGTTCTTAGTTTCATTGGTTCACGATATCAATCTGTGTAGTCTGGGCCTCGTATGAGGGCGTGGGTTCGAATCCCTCTTCTGACACGATATGTTTTATGAAAATAACTGGAAGAGATGTAATTTTAAAACGTCCAAATTGCACCAAATCACGTCAGGATGGCCGAGCGGTCTAAGGCGCCAGGCTCAAGGAGCTTAGCTTCCTTCGTTCACGATGTGAATCTGCGTTATTCTGGGCCTCGTATGAGGGCGTGGGTTCGAATCCCACTTCTGACACGATATGTTTTATGAAAATAACTGGAAGAGATGTATTTTAAAACGTCCAAATTACACTAAACCACGTCAGGATGACCGAGCGGTCTAAGGCGACAGACTCAAGGGTTCTTAGTTTCATTGGTTCACGATGTCAATCTGTGTGATTGGGGCCTCGTATGAGGGCGTGGGTTCGAATACCACTTCTAACACGATGTTTTATGAAAATAACTGGAAGAGATGTAATTTTAAAACGTCCAAATTGCACAAAATCACGTCAGGATGGCCGAGCGGTCTAAGGCGCCAGGCTCAAGGAGCTTAGCTTCCTTCGTTCACGATGTGAAACTGTGTTATTCTGGGCCTCGTATGAGAGCGTGGGTTCGAATCCCACTTCTGACACGATATGTTTTATGAAAATAACTGGAAGAGATGTAGTTTTAAAACTCCAAATTACACAAAATCACGTCAGGATGGCCGAGCGGTCTAAGGCGCCAGGCTCAAGGGGCTTAGATTCATTGGTTCACGATGTCAATCTGTGTTATTTTGGGCCTCGTATGATGGCGTGGGTTCGAATCCCACTTCTAACACGATATGTTTTTTGAAAATAACTCGAAGAGATGTAATTTTAAAACGTCCAAATTACACAAAACCATGTCAGGATTGCCGAGCGGTCTAAGGCTACAGATTCAAGGGTTCTTAGTTTCATTGGTTCACGATGTAAATCTGTGTATTCTGAGCCTCGTATGAGGGCGTAGGTTCGAATCCCACTTCTGACACGATATGTTTTATGAAAATAACTGGATGAGATGTAATTTTAAAACGTCCAAATTACACTAAACCACGTCAGGATGACCGAGCGGTCTAAGGCGACAGACTCAAGGGTTCTTAGTTTCCTTGGTTCACGATGTCAATCTGTGTGTTTTGGGCCTCGTATGATGGCGTGGGTTCGAATCCCACTTCTGACACGATATGTTTTATGAAAATAACTGGAAGAGATGTAATTTTACAACGTCCAAATTACACAAAACCATGTCAGGATTGCCGAGCGGTCTAAGGCTACAGATTCATGGGTTCTTAGTTTCATTGGTTCACGATGTCAATCTGAGTATTCTGGGCCTCGTATGAGGGCGTAGGTTCGAATCCCACTTCTGACACGATATGTTTTATGAAAATAACTGGATGAGATGTAATTTTAAAACGTCCAAATTACACAAAACCATGTCAGGATTGCCGAGCGGTCTAAGTCTACAGATTCAAGGGTTCTTAGTTTCATTGGTTCACGATATCAATCTGTGTAGTCTGGGCCTCGTATGAGGGCGTGGGTTCGAATCCCTCTTCTGACAAGATATGTTTTATGAAAATAACTGGAAGAGATGTAATTTTAAAACGTCCAAATTGCACCAAATCACGTCAGGATGGCCGAGCGGTCTAAGGCGCCAGGCTCAAGAAGCTTAGCTTCCTTCGTTCACGATGTGAATCTGCGTTATTCTGGGCCTCGTATGAGGGCGTGGGTTCGAATCGCACTTCTGACACGATATGCTTTATGAAAATAACTGGAAGAGATGTATTTTAAAACGTCTAAATGACTTAAAACCACGTCAGGATGGCCGAACGGTGTAAGGCGCGAGACTCAAGGGGCTTAGCTTCCTTCGTTCACGATGTGAAACTGTGTTATTCTGGACCTCGTATGAGAGCGTGGGTTCGAATCCCACTTCTGACACGATATGTTTTATGAAAATAACTGGATGAGATGTAATTTTAAAACGTCCAAATTACACTAAACCACGTCAGGATGACCGAGCGGTCTAAGGCGACAGACTCAAGGGTTCTTAGTTTCATTGGTTCACGATGTCAATCTGTGTGTTTTGGGCCTCGTATGATGGCGTGGGTTCGAATCCCACTTCTGACACGATATGTTTTATGAAAATAACTGGAAGAGATGTAATTTTACAACGTCCAAATTACACAAAACCATGTCAGGATTGCCGAGCGGTCTAAGGCTACAGATTCAAGGGTTCTTAGTTTCATTGGTTCACGATGTCAATCTGAGTATTCTGGGCCTCGTATGAGGGCGTAGGTTCGAATCCCACTTCTGACACGATATGTTTTATGAAAATAACTGGATGAGATGTAATTTTAAAACGTCCAAATTACACAAAACCATGTCAGGATTGCCGAGCGGTCAAAGGCTACAGATTCAAGGGTTCTTAGTTTCATTGGTTCACGATATCAATCTGTGTAGTCTGGGCCTCGTATGAGGGCGTGGGTTCGAATCCCTCTTCTGACAAGATATGTTTTATGAAAATAACTGGAAGAGATGTAATTTTAAAACGTCCAAATTGCACCAAATCACGTCAGGATGGCCGAGCGGTCTAAGGCGCCAGGCTCAAGGAGCTTAGCTTCCTTCGTTCACGATGTGAATCTGCGTTATTCTGGGCCTCGTATGAGGGCGTGGGTTCGAATCGCACTTCTGACACGATATGTTTTATGAAAATAACCGGAAGAGATGTATTTTAAAACGTCTAAATGACTTAAAACCACGTCAGGATGGCCGAACGGTGTAAGGCGCGAGACTCAAGGGGCTTAGCTTCCTTCGTTCACGATGTGAAACTGTGTTATTCTGGGCCTCGTATGAGAGCGTGGGTTCGAATCCCACTTCTGACACGATATGTTTTATGAAAATAACTGGATGAGATGTAATTTTAAAACGTCCAAATTACACTAAACCACGTCAGGTTGACCGAGCGGTCTAAGGCGACAGATTCAAGGGTTCTTAGTTTCATTGGTTCACGATGTCAATCTGAGTATTCTGGGCCTCGTATGAGGGCGTAGGTTCGAATCCCACTTCTGACACGATATGTTTTATGAAAATAACTGGATGAGATGTAATTTTAAAACGTCCAAATTGCACCAAATCACGTCAGGATGGCCGAGCGGTCTAAGGCGCCAGGCTCAAGGAGCTTAGCTTCCTTCGTTCACTATGTGAATCTGCGTTATTCTGGGCCTCGTATGAGGGCGTGGGTTCGAATCGCACTTCTGACACGATATGTTTTATGAAAATAACTGGAAGAGATGTATTTTAAAACGTCTAAATGACTTAAAACCACGTCAGGATGGCCGAACGGTGTAAGGCGCGAGACTCAAGGGGCTTAGCTTCCTTCGTTCACGATGTGAAACTGTGTGTTTTGGGCCTCGTATGATGGCGTGGGTTCGAATCCCACTTCTGACACGATATGTTTTATGAAAATAACTGGAAGAGATGTAATTTTACAACGTCCAAATTACACAAAACCATGTCAGGATTGCCGAGCGGTCTAAGGCTACAGATTCAAGGGTTCTTAGTTTCATTGGTTCACGATGTCAATCTGAGTATTCTGGGCCTCGTATGAGGGCGTAGGTTCGAATCCCACTTCTGACACGATATGTTTCATGAAAATAACTGGATGAGATGTAATTTTAAAACGTCCAAATTACACAAAACCATGTCAGGATTGCCGAGCGGTCAAAGGCTACAGATTCAAGGGTTCTTAGTTTCATTGGTTCACGATATCAATCTGTGTAGTCTGGGCCTCGTATGAGGGCGTGGGTTCGAATCCCTCTTCTGACAAGATATGTTTTATGAAAATAACTGGAAGAGATGTAATTTTAAAACGTCCAAATTGCACCAAATCACGTCAGGATGGCCGAGCGGTCTAAGGCGCCAGGCTCAAGGAGCTTAGCTTCCTTCGTTCACGATGTGAATCTGCGTTATTCTGGGCCTCGTATGAGGGCGTGGGTTCGAATCGCACTTCTGACACGATATGTTTTATGAAAATAACTGGAAGAGATGTATTTTAAAACGTCTAAATGACTTAAAACCACGTCAGGATGGCCGAACGGTGTAAGGCGCGAGACTCAAGGGGCTTAGCTTCCTTCGTTCACGATGTGAAACTGTGTTATTCTGGGCCTCGTATGAGAGCGTGGGTTCGAATCCCACTTCTGACACGATATGTTTTATGAAAATAACTGGATGAGATGTAATTTTAAAACGTCCAAATTACACTAAACCACGTCAGGATGACCGAGCGGTCTAAGGCGACAGACTCAAGGGTTCTTAGTTTCATTGGTTCACGATGTCAATCTGTGTGTTTTGGGCCTCGTATGATGGCGTGGGTTCGAATCCCACTTCTGACACGATATGTTTTATGAAAATAACTGGAAGAGATGTAATTTTACAACGTCCAAATTACACAAAACCATGTCAGGATTGCCGAGCGGTCTAAGGCTACAGATTCAAGGGTTCTTAGTTTCATTGGTTCACGATGTCAATCTGTGTATTCTGAGCCTCGTATGAGGGCGTAGGTTCGAATCCCACTTCTGACACGATATGTTTTATGAAAATAACTGGATGAGATGTAATTTTAAAACGTCCAAATTACACTAAACCACGTCAGGATGACCGAGCGGTCTAAGGCGACAGACTCAAGGGTTCTTAGTTTCATTGGTTCACGATGTCAATCTGTGTGTTTTGGGCCTCGTATGATGGCGTGGGTTCGAATCCCACTTCTAACACGATATGTTTTATGAAAATAACTGGAAGAGATGTTATTTTAAAACGTCCAAATAACACAAAACCATGTCAGGATTGCCGAGCGGTCTAAGGCTACAGATTCAAGGGTTCTTAGTTTCATTGGTTCACGATGTCAATCTGTGTATTCTGGGCCTCGTATGAGGGCGTGGGTTCGAATCCCACTTCTGACACGATATGTTTTATGAAAATAACTGGAAGAGATGTAATTTTACAACGTCCAAATTACACAAAACCATGTCAGGATTGCCGAGCGGTCTAAGGCTACAGATTCAAGGGTTCTTAGTTTCATTGGTTCACGATGTCAATCTGAGTATTCTGGGCCTCGTATGAGGGCGTAGGTTCGAATCCCACTTCTGACACGATATGTTTTATGAAAATAACTGGATGAGATGTAATTTTAAAACGTCCAAATTACACAAAACCATGTCAGGATTGCCGAGCGGTCAAAGGCTACAGATTCAAGGGTTCTTAGTTTCATTGGTTCACGATATCAATCTGTGTAGTCTGGGCCTCGTATGAGGGCGTGGGTTCGAATCCCTCTTCTGACAAGATATGTTTTATGAAAATAACTGGAAGAGATGTAATTTTAAAACGTCCAAATTGCACCAAATCACGTCAGGATGGCCGAGCGGTCTAAGGCGCCAGGCTCAAGGAGCTTAGCTTCCTTCGTTCACGATGTGAATCTGCGTTATTCTGGGCCTCGTATGAGGGCGTGGGTTCGAATCGCACTTCTGACACGATATGTTTTATGAAAATAACTGGAAGAGATGTATTTTAAAACGTCTAAATGACTTAAAACCACGTCAGGATGGCCGAACGGTGTAAGGCGCGAGACTCAAGGGGCTTAGCTTCCTTCGTTCACGATGTGAAACTGTGTTATTCTGGGCCTCGTATGAGAGCGTGGGTTCGAATCCCACTTCTGACACGATATGTTTTATGAAAATAACTGGATGAGATGTAATTTTAAAACGTCCAAATTACACTAAACCACGTCAGGTTGACCGAGCGGTCTAAGGCGACAGATTCAAGGGTTCTTAGTTTCATTGGTTCACGATGTCAATCTGAGTATTCTGGGCCTCGTATGAGGGCGTAGGTTCGAATCCCACTTCTGACACGATATGTTTTATGAAAATAACTGGATGAGATGTAATTTTAAAACGTCCAAATTGCACCAAATCACGTCAGGATGGCCGAGCGGTCTAAGGCGCCAGGCTCAAGGAGCTTAGCTTCCTTCGTTCACTATGTGAATCTGCGTTATTCTGGGCCTCGTATGAGGGCGTGGGTTCGAATCGCACTTCTGACACGATATGTTTTATGAAAATAACTGGAAGAGATGTATTTTAAAACGTCTAAATGACTTAAAACCACGTCAGGATGGCCGAACGGTGTAAGGCGCGAGACTCAAGGGGCTTAGCTTCCTTCGTTCACGATGTGAAACTGTGTGTTTTGGGCCTCGTATGATGGCGTGGGTTCGAATCCCACTTCTGACACGATATGTTTTATGAAAATAACTGGAAGAGATGTAATTTTACAACGTCCAAATTACACAAAACCATGTCAGGATTGCCGAGCGGTCTAAGGCTACAGATTCAAGGGTTCTTAGTTTCATTGGTTCACGATGTCAATCTGAGTATTCTGGGCCTCGTATGAGGGCGTAGGTTCGAATCCCACTTCTGACACGATATGTTTTATGAAAATAACTGGATGAGATGTAATTTTAAAACGTCCAAATTACACAAAACCATGTCAGGATTGCCGAGCGGTCAAAGGCTACAGATTCAAGGGTTCTTAGTTTCATTGGTTCACGATATCAATCTGTGTAGTCTGGGCCTCGTATGAGGGCGTGGGTTCGAATCCCTCTTCTGACAAGATATGTTTTATGAAAATAACTGGAAGAGATGTAATTTTAAAACGTCCAAATTGCACCAAATCACGTCAGGATGGCCGAGCGGTCTAAGGCGCCAGGCTCAAGGAGCTTAGCTTCCTTCGTTCACGATGTGAATCTGCGTTATTCTGGGCCTCGTATGAGGGCGTGGGTTCGAATCGCACTTCTGACACGATATGTTTTATGAAAATAACTGGAAGAGATGTATTTTAAAACGTCTAAATGACTTAAAACCACGTCAGGATGGCCGAACGGTGTAAGGCGCGAGACTCAAGGGGCTTAGCTTCCTTCGTTCACGATGTGAAACTGTGTTATTCTGGGCCTCGTATGAGAGCGTGGGTTCGAATCCCACTTCTGACACGATATGTTTTATGAAAATAACTGGATGAGATGTAATTTTAAAACGTCCAAATTACACTAAACCACGTCAGGATGACCGAGCGGTCTAAGGCGACAGACTCAAGGGTTCTTAGTTTCATTGGTTCACGATGTCAATCTGTGTGTTTTGGGCCTCGTATGATGGCGTGGGTTCGAATCCCACTTCTGACACGATATGTTTTATGAAAATAACTGGAAGAGATGTAATTTTACAACGTCCAAATTACACAAAACCATGTCAGGATTGCCGAGCGGTCTAAGGCTACAGATTCAAGGGTTCTTAGTTTCATTGGTTCACGATGTCAATCTGTGTATTCTGAGCCTCGTATGAGGGCGTAGGTTCGAATCCCACTTCTGACACGATATGTTTTATGAAAATAACTGGATGAGATGTAATTTTAAAACGTCCAAATTACACTAAACCACGTCAGGATGACCGAGCGGTCTAAGGCGACAGACTCAAGGGTTCTTAGTTTCATTGGTTCACGATGTCAATCTGTGTGTTTTGGGCCTCGTATGATGGCGTGGGTTCGAATCCCACTTCTAACACGATATGTTTTATGAAAATAACTGGAAGAGATGTTATTTTAAAACGTCCAAATAACACAAAACCATGTCAGGATTGCCGAGCGGTCTAAGGCTACAGATTCAAGGGTTCTTAGTTTCATTGGTTCACGATGTCAATCTGTGTATTCTGGGCCTCGTATGAGGGCGTGGGTTCGAATCCCACTTCTGACACGATATGTTTTATGAAAATAACTGGAAGAGATGTAATTTTACAACGTCCAAATTACACAAAACCATGTCAGGATTGCCGAGCGGTCTAAGGCTACAGATTCAAGGGTTCTTAGTTTCATTGGTTCACGATGTCAATCTGTGTATTCTGAGCCTCGTATGAGGGCGTAGGTTCGAATCCCACTTCTGACACGATATGTTTTATGAAAATAACTGGATGAGATGTAATTTTAAAACGTCCAAATTACACTAAACCACGTCAGGATGACCGAGCGGTCTAAGGCGACAGACTCAAGGGTTCTTAGTTTCATTGGTTCACGATGTCAATCTGTGTGTTTTGGGCCTCGTATGATGGCGTGGGTTCGAATCCCACTTCTGACACGATATGTTTTATGAAAATAACTGGAAGAGATGTAATTTTACAACGTCCAAATTACACAAAACCATGTCAGGATTGCCGAGCGGTCTAAGGCTACAGATGCAAGGGTTCTTAGTTTCATTGGTTCACGATGTCAATCTGAGTATTCTGGGCCTCGTGTGAGGGCGTAGGTTCGAATCCCACTTCTGACACGATATGTTATATGAAAATAACTGGAAGAGATGTAATTTTAAAACGTCCAAATTACACAAAACCATGTCAGGATTGCCGAGCGGTCTAAGGCGCCAGACTCAAGGGTTCTTAGTTTCATTGGTTCACGATGTCAATCTGAGTATTCTGGGCCTCGTATGATGGCGTGGGTTCGAATCCCACTTCTGACACGATATGTTTTATGAAAATAACTGGAAGAGATGTAATTTTAAAACGTCCAAATTGCACCAAATCACGTCAGGATGGCCGAGCGGTCTAAGGCGCCAGGCTCAAGGAGCTTAGCTTCCTTCGTTCACGATGTGAATCTGCGTTATTCTGGGCCTCGTATGAGGGCGTGGGTTCGAATCCCACTTCTGACACGATATGTTTTATGAAAATAACTGGAAGAGATGTATTTTAAAACGTCCAAATTACACTAAACCACGTCAGGATGACCGAGCGGTCTAAGGCGCCAGACTCAAGGGTTCTTAGTTTCATTGGTTCACGATGTCAATCTGAGTATTCTGGGCCTCGTATGATGGCGTGGGTTCGAATCCCACTTCTGACACGATATGTTTTATGAAAATAACTGGAAGAGATGTAATTTTAAAACGTCCAAATTGCACAAAATCACGTCAGGATGGCCGAGCGGTCTAAGGCGCCAGGCTCAAGGAGCTTAGCTTCCTTCGTTCACGATGTGAAACTGTGTTATTCTGGGCCTCGTATGAGAGCGTGGGTTCGAATCCCACTTCTGACACGATATGTTTTATGAAAATAACTGGAAGAGATGTAGTTTTAAAACTCCAAATTACACAAAATCACGTCAGGATGGCCGAGCGGTCTAAGGCGCCAGGCTCAAGGGGCTTAGTTTCATTGGTTCACGATGTCAATCTGTGGATTTTGGGCCTCGTATGATGGCGTGGGTTCGAATCCCACTTCTAACACGATATGTTTTTTGAAAATAACTCGAAGAGATGTAATTTTAAAACGTCCAAATTACACAAAACCATGTCAGGATTGCCGAGCGGTCTAAGGCTACAGATTCAAGGGTTCTTAGTTTTATTGGTTCACGATGTAAATCTGTGTATTCTGAGCCTCGTATGAGGGCGTAGGTTCGAATCCCACTTCTGACACGATATGTTTTATGAAAATAACTGGATGAGATGTAATTTTAAAACGTCCAAATTACACTAAACCACGTCAGGATGACCGAGCGGTCTAAGGCGACAGACTCAAGGGTTCTTAGTTTCATTGGTTCACGATGTCAATCTGTGTGTTTTGGGCCTCGTATGATGGCGTGGGTTCGAATCCCACTTCTGACACGATATGTTTTATGAAAATAACTGGAAGAGATGTAATTTTACAACGTCCAAATTACACAAAACCATGTCAGGATTGCCGAGCGGTCTAAGGCTACAGATTCAAGGGTTCTTAGTTTCATTGGTTCACGATGTCAATCTGAGTATTCTGGGCCTCGTATGAGGGCGTAGGTTCGAATCCCACTTCTGACACGATATGTTTTATGAAAATAACTGGATGAGATGTAATTTTAAAACGTCCAAATTACACAAAACCATGTCAGGATTGCCGAGCGGTCTAAGGCTACAGATTCAAGGGTTCTTAGTTTCATTGGTTCACGATATCAATCTGTGTAGTCTGGGCCTCGTATGAGGGCGTGGGTTCGAATCCCTCTTCTGACAAGATATGTTTTATGAAAATAACTGGAAGAGATGTAATTTTAAAACGTCCAAATTGCACCAAATCACGTCAGGATGGCCGAGCGGTCTAAGGCGCCAGGCTCAAGGAGCTTAGCTTCCTTCGTTCACGATGTGAATTTGCGTTATTCTGGGCCTCGTATGAGGGCGTGGGTTCGAATCGCACTTCTGACACGATATGTTTTATGAAAATAACTGGAAGAGATGTATTTTAAAACGTCTAAATGACTTAAAACCACGTCAGGATGGCCGAACGGTGTAAGGCGCGAGACTCAAGGGGCTTAGCTTCCTTCGTTCACGATGTGAAACTGTGTTATTCTGGGCTTCGTATGAGAGCGTGGGTTCGAATCCCACTTCTGACACGATATGTTTTATGAAAATAACTGGAAGAGATGTAGTTTTAAAACTCCAAATTACACAAAATCACGTCAGGATGGCCGAGCGGTCTAAGGCTCCACGCTCAAGGGGCTTAGTTTCATTGGTTCACGATGTCAATCTGTGTATTCTGGGCTTCGTATGAGGGCGTAGGTTCGAATCCCACTTCTGACACGATATGTTTTATGAAAATAACTGGATGAGATGTAATTTTAAAACGTCCAAATTACACTAAACCACGTCAGGATGACCGAGCGGTTTAAGGCGACAGACTCAAGGGTTCTTAGTTTCATTGGTTCACGATGTCAATCTGTGTGTTTTGGACCTCGTATGATGGCGTGGGTTCGAATCCCACTTCTAACACGATATGTTTTATGAAAATAACTGGAAGAGATGTAATTTTAAAACGTCCAAATTACACAAAACCATGTCAGGATTGCCGAGCGGTCTAAGGCTACAGATTCAAGGGTTCTTAGTTTCATTGGTTCACGATGTCAATCTGTGTATTCTGGGCCTCGTATGAGGGCGTGTGTTCGAATCCCACTTCTGACACGATATGTTTTATCAAAATAACTGGAAGAGATGTAATTTTAAAACGTCCAAATTACACAAAACCATGTCAGGATTGCGTAGCGGTCTAAGGCTACAGATTCAAGGGTTCTTAGTTTCATTGGTTCACGATGTCAATCTGTGTATTCTGGGCCTCGTATGAGGGCGTAGGTTCGAATCCCACTTCTGACACGATATGTTTTATGAAAATAACTGGATGAGATGTAATTTTAAAACGTCCAAATTACACTAAACCACGTCAGGATGACCGAGCGGTTTAAGGCGACAGACTCAAGGGTTCTTAGTTTCATTGGTTCACGATGTCAATCTGTGTATTCTGGGCCTCGTATGAGGGCGTGGGTTCGAATCCCACTTCTGACACGATATGTTTTATGAAAATAACTGGAAGAGATGTAATTTTACAACGTCCAAATTACACAAAACCATGTCAGGATTGCCGAGCGGTCTAAGGCTACAGATTCAAGGGTTCTTAGTTTCATTGGTTCACGATGTCAATCTGTGTATTCTGGGCTTCGTATGAGGGCGTAGGTTCGAATCCCACTTCTGACACGATATGTTTTATCAAAATAACTGGAAGAGATGTAATTTTAAAACGTCCAAATTACACTAAACCACGTCAGGATGACCGAGCGGTCTAAGGCAACAGACTCAAGGGTTCTTAGTTTCATTGGTTCACGATGTCAATCTGTGTGTTTTGGGCCTCGTATGATGGCGTGGGTTCGAAACCCACTTCTAACACGATATGTTTTATGAAAATAACTGGAAGAGATGTAATTCTAAAACGTCCAAATTACACAAAACCATGTCAGGATTGCCGAGCGGTCTAAGGCTACAGATTCAAGGGTTCTTAGTTTCATTGGTTCACGATGTCAATCTGTGTATTCTGGGCCTCGTATGAGGGCGTAGGTTCGAATCCCACTTCTGACACGATATGTTTTATGAAAATAACTGGATGAGATGTAATTTTAAAACGTCCAAATTACACTAAACCACGTCAGGATGACCGAGCGGTCTAAGGCGACAGACTCAAGGGTTCTTAGTTTCATTGGTTCACGATGTCAATCTGTGTGTTTTGGGCCTCATATGATGGCGTGGGTTCGAATCCCACTTCTAACACGATATGTTTTATGAAAATAACTGGAAGAGATGTAATTTTAAAACGTTGAAATTACACAAAACCTTGTCAGGATTGCCGAGCGGTCTAAGGCTACAGATTCAAGGGTTCTTAGGTTCATTGGTTCACGATGTCAATCTGTGTATTCTGGGCCTCGTATGAGGGCGTGTGTTCGAATCCCACTTCTGACACGATATGTTTTATGAAAATAACTGGAAGAGATGTAATTTTACAACGTCCAAATTACACAAAACCATGTCAGGATTGCCGAGCGGTCTAAGGCTACAGATTCAAGGGTTCTTAGTTTCATTGGTTCACGATGTCAATCTGTGTATTCTGGGCTTCGTATGAGGGCGTAGGTTCGAATCCCACTTCTGACACGATATGTTTTATGAAAATAACTGGATGAGATGTAATTTTAAAACGTCCAAATTACACTAAACCACGTCAGGATGACCGAGCGGTTTAAGGCGACAGACTCAAGGGTTCTTAGTTTCATTGGTTCACGATGTCAATCTGTGTGTTTTGGACCTCGTATGATGGCGTGGGTTCGAATCCCACTTCTAACACGATATGTTTTATGAAAATAACTGGAAGAGATGTAATTTTAAAACGTCCAAATTACACAAAACCATGTGAGGATTGCCGAGCGGTCTAAGGCTACATATTCAAGGGTTCTTAGTTTTATTGGTTCACGATGTCAATCTGTGTATTCTGGGCCTCGTATGAGGGCGTGTGTTCGAATCCCACTTCTGACACGATATGTTTTATCAAAATAACTGGAAGAGATGTAATTTTAAAACGTCCAAATTACACAAAACCATGTCAGGATTGCGTAGCGGTCTAAGGCTACAGATTCAAGGGTTCTTAGTTTCATTGGTTCACGATGTCAATCTGTGTATTCTGGGCCTCGTATGAGGGCGTAGGTTCGAATCCCACTTCTGACACGATATGTTTTATGAAAATAACTGGATGAGATGTAATTTTAAAACGTCCAAATTACACTAAACCACGTCAGGATGACCGAGCGGTCTAAGGCGACAGACTCAAGGGTTCTTAGTTTCATTGGTTCACGATGTCAATCTGTGTGTGTTGGGCATCGTATGATGGCGTGGGTTCGAAACTCACTTCTAACACGATATGTTTTATGAAAATAACTGGAAGAGATGTAATTCTAAAACGTCCAAATTACACAAAACCATGTCAGGATTGCCGAGCGGTCTAAGGCTACAGATTCAAGGGTTCTTAGTTTCATTGGTTCACGATGTCAATCTGTGTATTCTGGGCCTCGTATGAGGGTTAGGTTCGAATCCCACTTCTGACACGATATGTTTTATGAAAATAACTGGATGAGATGTAATTTTAAAACGTCCAAATTACACAAAACCATGTCAGGATTGCCGAGCGGTCTAAGGCTACAGATTCAAGGGTTCTTAGTTTCATTGGTTCACGATGTCAATCTGTGTATTCTGGGCCTCGTATGAGGGCGTGGGTTCGAATCCCACTTCTGACACGATATGTTTTATGAAAATAACTGGAAGAGATGTAATTTTACAACGTCCAAATTACACAAAACCATGTCAGGATTGCCGAGCGGTCTAAGGCTACAGATTCAAGGGTTCTTAGTTTCATTGGTTCACGATGTCAATCTGTGTATTCTGGGCTTCGTATGAGGGCGTAGGTTCGAATCCCACTTCTGACACGATATGTTTTATCAAAATAACTGGAAGAGATGTAATTTTAAAACGTCCAAATTACACTAAACCACGTCAGGATGACCGAGCGGTCTAAGGCGACAGACTCAAGGGTTCTTAGTTTCATTGGTTCACGATGTCAATCTGTGTGTGTTGGGCATCGTATGATGGCGTGGGTTCGAAACTCACTTCTAACACGATATGTTTTATGAAAATAACTGGAAGAGATGTAATTCTAAAACGTCCAAATTACACAAAACCATGTCAGGATTGCCGAGCGGTCTAAGGCTACAGATTCAAGGGTTCTTAGTTTCATTGGTTCACGATGTCTATCTGTGTATTCTGGGCCTCGTATGAGGGCGTAGGTTCGAATCCCACTTCTGACACGATATGTTTTATGAAAATAACTGGATGAGATGTAATTTTAAAACGTCCAAATTACACTAAACCACGTCAGGATGACCGAGCGGTCTAAGGCGACAGACTCAAGGGTTCTTAGTTTCATTGGTTCACGATGTCAATCTGTGTGTTTTGGGCCTCGTATGATGGCGTGGGTTCGAATCCCACTTCTGACTCGATATGTTTTATGAAAATAACTGAAAGAGATGTAATTTTAAAACGTCCAAATTACACAAAACCATGTCAGGATTGCCGAGCGGTCTAAGGCGACAGACTCAAGGGTTCTTAGTTTCATTGGTTCACGATGTCAATCTGTGTGTTTTGGGCCTCGTATGATGGCGTGGGTTCGAAACCCACTTCTAACACGATATTTTTTATGAAAATAACTGGAAGAGATGTAATTCTAAAACGTCCAAATTACACAAAACCATGTCAGGATTGCCGAGCGGTCTAAGGCGACAGACTCAAGGGATCTTAGTTTCATTGGTTCACGATGTCAATCTGTGTGTTTTGGGCCTCGTATGAGGGCGTGGGTTCGAATCCCACTTCTAACACGATATGTTTTATGAAAATAACTGGAAGAGATGTAATATTAAAACGTCCAAATTACACAAAACCATGTCAGGATTGCCGAGCGGTCTAAGGCTACAGATTCAAGGGTTCTTAGTTTCATTGGTTCACGATGTCAATCTGTGTATTCTGGGCCTCGTATGAGGGCGTGGGTTCGAATCCCACTTCTGACACGATATGTTTTATGAAAATAACTGGAAGAGATGTAATTTTAAAGCGTCCAAGTTACACAATATCACGTCAGGATGGCCGAGCGGTCTAAGGCGCCAGACTCAAGGGGCTTAGCTTCCTTCGTTCACGACGTGAATCTGTGAATTCTGATCCTCGTATGAGGGCGTGGGTTCGAATCCCACTTCTGACACGATATGTTTTATCAAAATAACTGGAAGAGATGTAATTTTAAAACGTCCAAATTACACAAAACCATGTCAGGATTGCGTAGCGGTCTAAGGCTACAGATTCAAGGGTTCTTAGTTTCATTGGTTCACGATGTCAATCTGTGTATTCTGGGCCTCGTATGAGGGCGTAGGTTCGAATCCCACTTCTGACACGATGTGTTTTATGAAAATAACTGGATGAGATGTAATTTTAAAACGTCCAAATTACACTAAACCACGTCAGGATGACCGAGCGGTTTAAGGCGACAGACTCAAGGGTTCTTAGTTTCATTGGTTCACGATTTCAATCTGTGTGTTTTGGGCCTCATATGATGGCGTGGGTTCGAATCCCACTTCTAACACGATATGTTTTATGAAAATAACTGGAAGAGATGTAATTTTAAAACGTCCAAATTACACAAAACCATGTCAGGATTGCCGAGCGGTCTAAGGCTACAGATTCAAGGGTTCTTAGTTTCATTGGTTCACGATGTCAATCTGTGTATTCTGGGCCTCGTATGAGGGCGTGGGTTCGAATCCCACTTCTGACACGATATGTTTTATGAAAATAACTGGAAGAGATGTAATTTTACAACGTCCAAATTACACAAAACCATGTCAGGATTGCCGAGCGGTCTAAGGCTACAGATTCAAGGGTTCTTAGTTTCATTGGTTCACGATGTCAATCTGTGTATTCTGGGCTTCGTATGAGGGCGTAGGTTCGAATCCCACTTCTGACACGATATGTTTTATCAGAATAACTGGAAGAGATGTAATTTTAAAACGTCCAAATTACACTAAACCACGTCAGGATGACCGAGCGGTCTAAGGCGACAGACTCAAGGGTTCTTAGTTTCATTGGTTCACGATGTCAATCTGTGTGTTTTGGGCCTCGTATGATGGCGTGGGTTCGAAACCCACTTCTAACACGATATGTTTTATGAAAATAACTGGAAGAGATGTAATTTTAAAACGTCCAAATTACACAAAACCATGTCAGGATTGCCGAGCGGTCTAAGGCGACAGACTCAAGGGTTCGTAGTTTCATTGGTTCACGATGTCAATCTGTGTGTTTTGGGCCTCGTTTGAGGGTGTGGGTTCGAATATCACTTCTGAAACGATATGTTTTAT
The DNA here is from genome assembly GCF_054372755.1 of Phalangium opilio. Lineage (NCBI taxonomy): Eukaryota > Metazoa > Arthropoda > Arachnida > Opiliones > Phalangiidae > Phalangium > Phalangium opilio. The sequence goes on along the minus strand of NW_028324162.1, from coordinate 2,056,848 downwards.
GAAAATAACTGGAAGAGATGAAATTTTAAACGTCTAAATGACTTAAAACCACGTCAGGATGGCCGAGCGGTGTAAGGCGCCAGATTCAAGGGGCTTATCTTCCTTCGTTCACGATGTGAAACTGGGCCTCGTATGAGGGCGTGGGTTCGAATCCCACTTCTGACACGATATGTTTTATGAAAATAACTGGAAGAGATGTAATTTTAAAGCGTCCAAGTTACACAATATCACGTCAGGATGGCCGAGCGGTCTAAGGCGCCAGACTCAAGGGGCTTAGCTTCCTTCGTTCACGACGTGAATCTGTGAATTCTGATCCTCGTATGAGGGCGTGGGTTCGAATCCCACTTCTGACACGATATGTTTTATCAAAATAACTGGAAGAGATGTAATTTTAAAACGTCCAAATTACACAAAACCATGTCAGGATTGCGTAGCGGTCTAAGGCTACAGATTCAAGGGTTCTTAGTTTCATTGGTTCACGATGTCAATCTGTGTATTCTGGGCCTCGTATGAGGGCGTAGGTTCGAATCCCACTTCTGACACGATGTGTTTTATGAAAATAACTGGATGAGATGTAATTTTAAAACGTCCAAATTACACTAAACCACGTCAGGATGACCGAGCGGTTTAAGGCGACAGACTCAAGGGTTCTTAGTTTCATTGGTTCACGATTTCAATCTGTGTGTTTTGGGCCTCATATGATGGCGTGGGTTCGAATCCCACTTCTAACACGATATGTTTTATGAAAATAACTGGAAGAGATGTAATTTTAAAACGTCCAAATTACACAAAACCATGTCAGGATTGCCGAGCGGTCTAAGGCTACAGATTCAAGGGTTCTTAGTTTCATTGGTTCACGATGTCAATCTGTGTATTCTGGGCCTCGTATGAGGGCGTGGGTTCGAATCCCACTTCTGACACGATATGTTTTATGAAAATAACTGGAAGAGATGTAATTTTACAACGTCCAAATTACACAAAACCATGTCAGGATTGCCGAGCGGTCTAAGGCTACAGATTCAAGGGTTCTTAGTTTCATTGGTTCACGATGTCAATCTGTGTATTCTGGGCTTCGTATGAGGGCGTAGGTTCGAATCCCACTTCTGACACGATATGTTTTATCAGAATAACTGGAAGAGATGTAATTTTAAAACGTCCAAATTACACTAAACCACGTCAGGATGACCGAGCGGTCTAAGGCGACAGACTCAAGGGTTCTTAGTTTCATTGGTTCACGATGTCAATCTGTGTGTTTTGGGCCTCGTATGATGGCGTGGGTTCGAAACCCACTTCTAACACGATATTTTTTATGAAAATAACTGGAAGAGATGTAATTCTAAAACGTCCAAATTACACAAAACCATGTCAGGATTGCCGAGCGGTCTAAGGCTACAGATTCAAGGGTTCTTAGTTTCATTGGTTCACGATGTCAATCTGTGGATTCTGGGCCTCGTATGAGGGCGTAGGTTCGAATCCCACTTCTGACACGATATGTTTTATGAAAATAACTGGATGAGATGTAATTTTAAAACGTCCAAATTACACTAAACCACGTCAGGATGACCGAGCGGTCTAAGGCGACAGACTCAAGGGTTCTTAGTTTCATTGGTTCACGATGTCAATCTGTGTGTTTTGGGCCTCGTATGATGGCGTGGGTTAGAAACCCACTTCTAACACGATATGTTTTATGAAAATAACTGGAAGAGATGTAATTCTAAAACGTCCAAATTACACAAAACCATGTCAGGATTGCCGAGCGGTCTAAGGCTACAGATTCAAGGGTTCTTAGTTTCATTGGTTCACGATGTCAATTGTGTATTCTGGGCCTCGTATGAGGGCGTAGGTTCGAATCCCACTTCTGACACGATATGTTTTATGAAAATAACTGGATGAGATGTAATTTTAAAACGTCCAAATTACACTAAACCACGTCAGGATGACCGAGCGGTCTAAGGCGACAGACTCAAGGGTTCTTAGTTTCATTGGTTCACGATGTCAATCTGTGTGTTTTGGGCCTCGTATGATGGCGTGGGTTCGAATCCCACTTCTGACTCGATATGTTTTATGAAAATAACTGAAAGAGATGTAATTTTAAAACGTCCAAATTACACAAAACCATGTCAGGATTGCCGAGCGGTCTAAGGCGACAGACTCAAGGGTTCTTAGTTTCATTGGTTCACGATGTCAATCTGTGTATTCTGGTCCTCGTTTGAGGGCGTGGGTTCGAATCTCACTTCGAACACGATATGTTTTATGAAAATAACTGGAAGAGATGTAATTTTAAACATCTAAATGACTTAAAACCACGTCAGGATGGCCGAGCGGTCTAAGGCGCCAGACTCAAGGGGCTTAGCTTCCTTCGTTCACGACGTGAATCTGTGAATTCTGATCCTCGTATGAGGGCGTGGGTTCGAATCCCACTTCTGACACGATATGTTTTATCAAAATAACTGGAAGAGATGTAATTTTAAAACGTCCAAATTACACAAAACCATGTCAGGATTGCGTAGCGGTCTAAGGCTACAGATTCAAGGGTTCTTAGTTTCATTGGTTCACGATGTCAATCTGTGTATTCTGGGCCTCGTATGAGGGCGTAGGTTCGAATCCCACTTCTGACACGATGTGTTTTATGAAAATAACTGGATGAGATGTAATTTTAAAACGTCCAAATTACACTAAACCACGTCAGGATGACCGAGCGGTTTAAGGCGACAGACTCAAGGGTTCTTAGTTTCATTGGTTCACGATTTCAATCTGTGTGTTTTGGGCCTCATATGATGGCGTGGGTTCGAATCCCACTTCTAACACGATATGTTTTATGAAAATAACTGGAAGAGATGTAATTTTAAAACGTCCAAATTACACAAAACCATGTCAGGATTGCCGAGCGGTCTAAGGCTACAGATTCAAGGGTTCTTAGTTTCATTGGTTCACGATGTCAATCTGTGTATTCTGGGCCTCGTATGAGGGCGTGGGTTCGAATCCCACTTCTGACACGATATGTTTTATGAAAATAACTGGAAGAGATGTAATTTTACAACGTCCAAATTACACAAAACCATGTCAGGATTGCCGAGCGGTCTAAGGCTACAGATTCAAGGGTTCTTAGTTTCATTGGTTCACGATGTCAATCTGTGTATTCTGGGCTTCGTATGAGGGCGTAGGTTCGAATCCCACTTCTGACACGATATGTTTTATCAGAATAACTGGAAGAGATGTAATTTTAAAACGTCCAAATTACACTAAACCACGTCAGGATGACCGAGCGGTCTAAGGCGACAGACTCAAGGGTTCTTAGTTTCATTGGTTCACGATGTCAATCTGTGTGTTTTGGGCCTCGTATGATGGCGTGGGTTCGAAACCCACTTCTAACACGATATTTTTTATGAAAATAACTGGAAGAGATGTAATTCTAAAACGTCCAAATTACACAAAACCATGTCAGGATTGCCGAGCGGTCTAAGGCTACAGATTCAAGGGTTCTTAGTTTCATTGGTTCACGATGTCAATCTGTGGATTCTGGGCCTCGTATGAGGGCGTAGGTTCGAATCCCACTTCTGACACGATATGTTTTATGAAAATAACTGGATGAGATGTAATTTTAAAACGTTTAAATTACACTAAACCACGTCAGGATGACCGAGCGGTCTAAGGCGACAGACTCAAGGGTTCTTAGTTTCATTGGTTCACGATGTCAATCTGTGTGTTTTGGGCCTCGTATGATGGCGTGGGTTCGAAACCCACTTCTAACACGATATGTTTTATGAAAATAACTGGAAGAGATGTAATTCTAAAACGTCCAAATTACACAAAACCATGTCAGGATTGCCGAGCGGTCTAAGGCTACAGATTCAAGGGTTCTTAGTTTCATTGGTTCACGATGTCAATTGTGTATTCTGGGCCTCGTATGAGGGCGTAGGTTCGAATCCCACTTCTGACACGATATGTTTTATGAAAATAACTGGATGAGATGTAATTTTAAAACGTCCAAATTACACTAAACCACGTCAGGATGACCGAGCGGTCTAAGGCGACAGACTCAAGGGTTCTTAGTTTCATTGGTTCACGATGTCAATCTGTGTGTTTTGGGCCTCCTATGATGGCGTGGGTTCGAATCCCACTTCTGACTCGATATGTTTTATGAAAATAACTGAAAGAGATGTAATTTTAAAACGTCCAAATTACACAAAACCATGTCAGGATTGCCGAGCGGTCTAAGGCGACAGACTCAAGGTTTCTTAGTTTCATTGGTTCACGATGTCAATCTGTGTTTTTTGGGCCTCGTATGATGGCGTGGGTTCGAAACCCACTTCTAACACGATATTTTTTATGAAAATAACTGGAAGAGATGTAATTCTAAAACGTCCAAATTACACAAAACCATGTCAGGATTGCCGAGCGGTCTAAGGCTACAGATTCAAGGGTTCTTAGTTTCATTGGTTCACGATGTCAATCTGTGGATTCTGGGCCTCGTATGAGGGCGTAGGTTCGAATCCCACTTCTGACACGATATGTTTTATGAAAATAACTGGATGAGATGTAATTTTAAAACGTCCAAATTACACTAAACCACGTCAGGATGACCGAGCGGTCTAAGGCGACAGACTCAAGGGTTCTTAGTTTCATTGGTTCACGATGTCAATCTGTGTGTTTTGCGCCTCGTATGATGGCGTGGGTTCGAATCCCACTTCTAACTCGATATGTTTTATGAAAATAACTGGATGAGATGTAATTTTAAAACGTCCAAATTACACTAAACCACGTCAGGATGACCGAGCGGTCTAAGGTGACAGACTCAAGGGATCTTAGTTTCATTGGTTCACGATGTCAATCTGTGTGTTTTGGGCCTCGTATGAGGGCGTGGGTTCGAATCCCACTTCTAACACGATATGTTTTATGAAAATAACTGGAAGAGATGTAATATTAAAACGTCCAAATTACACAAAACCATGTCAGGATTGCCGAGCGGTCTAAGGCTACAGATTCAAGGGTTCTTAGTTTCATTGGTTCACGATGTCAATCTGTGTATTCTGGGCCTCGTATGAGGGCGTGGGTTCGAATCCCACTTCTGACACGATATGTTTTATGAAAATAACTGGAAGAGATGTAATTTTACAACGTCCAAATTACACAAAACCATGTCAGGATTGCCGAGCGGTCTAAGGCTACAGATTCAAGGGTTCTTAGTTTCATTGGTTCACGATGTCAATCTGTGTATTCTGGGCTTCGTATGAGGGCGTAGGTTCGAATCCCACTTCTGACACGATATGTTTTATCAGAATAACTGGAAGAGATGTAATTTTAAAACGTCCAAATTACACTAAACCACGTCAGGATGACCGAGCGGTCTAAGGCGACAGACTCAAGGGTTCTTAGTTTCATTGGTTCACGATGTCAATCTGTGTGTTTTGGGCCTCGTATGATGGCGTGGGTTCGAAACCCACTTCTAACACGATATTTTTTATGAAAATAACTGGAAGAGATGTAATTCTAAAACGTCCAAATTACACAAAACCATGTCAGGATTGCCGAGCGGTCTAAGGCTACAGATTCAAGGGTTCTTAGTTTCATTGGTTCACGATGTCAATCTGTGGATTCTGGGCCTCGTATGAGGGCGTAGGTTCGAATCCCACTTCTGACACGATATGTTTTATGAAAATAACTGGATGAGATGTAATTTTAAAACGTTTAAATTACACTAAACCACGTCAGGATGACCGAGCGGTCTAAGGCGACAGACTCAAGGGTTCTTATTTTCATTGGTTCACGATGTCAATCTGTGTGTTTTGGGCCTCGTATGATGGCGTGGGTTCGAAACCCACTTCTAACACGATATGTTTTATGAAAATAACTGGAAGAGATGTAATTCTAAAACGTCCAAATTACACAAAACCATGTCAGGATTGCCGAGCGGTCTAAGGCTACAGATTCAAGGGTTCTTAGTTTCATTGGTTCACGATGTCAATTGTGTATTCTGGGCCTCGTATGAGGGCGTAGGTTCGAATCCCACTTCTGACACGATATGTTTTATGAAAATAACTGGATGAGATGTAATTTTAAAACGTCCAAATTACACTAAACCACGTCAGGATGACCGAGCGGTCTAAGGCGACAGACTCAAGGGTTCTTAGTTTCATTGGTTCACGATGTCAATCTGTGTGTTTTGGGCCTCGTATGATGGCGTGGGTTCGAATCCCACTTCTGACTCGATATGTTTTATGAAAATAACTGAAAGAGATGTAATTTTAAAACGTCCAAATTACACAAAACCATGTCAGGATTGCCGAGCGGTCTAAGGCGACAGACTCAAGGGTTCTTAGTTTCATTGGTTCACGATGTCAATCTGTGTTTTTTGGGCCTCGTATGATGGCGTGGGTTCGAAACCCACTTCTAACACGATATTTTTTATGAAAATAACTGGAAGAGATGTAATTCTAAAACGTCCAAATTACACAAAACCATGTCAGGATTGCCGAGCGGTCTAAGGCTACAGATTCAAGGGTTCTTAGTTTCATTGGTTCACGATGTCAATCTGTGGATTCTGGGCCTCGTATGAGGGCGTAGGTTCGAATCCCACTTCTGACACGATATGTTTTATGAAAATAACTGGATGAGATGTAATTTTAAAACGTCCAAATTACACTAAACCACGTCAGGATGACCGAGCGGTCTAAGGCGACAGACTCAAGGGTTCTTAGTTTCATGGGTTCACGATGTCAATCTGTGTGTTTTGCGCCTCGTATGATGGCGTGGGTTCGAATCCCACTTCTAACTCGATATGTTTTATGAAAATAACTGGATGAGATGTAATTTTAAAACGTCCAAATTACACTAAACCACGTCAGGATGACCGAGCGGTCTAAGGTGACAGACTCAAGGGATCTTAGTTTCATTGGTTCACGATGTCAATCTGTGTGTTTTGGGCCTCGTATGAGGGCGTGGGTTCGAATCCCACTTCTAACACGATATGTTTTATGAAAATAACTGGAAGAGATGTAATATTAAAACGTCCAAATTACACAAAACCATGTCAGGATTGCCGAGCGGTCTAAGGCTACAGATTCAAGGGTTCTTAGTTTCATTGGTTCACGATGTCAATCTGTGTATTCTGGGCCTCGTATGAGGGCGTGGGTTCGAATCCCACTTCTGACACGATATGTTTTATGAAAATAACTGGAAGAGATGTAATTTTAAAACTCTAAATTACACAAAATCACGTCAGGATGGCCGAGCGGTCTAAGGCGCCAGGCCCAAGGGGCTTAGCTTCCTTCGTTCACGATGTGAATCTGTGTTATTCTGGGCCTCGTATGAGGGCGTGGGTTCGAATCCCACTTCTGACACGATATGTTTTATGAAAATAACTGGAAGAGATGTAATTTTAAAACGTCCAAATTACACAAAACCATGTCAGGATTGCCGAGCTTGTTAAGGCTACAGATTCAAGGGTTCTTAGTTTCATTGGATCACGATGTGAATCTGTGTATTCCGGTCCTCGTTTGAGGGTGTGGGTTCGAATATCACTTCTGAAACGATATGTTTTATGAAAATAACTGGAAGAGATGAAATTTTAAACGTCTAAATGACTTAAAACCACGTCAGGATGGCCGAGCGGTGTAAGGCCTCAGACTCAAGGGGCTTATCTTTCTTCGTTCACGATGTGAAACTGTGTTATTCTGGGCCTCGTATGAGGGCGTGGGTTTGAATCCCACTTCTGACACGATATGTTTTATGAAAATATCTGGAAGAGATGTAATTTTAAAGCGTCAAAGTTACACAAAATCACGTCAGGATGGCCGAGCGGTCTAAGGCGCCAGACTCAAGGGGCTTAGCTTCCTTCGTTCACGACGTGAATCTGTGAATTCTGATCCTCGTATGAGGGCGTGGGTTCGAATCCCACTTCTGACACGATATGTTTTATGAAAATAACTGGAAGAGATGTAATTTTAAAACGTCCAAATTACACAAAACCATGTCAGGATTGCCGAGCGGTCTAAGGCGACAGACTCAAGGGTTCTTAGTTTCATTGGTTCACGATGTCAATCTGTGTGTTTTGGGCCTCGTATGATGGCGTGGGTTCGAAACCCACTTCTAACACGATATGTTTTATGAAAATAACTGGAAGAGATGTAATTTTAAACGTCTAAATGACTTAAAACCACGTCAGGAAGGCCGAGCGGTGTAAGGCGCCAGACTCAAGGGGCTTAGCTTCCTTCTTTCACGATGTGAATCTGTGTATTCTGGGCCTCATATGAGGGCGTGCGTTCGAATCCCACTTCTGACACGATATGTTTTATGAAAATAACTGGAAGAGATGTAATTTTAAAACGTCCAAATTACACAAAACCATATCAGGATTGTCGTGCTGTCTAAGGCTACAGATTCAAGGGTACTTAGTTTCATTGGATCACGATGTGAATCCGTGTATTCTGGTCCTCGTTTGAGACAGTGTGTTCGAATTCCACTTCTGACACGATATGTTTTATGAAAATAACTGGATGAGATGTAATTATAAAACGTCCAAATTACACTAAACCACGTCAGGATGACCGAGCGGTCTAAGGCGACAAACTCAAGGGTTCTTAGTTTCATTGGTTCACGATGTCAATCTGTGTGTTTTGGGCCTCGTATGATGGCGTGGGTTCGAATCCCACTTCTTACTCGATATGTTTTATGAAAATAACTGGAAGAGATGTAATTTTAAAACGTCCAAATTACACGAAACCATGTCAGGATTGCCGAGCGGTCTAAGGCGACGGACTCAAGGGTTCTTAGTTTCATTGGTTCACGATGTCAATCTGTGTGTTTTGGGCCTCGTATGATGGCGTGGGTTCGAAACCCACTTCTAACACGATATGTTTTATGAAAATAACTGGAAGAGATGTAATTCTAAAACGTCCAAATTACACAAAACCATGTCAGGATTGCCGAGCGGTCTAAGGCTACAGATTCAAGGGTTCTTAGTTTCATTGGTTCACGATGTCAATCTGTGTATTCTGGGCCTCGTATGAGTGCGTAGGTTCGAATCCCACTTCTGACACGATATGTTTTATGAAAATAACTGGATGAGATGTAATTTTAAAACGTCCAAATTACACTAAACCACGTCAGGATGACCGAGCGGTCTAAGGCGACAGACTCAAGGGTTCTTAGTTTCATTGGTTCACGATGTCAATCTGTGTGTTTTGGGCCTCGTATGATGGCGTGGGTTCGAAACCCACTTCTAACACGATATGTTTTATGAAAATAACTGGAAGAGATGTAATTCTAAAACGTCCAAATTACACAAACCATGTCAGGATTGCCGAGCGGTCTAAGGCTACAGATTCAAGGGTTCTTAGTTTCATTGGTTCACGATGTCAATCTGTGTATTCTGGGCCTCGTATGAGGGCGTAGGTTCGAATCCCACTTCTGACACGATATGTTTTATGAAAATAACTGGATGAGATGTAATTTTAAAACGTCCAAGTTACACTAAACCACGTCAGGATGACCGAGCGGTCTAAGGCGACAGACTCAAGGGTTCTTAGTTTCATTGGTTCACGATATCAATCTGTGTGTTTTGGGCCTCGTATGATGGCGTGGGTTCGAATCCCACTTCTGACACGATATGTTTTATGAAAATAACTGGAAGAGATGTAATTTTAAAACGTCCAAATTACACAAAACCATGTCAGGATTGCCGAGCGGTCTAAGGCGACGGACTCAAGGGTTCTTAGTTTCATTGGTTCACGATGTCAATCTGTGTATTCTGGTCCTCGTTTGAGGGCGTGGGTTCGAATCTCACTTCGAACACGATATGTTTTATGAAAATAACTGGAAGAGATGTAATTTTAAACATCTAAATGACTTAAAACCACGTCAGGAAGGCCGAGCGGTGTAAGGCGCCAGACTCAAGGGGCTTAGCTTCCTTTGTTCACGATGTGAATCTGTGTATTCTGGGCCTCATATGAGGGCGTGCGTTCGAATCCCACTTCTGACACGATATGTTTTATGAAAATAACTGGAAGAGATGTAATTTTAAAACGTCCAAATTACACAAAACCATATCAGGATTGCCGAGCTGTCTAAGGCTACAGATTCAAGGGTTCTTAGTTTCATTGGATCACGATGTGAATCCGTGTATTCTGGTCCTCGTTTGAGACAGTGTGTTCGAATTCCACTTCTGACACGATATGTTTTATGAAAATAACTGGATGAGATGTAATTATAAAACGTCCAAATTACACTAAACCACGTCAGGATGACCGAGCAGTCTAAGGCGACAATCTCAAGGGTTCTTAGTTTCATTGGTTCACGATGTCAATCTGTGTGTTTTGGGCCTCGTATGATGGCGTGGGTTCGAATCCCACTTCTAACTCGATATGTTTTATGAAAATAACTGGAAGAGATGTAATTTTAAAACGTCCAAATTACACAAAACCATGTCAGGATTGCCGAGCGGTCTAAGGCGACGGACTCAAGGGTTCTTAGTTTCATTGGTTCACGATGTCAATCTGTGTGTTTTGTGCCTCGTATGATGGCGTGGGTTCGAAACCCACTTCTAACACGATATGTTTTATGAAAATAACTAGAAGAGATGTAATTTTAAAACGTCCAAATTACACAAAACCATGGCAGGATTGCCGAGCGGTCTAAGGCTACAGATTCAAGGGTTCTTAGTTTCATTGGTTCACGATGTCAATCTGTGTATTCTGGGCCTCGTATGAGTGCGTAGGTTCGAATCCCACTTCTGACACGATATGTTTTATGAAAATAACTGGAAGAGATGTAATTTTAAACATCTAAATGACTTAAAACCACGTCAGGAAGGCCGAGCGGTGTAAGGCGCCAGACTCAAGGGGCTTAGCTTCCTTTGTTCACGATGTGAATCTGTGTATTCTGGGCCTCATATGAGGGCGTGCGTTCGAATCCCACTTCTGACACGATATGTTTTATGAAAATAACTGGAAGAGATGTAATTTTAAAACGTCCAAATTACACAAAACCATATCAGGATTGCCGAGCTGTCTAAGGCTACAGATTCAAGGGTTCTTAGATTCATTGGATCACGATGTGAATCCGTGTATTCTGGTCCTCGTTTGAGACAGTGTGTTCGAATTCCACTTCTGACACGATATGTTTTATGAAAATAACTGGATGAGATGTAATTATAAAACGTCCAAATTACACAAAACCATGTCAGGATTGCCGAGCGGTCTAAGGCGACGGACTCAAGGGTTCTTAGTTTCATTGGTTCACGATGTCAATCTGTGTGTTTTGTGCCTCGTATGATAGCGTGGGTTCGAAACCCACTTCTAACACGATATGTTTTATGAAAATAACTAGAAGAGATGTAATTTTAAAACGTCCAAATTACACAAAACCATGGCAGGATTGCCGAGCGGTCTAAGGCTACAGATTCAAGGGTTCTTAGTTTCATTGGTTCACGATGTCAATCTGTGTATTCTGGGCCTCGTATGAGTGCGTAGGTTCGAATCCCACTTCTGACACGATATGTTTTATGAAAATAACTGGATGAGATGTAATTTTAAAACGTCCAAATTACACTAAACCACGTCAGGATGACCGAGCGGTCTAAGGCGACAGACTCAAGGGTTCTTAGTTTCATTGGTTCACGATGTCAATCTGTGTGTTTTGGGCCTCGTATGATGGCGTGGGTTCGAATCCCACTTCTAACTCGATATGTTTTATGAAAATAACTGGAAGAGATGTAATTTTAAAACGTCCAAATTACACAAAACCATGTCAGGATTGCCGAGCGGTCTAAGGCTACAGATTCAAGGGTTCTTAGTTTCATTGGTTCACGATGTCAATCTGTGTATTCTGGGCCTCGTATGAGGGCGTAGGTTCGAATCCCACTTCTGACACGATATGTTTTATGAAAATAACTGGAAGAGATGTAATTTTAAAACGTCCAAATTACACAAAACCATATCAGGATTGCCGAGCTGTCTAAGGCTACAGATTCAAGGGTTCTTAGTTTCATTGGATCACGATGTGAATCCGTGTATTCTGGTCCTCGTTTGAGACAGTGTGTTCGAATCCCACTTCTGACACGATATGTTTTATGAAAATAACTGGATGAGATGTAATTTTAAAACGTCCAAGTTACACTAAACCACGTCAGGATGACCGAGCGGTCTAAGGCGACGGACTCAAGGGTTCTTAGTTTCATTGGTTCACGATGTCAATCTGTGTATTCTGGTCCTCGTTTGAGGGCGTGGGTTCGAATCTCACTTCGAACACGATATGTTTTATGAAAATAACTGGAAGAGATGTAATTTTAAACATCTAAATGACTTAAAACCACGTCAGGAAGGCCGAGCGGTGTAAGGCGCCAGACTCAAGGGGCTTAGCTTCCTTTGTTCACGATGTGAATCTGTGTATTCTGGGCCTCATATGAGGGCGTGCGTTCGAATCCCACTTCTGACACGATATGTTTTATGAAAATAACTGGAAGAGATGTAATTTTAAAACGTCCAAATTACACAAAACCATATCAGGATTGCCGAGCTGTCTAAGGCTACAGATTCAAGGGTTCTTAGATTCATTGGATCACGATGTGAATCCGTGTATTCTGGTCCTCGTTTGAGACAGTGTGTTCGAATTCCACTTCTGACACGATATGTTTTATGAAAATAACTGGATGAGATGTAATTATAAAACGTCCAAATTACACAAAACCATGTCAGGATTGCCGAGCGGTCTAAGGCGACGGACTCAAGGGTTCTTAGTTTCATTGGTTCACGATGTCAATCTGTGTGTTTTGTGCCTCGTATGATAGCGTGGGTTCGAAACCCACTTCTAACACGATATGTTTTATGAAAATAACTAGAAGAGATGTAATTTTAAAACGTCCAAATTACACAAAACCATGGCAGGATTGCCGAGCGGTCTAAGGCTACAGATTCAAGGGTTCTTAGTTTCATTGGTTCACGATGTCAATCTGTGTATTCTGGGCCTCGTATGAGTGCGTAGGTTCGAATCCCACTTCTGACACGATATGTTTTATGAAAATAACTGGATGAGATGTAATTTTAAAACGTCCAAATTACACTAAACCACGTCAGGATGACCGAGCGGTCTAAGGCGACAGACTCAAGGGTTCTTAGTTTCATTGGTTCACGATGTCAATCTGTGTGTTTTGGGCCTCGTATGATGGCGTGGGTTCGAATCCCACTTCTAACTCGATATGTTTTATGAAAATAACTGGAAGAGATGTAATTTTAAAACGTCCAAATTACACAAAACCATGGCAGGATTGCCGAGCGGTCTAAGGCTACAGATTCAAGGGTTCTTAGTTTCATTGGTTCACGATGTCAATCTGTGTATTCTGGGCCTCGTATGAGGGCGTAGGTTCGAATCCCACTTCTGACACGATATGTTTTATGAAAATAACTGGAAGAGATGTAATTTTAAAACGTCCAAATTACACAAAACCATATCAGGATTGCCGAGCTGTCTAAGGCTACAGATTCAAGGGTTCTTAGTTTCATTGGATCACGATGTGAATCCGTGTATTCTGGTCCTCGTTTGAGACAGTGTGTTCGAATTCCACTTCTGACACGATATGTTTTATGAAAATAACTGGATGAGATGTAATTATAAAACGTCCAAATTACACTAAACCACGTCAGGATGACCGAGCGGTCTAAGGCGACAAACTCAAGGGTTCTTAGTTTCATTGGTTCACGATGTCAATCTGTGTGTTTTGGGCCTCGTATGATGGCGTGGGTTCCAATCCCACTTCTAACTCGATATGTTTTATGAAAATAACTGGAAGAGATGTAATTTTAAAACGTCCAAATTACACAAAACCATGTCAGGATTGCCGAGCGGTCTAAGGCTACAGATTCAAGGGTTCTTAGTTTCATTGGTTCACGATGTCAATCTGTGTATTCTGGGCCTCGTATGAGTGCGTAGGTTCGAATCCCACTTCTGACACGATATGTTTTATGAAAATAACTGGATGAGATGTAATTTTAAAACGTCCAAATTACACTAAACCACGTCAGGATGACCGAGCGGTCTAAGGCGACAGACTCAAGGGTTCTTAGTTTCATTGGTTCACGATGTCAATCTGTGTGTTTTGGGCCTCGTATGATGGCGTGGGTTCGAATCCCACTTCTAACTCGATATGTTTTATGAAAATAACTGGAAGAGATGTAATTTTAAAACGTCCAAATTACACAAAACCATGTCAGGATTGCCGAGCGGTCTAAGGCGACAGACTCAAGGGTTCTTAGTTTCATTGGATCACGATGTGAATCCGTGTATTCTGGTCCTCGTTTGAGACAGTGTGTTCGAATTCCACTTCTGACACGATATGTTTTATGAAAATAACTGGATGAGATGTAATTATAAAACGTCCAAATTACACTAAACCACGTCAGGATGACCGAGCGGTCTAAGGCGACAAACTCAAGGGTTCTTAGTTTCATTGGTTCACGATGTCAATCTGTGTGTTTTGGGCCTCGTATGATGGCGTGGGTTCGAATCCCACTTCTAACTCGATATGTTTTATGAAAATAACTGGAAGAGATGTAATTTTAAAACGTCCAAATTACACAAAACCATGTCAGGATTGCCGAGCGGTCTAAGGCTACAGATTCAAGGGTTCTTAGTTTCATTGGTTCACGATGTCAATCTGTGTATTCTGGGCCTCGTATGAGGGCGTAGGTTCGAATCCCACTTCTGACACGATATGTTTTATGAAAATAACTGGAAGAGATGTAATTTTAAAACGTCCAAATTACACAAAACCATATCAGGATTGCCGAGCTGTCTAAGGCTACAGATTCAAGGGTTCTTAGTTTCATTGGATCACGATGTGAATCCGTGTATTCTGGTCCTCGTTTGAGACAGTGTGTTCGAATCCCACTTCTGACACGATATGTTTTATGAAAATAACTGGATGAGATGTAATTTTAAAACGTCCAAGTTACACTAAACCACGTCAGGATGACCGAGCGGTCTAAGGCGACGGACTCAAGGGTTCTTAGTTTCATTGGTTCACGATGTCAATCTGTGTATTCTGGTCCTCGTTTGAGGGCGTGGGTTCGAATCTCACTTCGAACACGATATGTTTTATGAAAATAACTGGAAGAGATGTAATTTTAAACATCTAAATGACTTAAAACCACGTCAGGAAGGCCGAGCGGTGTAAGGCGCCAGACTCAAGGGGCTTAGCTTCCTTTGTTCACGATGTGAATCTGTGTATTCTGGGCCTCATATGAGGGCGTGCGTTCGAATCCCACTTCTGACACGATATGTTTTATGAAAATAACTGGAAGAGATGTAATTTTAAAACGTCCAAATTACACAAAACCATATCAGGATTGCCGAGCTGTCTAAGGCTACAGATTCAAGGGTTCTTAGATTCATTGGATCACGATGTGAATCCGTGTATTCTGGTCCTCGTTTGAGACAGTGTGTTCGAATTCCACTTCTGACACGATATGTTTTATGAAAATAACTGGATGAGATGTAATTATAAAACGTCCAAATTACACAAAACCATGTCAGGATTGCCGAGCGGTCTAAGGCGACGGACTCAAGGGTTCTTAGTTTCATTGGTTCACGATGTCAATCTGTGTGTTTTGTGCCTCGTATGATGGCGTGGGTTCGAAACCCACTTCTAACACGATATGTTTTATGAAAATAACTAGAAGAGATGTAATTTTAAAACGTCCAAATTACACAAAACCATGGCAGGATTGCCGAGCGGTCTAAGGCTACAGATTCAAGGGTTCTTAGTTTCATTGGTTCACGATGTCAATCTGTGTATTCTGGGCCTCGTATGAGTGCGTAGGTTCGAATCCCACTTCTGACACGATATGTTTTATGAAAATAACTGGATGAGATGTAATTTTAAAACGTCCAAATTACACTAAACCACGTCAGGATGACCGAGCGGTCTAAGGCGACAGACTCAAGGGTTCTTAGTTTCATTGGTTCACGATGTCAATCTGTGTGTTTTGGGCCTCGTATGATGGCGTGGGTTCGAATCCCACTTCTAACTCGATATGTTTTATGAAAATAACTGGAAGAGATGTAATTTTAAAACGTCCAAATTACACAAAACCATGGCAGGATTGCCGAGCGGTCTAAGGCTACAGATTCAAGGGTTCTTAGTTTCATTGGTTCACGATGTCAATCTGTGTATTCTGGGCCTCGTATGAGGGCGTAGGTTCGAATCCCACTTCTGACACGATATGTTTTATGAAAATAACTGGAAGAGATGTAATTTTAAAACGTCCAAATTACACAAAACCATATCAGGATTGCCGAGCTGTCTAAGGCTACAGATTCAAGGGTTCTTAGTTTCATTGGATCACGATGTGAATCCGTGTATTCTGGTCCTCGTTTGAGACAGTGTGTTCGAATTCCACTTCTGACACGATATGTTTTATGAAAATAACTGGATGAGATGTAATTATAAAACGTCCAAATTACACTAAACCACGTCAGGATGACCGAGCGGTCTAAGGCGACAAACTCAAGGGTTCTTAGTTTCATTGGTTCACGATGTCAATCTGTGTGTTTTGTGCCTCGTATGATGGCGTGGGTTCGAATCCCACTTCTAACTCGATATGTTTTATGAAAATAACTGGAAGAGATGTAATTTTAAAACGTCCAAATTACACAAAACCATGTCAGGATTGCCGAGCGGTCTAAGGCTACAGATTCAAGGGTTCTTAGTTTCATTGGTTCACGATGTCAATCTGTGTATTCTGGGCCTCGTATGAGTGCGTAGGTTCGAATCCCACTTCTGACACGATATGTTTTATGAAAATAACTGGATGAGATGTAATTTTAAAACGTCCAAATTACACTAAACCACGTCAGGATGACCGAGCGGTCTAAGGCGACAGACTCAAGGGTTCTTAGTTTCATTGGTTCACGATGTCAATCTGTGTGTTTTGGGCCTCGTATGATGGCGTGGGTTCGAATCCCACTTCTAACTCGATATGTTTTATGAAAATAACTGGAAGAGATGTAATTTTAAAACGTCCAAATTACACAAAACCATGTCAGGATTGCCGAGCGGTCTAAGGCGACAGACTCAAGGGTTCTTAGTTTCATTGGTTCACGATGTCAATCTGTGTGTTTTGGGCCTCGTATGATGGCGTGGGTTCGAAACCCACTTCTAACACGATATGTTTTATGAAAATAACTGGAAGAGCTGTAATTCTAAAACGTCCAAATTACACAAAACCATGTCAGGATTGCCGAGCGGTCTAAGGCTACAGATTCAAGGGTTCTTAGTTTGATTGGTTCACGATGTCAATCTGTGTATTCTGGGCCTCGTATGAGGGCGTAGGTTCGAATCCCACTTCTGACACGATATGTTTTATGAAAATAACTGGATGAGATGTAATTTTAAAACGTCCAAGTTACACTAAACCACGTCAGGATGACCGAGCGGTCTAAGGCAACAGACTCAAGGGTTCTTAGTTTCATTGGTTCACGATGTCAATCTGTGTGTTTTGGGCCTCGTATGATGGCGTGGGTTCGAATCCCACTTCTAACTCGATAGTTTTATGAAAATAACTGGAAGAGATGTAATTTTAAAACGTTCAAATTACACAAAACCATGTCAGGATTGCCGAGCGTCTAAGGCTACAGATTCAAGGGTTCTTAGTTTCATTGGTTCACGATGTCAATCTGTGTATTCTGGGCCTCGTATGAGGGCGTTGTTTCGAATCCCACTTCTGACACGATATGTTTTATGAAAATAACCGAAAGAGATGTAATTTTAAAACGTCCAAATTACACAAAACCATGTCAGGATTGCCGAGCGGTCTAAGGCTACAGATTCAAGGGTTCTTAGTTTCATTGGTTTACGATGTCAATCTGTGTATTCTGGGCCTCGTATGAGGGCGTGGTTTCGAATCCCACTTCTGACACGATATGTTTTATGAAAATAACCGGAAGAGATGTAATTTTAAAACGTCCAAATTACACAAAACCATGTCAGCATTGCCGAGCGGTCTAAGGCTACAGATTCAAGGGTTCTTAGTTTCATTGGTTCACGATGTCAATCTGTGTATTCTGGGCCTCGTATGAGGGCGTAGGTTCGAATCCCACTTCTGACACGATATGTTTTATGAAAATAACTGGAAGAGATGTAATTTTAAAACGTCCAAATTACACAAAACCATATCAGGATTGCCGAGCTGTCTAAGGCTACAGATTCAAGGGTTCTTAGTTTCATTGGATCACGATGTGAATCCGTGTATTCTGGTCCTCGTTTGAGACAGTGTGTTCGAATTCCACTTCTGACACGATATGTTTTATGAAAATAACTGGATGAGATGTAATTATAAAACGTCCAAATTACACTAAACCACGTCAGGATGACCTAGCGGTCTAAGGCGACAAACTCAAGGGTTCTTAGTTTCATTGGTTCACGATGTCAATCTGTGTGTTTTGGGCCTCGTATGATGGCGTGGGTTCGAATCCCACTTCTAACTCGATATGTTTTATGAAAATAACTGGAAGAGATGTAATTTTAAAACGTCCAAATTACACAAAACCATGTCAGGATTGCCGAGCGGTCTAAGGCTACAGATTCAAGGGTTCTTAGTTTCATTGGTTCACGATGTCAATCTGTGTATTCTGGGCCTCGTATGAGGGCGTAGGTTCGAATCCCACTTCTGACACGATATGTTTTATGAAAATAACTGGAAGAGATGTAATTTTAAAACGTCCAAATTACACAAAACCATATCAGGATTGCCGAGCTGTCTAAGGCTACAGATTCAAGGGTTCTTAGTTTCATTGGATCACGATGTGAATCCGTGTATTCTGGTCCTCGTTTGAGACAGTGTGTTCGAATTCCACTTCTGACACGATATGTTTTATGAAAATAACTGGATGAGATGTAATTATAAAACGTCCAAATTACACTAAACCACGTCAGGATGACCGAGCGGTCTAAGGCGACAAACTCAAGGGTTCTTAGTTTCATTGGTTCACGATGTCAATCTGTGTGTTTTGGGCCTCGTATGATGGCGTGGGTTCGAAACCCACTTCTAACACGATATGTTTTATGAAAATAACTGGAAGAGATGTAATTCTAAAACGTCCAAATTACACAAAACCATGTCAGGATTGCCGAGCGGTCTAAGGCTACAGATTCAAGGGTTCTTAGTTTCATTGGTTCACGATGTCAATCTGTGTATTCTGGGCCTCGTATGAGGGCGTAGGTTCGAATCCCACTTCTGACACGATATGTTTTATGAAAATAACTGGAAGAGATGTAATTTTAAAACGTCCAAATTACACAAAACCATATCAGGATTGCCGAGCTGTCTAAGGCTACAGATTCAAGGGTTCTTAGTTTCATTGGATCACGATGTGAATCCGTGTATTCTGGTCCTCGTTTGAGACAGTGTGTTCGAATTCCACTTCTGACACGATATGTTTTATGAAAATAACTGGATGAGATGTAATTATAAAACGTCCAAATTACACTAAACCACGTCAGGATGACCGAGCGGTCTAAGGCGACAAACTCAAGGGTTCTTAGTTTCATTGGTTCACGATGTCAATCTGTGTGTTTTGGGCCTCGTATGATGGCGTGGGTTCGAATCCCACTTCTAACTCGATATGTTTTTTTGAAAATAACTGGAAGAGATGTAATTTTAAAACGTCCAAATTACACAAAACCATGTCAGGATTGCCGAGCGGTCTAAGGCTACAGATTCAAGGGTTCTTAGTTTCATTGGTTCACGATGTCAATCTGTGTATTCTGGGCCTCGTATGAGTGCGTAGGTTCGAATCCCACTTCTGACACGATATGTTTTATGAAAATAACTGGATGAGATGTAATTTTAAAACGTCCAAATTACACTAAACCACGTCAGGATGACCGAGCGGTCTAAGGCGACAGACTCAAGGGTTCTTAGTTTCATTGGTTCACGATGTCAATCTGTGTGTTTTGGGCCTCGTATGATGGCGTGGGTTCGAATCCCACTTCTAACTCGATATGTTTTATGAAAATAACTGGAAGAGATGTAATTTTAAAACGTCCAAATTACACAAAACCATGTCAGGATTGCCGAGCGGTCTAAGGCGACAGACTCAAGGGTTCTTAGTTTCATTGGTTCACGATGTCAATCTGTGTGTTTTGGGCCTCGTATGATGGCGTGGGTTCGAAACCCACTTCTAACACGATATGTTTTATGAAAATAACTGGAAGAGCTGTAATTCTAAAACGTCCAAATTACACAAAACCATGTCAGGATTGCCGAGCGGTCTAAGGCTACAGATTCAAGGGTTCTTAGTTTCATTGGTTCACGATGTCAATCTGTGTATTCTGGGCCTCGTATGAGGGCGTAGGTTCGAATCCCACTTCTGACACGATATGTTTTATGAAAATAACTGGATGAGATGTAATTTTAAAACGTCCAAGTTACACTAAACCACGTCAGGATGACCGAGCGGTCTAAGGCAACAGACTCAAGGGTTCTTAGTTTCATTGGTTCACGATGTCAATCTGTGTGTTTTGGGCCTCGTATGATGGCGTGGGTTCGAATCCCACTTCTAACTCGATAGTTTTATGAAAATAACTGGAAGAGATGTAATTTTAAAACGTTCAAATTACACAAAACCATGTCAGGATTGCCGAGCGTCTAAGGCTACTGATTCAAGGGTTCTTAGTTTCATTGGTTCACGATGTCAATCTGTGTATTCTGGGCCTCGTATGAGGGCGTGGTTTCGAATCCCACTTCTGACACGATATGTTTTATGAAAATAACCGAAAGAGATGTAATTTTAAAACGTCCAAATTACACAAAACCATGTCAGGATTGCCGAGCGGTCTAAGGCTACAGATTCAAGGGTTCTTAGTTTCATTGGTTTACGATGTCAATCTGTGTATTCTGGGCCTCGTATGAGGGCGTGGTTTCGAATCCCACTTCTGACACGATATGTTTTATGAAAATAACCGAAAGAGATGTAATTTTAAAACGTCCAAATTACACAAAACCATGTCAGCATTGCCGAGCGGTCTAAGGCTACAGATTCAAGGGTTCTTAGTTTCATTGGTTCAAGATGTCAATCTGTGTATTCTGGGCCTCGTATGAGGGCGTGGGTTCGAATCCCACTTCTGACACGATATGTTTTATGAAAATAACTGGAAGAGATGTAATTTTAAAACTCTAAATTACACAAAATCACGTCAGGATGGCCGAGCGGTCTAAGGCGCCAGGCTCAAGGGGCTTAGCTTCCTTCGTTCACGACGTGAATCTGTGTTATTCTGGGCCTCGTATGAGGGCGTGGGTTCGAATCCCACTTCTGACACGATATGTTTTATGAAAATAACTGGAAGAGATGTAATTTTAAAACGTCCAAATTACACAAAACCATGTCAGGATTGCCGAGCTGTCTAAGGCTACAGATTCAAGGGTTCTTAGTTTCATTGGATCACGATGTGAATCTGTGTATTCCGGTCCTCGTTTGAGGGTGTGGGTTCGAATTCCACTTCTGAAACGATATGTTTTATGAAAATAACTGGAAGAGATGAAATTATAAACGTCTAAATGACTTAAAACCACGTCAGGATGGCCGAGCGGTGTAAGGCGCCAGACTCAAGGGGCTTATATTCCTTCGTTCACGATGTGAAACTGTGTTATTCTGGGCCTCGTATGAGGGAGTGGGTTCGAATCCCACTTCTGACACGATATGTTTTATGAAAATAACTGGAAGAGATGTAATTTTAAAACGTCCAAATTACACTAAACCACGTCAGAATGACCGAGCGGTCTAAGGCGACAGACTCAAGGGTTCTTAGTTTCATTGGTTCACGATGTCAATCTGTGTATTCTGGTCCTCGTTTGAGGGCGTGGGTTCGAATCTCACTTCGAACACGATATGTTTTATGAAAATAACTGGAAGAGATGTAATTTTAAACGTCTAAATGACTTAAAACCACGTCAGGAAGGCCGAGCGGTGTAAGGCGCCAGACTCAAGGGGCTTAGCTTCCTTCGTTCACGATGTGAATCTGTGAATTCTGGTCCTCGTATGAGGGCGTGGGTTCGAATCCCACTACTGACACGATATGCTTTATGAAAATAACTGGAAGAGATGTTATTTTAAAACGTCCAAATTACACTAAACCACGTCAGGATGATCGAGCGGTCTAAGGCGACAGACTCAAGGGTTCTTAGTTTCATTGGTTCACGATGTCAATCTGAGTGTTCGGGGCCTCGTATGAGGGCGTGGGTTCGAATCCCACTTCTGACACGATATGTTTTATGAAAATAACTGGAAGAGATGTAATTTTAAAACGTCCAAATTACACAACATCACGTCAGGATGGCCGAGCGGTCTAAGGCGCCAGACGCAAGGGGCTTAGCTTGCTTCGTTAACGTTGTGAATCTGTGTATTCTGGTCCTCGTTTGAGGGCGTGGGTTCGAATCTCACTTCGAATACGATATGTTTTATGAAAATAACTGGAAGAGATGTAATTTTAAACGTCTAAATGACTAAAAACCACGTCAGGATGGCCGAGCGGTGTAAGGCGCCAGACTCAAGGGGCTTAGCTTCCTTCGTTCACGATGTCAATCTGTGTGTTTTGGGCCTCGTATGATGGCGTGGGTTCGAATCCCACTTCTAACTCGATATGTTTTATGAAAATAACAGGAAGAGATGTAATTTTAAAACGTCCAAATTACACTAAACCACGTCAGGATGACCGAGCGGTGTAAGGCGACAGACTCAAGGGTTCTTAGTTTCATTGGTTCACGATGTCAATCTGTGTGTTCGGGGCCTCGTATGAGGGCGTGGGTTCGAATCCCACTTTCAACACGATATGTTTTATGAAAATAACTGGAAGAGATGTAATTTTAAAACGTCCAAATTACACAACATCACGTCAGGATGGCCGAGCGGTCTAAGGCGCCAGACGCAAGGGGCTTAGCTTGCTTCGTTAACGTTGTGAATCTGTGTATTCTGGTCCTCGTTTGAGGGCGTGGGTTCGAATCTCACTTCGAACACGATATGTTTTATGAAAATAACTGGAAGAGATGTAATTTTAAACGTCTAAATGACTTAAAACCACGTCAGGATGGCCGAGCGGTGTAAGGCGCCAGACTCAAGGGGCTAAGCTTCCTTCGTTCACGATGTGAATCTGTGTATTCTGGGCCTCATATGAGGGCGTGCGTTCGAATCCCACTTCTGACACGATATGTTTTATGAAAATAACTGGAAGAGATGTAGTTTTAAAACGTCCAAATTACACAAAACCATATCAGGATTGCCGAGCTGTCTAAGGCTACAGATTCAAGGGTTCTTAGTTTCATTGGATCACGATGTGAATCTGTGAATTGAGGTCCTCGTATGAGGGCGTGGGTTCGAATTCCACTTCTGACACGATATGTTTTATGAAAATAACTGGAAGAGATGTAATTTTAAAACGTCCAAATTACACTAAACCACGTCAGGATGGCCGAGCGGTCTAAGGCGCCAGACTCAAGGGGCTGAGCTTCCTTCGTTCACGATGTGAATCTGTGAATTCTGGTCCTCGTATGAGGGCGTGGGTTCGAATCCCACTTTTGACACGATATGTTTTATAAAAATAACTGGAAGAGATGTAATTTTAAAACGTCCAAATTACACTAAACCACGTCAGGATGACCGAGCGGTCTAAGGCGACAGACTCACGGGTTCTTAGTTTCATTGGTTCACGATGTCAATCTGTGTGTTCGGGGCCTCGTATGAGGGCGTGGGTTCGAATCCCACGACTGACACGAAATGTTTTATGAAAATAACTGGAAGAGATGTAATTTTAAAACGTCCAAATTGCACAACATCACGTAAGGATGGCCGAGCGGTCTAAGGCGCCAGACTCAAGGGGCTTAGCTTCCTTCGTTCACGATGTGAATCTGTGAATTCTGGTCCTCGTATGAGGGCGTGGGTTCGAATCCCACTTTTGACACGATATGTTTTATGAAAATAACTGGAAGAGATGTAATTTTAAAGCGTCCAAGTTACACAAAATCACGTCAGGATGGCCGAGCGGTCTTAGGCGCCAGACTCAAGGGGCTTAGCTTCCTTCGTTCACGATGTGAATCTGTGAATTCTGATCCTCGTATGAGGGCGTGGGTTCGAATCCCACTTCTGACACGATATGTTTTATGAAAATAACTGGAAGAGATGTAATTTTAAAACGTCCAAATTACACTAAACCACGTCAGAATGACCGAGCGGTCTAAGGCGACAGACTCAAGTGTTCTTAGTTTCATTGGTTCACGATGTCAATCTGTGTATTCTGGTCCTCGTTTGAGGGCGTGGGTTCGAATCTCACTTCGAACACGATATGTTTTATGAAAATAACTGGAAGAGAAGTAATTTTAAACGTCTAAATGACTTAAAACCACGTCAGGAAGGCCGAGCGGTGTAAGGCGCCAGACTCAAGGGGCTTAGCTTCCTTCGTTCACGATGTGAATCTGTGAATTCTGGTCCTCGTATGAGGGCGTGGGTTCGAATCCCACTACTGACACGATATGCTTTATGAAAATAACTGGAAGAGATGTAATTTTAAAACGTTCAAATTACACTAAACCACGTCAGGATGATCGAGCGGTCTAAGGCGACAGACTCAAGGGTTCTTAGTTTCATTGGTTCACGATGTCAATCTGAGTGTTCGGGGCCTCGTATGAGGGCGTGGGTTCGAATCCCACTTCTGAAACGATATGTTTTATGAAAATAACTGGAAGAGATGTAATTTTAAAACGTCCAAATTACACAACATCACGTCAGGATGGCCGAGCGGTCTAAGGCGCCAGACGCAAGGGGCTTAGCTTGCTTCGTTAACGTTGTGAATCTGTGTATTCTGGTCCTCGTTTGAGGGCGTGGGTTCGTATCTCACTTCGAACACGATATGTTTTATGAAAATAGCTGGAAGAGATGTAATTTTAAACGTCTAAATGACTAAAAACCACGTCAGGATGGCCGAGCGGTGTAAGGCGCCAGACTCAAGGGGCTTAGCTTCCTTCGTTCACGATGTGAATCTGTGTATTCTGGCGTGTATGAGGGCGTGCGTTCGAATCCCACTTCTGACACGATATGTTTTATGAAAATAACTGGAAGAGATGTAGTTTTAAAACGTCCAAATTACACAAAACCATATCAGGATTGCCGAGCTGTCTAAGGCTACAGATTCAAGGGTTCTTAGTTTCATTGGATCACGATGTGAATCTGTGTATTCTGGTCCTCGTTTGAGACAGTGGGTTCGAATTCCACTTCTGACACGATATGTTTTATGAAAATAACTGGATGAGATGTAATTTTAAAACGTCCAAATTACACTAAACCACGTCAGGATGACCGAGCGGTCTAAGGCGACAGACTCAAGGGTTCTTAGTTTCATTGGTTCACGATGTGTATCTGTGTGTTCGGGGCCTCGTATGAGGGCGTGGGTTCGAATCCCACTTCTGACACGATATGTTTTATGAAAATAACTGGAAGAGATGTAATTTTAAAACGTCCAAATTACACAACATCACGTCAGGATGGCCGAGCGGTCTAAGGCGCCAGACGCAAGGGGCTTAGCTTGCTTCGTTAACGTTGTGAATCTGTGTATTCTGGTCCTCGTTTGAGGGCGTGGGTTCGTATCTCACTTCGAACACGATATGTTTTATGAAAATAGCTGGAAGAGATGTAATTTTAAACGTCTAAATGACTTAAAACCACGTCAGGATGGCCGAGCGGTGTAAGGCGCCAGACTCAAGGGGCTAAGCTTCCTTCGTTCACGATGTGAATCTGTGTATTCTGGGCCTCATATGAGGGCGTGCGTTCGAATCCCACTTCTGACACGATATGTTTTATGAAAATAACTGGAAGAGATGTAGTTTTAAAACGTCCAAATTACACAAAACCATATCAGGATTGCCGAGCTGTCTAAGGCTACAGATTCAAGGGTTCTTAGTTTCATTCGATCACGATGTGAATCTGTGAATTGAGGTCCTCGTATGAGGGCGTGGGTTCGAATTCCACTTCTGACACGATATGTTTTATGAAAATAACTGGAAGAGATGTAATTTTAAAACGTCCAAATTACACTAAACCACGTCAGGATGGCCGAGCGGTCTAAGGCGCCAGACTCAAGGGGCTGAGCTTCCTTCGTTCACGATGTGAATCTGTGAATTCTGGTCCTCGTATGAGGGCGTGGGTTCGAATCCCACTTTTGACACGATATGTTTTATAAAAATAACTGGAAGAGATGTAATTTTAAAACGTCCAAATTACACTAAACCACGTCAGGATGACCGAGCGGTCTAAGGCGACAGACTCACGGGTTCTTAGTTTCATTGGTTCACGATGTCAATCTGTGTGTTCGGGGCCTCGTATGAGGGCGTGGGTTCGAATCCCACGACTGACACGAAATGTTTTATGAAAATAACTGGAAGAGATGTAATTTTAAAACGTCCAAATTGCACAACATCACGTAAGGATGGCCGAGCGGTCTAAGGCGCCAGACTCAAGGGGCTTAGCTTCCTTCGTTCACGATGTGAATCTGTGAATTCTGGTCCTCGTATGAGGGCGTGGGTTCGAATCCCACTTTTGACACGATATGTTTTATGAAAATAACTGGAAGAGATGTAATTTTAAAACGTCCAAATTACACTAAACCACGTCAGGATGACCGAGCGGTCTAAGGCGACAGACTCAAGGGTTCTTAGTTTCATTGGTTCACGATGTGAATCTGTGTATTCTGGTCCTCGTTTGAGAGAGTGGGTTCGAATTCCACTTCTGACACGATATGTTATATGAAAATAACTGGAAGAGATGTAATTTTAAAACGTAGAAATTACACAACATCACGTCAGGATGGCCGAGCGGTCTAAGGCGCCAGACTCAAGGGGCTTAGCTTCGTTCGTTCACGATGTGAATCTGTGTTATTCTGGGCCTCGTATGAGGGCGTGGGTTGGAATCCCACTTCTGACACGATATGTTTTATGAAAATAACTGGAAGAGATGTAATTTTAAAATTTCCAAATTACACTAAACCACGTCAGGATGACCGAGCGGTCTAAGGCGACAGACTCAAGGGTTCTTAGTTTCATTGGTTCACGATGTGAATCTGTGTATTCTGGGCCTCGTTTGAGAGAGTGGGTTCGAATTCCACTTCTGACACGATATGTTTTATGAAAATAACTGGATGAGATGTAATTTTAAAACGTCCAAATTACACTAAACCACGTCAGGATGACCGAGCGGTCTAAGGCGACAGACTCAAGGGTTCTTAGTTTCATTGGTTCACGATGTCAATCTGTGTGTTTTGGGCCTCGTATGATGGCGTGGGTTCGAAACCCACTTCTAACACGATATGTTTTATGAAAATAACTGGAAGAGATGTAATTCTAAAACGTCCAAATTACACAAAACCATGTCAGGATTGCCGAGCGGTCTAAGGCTACAGATTCAAGGGTTCTTAGTTTCATTGGTTCACGATGTCAATCTGTGTATTCTGGGCCTCGTATGAGGGCGTAGGTTCGAATCCCACTTCTGACACGATATGTTTTATGAAAATAACTGGATGAGATGTAATTTTAAAACGTCCAAATTACACTAAACCACGTCAGGATGACCGAGCGGTCTAAGGCGACAGACTCAAGGGTTCTTAGTTTCATTGGTGCACGATGTCAATCTGTGTGTTTTGGGCCTCGTTTGAGGGTGTGGGTTCGAATTCCACTTCTGAAACGATATGTTTTATGAAAATAACTGGAAGAGATGTAATTTTAAACGTCTAAATGACTTAAAACCACGTCAGGATGGCCGAGCGGTGTAAGGCGCCAGACTCAAGGGGCTCAGCTTCCTTCGTTCACGATGTGAAACTGTGTTATTCTGGGCCTCGTATGAGGGCGTGGGTTCGAATCCCACTTCTGACACGATATGTTTTATGAAAATAACTGGAAGAGATGTAATTTTAAAGCGTCCAAATTACACTAAACCACGTCAGGATGACCGAGCGGTCTAAGGCGACAGACTCAAGGGTTCTTAGTTTCATTGGTTCACGATGTCAATCTGTGTGTTCGGGGCCTCGTATGAGGGCGTGGGTTCGAATCCTACTTCTGACACGATATGTTTTATGAAAATAACTGGAAGAGATGTAATTTTAAAACGTCCAAATTACACAACATCACGTCAGGATGGCCGAGCGGTCTAAGGCGCCAGACGCAAGGGGCTTAGCTTGCTTCGTTAACGTTGTGAATCTGTGTATTCTGGTCCTCGTTTGAGGGCGTGGGTTCGAATCTCACTTCGAACACGATATGTTTTATGAAAATAACTGGAAGAGATGTAATTTTAAACGTCTAAATGACTTAAAACCACGTCAGGATGGCCGAGCGGTGTAAGGCGCCAGACTCAAGGGGCTTAGCTTCCTTCGTTCACGATGTGAATCTGTGTATTCTGGGCCTCATATGAGGGCGTGCGTTCGAATCCCACTTCTGACACGATATGTTTTATGAAAATAACTGGAAGAGATGTAGTTTTAAAACGTCCAAATTACACAAAACCATATCAGGATTGCCGAGCTGTCTAAGGCTACAGATTCAAGGGTTCTTAGTTTCATTGGTTCACGATGTCAATCTGTGTATTCTGGGCCTCGTATGAGGGCGTGGGTTCGAATCCCACTTCTGACACGATATGTTTTATGAAAATAACTGGAAGAGATGTAATTTTAAAACTCTAAATTACACAAAATCACGTCAGGATGGCCGAGCGGTCTAAGGCGCCAGGCTCAAGGGGCTTAGCTTCCTTCGTTCACGATGTGAATCTGTGTTATTCTGGGCCTCGTATGAGGGCGTGGGTTCGAATCCCACTTCTGACACGATATGTTTTATGAAAATAACTGGAAGAGATGTAGTTTTAAAACGTCCAAATTACACAAAACCATATCAGGATTGCCGAGCTGTCTAAGGCTACAGATTCAAGGGTTCTTAGTTTCATTGGATCACGATGTGAATCTGTGTATTCTGGGCCTCATATGAGGGCGTGCGTTCGAATCCCACTTCTGACACGATATGTTTTATGAAAATAACTGGAAGAGATGTAGTTTTAAAACGTCCAAATTACACAAAACCATATCAGGATTGCCGAGCTGTCTAAGGCTACAGATTCAAGGGTTCTTAGTTTCATTGGATCACGATGTGAATCTGTGTATTCTGGTCCTCGTTTGAGAGAGTGGGTTCGAGTTCCACTTCTGACACGATATGTTTTATGAAAATAACTGGAAGAGATGTAATTTTAAAACGTCCAAATTACACAAAACCATGTCAGGATTGCCGAGCGGTCTAAGGCTACAGATTCAAGGGTTCTTAGTTTCATTGGTTCACGATGTCAATCGGTGTATTCTGGGCCTCGTATGAGGGCGTGGGTTCGAATCCCACTTCTGACACGATATGTTTTATGAAAATAACTGGAAGAGATGTAATTTTAAAACTCTAAATTACACAAAATCACGTCAGGATGGCCGAGCGGTCTAAGGCGCCAGGCTCAAGGGGCTTAGCTTCCTTCGTTCACGATGTGAATCTGTGTTATTCTGGGCCTCGTATGAGGGCGTGGGTTCGAATCCCACTTCTGACACGATATGTTTTATGAAAATAACTGGAAGAGATGTAATTTTAAAACGTCCAAATTACACAATACCATGTCAGGATTGCCGAGCTGTCTAAGGCTACAGATTCAAGGGTTCTTAGTTTCATTGGAACACGATGTGAATCTGTGAATTCTGGTCCTCGTATGAGGGCGTGGGTTCGAATTCCACTTCTGACACGATATGTTTTATGAAAATAACTGGAAGAGATGTAATTTTAAAACGTCCAAATTACACTAAACCACGTCAGGATGACCGAGCGGTCTAAGGCGACAGACTCAAGGGTTCTTAGTTTCATTGGTTCACGATGTGAATCTGTGTATTCTGGGCCTCGTTTGAGAGAGTGGGTTCGAATTCCACTTCTGACACGATATGTTATATGAAAATAACTGGAAGAGATGTAATTTTAAAACGTCCAAATCACACTAAACCACGTCAGGATGACCGAGCGGTCTAAGGCGACAGACTCAAGGGTTCTTAGTTTCATTGGTTCACGATGTCAATCTGTGTGTTCTGGGCCTCGTATGAGGGCGTGGGTTCAAATCTCACTTCTGACACGATATGTTTTATGAAAATAACTGGAAGAGATGTAATTTTAAAACGTCCAAATTACACAAAATCACGTCAGGATGGCCGAGCGGTCTAAGGCTACAGATTCAAGGGTTCTTAGTTTCATTGGTTCACGATGTCAATCTGTGTATTCTGGGCCTCGTATGAGGGCGTGGGTTCGAATCCCACTTCTGACACGATATGTTTTATGAAAATAACTGGAAGAGATGTAATTTTAAAACTCTAAATTACACAAAATCACGTCAGGATGGCCGAGCGGTCTAAGGCGCCAGGCTCAAGGGGCTTAGCTTCCTTCGTTCACGATGTGAATCTGTGTTATTCTGGGCCTCGTATGAGGGCGTGGGTTCGAATCCCACTTCTGACACGATATGTTTTATGAAAATAACTGGAAGAGATGTAGTTTTAAAACGTCCAAATTACACAAAACCATATCAGGATTGCCGAGCTGTCTAAGGCTACAGATTCAAGGGTTCTTAGTTTCATTGGATCACGATGTGAATCTGTGTATTCTGGGCCTCATATGAGGGCGTGCGTTCGAATCCCACTTCTGACACGATATGTTTTATGAAAATAACTGGAAGAGATGTAGTTTTAAAACGTCCAAATTACACAAAACCATATCAGGATTGCCGAGCTGTCTAAGGCTACAGATTCAAGGGTTCTTAGTTTCATTGGATCACGATGTGAATCTGTGTATTCTGGTCCTCGTTTGAGACAGTGGGTTCGAGTTCCACTTCTGACACGATATGTTTTATGAAAATAACTGGAAGAGATGTAATTTTAAAACGTCCAAATTACACAAAACCATGTCAGGATTGCCGAGCGGTCTAAGGCTACAGATTCAAGGGTTCTTAGTTTCATTGGTTCACGATGTCAATCGGTGTATTCTGGGCCTCGTATGAGGGCGTGGGTTCGAATCCCACTTCTGACACGATATGTTTTATGAAAATAACTGGAAGAGATGTAATTTTAAAACTCTAAATTACACAAAATCACGTCAGGATGGCCGAGCGGTCTAAGGCGCCAGGCTCAAGGGGCTTAGCTTCCTTCGTTCACGATGTGAATCTGTGTTATTCTGGGCCTCGTATGAGGGCGTGGGTTCGAATCCCACTTCTGACACGATATGTTTTATGAAAATAACTGGAAGAGATGTAATTTTAAAACGTCCAAATTACACAATACCATGTCAGGATTGCCGAGCTGTCTAAGGCTACAGATTCAAGGGTTCTTAGTTTCATTGGAACACGATGTGAATCTGTGAATTCTGGTCCTCGTATGAGGGCGTGGGTTCGAATTCCACTTCTGACACGATATGTTTTATGAAAATAACTGGAAGAGATGTAATTTTAAAACGTCCAAATTACACTAAACCACGTCAGGATGACCGAGCGGTCTAAGGCGACAGACTCAAGGGTTCTTAGTTTCATTGGTTCACGATGTGAATCTGTGTATTCTGGGCCTCGTTTGAGAGAGTGGGTTCGAATTCCACTTCTGACACGATATGTTATATGAAAATAACTGGAAGAGATGTAATTTTAAAACGTCCAAATCACACTAAACCACGTCAGGATGACCGAGCGGTCTAAGGCGACAGACTCAAGGGTTCTTAGTTTCATTGGTTCACGATGTCAATCTGTGTGTTCTGGGCCTCGTATGAGGGCGTGGGTTCAAATCTCACTTCTGACACGATATGTTTTATGAAAATAACTGGAAGAGATGTAATTTTAAAACGTCCAAATTACACAAAATCACGTCAGGATGGCCGAGCGGTCTAAGGCGCAAGACTCAAGGGTTCTTAGTTTCATTGGTTCACGATGTGAATCTGTGTATTCTGGTCCTCGTTTGAGAGAGTGGGTTCGAATTCCACTTCTGACACGATATGTTATATGAAATTAACTGGAAGAGATGTAATTTTAAAACGTAGAAATTACACAACATCACGTCAGGATGGCCGAGCGGTCTAAGGCGCCAGACTCAAGGGGCTTAGCTTCCTTCGTTCACGATGTGTATCTGTGTATTCCGGTCCTCGTTTGAGGGCGTGGGTTCGAATTCCACTTCTGAAACGATATGTTTTATGAAAATAACTGGAAGAGATGTAATTTTAAAACGTCCAAATTACACAACATCACGTCAGGATGGCCGAGCGCTCTAAGGCGCCAGACTCAATGGGCTTAGCTTCCTTCGTTCACGATGTGAATCTGTGAATTCTGGTCCTCGTATGAGGGTGTGGGTTCGAATCCCACTTCTGACACGATATGTTTTATGAAAATAACTGGAAGAGATGTAATTTTAAAATTTCCAAATTACACTAAACCACGTCAGGATGACCGAGCGGTCTAAGGCGACAGACTCAAGGGTTCTTAGTTTCATTGGTTCACGATGTGAATCTGTGTATTCTGGGCCTCGTTTGAGAGAGTGGGTTCGAATTCCACTTCTGACACGATATGTTATATGAAAATAACTGGAAGAGATGTAATTTTAAAACGTCCAAATTACACAACATCACGTCAGGATGGCCGAGCGGTCTAAGGCGCCAGACTCAAGGGGCTTAGCTTCCTTCGTTCACGATGTGAATCTGTGAATTCTGGTCCTCGTATGAGGGCGTGGGTTCGAATCCCACTTCTGACACGATATGTTTTATGAAAATAACTGGAAGAGATGTAATTTTAAAACGTCCAAATTACACTAAACCACGTCAGGATGAACGAGCGGTCTAAGGCGACAGACTCAAGGGTTCTTAGTTTCATTGGTTCACGATGTCAATCTGTGTGTTCTGGGCCTCGTATGAGGGCGTGGGTTCGAATCTTACTTCTGACACGATATGTTTTATGAAAATAACTGGAAGAGATGTAATTTTAAAACGTCCAAATTACACAAAATCACGTCAGGATGGCCGAGCGGTCTAAGGCGCAAGACTCAAGGGGCTTAGCTTCCTTCGTTCACGATGTGAATCTGTGTTATTCTGGGCCTCGTATGAGGGCGTGGGTTCGAATCCCACTTCTGACACGATATGTTTTATGAAAATAACTGGAAGAGATGTAATTTTAAAACGTCCAAATTACACAAAACCATGTCAGGATTGCCGAGCTGTCTAAGGCTACAGATTCAAGGGTTCTTAGTTTCATTGGATCACGATGTGAATCTGTGTATTCTGGGCCTCATATGAGGGCGTGCGTTCGAATCCCACTTCTGACACGATATGTTTTATGAAAATAACTGGAAGAGATGTAGTTTTAAAACGTCCAAATTACACAAAACCATATCAGGATTGCCGAGCTGTCTAAGGCTACAGATTCAAGGGTTCTTAGTTTCATTGGATCACGATGTGAATCTGTGTATTCTGGTCCTCGTTTGAGACAGTGGGTTCGAGTTCCACTTCTGACACGATATGTTTTATGAAAATAACTGGAAGAGATGTAATTTTAAAACGTCCAAATTACACAAAACCATGTCAGGATTGCCGAGCGGTCTAAGGCTACAGATTCAAGGGTTCTTAGTTTCATTGGTTCACGATGTCAATCTGTGTATTCTGGGCCTCGTATGAGGGCGTGGGTTCGAATCCCACTTCTGACACGATATGTTTTATGAAAATAACTGGAAGAGATGTAATTTTAAAACTCTAAATTTCACAACATCACGTCAGGATGGCCGAGCGCTCTAAGGCGCCAGACTCAAGGGGCTTAGCTTCCTTCGTTCACGATGTGAATCTGTGAATTCTGGTCCTCGTATGAGGGTGTGGGTTCGAATCCCACTTCTGACACGATATGTTTTATGAATATAACTGGAAGAGATGTAATTTTAAAATTTTCAAATTACACTAAACCACGTCAGGATGACCGAGCGGTCTAAGGCGACAGACTCAAGGGTTCTTAGTTTCATTGGTTCACGATGTGAATCTGTGTGTTCTGGGCCTCGTATGAGGGCGTGGGTTCAAATCCCACTTCTGACACGATATGTTTTATGAAAATAACTGGAAGAGATGTAATTTTAAAACGTCCAAATTACTCAAAATCACGTCAGGATGGCCGAGCGGTCTAAGGCGCAAGACTCAAGGGGCTTAGCTTCCTTCGTTCACGATGTGAATCTGTGAATTCTGGTCCTCGTATGAGGGCGTGGGTTCGAATCCCACTTCTGACACTATATGTTTTATGAAAATAACTGGAAGAGATGTAATTTTAAAACGTCCAAATTACACTAAACCACGTCAGGATGACCGAGCGGTCTAAGGCGACAGACTCAAGGGTTCTTAGTTTCATTGGTTCACGATGTGAATCTGTGTATTCTGGTCCTCGTTTGAGAGAGTGGGTTCGAATTCCACTTCTGACACGATATGTTATATGAAATTAACTGGAAGAGATGTAATTTTAAAACGTAGAAATTACACAACATCACGTCAGGATGGCCGAGCGGTCTAAGGCGCCAGACTCAAGGGGCTTAGCTTCCTTCGTTCACGATGTGTATCTGTGTATTCCGGTCCTCGTTTGAGGGCGTGGGTTCGAATTCCACTTCTGAAACGATATGTTTTATGAAAATAACTGGAAGAGATGTAATTTTAAAACGTCCAAATTACACAACATCACGTCAGGATGGCCGAGCGCTCTAAGGCGCCAGACTCAAGGGGCTTAGCTTCCTTCGTTCACGACGTGAATCTGTGAATTCTGGTCCTCGTATGAGGGTGTGGGTTCGAATCCCACTTCTGACACGATATGTTTTATGAAAATAACTGGAAGAGATGTAATTTTAAAATTTCCAAATTACACTAAACCACGTCAGGATGACCGAGCGGTCTAAGGCGACAGACTCAAGGGTTCTTAGTTTCATTGGTTCACGATGTGAATCTGTGTATTCTGGGCCTCGTTTGAGAGAGTGGGTTCGAATTCCACTTCTGACACGATATGTTATATGAAAATAACTGGAAGACATGTAATTTTAAAACGTCCAAATTACACAACATCACGTCAGGATGGCCGAGCGGTCTAAGGCGCCAGACTCAAGGGGCTTAGCTTCCTTCGTTCACGATGTGAATCTGTGAATTCTGGTCCTCGTATGAGGGCGTGGGTTCGAATCCCACTTCTGACACGATATGTTTTATGAAAATAACTGGAAGAGATGTAATTTTAAAACGTCCAAATTAGACTAAACCACGTCAGGATGAACGAGCGGTCTAAGGCGACAGACTCAAGGGTTCTTAGTTTCATTGGTTCACGATGTCAATCTGTGTGTTCTGGGCCTCGTATGAGGGCGTGGGTTCGAATCCCACTTCTGACACGATATGTTTTATGAAAATAACTGGAAGAGATGTAATTTTAAAACGTCCAAATTACACAAAACCATGTCATGATTGCCGAGCTGTCTAAGGCTACAGATTCAAGGGTTCTTAGTTTCATTGGGTCAAGATGTGAGTCTGTGTATTCTGGTCCTCGTTTGAGAGAGTGGGTTCGAATTCCACTTCTGACACGATATGTTGTATGAAAATAACGGGAAGAGATGTAATTTTAAAACGTCCAAATTACACTAAACCACGTCAGGATGACCGAGCGGTCTAAGGCGACAGACTCAAGGGTTCTTAGTTTCATTGGTTCACGATGTGAATCTGTGTATTCTGGGCCTCGTTTGAGAGAGTGGGTTCGAATTCCACTTCTGACACGATATGTTATATGAAAATAACTGGAAGAGATGTAATTTTAAAACGTCCAAATCACACTAAACCACGTCAGGATGACCGAGCGGTCTAAGGCGACAGACTCAAGGGTTCTTAGTTTCATTGGTTCACGATGTCAATCTGTGTGTTCTGGGCCTCGTATGAGGGCGTGGGTTAAATCCCACTTCTGACACGATATGTTTTATGAAAATAACTGGAAGAGATGTAATTTTAAAACGTCCAAATTACACAAAATCACGTCAGGATGGCCGAGCGCTCTAAGGCGCCAGACTCAATGGGCTTAGCTTCCTTCGTTCACGATGTGAATCTGTGAATTCTGGTCCTCGTTTGAGGGCGTGGGTTCGAATTCCACTTCTGAAACGATATGTTTTATGAAAATAACTGGAAGAGATGTAATTTTAAAACGTCCAAATTACACAACATCACGTCAGGATGGCCGAGCGCTCTAAGGCGCCAGACTCAATGGGCTTAGCTTCCTTCGTTCACGATGTGAAGCTGTGAATTCTGGTCCTCGTATGAGGGTGTGGGTTCGAATCCCACTTCTGACACGATATGTTTTATGAAAATAACTGGAAGAGATGTAATTTTAAAATTTCCAAATTACACTAAACCACGTCAGGATGACCGAGCGGTCTAAGGCGACAGACTCAAGGGTTCTTAGTTTCATTGGTTCACGATGTGAATCTGTGTATTCTGGGCCTCGTTTGAGAGAGTGGGTTCGAATTCCACTTCTGACACGATATGTTATATGAAAATAACTGGAAGAGATGTAATTTTAAAACGTCCAAATTACACAACATCACGTCAGGATGGCCGAGCGGTCTAAGGCGCCAGACTCAAGGGGCTTAGCTTCCTTCGTTCACGATGTGAATCTGTGAATTCTGGTCCTCGTATGAGGGCGTGGGTTCGAATCCCACTTCTGACACGATATGTTTTATGAAAATAACTGGAAGAGATGTAATTTTAAAACGTCCAAATTACACTAAACCACGTCAGGATGAACGAGCGGTCTAAGGCGACAGACTCAAGGGTTCTTAGTTTCATTGGTTCACGATGTCAATCTGTGTGTTCTGGGCCTCGTATGAGGGCGTGGGTTCGAATCTTACTTCTGACACGATATGTTTTATGAAAATAACTGGAAGAGATGTAATTTTAAAACGTCCAAATTACACAAAATCACGTCAGGATGGCCGAGCGGTCTAAGGCGCAAGACTCAAGGGGCTTAGCTTCCTTCGTTCACGATGTGAATCTGTGTTATTCTGGGCCTCGTATGAGGGCGTGGGTTCGAATCCCACTTCTGACACGATATGTTTTATGAAAATAACTGGAAGAGATGTAATTTTAAAACGTCCAAATTACACAAAACCATGTCAGGATTGCCGAGCTGTCTAAGGCTACAGATTCAAGGGTTCTTAGTTTCATTGGATCACGATGTGAATCTGTGTATTCTGGGCCTCATATGAGGGCGTGCGTTCGAATCCCACTTCTGACACGATATGTTTTATGAAAATAACTGGAAGAGATGTAGTTTTAAAACGTCCAAATTACACAAAACCATATCAGGATTGCCGAGCTGTCTAAGGCTACAGATTCAAGGGTTCTTAGTTTCATTGGATCACGATGTGAATCTGTGTATTCTGGTCCTCGTTTGAGACAGTGGGTTCGAGTTCCACTTCTGACACGATATGTTTTATGAAAATAACTGGAAGAGATGTAATTTTAAAACGTCCAAATTACACAAAACCATGTCAGGATTGCCGAGCGGTCTAAGGCTACAGATTCAAGGGTTCTTAGTTTCATTGGTTCACGATGTCAATCTGTGTATTCTGGGCCTCGTATGAGGGCGTGGGTTCGAATCCCACTTCTGACACGATATGTTTTATGAAAATAACTGGAAGAGATGTAATTTTAAAACTCTAAATTACACAACATCACGTCAGGATGGCCGAGCGCTCTAAGGCGCCAGACTCAAGGGGCTTAGCTTCCTTCGTTCACGATGTGAATCTGTGAATTCTGGTCCTCGTATGAGGGTGTGGGTTCGAATCCCACTTCTGACACGATATGTTTTATGAAAATAACTGGAAGAGATGTAATTTTAAAATTTTCAAATTACACTAAACCACGTCAGGATGACCGAGCGGTCTAAGGCGACAGACTCAAGGGTTCTTAGTTTCATTGGTTCACGATGTGAATCTGTGTGTTCTGGGCCTCGTATGAGGGCGTGGGTTCAAATCCCACTTCTGACACGATATGTTTTATGAAAATAACTGGAAGAGATGTAATTTTAAAACGTCCAAATTACACAAAACCATGTCATGATTGCCGAGCTGTCTAAGGCTACAGATTCAAGGGTTCTTAGTTTCATTGGGTCAAGATGTGAGTCTGTGTATTCTGGTCCTCGTTTGAGAGAGTGGGTTCGAATTCCACTTCTGACACGATATGTTGTATGAAAATAACTGGAAGAGATGTAATTTTAAAACTCTAAATTACACAACATCACGTCAGGATGGCCGAGCGCTCTAAGGCGCCAGACTCAAGGGGCTTAGCTTCCTTCGTTCACGACGTGAATCTGTGAATTCTGGTCCTCGTATGAGGGTGTGGGTTCGAATCCCACTTCTGACACGATATGTTTTATGAAAATAACTGGAAGAGATGTAATTTTAAAATTTCCAAATTACACTAAACCACGTCAGGATGACCGAGCGGTCTAAGGCGACAGACTCAAGGGTTCTTAGTTTCATTGGTTCACGATGTGAATCTGTGTATTCTGGGCCTCGTTTGAGAGAGTGGGTTCGAATTCCACTTCTGACACGATATGTTATATGAAAATAACTGGAAGACATGTAATTTTAAAACGTCCAAATTACACAACATCACGTCAGGATGGCCGAGCGGTCTAAGGCGCCAGACTCAAGGGGCTTAGCTTCCTTCGTTCACGATGTGAATCTGTGAATTCTGGTCCTTGTATGAGGGCGTGGGTTCGAATCCCACTTCTGACACGATATGTTTTATGAAAATAACTGGAAGAGATGTAATTTTAAAACGTCCAAATTAGACTAAACCACGTCAGGATGAACGAGCGGTCTAAGGCGACAGACTCAAGGGTTCTTAGTTTCATTGGTTCACGATGTCAATCTGTGTGTTCTGGGCCTCGTATGAGGGCGTGGGTTCGAATCCCACTTCTGACACGATATGTTTTATGAAAATAACTGGAAGAGATGTAATTTTAAAACGTCCAAATTACACAAAACCATGTCATGATTGCCGAGCTGTCTAAGGCTACAGATTCAAGGGTTCTTAGTTTCATTGGGTCAAGATGTGAGTCTGTGTATTCTGGTCCTCGTTTGAGAGAGTGGGTTCGAATTCCACTTCTGACACGATATGTTGTATGAAAATAACGGGAAGAGATGTAATTTTAAAACGTCCAAATTACACTAAACCACGTCAGGATGACCGAGCGGTCTAAGGCGACAGACTCAAGGGTTCTTAGTTTCATTGGTTCACGATGTGAATCTGTGTATTCTGGGCCTCGTTTGAGAGAGTGGGTTCGAATTCCACTTCTGACACGATATGTTATATGAAAATAACTGGAAGAGATGTAATTTTAAAACGTCCAAATCACACTAAACCACGTCAGGATGACCGAGCGGTCTAAGGCGACAGACTCAAGGGTTCTTAGTTTCATTGGTTCACGATGTCAATCTGTGTGTTCTGGGCCTCGTATGAGGGCGTGGGTTAAATCCCACTTCTGACACGATATGTTTTATGAAAATAACTGGAAGAGATGTAATTTTAAAACGTCTAAATTACACAAAATCACGTCAGGATGGCCGAGCGGTCTAAGGCGCAAGACTCAAGGGGCTTAGCTTCCTTCGTTCACGATGTGAATCTGTGAATTCTGGTCCTCGTATGAGGGCGTGGGTTCGAATCCCACTTCTGACACGATATGTTTTATGAAAATAACTGGAAGAGATGTAATTTTAAAACGTCCAAATTAGACTAAACCACGTCAGGATGAACGAGCGGTCTAAGGCGACAGACTCAAGGGTTCTTAGTTTCATTGGTTCACGATGTGAATCTGTGTATTCTGGTCCTCGTTTGAGAGAGTGGGTTCGAATTCCACTTCTGACACGATATGTTATATGAAAATAACTGGAAGACATGTAATTTTAAAACGTCCAAATTACACAACATCACGTCAGGATGGCCGAGCGGTCTAAGGCGCCAGACTCAAGGGGCTTAGCTTCCTTCGTTCACGATGTGAATCTGTGAATTCTGGTCCTCGTATGAGGGCGTGGGTTCGAATCCCACTTCTGACACGATATGTTTTATGAAAATAACTGGAAGAGATGTAATTTTAAAACGTCCAAATTAGACTAAACCACGTCAGGATGAACGAGCGGTCTAAGGCGACAGACTCAAGGGTTCTTAGTTTCATTGGTTCACGATGTCAATCTGTGTGTTCTGGGCCTCGTATGAGGGCGTGGGTTCGAATCCCACTTCTGACACGATATGTTTTATGAAAATAACTGGAAGAGATGTAATTTTAAAACGTCCAAATTACACAAAACCATGTCATGATTGCCGAGCTGTCTAAGGCTACAGATTCAAGGGTTCTTAGTTTCATTGGGTCAAGATGTGAGTCTGTGTATTCTGGTCCTCGTTTGAGAGAGTGGGTTCGAATTCCACTTCTGACACGATATGTTGTATGAAAATAACGGGAAGAGATGTAATTTTAAAACGTCCAAATTACACTAAACCACGTCAGGATGACCGAGCGGTCTAAGGCGACAGACTCAAGGGTTCTTAGTTTCATTGGTTCACGATGTGAATCTGTGTATTCTGGGCCTCGTTTGAGAGAGTGGGTTCGAATTCCACTTCTGACACGATATGTTATATGAAAATAACTGGAAGAGATGTAATTTTAA
The DNA here is from genome assembly GCF_054372755.1 of Phalangium opilio. Classification (NCBI taxonomy): domain Eukaryota; kingdom Metazoa; phylum Arthropoda; class Arachnida; order Opiliones; family Phalangiidae; genus Phalangium; species Phalangium opilio. Next base: position 2,016,083 of record NW_028324162.1, on the reverse strand, counting down.
AACGTCCAAATCACACTAAACCACGTCAGGATGACCGAGCGGTCTAAGGCGACAGACTCAAGGGTTCTTAGTTTCATTGGTTCACGATGTCAATCTGTGTGTTCTGGGCCTCGTATGAGGGCGTGGGTTAAATCCCACTTCTGACACGATATGTTTTATGAAAATAACTGGAAGAGATGTAATTTTAAAACGTCCAAATTACACAAAATCACGTCAGGATGGCCGAGCGGTCTAAGGCGCAAGACTCAAGGGGCTTAGCTTCCTTCGTTCACGATGTGAATCTGTGAATTCTGGTCCTCGTATGAGGGCGTGGGTTCGAATCCCACTTCTGACACTATATGTTTTATGAAAATAACTGGAAGAGATGTAATTTTAAAACGTCCAAATTACACTAAACCACGTCAGGATGACCGAGCGGTCTAAGGCGACAGACTCAAGGGTTCTTAGTTTCATTGGTTCACGATGTGAATCTGTGTATTCTGGTCCTCGTTTGAGAGAGTGGGTTCGAATTCCACTTCTGACACGATATGTTATATGAAATTAACTGGAAGAGATGTAATTTTAAAACGTAGAAATTACACAACATCACGTCAGGATGGCCGAGCGGTCTAAGGCGCCAGACTCAAGGGGCTTAGCTTCCTTCGTTCACGATGTGTATCTGTGTATTCCGGTCCTCGTTTGAGGGCGTGGGTTCGAATTCCACTTCTGAAACGATATGTTTTATGAAAATAACTGGAAGAGATGTAATTTTAAAACGTCCAAATTACACAAAACCATGTCAGGATTGCCGAGCGGTCTAAGGCTACAGATTCAAAGGTTCTTAGTTTCATTGGTTCACGATGTCAATCTGTGTTATTCTGGGCCTCGTATGAGGGCGTGGGTTCGAATCCCACTTCTGACACGATATGTTTTATGAAAATAACTGGAAGAGATGTAATTTTAAAACGTCCAAATTACACAATACCATGTCAGGATTGCCGAGCTGTCTAAGGCTACAGATTCAAGGGTTCTTAGTTTCATTGGAACACGATGTGAATCTGTGAATTCTGGTCCTCGTATGAGGGCGTGGGTTCGAATTCCACTTCTGACACGATATGTTTTATGAAAATAACTGGAAGAGATGTAATTTTAAAACGTCCAAATTACACTAAACCACGTCAGGATGACCGAGCGGTCTAAGGCGACAGACTCAAGGGTTCTTAGTTTCATTGGTTCACGATGTGAATCTGTGTATTCTGGGCCTCGTTTGAGAGAGTGGGTTCGAATTCCACTTCTGACACGATATGTTATATGAAAATAACTGGAAGAGATGTAATTTTAAAACGTCCAAATCACACTAAACCACGTCAGGATGACCGAGCGGTCTAAGGCGACAGACTCAAGGGTTCTTAGTTTCATTGGTTCACGATGTCAATCTGTGTGTTCTGGGCCTCGTATGAGGGCGTGGGTTAAATCCCACTTCTGACACGATATGTTTTATGAAAATAACTGGAAGAGATGTAATTTTAAAACGTCCAAATTACACAAAATCACGTCAGGATGGCCGAGCGGTCTAAGGCGCAAGACTCAAGGGGCTTAGCTTCCTTCGTTCACGATGTGAATCTGTGAATTCTGGTCCTCGTATGAGGGCGTGGGTTCGAATCCCACTTCTGACACTATATGTTTTATGAAAATAACTGGAAGAGATGTAATTTTAAAACGTCCAAATTACACTAAACCACGTCAGGATGACCGAGCGGTCTAAGGCGACAGACTCAAGGGTTCTTAGTTTCATTGGTTCACGATGTGAATCTGTGTATTCTGGTCCTCGTTTGAGAGAGTGGGTTCGAATTCCACTTCTGACACGATATGTTATATGAAATTAACTGGAAGAGATGTAATTTTAAAACGTAGAAATTACACAACATCACGTCAGGATGGCCGAGCGGTCTAAGGCGCCAAACTCAAGGGGCTTAGCTTCCTTCGTTCACGATGTGTATCTGTGTATTCCGGTCCTCGTTTGAGGGCGTGGGTTCGAATTCCACTTCTGAAACGATATGTTTTATGAAAATAACTGGAAGAGATGTAATTTTAAAACGTCCAAATTACACAACATCACGTCAGGATGGCCGAGCGCTCTAAGGCGCCAGACTCACGGGGATTAGCTTCCTTCGTTCACGATGTGAATCTGTGAATTCTGGTCCTCGTATGAGGGTGTGGGTTCGAATCCCACTTCTGACACGATATGTTTTATGAAAATAACTGGAAGAGATGTAATTTTAAAATTTCCAAATTACACTAAACCACGTCAGGATGACCGAGCGGTCTAAGGCGACAGACTCAAGGGTTCTTAGTTTCATTGGTTCACGATGTGAATCTGTGTATTCTGGTCCTCGTTTGAGAGAGTGGGTTCGAATTCCACTTCTGACACGATATGTTATATGAAATTAACTGGAAGAGATGTAATTTTAAAACGTAGAAATTACACAACATCACGTCAGGATGGCCGAGCGGTCTAAGGCGCCAGACTCAAGGGGCATAGCTTCCTTCGTTCAAGATGTGTATCTGTGTATTCCGGTCCTCGTTTGAGGGCGTGGGTTCGAATTCCACTTCTGAAACGATATGTTTTATGAAAATAACTGGAAGAGATGTAATTTTAAAATTTCCAAATTACACTAAACCACGTCAGGATGACCGAGCGGTCTAAGGCGACAGACTCAAGGGTTCTTAGTTTCATTGGTTCACGATGTGAATCTGTGTATTCTGGTCCTCGTTTGAGAGAGTGGGTTCGAATCCCACTTCTGACACGATATGTTTTATGAAAATAACTGGAAGAGATGTAATTTTAAAACGTCCAAATTACACAACATCACGTCAGGATGGCCGAGCGCTCTAAGGCGCCAGACTCAAGGGGCTTAGCTTCCTTCGTTCACGATGTGAATCTGTGAATTCTGGTCCTCGTATGAGGGTGTGGGTTCGAATCCCACTTCTGACACCATATGTTTTATGAAAATAACTGGAAGAGATGTAATTTTAAAATTTCCAAATTACACTAAACCACGTCAGGATGACCGAGCGGTCTAAGGCGACAGACTCAAGGGTTCTTAGTTTCATTGGTTCACGATGTGAATCTGTGTATTCTGGGCCTCGTTTGAGAGAGTGGGTTCGAATTCCACTTCTGACACGATATGTTATATGAAAATAACTGGAAGAGATGTAATTTTAAAACGTCCAAATTACACAACATCACGTCAGGATGGCCGAGCGGTCTAAGGCGCCAGACTCAAGGGGCTTAGCTTCCTTCGTTCACGATGTGAATCTGTGAATTCTGGTCCTCGTATGAGGGTGTGGGTTCGAATCCCACTTCTGACACGATATGTTTTATGAAAATAACTGGAAGAGATGTAATTTTAAAATTTCCAAATTACACTAAACCACGTCAGGATGACCGAGCGGTCTAAGGCGACAGACTCAAGGGTTCTTAGTTTCATTGGTTCACGATGTCAATCTGTGTGTTCTGGGCCTCGTATGAGGGCGTGGGTTAAATCCCACTTCTGACACGATATGTTTTATGAAAATAACTGGAAGAGATGTAATTTTAAAACGTCCAAATTACACTAAACCACGTCAGGATGACCGAGCGGTCTAAGGCGACAGACTCAAGGGTTCTTAGTTTCATTGGTTCACGATGTGTATCTGTGTATTCCGGTCCTCGTTTGAGGGCGTGGGTTCGAATTCCACTTCTGAAACGATATGTTTTATGAAAATAACTGGAAGAGATGTAATTTTAAAACGTCCAAATTACACAACATCACGTCAGGATGGCCGAGCGCTCTAAGGCGCCAGACTCAAGGGGCTTAGCTTCCTTCGTTCACGATGTGAATCTGTGAATTCTGGTCCTCGTATGAGGGTGTGGGTTCGAATCCCACTTCTGACACGATATGTTTTATGAAAATAACTGGAAGAGATGTAATTTTAAAATTTCCAAATTACACTAAACCACGTCAGGATGACCGAGCGGTCTAAGGCGACAGACTCAAGGGTTCTTAGTTTCATTGGTTCACGATGTGAATCTGTGTGTTCTGGGCCTCGTATGAGGGCGTGGGTTCAAATCCCACTTCTGACACGATATGTTTTATGAAAATAACTGGAAGAGATGTAATTTTAAAACTCTAAATTACACAACATCACGTCAGGATGGCCGAGCGCTCTAAGGCGCCAGACTCAAGGGGCTTAGCTTCCTTCGTTCACGATGTGAATCTGTGAATTCTGGTCCTCGTATGAGGGTGTGGGTTCGAATCCCACTTCTGACACGATATGTTTTATGAAAATAACTGGAAGAGATGTAATTTTAAAATTTCCAAATTACACTAAACCACGTCAGGATGACCGAGCGGTCTAAGGCGACAGACTCAAGGGTTCTTAGTTTCATTGGTTCACGATGTGAATCTGTGTGTTCTGGGCCTCGTATGAGGGCGTGGGTTCAAATCCCACTTCTGACACGATATGTTTTATGAAAATAACTGGAAGAGATGTAATTTTAAAACGTCCAAATTACACAAAATCACGTCAGGATGGCCGAGCGGTCTAAGGCGCAAGACTCAAGGGGCTTAGCTTCCTTCGTTCACGATGTGAATCTGTGAATTCTGGTCCTCGTATGAGGGCGTGGGTTCGAATCCCACTTCTGACACTATATGTTTTATGAAAATAACTGGAAGAGATGTAGTTTTAAAACGTCCAAATTACACTAAACCACGTCAGGATGACCGAGCGGTCTAAGGCGACAGACTCAAGGGTTCTTAGTTTCATTGGTTCACGATGTGAATCTGTGTATTCCGGTCCTCGTTTGAGGGCGTGGGTTCGAATTCCACTTCTGAAACGATATGTTTTATGAAAATAACTGGAAGAGATGTAATTTTAAAACGTCCAAATTACACAACATCACGTCAGGATGGCCGAGCGCTCTAAGGCGCCAGACTCAAGGGGCTTAGCTTCCTTCGTTCACGATGTGAATCTGTGAATTCTGGTCCTCGTATGAGGGTGTGGGTTCGAATCCCACTTCTGACACGATATGTTTTATGAAAATAACTGGAAGAGATGTAATTTTAAAATTTCCAAATTACACTAAACCACGTCAGGATGACCGAGCGGTCTAAGGCGACAGACTCAAGGGTTCTTAGTTTCATTGGTTCACGATGTGAATCTGTGTGTTCTGGGCCTCGTATGAGGGCGTGGGTTCAAATCCCACTTCTGACACGATATGTTTTATGAAAATAACTGGAAGAGATGTAATTTTAAAACGTCCAAATTACACAAAATCACGTCAGGATGGCCGAGCGGTCTAAGGCGCAAGACTCAAGGGGCTTAGCTTCCTTCGTTCACGATGTGAATCTGTGAATTCTGGTACTCGTATGAGGGCGTGGGCTCGAATCCCACTTCTGACACTATATGTTTTATGAAAATAACTGGAAGAGATGTAATTTTAAAACGTCCAAATTACACTAAACCACGTCAGGATGACCGAGCGGTCTAAGGCGACAGACTCAAGGGTTCTTAGTTTCATTGGTTCACGATGTGTATCTGTGTATTCCGGTCCTCGTTTGAGGGCGTGGGTTCGAATTCCACTTCTGAAACGATATGTTTTATGAAAATAACTGGAAGAGATGTAATTTTAAAACGTCCAAATTACACAACATCACGTCAGGATGGCCGAGCGCTCTAAGGCGCCAGACTCAAGGGGCTTATCTTCCTTCGTTCACGATGTGAATCTGTGAATTCTGGTCCTCGTATGAGGGTGTGGGTTCGAATCCCACTTCTGACACGATATGTTTTATGAAAATAACTGGAAGAGATGTAATTTTAAAATTTCCAAATTACACTAAACCACGTCAGGATGACCGAGCGGTCTAAGGCGACAGACTCAAGGGTTCTTAGTTTCATTGGTTCACGATGTGAATCTGTGTGTTCTGGGCCTCGTATGAGGGCGTGGGTTCAAATCCCACTTCTGACACGATATGTTTTATGAAAATAACTGGAAGAGATGTAATTTTAAAACGTCCAAATTACACAAAATCACGTCAGGATGGCCGAGCGGTCTAAGGCGCAAGACTCAAGGGGCTTAGCTTCCTTCGTTCACGATGTGAATCTGTGAATTCTGGTCCTCGTATGAGGGCGTGGGTTCGAATCCCATTTCTGACACTATATGTTTTATGAAAATAACTGGAAGAGATGTAGTTTTAAAACGTCCAAATTACACTAAACCACGTCAGGATGACCGAGCGGTCTAAGGCGACAGACTCAAGGGTTCTTAGTTTCATTGGTTCACGATGTGAATCTGTGTATTCTGGTCCTCGTTTGAGAGAGTGGGTTCGAATTCCACTTCTGACACGATATGTTATATGAAATTAACTGGAAGAGATGTAATTTTAAAACGTAGAAATTACACAACATCACGTCAGGATGGCCGAGCGGTCTAAGGCGCCAGACTCAAGGGGCTTAGCTTCCTTCGTTCACGATGTGTATCTGTGTATTCCGGTCCTCGTTTGAGGGCGTGGGTTCGAATTCCACTTCTGAAACGATATGTTTTATGAAAATAACTGGAAGAGATGTAATTTTAAAATTTCCAAATTACACTAAACCACGTCAGGATGACCGAGCGGTCTAAGGCGACAGACTCAAGGGTTCTTAGTTTCATTGGTTCACGATGTGAATCTGTGTATTCTGGTCCTCGTTTGAGAGAGTGGGTTCGAATCCCACTTCTGACACGATATGTTTTATGAAAATAACTGGAAGAGATGTAATTTTAAAACGTCCAAATTACACAACATCACGTCAGGATGGCCGAGCGCTCTAAGGCGCCAGACTCAAGGGGCTTAGCTTCCTTCGTTCACGATGTGAATCTGTGAATTCCGGTCCTCGTTTGAGGGTGTGGGTTCGAATCCCACTTCTGACACGATATGTTTTATGAAAATAACTGGAAGAGATGTAATTTTAAAATTTCCAAATTACACTAAACCACGTCAGGATGACCGAGCGGTCTAAGGCGACAGACTCAAGGGTTCTTAGTTTCATTGGTTCACGATGTCAATCTGTGTGTTCTGGGCCTCGTATGAGGGCGTGGGTTCGAATCCCACTTCTGACACGATATGTTTTATGAAAATAACTGGAAGAGATGTAATTTTAAAACGTCCAAATTACACAAAACCATGTCATGATTGCCGAGCTGTCTAAGGCTACAGATTCAAGGGTTCTTAGTTTCATTGGGTCAAGATGTGAGTCTGTGTATTCTGGTCCTCGTTTGAGAGAGTGGGTTCGAATTCCACTTCTGACACGATATGTTGTATGAAAATAACGGGAAGAGATGTAATTTTAAAACGTCCAAATTACACTAAACCACGTCAGGATGACCGAGCGGTCTAAGGCGACAGACTCAAGGGTTCTTAGTTTCATTGGTTCACGATGTCAATCTGTGTATGCTGGGCCTCGTTTGAGGGCGTGGGTTCGAATCCCACTTCTGACACGATATGTTTTATGAAAATAACGGGAAGAGATGTAATTTTAAAACGTCCAAATTACAGTAAACCACGTCAGGATGACCGAGCGGTCTAAGGCGCAAGACTCAAGGGGCTTAGCTTCCTTCGTTCACGATGTGAATCTGTGTTATTCTGGGCCTCGTATGAGGGCGTGGGTTCGAATCCCACTTCTGAAACGATATGTTTTATGAAAATAACTGGAAGAGATGTAATTTTAAAACTCCAAATTACACAATACACGTCAGGATGACCGAGCGGTCTAAGGCGACAGACTCAAGGGTTCTTAGTTTCATTGGTTCACGATGTGAATCTGTGTATTCTGGTCCTCGTTTGAGAGAGTGGGTTCGAATTCCACTTCTGACACGATATGTTATATGAAAATAACTGGAAGAGATGTAATTTTAAAACGTAGAAATTACACAACATCACGTCAGGATGGCCGAGCGGTTTAAGGCGCAAGACTCAAGGGGCTTAGCTTCCTTCGTTCACGATGTGAATCTGTGTTATTCTGGGCCTCGTATGAGGGCGTGGGTTCGAATCCCACTTCTGACACGATATGTTTTATGAAAATAACTGGAAGAGATGTAATTTTAAAACGTCCAAATTACAGTAAACCACGTCAGGATGACCGAGCGGTCTAAGGCGACAGACTCAAGGGTTCTTAGTTTCATTGGTTCACGATGTCAATCTGTGTATGCTGGGCCTCGTATGAGAGAGTGGGTTCGAATCCCACTTCTGACACGATATGTTTTATGAAAATAACGGGAAGAGATGTAATTTTAAAACGTCCAAATTACACAAAATCACGTCAGGATGGCCGAGCTGTCTAAGGCTACAGATTCAAGGGTTCTTAGTTTCATTGGGTCACGATGTGAATCTGTGTATTCTGGTCCTCGTTTGAGAGAGTGGGTTCGAATTCCACTTCTGACACGATATGTTATATGAAAATAACTGGAAGAGATGTAATTTTAAAACGTCCAAATTACACTAAACCACGTCAGGATGACCGAGCGGTCTAAGGCGACAGACTCAAGGGTTCTTAGTTTCATTGGTTCACGAAGTCAATCTGTGTATGCTGGGCCTCGTATGAGAGAGTGGGTTCGAATCCCACTTCTGACACGATATGTTTTATGAAAATAACGGGAAGAGATGCAATTTTAAAACGTCCAAATTACACAAAATCACGTCAGGATGGCCGAGCGGTCTAAGGCGCCAGACTCAAGGGGCTTAGCTTCCTTCGTTCACGATGTGAATCTGTGTTATTCTGGGCCTCGTATGAGGGCGTGGGTTCGAATCCCACTTCTGAAACGATATGTTTTATGAAAATAACTGGAAGAGATGTAATTTTAAAACGTCCAAATTACACAACATCACGTCAGGATGGCCGAGCGGTCTAAGGCGCCAGACTCAAGGGGCTTAGCTTCCTTCGTTCACGATGTGAATCTGTGAATTCTGGTCCTCGTATGAGGGCGTGGGTTCGAATCCCACTTCTGACACGATATGTTTTATGAAAATAACTGGAAGAGATGTAATTTTAAAACGTCCAAATTACACAATACCATGTCAGGATTGCCGAGCTGTCTAAGGCTACAGATTCAAGGGTTCTTAGTTTCATTGGAACACGATGTGTATCAGTGTATTCCGGTCCTCGTTTGAGGGCGTGGGTTCGAATTCCACTTCTGAAACGATATGTTTTATGAAAATAACTGGAAGAGATGTAATTTTAAAACGTCCAAATTACACAACATCACGTCAGGATGGCCGAGCGGTCTAAGGCGCCAGACTCAAGGGGCTTAGCTTCCTTCGTTCACGATGTGAATCTGTGAATTCTGGTCCTCGTATGAGGGCGTGGGTTCGAATCCCACTTCTGACACGATATGTTTTATGAAAATAACTGGAAGAGATGTAATTTTAAAACGTCCAAATTACACTAAACCACGTCAGGATGAACGAGCGGTCTAAGGCGACAGACTCAAAGGTTCTTAGTTTCATTGGTTCACGATGTCAATCTGTGTGTTCTGGGCCTCGTATGAGGGCGTGGGTTCGAATCCCACTTCTGACACGATATGTTTTATGAAAATAACTGGAAGAGATGTAATTTTAAAACGTCCAAATTACACAAAACCATGTCATGATTGCCGAGCTGTCTAAGGCTACAGATTCAAGGGTTCTTAGTTTCATTGGGTCAAGATGTGAAACTGTGTTATTCTGGGCCTCGTATGAGGGCGTGGGTTCGAATCCCACTTCTGACACGATATGTTTTATGAAAATAACTGGAAGAGATGTAATTTTAAAACGTCCAAATTACAGTAAACCACGTCAGGATGACCGAGCGGTCTAAGGCGACAGACTCAAGGGTTCTTAGTTTCATTGGTTCACGATGTCAATCTGTGTATGCTGGGCCTCGTATGAGAGAGTGGGTTCGAATCCCACTTCTGACACGATATGTTTTATGAAAATAACGGGAAGAGATGTAATTTTAAAACGTCCAAATTACACAAAATCACGTCAGGATGGCCGAGCTGTCTAAGGCTACAGATTCAAGGGTTCTTAGTTTCATTGGTTCACGATGTGAATCTGTGTTATTCTGGGCCTCGTATGAGGGCGTGGGTTCGAATCCCACTTCTGACACGATATGTTTTATGAAAATAACTGGAAGAGATGTAATTTTAAAACGTCCAAATTACAGTAAACCACGTCAGGATGACCGAGCGGTCTAAGGCGACAGACTCAAGGGTTCTTAGTTTCATTGGTTCACGATGTCAATCTGTGTATGCTGGGCCTCGTATGAGAGAGTGGGTTCGAATCCCACTTCTGACACGATATGTTTTATGAAAATAACGGGAAGAGATGTAATTTTAAAACGTCCAAATTACACAAAATCACGTCAGGATGGCCGAGCTGTCTAAGGCTACAGATTCAAGGGTTCTTAGTTTCATTGGGTCACGATGTGAATCTGTGTATTCTGGTCCTCGTTTGAGAGAGTGGGTTCGAATTCCACTTCTGACACGATATGTTATATGAAAATAACTGGAAGAGATGTAATTTTAAAACGTCCAAATTACACTAAACCACGTCAGGATGACCGAGCGGTCTAAGGCGACAGACTCAAGGGTTCTTAGTTTCATTGGTTCACGATGTCAATCTGTGTATGCTGGGCCTCGTATGAGAGAGTGGGTTCGAATCCCACTTCTGACACGATATGTTTTATGAAAATAACGGGAAGAGATGTAATTTTAAAACGTCCAAATTACACAAAATCACGTCAGGATGGCCGAGCGGTCTAAGGCGCCAGACTCAAGGGGCTTAGCTTCCTTCGTTCACGATGTGAATCTGTGTTATTCTGGGCCTCGTATGAGGGCGTGGGTTCGAATCCCACTTCTGAAACGATATGTTTTATGAAAATAACTGGAAGAGATGTAATTTTAAAACGTCCAAATTACACAACATCACGTCAGGATGGCCGAGCGGTCTAAGGCGCCAGACTCAAGGGGCTTAGCTTCCTTCGTTCACGATGTGAATCTGTGAATTCTGGTCCTCGTATGAGGGCGTGGGTTCGAATCCCACTTCTGACACGATATGTTTTATGAAAATAACTGGAAGAGATGTAATTTTAAAACGTCCAAATTACACAATACCATGTCAGGATTGCCGAGCTGTCTAAGGCTACAGATTCAAGGGTTCTTAGTTTCATTGGAACACGATGTGTATCAGTGTATTCCGGTCCTCGTTTGAGGGCGTGGGTTCGAATTCCACTTCTGAAACGATATGTTTTATGAAAATAACTGGAAGAGATGTAATTTTAAAACGTCCAAATTACACAACATCACGTCAGGATGGCCGAGCGGTCTAAGGCGCCAGACTCAAGGGGCTTAGCTTCCTTCGTTCACGATGTGAATCTGTGAATTCTGGTCCTCGTATGAGGGCGTGGGTTCGAATCCCACTTCTGACACGATATGTTTTATGAAAATAACTGGAAGAGATGTAATTTTAAAACGTCCAAATTACACTAAACCACGTCAGGATGAACGAGCGGTCTAAGGCGACAGACTCAAAGGTTCTTAGTTTCATTGGTTCACGATGTCAATCTGTGTGTTCTGGGCCTCGTATGAGGGCGTGGGTTCGAATCCCACTTCTGACACGATATGTTTTATGAAAATAACTGGAAGAGATGTAATTTTAAAACGTCCAAATTACACAAAATCACGTCAGGATGGCCGAGCGGTCTAAGGCGCCAGACTCAAGGGGCTTAGCTTCCTTCGTTCACGATGTGAATCTGTGTTATTCTGGGCCTCGTATGAGGGCGTGGGTTCGAATCCCACTTCTGAAACGATATGTTTTATGAAAATAACTGGAAGAGATGTAATTTTAAAACGTCCAAATTACACAACATCACGTCAGGATGGCCGAGCGGTCTAAGGCGCCAGACTCAAGGGGCTTAGCTTCCTTCGTTCACGATGTGAATCTGTGAATTCTGGTCCTCGTATGAGGGCGTGGGTTCGAATCCCACTTCTGACACGATATGTTTTATGAAAATAACTGGAAGAGATGTAATTTTAAAACGTCCAAATTACACAATACCATGTCAGGATTGCCGAGCTGTCTAAGGCTACAGATTCAAGGGTTCTTAGTTTCATTGGAACACGATGTGTATCAGTGTAATCCGGTCCTCGTTTGAGGGCGTGGGTTCGAATTCCACTTCTGAAACGATATGTTTTATGAAAATAACTGGAAGAGATGTAATTTTAAAACGTCCAAATTACACAACATCACGTCAGGATGGCCGAGCGGTCTAAGGCGCCAGACTCAAGGGGCTTAGCTTCCTTCGTTCACGATGTGAATCTGTGAATTCTGGTCCTCGTATGAGGGCGTGGGTTCGAATCCCACTTCTGACACGATACGTTTTATGAAAATAACTGGAAGAGATGTAATTTTAAAACGTCCAAATTACACTAAACCACGTCAGGATGAACGAGCGGTCTAAGGCGACAGACTCAAAGGTTCTTAGTTTCATTGGTTCACGATGTCAATCTGTGTGTTCTGGGCCTCGTATGAGGGCGTGGGTTCGCATCCCACTTCTGACACGATATGTTTTATGAAAATAACTGGAAGAGATGTAATTTTAAAACGTCCAAATTACACAAAACCATGTCAGGATTGCCGAGCTGTCTAAGGCTACAGATTCAAGGGTTCTTAGTTTCATTGGGTCACGATGTGAATCTGTGTATTCTGGTCCTCGTTTGAGAGAGTGGGTTCGAATTCCACTTCTGACACGATATGTTTTATGAAAATAACGGGAAGAGATGTAGTTTTAAAACGTCCAAATTACACAAAATCACGTCAGGATGGCCGAGCGGTCTAAGGCGCCAGGCTCAAGGGGCTTAGCTTCCTTCGTTCACGATGTGAAACTGTGTTATTCTGGGCCTCGTATGAGGGCGTGGGTTCGAATCCCACTTCTGACACGATATGTTTTTTGAAAATAACTAGAAGAGATGTAATTTTAAAACGTAGAAATTACACAACATCACGTTAGGATGGCCGAGCGGTCTAAGGCGCCAGACTCAAGGGGCTTAGCTTCCTTCGTTCACGATGTGAATCTGTGTTATTCTGGGCCTCGTATGAGGGCGTGGGTTCGAATCCCACTTCTGACACGATATGTTTTATGAAAATTACTGGAATAGATGTAATTTTAAAACGTCCAAATTACACAATACCATGTCAGGATTGCCGAGCTGTCTAAGGCTACAGATTCAAGGGTTCTTAGTTTCATTGGAACACGATGTGTATCTGTGTATTCCGGTCCTCGTTTGAGAGCGTGGGTTCGAATTCCACTTCTGAAACGATATGTTTTATGAAAATAACTGGAAGAGATGTAATTTTAAAACGTCCAAATTACACAACATCACGTCAGGATGGCCGAGCGCTCTAAGGCGCCAGACTCAAGGGGCTTAGCTTCCTTCGTTCACGATGTGAATCTGTGAATTCTGTTCCTCGTATGAGGGCGTGGGTTCGAATCCCACTTCTGACACGATATGTTTTATGAAAATAACTGGAAGAGATGTAATTTTAAAACGTCCAAATTACACTAAACCACGTTAGGATGACCGAGCGGTCTAAGGCGACAGACTCAAGGGTTCTTAGTTTCATTGGTTCACGATGTCAATCTGTGTGTTCTGGGCCTCGTATGAGGGCGTGGGTTCGACTCCCACTTCTGACACGATATGTTTTATGAAAATAACTGGAAGAGATGTAATTTTAAAACGTCCAAATTACACAAAACCATGTCAGGATTGCCGAGCGGTCTAAGGCTACAGATTCAAGGGTTCTTAGTTTCATTGGTTCACGATGTCAATCTGTGTATGCTGGGCCTCGTATGAGAGAGTGGGTTCGAATCCCACTTCTGACACGATATGTTTTATGAAAATAACGGGAAGAGATGTAATTTTAAAACGTCCAAATTACACAAAATCACGTCAGGATGGCCGAGCGGTCTAAGGCGCCAGGCTCAAGGGGCTTAGCTTCCTTCGTTCACGATGTGAATCTGTGTTATTCTGGGCCTCGTATGAGGGCGTGGGTTCGAATCCCACTTCTGAAACGATATGTTTTATGAAAATAACTGGAAGAGATGTAATTTTAAAACGTCCAAGTTACACAACATCAAGTCAGGATGGCCGAGCGGTCTAAGGCGCCAGACTCAAGGGGCTTAGCTTCCTTCGTTCACGATGTGAATCTGTGAATTCTGTTCCTCGTATGAGGGCGTGGGTTCGAATCCCACTTCTGACACGATATGTTTTATGAAAATAACTGGAAGAGATGTAATTTTAAAACTCCAAATTACACAATTCACGTCAGGATGACCGAGCGGTCTAAGGCGACAGACTCAAGGGTTCTTAGTTTCATTGGTTCACGATGTGAATCTGTGTATTCTGGTCCTCGTTTGAGAGAGTGGGTTCGAATTCCACTTCTGACACGATATGTTATATGAAAATAACTGGAAGAGATGTAATTTTAAAACGTAGAAATTACACAACATCACGTCAGGATGGCCGAGCGGTCTAAGGCGCCAGACTCAAGGGGCTTAGCTTCCTTCGTTCACGATGTGAATCTGTGTTATTCTGGGCCTCGTATGAGGGCGTGGGTTCGAATCCCACTTCTGACACGATATGTTTTATGAAAATAACTGGAAGAGATGTAATTTTAAAACGTCCAAATTACACAAAACCATGTCAGGATTGCCGAGCTGTCTAAGGCTACAGATTCAAGGGTTCTTAGTTTCATTGGGTCACGATGTGAATCTGTGTATTCTGGTCCTCGTTTGAGAGAGTGGGTTCGAATTCCACTTCTGACACGATATGTTTTATGAAAATAACGGGAAGAGATGTAGTTTTAAAACGTCCAAATTACACAAAATCACGTCAGGATGGCCGAGCGGTCTAAGGCGCCAGGCTCAAGGGGCTTAGCTTCCTTCGTTCACGATGTGAAACTGTGTTATTCTGGGCCTCGTATGAGGGCGTGGGTTCGAATCCCACTTCTGACACGATATGTTTTTTGAAAATAACTAGAAGAGATGTAATTTTAAAACGTAGAAATTACACAACATCACGTTAGGATGGCCGAGCGGTCTAAGGCGCCAGACTCAAGGGGCTTAGCTTCCTTCGTTCACGATGTGAATCTGTGTTATTCTGGGCCTCGTATGAGGGCGTGGGTTCGAATCCCACTTCTGACACGATATGTTTTATGAAAATTACTGGAATAGATGTAATTTTAAAACGTCCAAATTACACAATACCATGTCAGGATTGCCGAGCTGTCTAAGGCTACAGATTCAAGGGTTCTTAGTTTCATTGGAACACGATGTGTATCTGTGTATTCCGGTCCTCGTTTGAGAGCGTGGGTTCGAATTCCACTTCTGAAACGATATGTTTTATGAAAATAACTGGAAGAGATGTAATTTTAAAACGTCCAAATTACACAACATCACGTCAGGATGGCCGAGCGCTCTAAGGCGCCAGACTCAAGGGGCTTAGCTTCCTTCGTTCACGATGTGAATCTGTGAATTCTGTTCCTCGTATGAGGGCGTGGGTTCGAATCCCACTTCTGACACGATATGTTTTATGAAAATAACTGGAAGAGATGTAATTTTAAAACGTCCAAATTACACTAAACCACGTTAGGATGACCGAGCGGTCTAAGGCGACAGACTCAAGGGTTCTTAGTTTCATTGGTTCACGATGTCAATCTGTGTGTTCTGGGCCTCGTATGAGGGCGTGGGTTCGACTCCCACTTCTGACACGATATGTTTTATGAAAATAACTGGAAGAGATGTAATTTTAAAACGTCCAAATTACACAAAACCATGTCAGGATTGCCGAGCGGTCTAAGGCTACAGATTCAAGGGTTCTTAGTTTCATTGGTTCACGATGTCAATCTGTGTATGCTGGGCCTCGTATGAGAGAGTGGGTTCGAATCCCACTTCTGACACGATATGTTTTATGAAAATAACGGGAAGAGATGTAATTTTAAAACGTCCAAATTACACAAAATCACGTCAGGATGGCCGAGCGGTCTAAGGCGCCAGGCTCAAGGGGCTTAGCTTCCTTCGTTCACGATGTGAAACTGTGTTATTCTGGGCCTCGTATGAGGGCGTGGGTTCGAATCCCACTTCTGACACGATATGTTTTTTGAAAATAACTGGAAGAGATGTAAGTTTAAAACGTCCAAGTTGCACAACATCAAGTCAGGATGACCGAGCGGTCTAAGGCGACAGACTCAATGGTTCTTAGTTTCATTGGTTCACGATGTGAATCTGTGTATTCTGGTCCTCGTTTGAGAGAGTGGGTTCGAATTCCACTTCTGACACGATATGTTATATGAAAATAACTGGAAGAGATGTAATTTTAAAACGTAGAAATTACACAACATCACGTCAGGATGGCCGAGCGGTCTAAGGCGCAAGACTCAAGGGGCTTAGCTTCCTTCGTTCACGATGTGAATCTGTGTTATTCTGGGCCTCGTATGAGGGCGTGGGTTCGAATCCCACTTCTGACACGATATGTTTAATGAAAATAACTGGAAGAGATGTAATTTTAAAACGTCCAAATTACACAAAACCATGTCAGGATTGCCGAGCTGTCTAAGGCTACAGATTCAAGGGTTCTTAGTTTCATTGGGTCACGATGTGAATCTGTGTATTCTGGTCCTCGTTTGAGAGAGTGGGTTCGAATTCCACTTCTGACACGATATGTTATATGAAAATAACTGGAAGAGATGTAATTTTAAAACGTCCAAATTACACTAAACCACGTCAGGATGACCGAGCGGTCTAAGGCGACAGACTCAAGGGTTCTTAGTTTCATTGGTTCACGATGTCAATCTGTGTATGCTGGGCCTCGTATGAGAGAGTGGGTTCGAATCCCACTTCTGACACGATATGTTTTATGAAAATAACGGGAAGAGATGTAATTTTAAAACGTCCAAATTACACAAAATCACGTCAGGATGGCCGAGCGGTCTAAGGCGCCAGGCTCAAGGGGCTTAGCTTCCTTCGTTCACGATGTGAAACTGTGCTATTCTGGGCCTCGTATGAGGGCGTGGGTTCGAATCCCACTTCTGACACGATATGTTTTATGAAAATTACTGGAATAGATGTAATTTTAAAACGTCCAAATTACACAATACCATGTCAGGATTGCCGAGCTGTCTAAGGCTACAGATTCAAGGGTTCTTAGTTTCATTGGAACACGATGTGTATCTGTGTATTCCGGTCCTCGTTTGAGGGCGTGGGTTCGAATTCCACTTCTGAAACGATATGTTTTATGAAAATAACTGGAAGAGATGTAATTTTAAAACGTCCAAATTACACAAAACCATGTCAGGATTGCCGAGCTGTCTAAGGCTACAGATTCAAGGGTTCTTAGTTTCATTGGGTCACGATGTGAATCTGTGTATTCTGGTCCTCGTTTGAGAGAGTGGGTTCGAATTCCACTTCTGACACGATATGTTTTATGAAAATAACGGGAAGAGATGTAGTTTTAAAACGTCCAAATTACACAAAATCACGTCAGGATGGCCGAGCGGTCTAAGGCGCCAGGCTCAAGGGGCTTAGCTTCCTTCGTTCACGATGTGAAACTGTGTTATTCTGGGCCTCGTATGAGGGCGTGGGTTCGAATCCCACTTCTGACACGATATGTTTTTTGAAAATAACTAGAAGAGATGTAATTTTAAAACGTAGAAATTACACAACATCACGTTAGGATGGCCGAGCGGTCTAAGGCGCCAGACTCAAGGGGCTTAGCTTCCTTCGTTCACGATGTGAATCTGTGTTATTCTGGGCCTCGTATGAGGGCGTGGGTTCGAATCCCACTTCTGACACGATATGTTTTATGAAAATTACTGGAATAGATGTAATTTTAAAACGTCCAAATTACACAATACCATGTCAGGATTGCCGAGCTGTCTAAGGCTACAGATTCAAGGGTTCTTAGTTTCATTGGAACACGATGTGTATCTGTGTATTCCGGTCCTCGTTTGAGAGCGTGGGTTCGAATTCCACTTCTGAAACGATATGTTTTATGAAAATAACTGGAAGAGATGTAATTTTAAAACGTCCAAATTACACAACATCACGTCAGGATGGCCGAGCGCTCTAAGGCGCCAGACTCAAGGGGCTTAGCTTCCTTCGTTCACGATGTGAATCTGTGAATTCTGTTCCTCGTATGAGGGCGTGGGTTCGAATCCCACTTCTGACACGATATGTTTTATGAAAATAACTGGAAGAGATGTAATTTTAAAACGTCCAAATTACACTAAACCACGTCAGGATGACCGAGCGGTCTAAGGCGACAGACTCAAGGGTTCTTAGTTTTATTGGTTCACGATGTCAATCTGTGTGTTCTGGGCCTCGTATGAGGGCGTGGGTTCGAATCCCACTTCTGACACGATATGTTTTATGAAAATAACTGGAAGAGATGTAATTTTAAAACGTCCAAATTACACTAAACCACGTTAGGATGACCGAGCGGTCTAAGGCGACAGACTCAAGGGTTCTTAGTTTCATTGGTTCACGATGTCAATCTGTGTGTTCTGGGCCTCGTATGAGGGCGTGGGTTCGACTCCCACTTCTGACACGATATGTTTTATGAAAATAACTGGAAGAGATGTAAGTTTAAAACGTCCAAATTACACAAAACCATGTCAGGATTGCCGAGCGGTCTAAGGCTACAGATTCAAGGGTTCTTAGTTTCATTGGTTCACGATGTCAATCTGTGTATGCTGGGCCTCGTATGAGAGAGTGGGTTCGAATCCCACTTCTGACACGATATGTTTTATGAAAATAACGGGAAGAGATGTAATTTTAAAACGTCCAAATTACACAAAATCACGTCAGGATTGCCGAGCTGTCTAAGGCTACAGATTCAAGGGTTCTTAGTTTCATTGGGTCACGATGTGAATCTGTGTATTCTGGTCCTCGTTTGAGAGAGTGGGTTCGAATTCCACTTCTGACACGATATGTTATATGAAAATAACTGGAAGAGATGTAATTTTAAAACGTCCAAATTACACTAAACCACGTCAGGATGACCGAGCGGTCTAAGGCGACAGACTCAAGGGTTCTTAGTTTCATTGGTTCACGATGTCAATCTGTGTATGCTGGGCCTCGTATGAGAGAGTGGGTTCGAATTCCACTTCTGACACGATATGTTTAATGAAAATAACTGGAAGAGATGTAATTTTAAAACGTCCAAATTACACAAAACCATGTCAGGATTGCCGAGCTGTCTAAGGCTACAGATTCAAGGGTTCTTAGTTTCATTGGGTCACGATGTGAATCTGTGTATTCTGGTCCTCGTTTGAGAGAGTGGGTTCGAATTCCACTTCTGACACGATATGTTATATGAAAATAACTGGAAGAGATGTAATTTTAAAACGTCCAAATTACACTAAACCACGTCAGGATGACCGAGCGGTCTAAGGCGACAGACTCAAGGGTTCTTAGTTTCATTGGTTCACGATGTCAATCTGTGTATGCTGGGCCTCGTATGAGAGAGTGGGTTCGAATCCCACTTCTGACACGATATGTTTTATGAAAATAACGGGAAGAGATGTAATTTTAAAACGTCCAAATTACACAAAATCACGTCAGGATGGCCGAGCGGTCTAAGGCGCCAGGCTCAAGGGGCTTAGCTTCCTTCGTTCACGATGTGAAACTGTGTTATTCTGGGCCTCGTATGAGGGCGTGGGTTCGAATCCCACTTCTGACACGATATGTTTTATGAAAATTACTGGAATAGATGTAATTTTAAAACGTCCAAATTACACAATACCATGTCAGGATTGCCGAGCTGTCTAAGGCTACAGATTCAAGGGTTCTTAGTTTCATTGGAACACGATGTGTATCTGTGTATTCCGGTCCTCGTTTGAGGGCGTGGGTTCGAATTCCACTTCTGAAACGATATGTTTTATGAAAATAACTGGAAGAGATGTAATTTTAAAACGTCCAAATTACACAAAACCATGTCAGGATTGCCGAGCTGTCTAAGGCTACAGATTCAAGGGTTCTTAGTTTCATTGGGTCACGATGTGAATCTGTGTATTCTGGTCCTCGTTTGAGAGAGTGGGTTCGAATTCCACTTCTGACACGATATGTTTTATGAAAATAACGGGAAGAGATGTAGTTTTAAAACGTCCAAATTACACAAAATCACGTCAGGATGGCCGAGCGGTCTAAGGCGCCAGGCTCAAGGGGCTTAGCTTCCTTCGTTCACGATGTGAAACTGTGTTATTCTGGGCCTCGTATGAGGGCGTGGGTTCGAATCCCACTTCTGACACGATATGTTTTTTGAAAATAACTAGAAGAGATGTAATTTTAAAACGTAGAAATTACACAACATCACGTTAGGATGGCCGAGCGGTCTAAGGCGCCAGACTCAAGGGGCTTAGCTTCCTTCGTTCACGATGTGAATCTGTGTTATTCTGGGCCTCGTATGAGGGCGTGGGTTCGAATCCCACTTCTGACACGATATGTTTTATGAAAATTACTGGAATAGATGTAATTTTAAAACGTCCAAATTACACAATACCATGTCAGGATTGCCGAGCTGTCTAAGGCTACAGATTCAAGGGTTCTTAGTTTCATTGGAACACGATGTGTATCTGTGTATTCCGGTCCTCGTTTGAGAGCGTGGGTTCGAATTCCACTTCTGAAGCGATATGTTTTATGAAAATAACTGGAAGAGATGTAATTTTAAAACGTCCAAATTACACTAAACCACGTTAGGATGACCGAGCGGTCTAAGGCGACAGACTCAAGGGTTCTTAGTTTCATTGGTTCACGATGTCAATCTGTGTGTTCTGGGCCTCGTATGAGGGCGTGGGTTCGACTCCCACTTCTGACACGATATGTTTTATGAAAATAACTGGAAGAGATGTAAGTTTAAAACGTCCAAATTACACAAAACCATGTCAGGATTGCCGAGCGGTCTAAGGCTACAGATTCAAGGGTTCTTAGTTTCATTGGTTCACGATGTCAATCTGTGTATGCTGGGCCTCGTATGAGAGAGTGGGTTCGAATCCCACTTCTGACACGATATGTTTTATGAAAATAACGGGAAGAGATGTAATTTTAAAACGTCCAAATTACACAAAATCACGTCAGGATGGCCGAGCGGTCTAAGGCGCCAGGCTCAAGGGGCTTAGCTTCCTTCGTTCACGATGTGAAACTGTGTTATTCTGGACCTCGTATGAGGGCGTGGGTTCGAATCCCACTTCTGACACGATATGTTTTATGAAAATTACTGGAATAGATGTAATTTTAAAACGTCCAAATTACACAATACCATGTCAGGATTGCCGAGCTGTCTAAGGCTACAGATTCAAGGGTTCTTAGTTTCATTGGAACACGATGTGTATCTGTGTATTCCGGTCCTCGTTTGAGGGCGTGGGTTCGAATTCCACTTCTGAAACGATATGTTTTATGAAAATAACTGGAAGAGATGTAATTTTAAAACGTCCAAATTACACAACATCACGTCAGGATGGCCGAGCGCTCTAAGGCGCCAGACTCAAGGGGCTTAGCTTCCTTCGTTCACGATGTGAATCTGTGAATTCTGGTCCTAGTATGAGGGCGTGGGTTCGAATCCCACTTCTGACACGATATGTTTTATGAAAATAACTGGAAGAGATGTAATTTTAAAACGTCCAAATTACACTAAACCACGTCAGGATGACCGAGCGGTCTAAGGCGACAGACTCAAGGGTTCTTAGTTTTATTGGTTCACGATGTCAATCTGTGTGTTCTGGGCCTCGTATGAGGGCGTGGGTTCGAATCCCACTTCTGACACGATATGTTTTATGAAAATAACTGGAAGAGATGTAATTTTAAAACGTCCAAATTACACTAAACCACGTCAGGATGACCGAGCGGTCTAAGGCGACAGACTCAAGGGTTCTTAGTTTCATTGGTTCACGATGTCAATCTGTGTGTTCTGGGCCTCGTATGAGGGCGTGGGTTCGACTCCCACTTCTGACACGATATGTTTTATGAAAATAACTGGAAGAGATGTAATTTTAAAACGTCCAAATTACACAAAACCATGTCAGGATTGCCGAGCGGTCTAAGGCTACAGATTCAAGGGTTCTTAGTTTCATTGGTTCACGATGTCAATCTGTGTATGCTGGGCCTCGTATGAGAGAGTGGGTTCGAATCCCACTTCTGACACGATATGTTTTATGAAAATAACGGGAAGAGATGTAATTTTAAAACGTCCAAATTACACAAAATCACGTCAGGATGGCCGAGCGGTCTAAGGCGCCAGGCTCAAGGGGCTTAGCTTCCTTCGTTCACGATGTGAAACTGTGTTATTCTGGGCCTCGTATGAGGGCGTGGGTTCGAATCCCACTTCTGACACGATATGTTTTTTGAAAATAACTGGAAGAGATGTAAGTTTAAAACGTCCAAGTTACACAACATCAAGTCAGGATGGCCGAGCGGTCTAAGGCGCCATACTCAAGGGGCTTAGCTTCCTTCGTTCACGATGTGAATCTGTGAATTCTGTTCCTCGTATGAGGGCGTGGGTTCTAATCCCACTTCTGACACGATATGTTTTATGAAAATAACTGGAAGAGATGTAATTTTAAAACTCCAAATTACACAATTCACGTCAGGATGACCGAGCGGTCTAAGGCGACAGACTCAAGGGTTCTTAGTTTCATTGGTTCACGATGTGAATCTGTGTATTCTGGTCCTCGTTTGAGAGAGTGGGTTCGAATTCCGCTTCTGACACGATATGCTATGTGAAAATAACTGGAAGAGATGTAATTTTAAAACGTAGAAATTACACAACATCACGTCAGGATGGCCGAGCGGTCTAAGGCGCCAGACTCAAGGGGCTTAGCTTCCTTCGTTCACGATGTGAATCTGTGTTATTCTGGGCCTCGTATGAGGGCGTGGGTTCGAATCCCACTTCTGACACGATATGTTTTATGAAAATTACTGGAATAGATGTAATTTTAAAACGTCCAAATTACACAATACCATGTCAGGATTGCCGAGCTGTCTAAGGCTACAGATTCAAGGGTTCTTAGTTTCATTGGAACACGATGTGTATCTGTGTATTCCGGTCCTCGTTTGAGGGCGTGGGTTCGAATTCCACTTCTGAAACGATATGTTTTATGAAAATAACTGGAAGAGATGTAATTTTAAAACGTCCAAATTACACAACATCACGTCAGGATGGCCGAGCGCTCTAAGGCGCCAGACTCAAGGGGCTTAGCTTCCTTCGTTCACGATGTGAATCTGTGAATTCTGGTCCTAGTATGAGGGCGTGGGTTCGAATCCCACTTCTGACACGATATGTTTTATGAAAATAACTGGAAGAGATGTAATTTTAAAACGTCCAAATTACACTAAACCACGTCAGGATGACCGAGCGGTCTAAGGCGACAGACTCAAGGGTTCTTAGTTTTATTGGTTCACGATGTCAATCTGTGTGTTCTGGGCCTCGTATGAGGGCGTGGGTTCGAATCCCACTTCTGACACGATATGTTTTATGAAAATAACTGGAAGAGATGTAAT